>NW_019173283.1:653572-1307145 GCF_001773325.1 Penicillium arizonense | reverse complement strand
GGGGGGGGTTTGCTTACCGCAGTCTCCTCGACATAGGCTTGTCGGGCTGGATGCATGATGTTGGGCTAGAAGCTTGCGCTTTGAATTCAAATTAAAAGTACAAAGAGTTCAAGTGTTGAACCTAGAGGAGGAAATGCGAAGAGAAGAGGCGGAAAGTGTGGCAGAATTGATAAAGCTTTGGCGGTGATGCAGGAAGTATATAATTTGGTCACTTTGGTGAAAAACCACGTTCATAGCCCTAAGATAAAGCTGAAAGTATTCTTATGGTGTTTTTAATACGACATGAGCGTATAGAAACTACTATTAACCCGTATGTGGCCGTGAATAACCACGGCAGCCTCAGATCTCAGGCAACGAAAAAAAACCAAATGACGCCAGGCGGTCGATAAGAGCGGGTACAGTCTTATCCACGTCCTTGGAATTTTGTTTCTTTGTACGTCTTCACTTTGACCTAACTTGGGCACTCTGGGCCCTCTATATATACTCCCAGACCTGCAATGATCCCGCCAAGGGTTTCGTGTAGGGCCTGCAGTTCCGCCTGCAGTAGCCTACAAGCCATCGCTCGAGATGGGGTGTACGCGGCCTCCGCCAATCCCAGCACATACAGGGCCTCGTTACTTCTCAGCAAGCCTCACGTCCGGCTCTATGCAGTCAGACAAAAATCACATCTGCAAAGTCCCACGCTTCAAATAAAAGCCCAAGCCCAATCCCGCCGGGGATTTCATTCCACGCCAGCAACACACCTCGAAAAACACCCCTCTCCTTCTCCTTCACCTTCCTCCCCCTCCTCAACGCGCCTCTCCTACCGCGTCGCCGTCTCCTCAAGCGGCAAAGGCCGCCGCTTCAACCCTCTCACAAACTCTTACAACTTCGACCCCTCCGCCGACGCCCTAGGCGTAACAAAAGACAAGAACAGCGTCAGCAGAAGGCGCAACCGCCCGGACAGCGGCGAAGATGCCTTCTTCGTAAGCCGAATCGGAATTCGAATCTCGGACCACCAACATGAAAACGCCGAAGCAGTCGCCTTCGCCGTAGCAGACGGTGTCGGCGGCTGGACCGAATCCCGCGTCGATCCGGCGGACTTTTCGCACGGGATTTGCGGCTACATGGCGCACACGGCACAGACCTGGCACCAGCCTGCTGAGCAGCTCCGCCCTAAACAGCTCCTCCAGGCTGGGTATGACCAGGTCGTTGCTGATCCGACGATTCGCGCCGGTGGTAGTACCGCCTCTGTTGGGATTGCGTTGCCGGATGGGCGGGTTGAATTGGCGAATTTGGGGGATTCGGGGTCTGTTCTTTTACGGAGGGCTGCTGTGCATCAGTATTCTGTCCCGCAGACACATGGGTTTAATACGCCGTACCAGCTTAGTGTTATCCCGCCCCGGATGCGTGCCCAGGCTTCTGTCTTTGGTGGTGCCTTTTTGGAGGATTTCCCTAAGGATGCCAGTGTTACCAATCTCAAGATGCAGCATGGGGATGTGTTGATGCTTGCTACCGATGGCGTCTTTGATAATCTGAACAATCAGGATATCCTCAAGCTCGTCACCGGCCGGATGATCCTGACCGGCGCGTGGACAGCCACCGATTCTGGCGTCGGCGTTTCGGATAACTTGCGCGCTTTGACTGCTCCTGGTGGTCTGGCTGATGCGTTCCCTTCCACGTCAAGTTTGGCCAAGTCCAAGAAGGAGACAGATGTCGAAACCCCTGTTTCTCGCCCTGAAGACCAAATCACTTTGCAGTCTGTTCTCGCTGCTACCATTGCCGGCGAGGCGAAGAAGGCTAGCATGGACTATCGCCGCGATGGTCCCTTTGCTAAGGAGGCCCAGCGCTATTATCCCGGTGATTACTACCGCGGCGGCAAGGTGGATGACATCTGTGTTGTGATTGTCGTGGCTATCGATGATAGCATGGCTTCCAGCGGTGCAGTCTGAGTGACGGAGATGGAGATCGAAATTGGAAACCTGGATAACACATAGATACGGCGTCATTTTGTACCGTTCTTTTCTTTCTTTTCTGGTCTTTTCTTTTGTCTGGGTGGCTGGGGGCATTGGTATATAACTAACTGCATGGCTGTGCGCATATAACTTAGAGGCGCGGGGGCTTTCCGATTTCATTTTGCGAAAGGAGCTGAGCATAGCATTTCTTGTGCATCTGTCGTGTTTGGTCGATACCTTGACCTTGACTATATTATAGAAATAATCTACCGATTGCAAGACGGATTTTCGGATTGTGATTACTACTGCTATACTGCTTCTGGATTTATTCTATCAACTAGGTATGTTACAGCGTAGCAGACAGTCTGAATGTTGCTAGCTCATTACATACATGCCTAGTAAGAACTTGAATCCTGTCCACACCATAACCACATTCATCTCCGACTCCCTGGATTCCCTGAATTTGGAGCACAACTAGCTCGAGAGCTAATGATCGGCATAGATCGAGACTATCATCGTACAACCTTCGGAGTGAATGACGTCCCATGTAACTGTAACCTGTAACTCCTATGCACATGCACCAGGGTCAGGGAAAGGGAAAAGAACAATGTACAGAATAAGTTTCTGTTAGGGAATATCAAAAAAGAAAAAAAAAAGAAACAAAAAAAACAATCACATTTTCCATTGATTCAAAAGGTTGGCTGGGTGGTGCAGCCCCGTAATCCCAGGCGTAGAAAAAAATGACAAAGATACAGAAACAGACCAGCGGTAAGCGCGTACGTAGATTGAAACAAAGACAGAGAAGAGAACAAGAAAAGGGGAGCGCAAAAGGTTCCGTGCAAGAAAACAGACGTCATGAAGTGTGCATCTCAGACCACTCAAGCGGCGGTCTAGGCAGTCTTCTCCTCAGAAGGCTCGTCGGCGGGCTTCTCTTCGGGCTTTTCAGTAGATTTCTCTTCCGTCTTCTCCTCTGTGGTCTCCGTAGGCTTGTCACCATCGGCGTTCTGCTCCTTCTCGGGCTCAGGGGCCTTCTCTGCGTCGGCATCGGGCATCGGGGAGTCGAGGTCATCCTTGGCTGACTTGGACTCGGGCTCCTTCTCCTCCTCAGTCTCCAGCTTGGGGGTGTCAGCTCCGTCATACTCCTTGTTGGAGCCGTTAGCAGTGGGCTTGTCGTCCTTGTCAATCGCACCAGCAGGAGTGTCTGCGTCCAAGATGTTCTTCCAGCTGGACAGAATGTTCATGGCGCGGTGACGGAAGCCAAAGTCCTCGTCGCGAGGAATCGAGTTGAGCTTGACGATCATCTTCAGAACCTTGTTGATCTTAGTAGAACGGATGATCGAGACCTCCAGATCAGCGTGCTTCTCCAGCTTGTCAAAGTAGGTGGCCATGCTGGCCATTTCATCTTCCTTGGGGGGCTGGTCGCGGGAGATGAAGCCCTTCTGGAGCTTGTGACGAAGGAAAAGAACTAAAAGGCGTAAGCGCTCTGGGTCGGGCGGGCCTTGGGGAGGGGGTGATCCAGGGTCTGGGGAAGACGTACTTTCTTTCTCCTTCTTTTTCTTCAATTCCTCGGGGTCCACGGGCTTGGGGGATTCCTTAGCACCGGCACTGGCATCCTCGTCGTCGCTGGGGGCGGGAGCGGCCTTGCCCTTCTTGGTTGGGGCTTTCTTGGTCTTGCTTGCAGGTGTTTTCTTCTCCTCGGGGGCCTTGGGGGTAGTCAACTTCAGCTTGGTATTGGTCTTGGGAGTCTTGGCTGGCTGTATGCACAAACGGCAGATTAGCAAAGGCAACAGAAAAGGGGATCCGGCAACGCCTACCTTGTCTGCCTCAGCATCAGTCTCAGTGTTCTTGCGCTTCTTCGACGCCTTGGACTTTTTAGAGTCATCCGCGTCCTCCATTTCAACATCAGTTTCGGCTCCCTTGCTCTTGCGCTTGCCCTTCTTAGAGTCCTTTGCGGCCTTGGCAGCTGCCTTCTCGGCCTTCTCGGCCTCAATTTCAGCCTCCTCTTGGTCGATGGCGGCCTGGTGGTCGTTCAACAGCTTCTTAAAGTACGCAAGGTCATGACCTTCGGAGGCAACCTTGTAAGCGCTGATCAATTGCTTGGTCTTGTTCTTCTCGGAGATTTCCTTGCACTCGGCAGGTTCGAGGGGGGTAAGCGCAGTGTTCGGGACCCAAGCGCTGTCGCGAGTAGTCAGTAAGAAATTCGCGTTGGTGTTATAGCATGGGCGGGTGTCAACTTACAATTCATTGGTCTCGAAGAACATCACGGGGAAAGTCCGTTCATGGGTGCGACGGCCACCGTCGGCGTACTCGCCCTTGTAAGACCCATCCTTCTGCATGGCGGTAACAGGACGGTTCTCGAGCAGGCTCTCGGGAAGGATCTCATCATCGCAGATGATGGAGGGCCAGGGCGCATAGCTGCGAAGGCGCGCAAGGTAGTATTGACCAGGCTTAGCATCCAGGTGGGTAATGCGAGTCACAGACTTCTTGCGGCTCAGCTTCGACTGGTTGGCACCTCCGGAAGCGCGGCGGTTCTTGGAGGACTTCTTTGCGGAGGCAGGGGTTCCGTTGGCCTCGGCGGGCGCAGCGGCCTCAGCATCAGCAGGAGCAGCGGCGGCATCGTCACCATCAGCCTTGGGCTCGGAAGGCTCATCAGCAGTAGCAGGCTTATCGGCCCCAGCTCCGGTGTCCTTCTTGTTGTCGGTCGCAACTGCGCTCTCTGGGGGAAGAAACAATGAGTTAGCGGTTTTTGGTCGCACAGAGATTGGAGGCCCCCGGTCGGGGGCCAGCTGTGAGGAATGGGGACATAGGGATATTGAGCTATATCAATGGGGTCGTGCTTACCGGCAGGCTTGTCGTCGACAGTCTCAGTCTCCGACTTCTTCTCGGTGGGCTTCTCGGCGCGCGCGGTTTCGCCAGCCTCAACAGGCGCAGGGACAGGGGTATCCTCAGCCATGGTTGCTAGTAAAAGCAATACGTAGAACTGGGGAAGCGATTGGTGAAAGTTGGGGGAGGGGGGAGCAGCTTCCAGGGGAGGTTGCAGAGAGATGTGGAGAAGAAAGAGTCGCGAAAGGCGCGGGAACTCCAAGACGCGTTGGGAACGGCAACCTCGATGACGCCACAATCAACGTCGTTTCAGCTTTTGGTCTTCTTGTGTCTTCCACGTTCTCAGACGTTGAAAATGGCTTTCAAAAATAGCTTCTGATAGCTTGGATTGTGAAGATTCGATTCACTTCTGAAGTCGCCTAAGCTCGATTCACGTCGAGTGATTCTCAAGCTCCAACAAAAGCCTTGGACGAAATTGGAGAGTCCAAAGAGTCAAGTGACTGGATTGGGCACTTGAGATGCAGGCACGTGCAAGCTTGAGAGCTACATGTATCTTGGCCCTGAAGTAAGTTATCCCGGAGTATACCAGTTTGTCCTTCCCAGTCGTGGGTCGTCAGTCTGGTACCAGCATATATCTCGCTCCAATGCGCATAAATGTCGAATTTTTATCTTGCGAATGCTGGTATCACAATGCATTGACGTCAATGTCCATGTCCATGTCCATGTCCATGTCAAAGCTTCGAGCGCATCGAAGTACCGCATACTGACTGCCACCTCTTCGGGTTCTCAACTCTTCGGAGGCTTCAAATCACTTTCAATCATCCACATGAATTAGCAATTATCTCCTGAAACAAGTGAGGATATATAGAAAGTGAACGCTATATTCCCACATATCAATGGCCCAACGCAAGTTTAGTGCCAACTGAAAAAGAATGAGAACCTTCCATTCAGCCGTATAGCCTTCACGCCTTAAAACCCTTCAGGCTGTGAGGTGATATGGTATATTTCGTGTCTGGGTATGAATCGCCATAAAGCCAAGCACTATAAAAAGTGTTAGACCACCGATAATAGATCTGAACGGGTACATGTGAAATTCCCATGGCCGCGAAACTTACCGGACTTATTGGTGATAGACTGGATTGCAATGCATGTTATCCATCATGGACATATGGCTTAGACAGTCCGGGTAAGTTGGAAGGTAAAAAAAAGATGAGGTTGTCAAGACAATTGGATGGCGGGTGGTTAGAAATCTTCATCAGATTCTGTTGAGCGTGTGAGCGCCAGATGCTACAATTTGCAGTTCGTTCTTTGGGTTTCTTCGATATGTACATAACTGGCCTTATTCTTCGCTGGTGAAAGTCCCCGATCATGTTTCTCTGGGTGGCTATATTCTGCCTACAATTCATCATATAGATATTTAGCATATTGATGTGGAGGATAATGGACAAAGAAATGCACATATGGGCAATACAAGCAATCCCAAGGGTCCTCTTAAAGACGCGCATGTCCCAGTACTTCAAACAAAGAATTATTAGCCAATTAAATAAGAATAAAACTTGATTCTAGGTAGAAGCTGGAGTGGTATCATAACACACCCAAGTTGTTATCGACAAAGTCCAGGTAGTAACAATAATTCAAAGTCACATACACAAATTACCAACAGCCTGGCGGTTTCATACAGGGTATCACATTCTAAACAGGGACGCTGATCCAACAGACGTCAGACCAATAATGCAATGCCTTCCGACGGCCATTCATGAGATGACAGCATGACTCCATAACCCCTCACTAGAAGACCGACTATCCAAGCTTTCAGGGATGACAGTGACAAGCGATGGCTCCGGTTTGTGGATACGGACAAGCCACAGAAAGTAGTCTTCCAGCGGCAGCAAATTAAGCAGCATCCCATTGAACCGCCATCCCAGTGCGCAGACCAAGGCTCCTGCCACTGCATCCAGGATGAAATGGTTGGCCGTGGCAACAATGGCTACCAGAATGATGAACGGATAGGAAAACCCGAGAATAAGGCACATCAGGCGGCGCCAGGGTGGAAGAGTCAGCCTTACTCGGGTTAGGCGAGTCCGCAGTACTGTTCGTCGTTGCTGCGGCAGAGGGATCGTCATGATTGTGAGACCGATCATGAGAGAGTAACCGAAGTGCAAGGATGGCATGGCGGCTGATGATGGTTAGCCATGAATCTATCAAGTGTCGGGAAACGACCTACCATATTGATTACAAAAACGGTTTTCTGTCCACACACTGCCCGCTCCATTGGTACCATGCACAGTATCAACAAAGCCATAACTGCGAGCCAGCTCACCCTCCTGCCCACCGATGTTGGTGTCACTTAGTAACCTGGGCGGCATGCAAGGCCACAGAGTGAACACCACAAATGCGAGCAGGTTGCACACAGCCAGCGTCCGTCGACGCGCTTGGTATAGAAGAGGGCCTGCGGGTGACCCGCTCACAGCGCCTCTGGGCTTTCCTGCCTGAGTCTCGTCGACTCGATTCCGCGTGGTGGTGAAGTAATAAAGCCAGACGAGGAAAGCGATGGTACCGGGGATATGAATGAACGAATATATCCAATTGATCCAAATCATCGCGCGGGGATGGAGCAAGAAGTTCCTCTGGATGACAGTTTCCCAAAATATATCTAGACGCTGCTCAATCTTGATGAGTTGTAGGGCATGTCGTCTCGCAACATCGACTGTATCGTCCTTGAGGGTCACGGCGGTAAAGGCTCTGCCAAGCTGGTATGTCTGTACGGGTTGTGAGCTTCTCATTCTTTGTATGAAGGCACAAGATCATAGGATATAGATCGGGTAGCCCCTAGGCACGGACGCAGAACAAACTTACCCAGTATACCAAGGCCCAGTACCAGCATTCTACCAAGAAAGGAAGCTTCCGTAGCAGACGACTGAGCAACCGATCTTGGAAAATAACAGTATTTGGCGATGACACCTCTAAGGTCAACCCCAAGATTCCCACCTGTCGCTTGTGCCATCCATCGGGAATTTGATGCAAGGGTGAACGGGAACGCGGGGTGAGAAGTCCATCCTTTGTTGTTGGACTTGAGTATCCGGACTCGAGGGAATCAGGTGAGGCTGCCCGCACCAAGTCTGCGGATTTCCGGCGAGCAAAATGACGGTGAGCGTTTGTACCAGTTGTACGGTTGATCCATGTGCCTCCAAACAGTAGGATAATGACTACTAGCGGTTCGAGGACCGCTCCAACACCCATGATAAAGGATATAACAGTACTCGATACGGAGAATAAGGAATGGGAAGCCCTGGGTGGTAGGATAAGAAGAGAGAAGCCATACTGGGCAGGAGCCAGGGGTGAAGTCACCAGAATCCCTGTTGAAAATACTAGTTTTGCTTCCGTCTACTCCGTAATACATGTATAATAGGTCCACAAGGCTGGCCCTGTACTTGGCGGTGGAGCTGAATCATTGGCGTCTGCACAATAATCCATGTATAGTGTCGCGTGCCTCGTTTTCGTATTTCGTAGTATAGCGTATAACCCCGGTGATACCTGCCCAGGTGTACACGGAATCCCTGTGTCAGTCCGAATCAAAGACCATTGACCCTGAAAAGTCTTGTATGATACATGTACACCGGTCAGGCAGATGTGCTCCCATTGGCTTGGCGTTGGGTTTGTCCAACTCTAGACAGGAGATGCTAAGTCCGGTTTTATGCACGGCGATTCTCAGATCTCCGAAGTCCGAATGTCTCAAGGGCCGAGTGGAAACGGCATAAGATCATCCACAGGTACAATAGTGGGCATAGTGGAATAATTGTATGTAAACGCCAAGAACCTCGGGATCGAACCGGATCGCCTTGACTCAGCGGGATCGGCGCTCGGATCGTTGAATCGCCGATTCGGATGTTTGGTCTTTGCAACTCCGCGCTTGGCGGCCTGCCAACTGTAAGATCCGGCTCCCGATGCGCTATTGTTGGACGAATTAACTTAGAAGCAGGTTTATCTCGTATTCGTTCGCGTTGGGTGGATTTCGAGTGCTGAGATGAAAAAGCTTGTATTTTTTTCCGCCATAGAAGTATATAACGGTCTGTATATATTTTGTAGTGGTGAACCCTATAACAGTAGCACAGTAGCGGTCTCGGGTGGCAGAATGCCTAGCACCATATTCAGCTCAGTTTACTCCGCAAAAAATGAATCAATTCATGCACCACAATATGACTACTTTCTCTTCGGGTTCTTGACTTCATGACACAGTATCAGGTTAAGCGGTCTACGCTATAAAGAAGTCACTCTCTACAACCCCTACCGATCAGGGGAGTGGTCGGTTGTATGCTCTTTGTTGATATCGACCCGTCTGCTATGCCAGACTGCCATTGTGCCATCCCCATTTCAGTATATAAATATGTCTCTTCATTGCTTCCATACTTCTGACTTGTACTTTCTTACTCCCTTGAGCTATGTTTGGTTTCCTGTTGGACCGACCGTCTCTCCTCCAATGAAGAGCGTATAACTAGTACTGGGTGATGTATACTTGACGTCAACCCTCACACCACCATGACCACCAGCCGTCCGGAATGTTGGTTTTTCGCAGAGAATGAATGTGATAATTTGTTCGAAATATATAAACCCCAGACAAAGCAGCTGTGAAGTCTATACATACAGTCCAGAGCTGTACTGTCTACCATCTACCTAGTCCATCTATCATCATCATCGTCATCCTTTGAATAGTCCATCGTCCATAATGTTCCTCGCAAAGGCTCCAATTACATCTGCCTGTAAGGGTGTCTTGAACCCCGCGTCCCAGATCCCCAAGGTTGCCTCGGCCGCACGATCCAGAGGATTTTCAACCACACCGAGTGCATATCAAGGAGTCACGCTGTTGCAGGATAAGGAGAATGGCTTTGGGTTTGCGAGGTCAAACCCTAGACCTGTCAAGCCTAGATCCAAGGGCGTGACTGAGATTCGAGGTCCATACTATTCAGTAAGTGGAGTATACTCCTTTCACTAAGCATATGATGATGCTCTGTAAGTTCCCAAGCTAACCTAGACGAGGTTATGGGCAAAAGATACCTGGCAGACGTGCTCGAAACGTAATTACCCACGATACCTAGCCTACGCGACAGTACTGACAGCAGCTTATAGGATGGGCAACCATGTAGATGGTCTCAAGTTTGCGGGAGGTAAGTGCTAGTCTTGAAACTGTTTCTGAGACTTGTCAGCAGGAACTGAGACAAAACCACAGGTTCATTCTCTCTCTTTGAGGAAAAGCCCCTGCGCGAACTGATCGATCTAGCCCACGAACACGGTGTATATGTCTCGACGGTAAGATTGCCCCGAAATCAGCACATCTTGAGCATTCCTAACACCACGTGGACCTCAGGGCGGATGGGCCGAACATCTCCTTACGCACCCTGACCCGAACACCGTATTCGACCGCTATTTGACAAAATGCAAGGATCTCGGGTACGTGCATCTTCAAATATCCCAGACTTCAACAGAGAGCTGACCATTCGCAGCCTCGATGTAATCGAACTATCCTCCGGCTTTCTCTCAATCCCAGAAGATGACTGGCTCCGCCTCGTCGATAAAGTCCACTCATACAAACTGGAAGCAAAGCCCGAGCTGGGTATTCAGTTTGGTGCTGGCGGGGACACACCTGCCTCAGGACTTGAAGCAATCGGTACCTCAGACCCCGGAAAGCTGGTTAACTTGGGTCATAGGTTCCTCGATGCCGGTGTAAAGCGGTTGATGATTGAGTCGGAGGGAATTACGGAGAATGTTACCTCCTGGCGGACTGATGTTGTGTCTCGGATTATGAAGGAGCTTCCTTCTGAGCGGGTCATGTTTGAAGCTGCCGATCCTAAGGTGTTCAACTGGTATATTCGGGAGTTTGGTATTGATGTGAATCTGTTTGTGGATCATAGCCAGATTGTGCAGTTGGAGTGTTTGCGTTCTGGGATTTGGGGGACTGCTGATACTTGGGGGAAGATTGTTTCATTCCGTAGTTAGACCCACGAAGTGTAATTAACCTTGAATAGTCAATATCGAGAAGAGAAGAGAACTTTCAACAGAATAGAAAGTTGAGCTAGGGCAGAGATTACGTAAGCCCAGAGACGTTGGCTGACCACCACAACGTCATATCTCACTTCGATTCACAACTTACCTTGCCCCTAGTGAGTCGACATTGGGGGCAACAAGTTTGAACATTCCCTGTACATTGATCTCTGTAATCTTGCTCAAGCTTTGATCATCTCCGCACGCTCTAGCTCAGCATCAGGACTTGACCGAAAGCACCCGGCCCGCGCCAGGGAACTGTGCAGCACTTCCGCAGAACGGAGACTCGTCTCCCTCACACCACAAATATGAACGGAGAAACCCAATCTCACAGGAGCAGCGCGTCATCCAACTCACAGCCCCAGTCCAAGCGCACCCACAGAAGAAAAGGGTAAGCCATACTCAACCACGACACATACACAATACTCAAAACTAACACCCCAAAGCATCACCTGGGCACCCTTAAACATAAGCCTAAAACGCCGTCTCCAAACCTTCCTCGTCCTCTGCCACACATTGACAATCCCCATCTTCCTAACGATCTTCTTTTTCACCTGCGCCATCCCAATCTTCTGGCCCCTCCTAGTCCCCTACTTGGTCTACATCTCGCTCTTCTCAACAGCAGCAACATCCGGCGAGCTAAAAGGCCGCAGCCAATTCCTACGCTCACTCCCAATCTTCAAACTCTACGCTTCCTACTTCCCCGCTCGTCTCCACCGCGAAGAGGAACTGCCACCGACAAAGAAGTATATTTTCGGATATCACCCGCACGGGATTCTCTCACATGGCGCATTCGCCGCGTTTGGAACTGAGGCATTGGGATTTTCGAAGTTGTTCCCGGGAATTACGAATTCGCTGTTGACGCTCGATGCTAATTTCCGGATTCCGTTTTATCGTGAGTATGCACTTGGCTTGGGGATAGCGAGTGTGTCGCGGGAATCCTGCGAGAATATCCTTACGAAGGGTGGTTCGGATGGAGAGGGAATGGGGAGGGCAATTACTATTGTCGTCGGTGGGGCGCGGGAATCACTCAATGCGCAGCCTCACTCGCTACGGCTTGTGTTGAAACGGCGGAAGGGGTTTATCAAGCTTGCTATCCGGACTGGGGCGGATCTCGTTCCTGTTTTGTCTTTCGGGGAGAATGATATCTACGAGCAGATTCATTCTGATGAGCATCCGCTTATTCATAAGCTTCAGATGTTTATTAAGCGGACTATGGGCTTTACTATTCCACTGTTCCATGCCCGTGGTGTGTTCAATTATGACGTGGGTTTGATGCCTTATCGCCATCCGCTTAATATTGTTGTTGGGCGGCCGATTTCTGTTATGCAGCAGCAGAATCGGGATAAGATTGACGATCAGTATATTGATGAGTTGCATTCGAGATATGTACAGGAATTGATGCGGTTGTGGGATCAGTACAAGGATGTTTATGCTAAGGAACGGGAGGGCGAGCTGGAGATTGGCTCGTGAGGGATTGAACCATGTCTGTTCAGTCTACTGTTTACAATACATATATAGCAGATTAAGGAACTCACTAAGTTAACAGCAAATCGTACATGTTCAAGTAGTTCAGATTAAATACACACGCAAGAATGGTAAACCTATGAATTGGGTATCAGATCAGAAAAGTTAAAATGCTTCAAAAGCACAAGAATAAAAAAGATTCATCATCATCCTCGGAACGGCGAACTGAGGCTTGGATCCCACGACGGCGCAGTAGGGTTCAAGCCCGGCACTTCAGCCGATGAAGATTCACGTCGACTCTCACTGGTGACACTCTTGACGTTCATGGAAGAACGATCATTCGCATGTCCACCGTCCATTCGACCCTGGATCATCTCGTCCAGTAATCGAGAGACTTCATCCATGTTTTTGCCACCATCCGTCTGGTCATTGACTCTGCTGGCTCTGCTAGAGCCAGAAAAGGCCCGCTTGTTTGGGCTTTCGGGCTTGTCAGTGGGAAGACCACTGGTCCTGATGGGACCGTCTATCTCGCCCACAGAGTCACCCTTGTTTTTCAACTCGGGTGACTGGGACTCATTGGTGACGGCAGCCAGGTCGCGATGACGCGTTGCAGAGCGAAGTGCAGCGAGCATGCGATCCTTGTCGTCGAGCTGGAGGCGGAGTTCGTTGATCTCCATGTCCTTCTCCCGAACCAAGGCAATCATATCCGGTTGTTCGGCAATGGTGGCATTCGCAGGCTTGACACCCACTGACATGCGGGTGTGACTGGATCGACGAGCTTGGAGAAGTCGGCGTTCCAGGGTTGAGATGTATCGGTTTTTATCACTAAGGTCGGCCTGCAACGCAGTTACCTGCCGCTGCAGGCTGGCTTTGCCATCGCCAAATTCACCAAGGTCCTCTTCATCCTCGGGGCCAAATGATCCCCCCGGGTAATGCAATGCCGAGGGGTCGTTGCTATTGACGGACATGAATGAGATGGGGCGCATCGATGAATGGACAGCACTCAGGGTCGATTGACTAGCGGACGAACGTAGAGAGCGAACACCAGAATCCGTCGAAGACATGCGGGAAAGCCGACCAAATGTAGACAGACTGTTGTGGTTGTTAACTCCTGTTGACTTGGAGCTCAAAATTAGACGGTTAAGATGTTCGATTCGCTCTTTCAGCGCTGTTCGGGCCAACTGCATTTCCAACACTTGCTCCTCGTGGCGGGCCTGCGCCTCTTTTTCATACTGCTGTTCATCCCATTTGAGTTCCTTTTCAGCCTGAAACTTGGCCTGAGTATCAAGCTGACCGCGCAGAGCTTGGATCTCCATGCGGTACCGCTCAAGCAAGACTCGGCTTCCAGAGTCCCCGCCGCCACCGCCGTATGCCTCCTCTGCCTTTTTGGCATGGCTGACAATGTTGTTCTTGGCTCGCGCAGCAAATTTCATGGTGTTTAGGGTCTCACCAGTGTTCGCATTGACAGAGCTAGTAAGTTGGATCGTGCACAGGATACTGACAAGAGAACCGCCAGACAAAGCTGGCTGTAGCAGCCTGGTCAACTTGCTGTCACGGTAGGGCAAATGCCTCCCATCGCGATCCATGGGGTTGCCTTGCTTGTCCTTGTTTTCGGAGAGCCGGGAGATAATGGTACCCAGAGTGAGAAGACTCTTGTTGATGTGCGCACCCTCCGTGCGACGCTCCTTGTCATCGGCTGCGCGCTCGGATCCAGCCAGATCAATCAGGCTCAGGGTTGACACCCGTACACCTCCCGGGGCAATCCCAGATCTCTTGTCCTGGGAATTGCCTGAGGGCACACGCTCTCGGCTCTCAACGACGATTTGGACAACCGCGTGACTTCGGGAACTTCGTGCATTGAACTGCGTGCTGCTGGTGCGTCGTGCGTGGTCACCTCTTGCAATTACGCGAAGAAGTTGTGTCGGGCTCTGCACAATCTCTTCCTTGAGCGGCGTGGCATACACTCCTCGCTTGCTATCCTCTCTCAATTTGATCTCTTCCTGAGGTGCTGCAGGTCCATTGGCAGACGAAGCAGATAGGAGATCGTTGATCTTCTCGTTGTAGATTTCCAGGTAGCTGACCCGCAGCAGGAACTCTCGATGGGGGGTTTCTCTGATAAAAGAGAAAATGTCGGTGATGGCCAGTGGAATCACACCGGGGGACGTCGCTGTTCCTTGCATGGAAAAGGTCTTTCCGGTCCCGGTCATACCATATGCGAAGACCGTTCCGTGGTAGCCTTCCATTACACGCCTGACAAGTCGTTTGGCTGCTGAATCGTACACCTTGGCGTTGTTCTCCATGGGATTGAATACGTTGTCTGTTCAAACTCATCAGTCGCAATATTGGGTTTCCGGTTCGATAATGCTCACCATAGTAATAATCGCCTCCTTCCTTTCCTCGATATGAGATGAGGCTTTGCCGGCCATCAACCGACCATTCGCCATGATTCCGCGGCGTTTCGCCTCCGCTGTTATTGTCGGGGCGCACACGTACACTCACAATCACATTGCCCTTGATCTCTTTTTGCTTGGTAGTCGATTTGCTTGCCGTATCGTCTGCATCCTCAAATGTAGTAGCGCTAGTCGAACATGATCCTTGCGCGGATGAGCTTCTGCTGTGGGCGGGAGAAGCGTCTGGATCCCGTGTGTCCGCACTCGAGATGAATTTGCCTTCTCCACTACCGTTGAGCAGTGACGGTGTTTTTGAGCTACGGTAGCTGCTAGTAGTTCCCGTGCTCAGCCGTGAGCTTCGCGCCGGTCGCGAGCTGGGCGTGGCGGCTTGGATGCCCGAGAGTGAAGATGCCGTAGACGGACGGCCGCCTGCTTTTGGTGGTTGAGGGAATGATGCGATGCTGATTGTGCGGCGCAAGGATTTGTCCGGGCTGCTCGGTGCGCGTCCGCTGGATGCGGACCGGGCCGCGCTGAGGTTGGAAGTTGAGTTTGAATTTGATAGGGGAGACTTCAGCGACGGTTTGGGGCTGGATGGCGTCCGCAGCTTGGACGTGTTATAGGGAGACGCGGCCCGGGGTGTCTCGGAGCCGGGTGTAGACCTTCTAGGTTTGGGGTTGGGGAGGGCAGGTAATGATCCGGTTGGGGGGTTTGTAACTGGCCGCGATGGCTGAGGTAGAGCCGACATTGAAGCCATGCCGACTGAATTTCTGAAGTCGAGTGGGGTGGATGAATTCAGCGAGTATATGTGAGCGCGACGGCCATGCGGGCGGATTGGAGAGATGGTAGTGTCCTGCGATAGTCAAAATTAGCCAAACGCACTGAGACATCGACGATTGGGCCGTTGAATGGGCCATGTTTCCAAGGTAAACACGAACCCACAGGACCTCCGAGCTCAGGATATCCTCAATGTTTTGAACGGGAGGGGGTTTCGGGTACGTACAGATCCAAACGACCAAGCGTTGTAATCGCGACGGGAGGAGAGAGAGAGAGGTTCGCGAGAAGTGGATAGAATGATCGTCGAGAGAGACGCGAAAGTCAGAACTCAGGTGGGAGAAAAGAGAAAAAGCGACTAATCTCCCCCGCAGAGGGCGAGACTCTTATGATCTGATATTCAGATTTTTAGTATTGGCCCCTGGATTTGTAAACAGGTTCTACTGGAAATGTATTGCATAACTACTTGACTCCTTCCCTCCCATGGCCCTCCCTCTATACCTGCCTATGTACCTCGACTCCCTCGAAAAGGGGTGTGATGGAACTAAAACTCATCACAGTGTAGTTAAGAAGCTCGGGGCATCGCAGGCAAGTGGAGGTTTCAAGTTCGGGACAAAGGAGAAAAGGGGGACGAATGGGATGGGAGAATGAGAGCTTCTTCTGAGGTGGAGCCAGCCCATTATTGTGACCGGAAGAGATAAGTTACAGATGTTACAGTGGGAGTGTAGGAGTGAGGAGTGTAGGAGTGAAGGGAAGAAGGGAAAAAGGGAAGGATCAAGGAAGATATAGTTCTTCTCTACTTACATCTCCCTGTGAAGGTATAAGGGGTTGAATTGAACCCCCATGAACTCCTGTTCAAGAAACGGCTCGATAACGGGCTAGATTTGAAGATCAAAAGCCACTTAATTTACTAAATTCGCAGGAAATTAATCGGGCAGTTAGCGTTGATCCTCATTTATGTCCCGTGACATGTTATCTCCCATACAAATGCTGTATAATCAACTTGACTTATACTGTAATAGCATTTCCTTCTGGAATACGAGGATCGACAATCTCTCGTGGGATAAGAATGCGCTAAAGTGAGGGTTCCTCTGATAGATCCAACCCTCATGCAAGGGTGCCAATATCCGTTCCGAGGAGGCAAGCAGTCTTTAGGGCCTGCAGAGACCTTCGATCTATTGGACAGTGCAACATGACAGGTAGATGATCGTGGGCAATGGATCTGAGCGTTGACATCCTCTCTGTCCCTCTCCATTTGTCATTGGGACTATCGCTTCCAACTGCATGTACCTGTACAGTAGGTCCTCCGCTATCATCCAATAGTGGCTGCAGATATGCCATGCATAATGTCTCGGCTGAGGTGGCAACGAATAATTCCATTATTAGCCTTCTATTTATTTGCTGTTTTCTTTCGTGTTTTCGTTATTTCATTGCGCCGAAATCCAGTTGCCGGGCAGCGCTCTTGAAGAGCCCTTCGTCCAGTTCCCCACCACGCCGTGTCAAATCATCTCCCATCTTTTTAGTTCCACCGGACTTCCGGGGGAGATCTTCATTGCTGGTAGGTCGGGGGTCAATGGTCCACCAGTCGTTTCGAAGCACCTGCACCGCTGTGCTGCGTTTGCGTGGGTCGAGGACGCACATCGACATCAGCAGATCCGCACCCACCGGTCCAGCGGTGGGAAACTGTCGCATAAAGAAGTCGCGTCCTGACAAGGGTATTTGTTGCGCGTTGTCCGTGATAATGTAGTTGGGAAGCTTCGTAACTCCAGGCCAGTTATCTTCCGTCGGCGTACCAAACGCTTCGCAGATTTTAGAAATCTGATCCAAGTCTGTGTTGCCGGCCACAAAGGGAACACGGAGCAGGAGCTCGGCAAAGACCATGCCCATTGACCACACGTCCACTGCGCCAGAGTATTGGCGAGCACCATAGAGCAATTCAGGAGGCCGGTACCAGCGAGTGATGACTTGATGGGTCATGTTGAGATACGGATCAGCAAAGGATCGAGCCAGACCAAAATCAGCCAGTTTGACCTCTCCGTCCGCCGCGATCAACAAGTTGTTAGGCTTGATATCGCGGTGAAGAACAAAGTTCTCATGACAGAACCAAACGCCTCGAGCAAGCATTCCCATCCACGCTTTGATATCAGCTGCACCGTAGTGAATGTCCGTGTCTTTAATGAGCATCTCCAGGTCTCCACCGGGAAGGAATTCAAGAACCAAGTTGAGGTTCTGGTCTTTGGAGGAGAACACATCGTGAAGTGCAATGACATTAGGATGGGCCAACTCCTGAAGATATTTCACTTCGCGGATTGCGTCCATGGTGAGTCCATCTTTGTATTCCGCATTGACTTTGATTTTCTTGATCGCAACGAAGGACGAGGTATCGTGTCGGAGGTGGCCGAGATATACAACCGCATAGGTACCTTCACCTAGCTTCTTATCTGGCCTAAAGTTAGCATTGAAGATCTTGTGGTACATTGGAACTGTACATACCTTTGACGTATCTCTCTCGCACATCGATATTCAGTTGCTCAGTAAGCTCTCGATCTTCATTCTGAACAGCCTTTGCTGAAGCAACCGTACCACTAGCAGAGTTTTGTGCAGCAGTTGCTCTCAGTCTGACGGCTGTATTCGGTGAATGTACTGTCATAGAAGGCGAACGAGAGCCAAAGGGCGAGAGCGCCATGGCTGGTAGGTGCTGAAGCACGAAGCTGGCGAAATTCTATGGTAAGCGAAGATATGAGAAGAAAACAAGAAGACCACAAAGATTGAGTGGCCGTGTCAATTATCAAGAGATCATCTTAAATAAGATATACTCGTCCAGGCGAGTCGTGTTCGACGACGGTCATGCCTTCACCGTTGACTGGCCCGGAGTATAGTTAATCCCGGTCTCTGCTGAGCGACGCCAAAATTTCTCCGGATCAGCCAACAGTAACCTCAGTCAATTCGTCGGCACTGCTGAATACCTGTCATTTCCGAGATCTCAGGCCCCCCTCCCCTGCTCACCGTTTCTTTACGGTTCCAATTGTTCTCCAGGGGTGACCTAGTGAACAGCAACAGCGGGCTTCCGGAGTCCGCCCGCAAATCACCATCACCGTGTGCGCCATGGCAATGCGCAATTCGCCGCTCAGCGGCCTGTCATCGCGCTTCTTCAAGACCGTCCGCACTACCAACCAATTCATTCGCCCATTCCACAAAAAGACCGCTCCTACCGTGCCATCTCCGACCCCTTTCGTTCCCGATGTCCCGACCTTCCTCACCTTGATCGGCCGCGAAATGTCAAAGCAAGCGAGCAAGATTCCCTCATGGGAGGACCTTTTCACCTACAACTCGAACCAGCTCCGCGAAGCTGGCGTTGAGCCCGCGCGCCAGCGCCGATACCTCATCCGGAAACGCGAGAAGTTCAGGCACGGTCTGTACGGCCCCGGCGGTGACCTAGTAGAGGTGGTTGATGGGGTTGCACAGCTGCGCGTTGTCCAAGTGCCTGCTGGATCAACTGGCTTGACAGAGGAAGGTGAAGGCTCGGAGGTGAAAGCTTCGGCTACATTGTCACCTGGTATGGTGAAAACTCTTGTCAACGTGGCACCTGATGCCACCACTTTCAAGCCGAGCAAGAATTACGAGTTCAAGAAATTCGCGCACATGAGAATCCACCGTGGGACTAGTCCTAAAGGTCCATACCTTCAACCTTTGAAGGGTAGCAATGGCACTGCTGCTACCATCTCGGTTCAGGAAGGCATGTGGGAGGACAAGCGCGGACACAAGGTTGATGGTGGTGAGCGACGACGCAGGGAGGTCCAGAACAAGAAGAGACTGGATGAAAGAAGAAAGGCATAAACTTCCAAAGGTGTACATTCTACCTTGTGTATCTCGCATATTTCTCGTTGAGCCTGGATGTTCGTTTCCTGTACTATACTATTGCAATCATGATGTATTTCTCATCCAATGTTGACCTCGAACGAGCAAGACAATTTCGTCTAATTGATATCTCATTAAAATGATATAGTAACTATGAACATTAAAAAGCATAGGTGGATCAGCCGCAAGATAATTTACATGGAGCAATCGTTTCAAGGTAAAGAAGTAACAAAACTTCGATGCAAGCAGAAGGCCGCGGGTTTCAGAACACCAGATAGTTCTCTGCCGCACCAACGTAGGTCGTTAAGTGTGATAGTCCAATATCGGACGGGAAGATTTTGGTTGTAGACACGTTACTCTGATTATGCCTTGACTCCACGCTTCTCGTACTGAACGAAGGATGTACCCAGGGGCTTGGAGAAAAGAGACTGGAAATGGGTTAGTAAGATGACTTGAAAATTGTAGGGTTTGACTTACTGAGTAGTCTGTCTCGGGGAAAGGGGCGTTCTTGTCAGGGACGGAGAACTTGAAGTGTCTCACGAGAGTAGCCAGGATTGTGGCCAACTGCACATAGGCGAACTGCTCACCAATGCAACGGTGACGGCCGGCACCGAAGGGGAGATAGGGGCTATTGGTACCCTTGGTGACCAGTCCATATCCATAATCGATCTTCTCTTCGTCTTCTTCGTCTTTGGGGGCCTCGACCTCATCCCAACGGTGGGGGTTCCACTTCAGAGGCTCGGGGAAGAATTCCTCAGAGCGGGCAGTAACACCGGGGGAAGACAGGACGTTGTGAGTGGTGGGAATGACATAAGAGGTTCCTTCGACAGGCATGGGGTTCTTGACGGCACGGATGATGGAGTGAATGGGAGCGTGAATACGGAGAGTCTCCTTGATGACCTTGTTGTGCAGGTCAAGCTTCTGGAGGCTTTCGTGGGTGAGATCAGGCAGATCGGAACCCAAAACACGGATTTGCTCTTGATAGAGCTCCTCGATGAGTTCAGGGCAGGTAGCCAGGCGCAGAACAATCCAAGCAGCAGTAGAGGAAGACGAGTGTTGGCCAGCCATGAGCAACGCGATCATCATGTGGGCGATCTCACTATCAGGAATCGGGGTACCGTTCTTGTAAGTGCACGACATCAGGTTCCAGACCATGTCCTCGGAGTCCTTCTTGCCACCAGCGGCACGGCGCGCCTGGATAATGTCCATGTAGGTCTCGGTCAGCTTCTTCTGGGCAGCGTCGCGCTTGCGGTTGTGGGGTAGCGGGGCCCAGGGCAGCATGAAGTTAATGGGCGCGAAGCCCTTGTCGAGGTCGTGGTACATTTCCGCAAAAGTCGCATCAAAACGGTCGCGTACTTCCTTTCCTTGTAGCGAGCGGGATGCAGTGTAGATGGTGATCTCGGCAATGACCTTGGAGACGTTGAAGGTGCCCTTGGGGTCCTGGAAAGCGGAGGAGTTCTTGACGAATTGGTCGACCTCGTTGGTGATCAGGGGAACATAAGATCGGAGCGCTTCGGAGGTGAGGCCGAACTTGACAAACTGTACATTGTAAGTAATTGCGTGTTATGGTCCACGTTGGCGTTCTTACTTTCTTCTGCTCCATGAGCTTGGAGTTAGGGCAATCGTAAACGACATCAGTGCCGAAGACTGGGGTGGTGAGAGGCGAGTAGACCTCCTCGGCGCAGACATCACGAAGTTTGCCATTGAGGATGAATTCGTTACCCTTGGTGCCTAGATAGACGGTGGTCTTCTTGCCGAGAAGGACGAAAGTGAAAATATCGCCATACTAGACACAAGCGCCCAGTCAGAAATTGCCTGTTCGTCTCAAAGATTCGCAACATACCTTTGCGCGTGCCTGGTTGAAGAAGGTGTAGGGGTCCATGCCATAACTGATGGTGCTGCCAACAAAGGGGAACCAGTGGAAAACGACCGGGGGCTCATGAGATTTCTTGAAGAACAGCTGGCTCAACACATTGATCACAACCGAGAGCGCAATGAACGACAGTGCTCCGACACCAGCCAGAGTGTAGATTGACTGGGTCGAGCAGTGCTCGCAAAAGGTCTCGAGAAAACTTGTAAACAGGCCCATTTTAAAAAGACAGAATAGAGAAGGAAAGCAAAGCAAAGCAAAAAGAAACGGGTACACGAAGACCCTTGAAGTCGAAGTTGCGTCAAGGTTGAAGATTGAACAGGAGGCGAGAGGAAAATAAGTCAGCTATCATTCGGCGAGAGAGGACCCGCCCCCTAGAGGAACGTACGACTAACATATACGCTAACTACTTTTTCTATTGGGTTAACCACTTACAAGATATGTTTTTAATTTTATTCCAGGGGCTCTTTTGTCTCTACTCTTCAATGGGACTAGACACGACAAATATGGCCTTATATTGCACATCACGCCACGTCGGTTAAGGGGTTCCCGGTCTACAGGGTACATAGAACGTGATCTGTTGTACATGTATTGCTGCGCCTTTGGGTCTAATAGTTAATAGTGAATCTCATAAAACCCATACCCTTTTGATCCCCATCCCACTTACAAATCCCATAAGACATAAAAATTCACAGGCTTGTGGCTCAATTATCGTACAAGGTGGGATCGCCACGTTCTCCGATGTTGATAAAATCCTTCGGGTCTCGGTTGCCACTCGGCGAGGCTTCGCGCCGAGAGGCCTTGGGTGGCCGGTTGTAAGTGCGCTTGCCAGGATCGTTCTGGCTGAACACTTTGACCGGCGCCTCGCTGCCCTGAGTGTGTTCACTGAAGGGAGCATCGTTGACACTGCTAAGCAGCGTCCTTTCTCGCTTCATTTTACGCTTAGAAAAGTCCAGGTTGCCCAGGGCCCCGGTCAGACCGTCGGTGCTGTCGGTAACACTGGGGTATTTCCCGGTCATCCAAGGATGCTCTAGACATTGGTCCACAGTGATTCTCTTCTCAATATCCACAGTAAGCATCCTGTCAATCAGGTCCAACGCGGGGTCGCCAACAGAGTCCCAGTAGGGGGACGGATAGTCGAATTTGCCCAATTTGATCTGCTGCGCGAGCGTGTATGGGTTCTCCAAGGTGTTCAATTCGTCGGAGAAAGGCGGGAAGCCACAGAGGCAGATGTATAGGACAACACCAAGGGACCATACATCGACAGCCTTGGTGTATCGTCGGCGGCGGGTGTCCTGCAAAATCTCGGGAGCAACATCTGTAAAATGAGTACGAGGATTTAGTGTTTTGAGGGCAGTTTCTTCTCCACTTACAGCTTGGTGTGCCACAGCTGGAATTGAGTGTTAGCACGGTGCCTCAAATATATAGGAACAAGCCTTCACTTACAGTGTAGTGGTGAATGAGTCCTCTCCGATGATCTTCGCCAACCCAAAGTCGCCTAGCTTCACGCTCAAGTGCTTGTCCGCGAGTAGGATGTTCTCCGGCTTGATATCTCGATGAACAATTCCGCGTTCATGCTAATGATAATTTATTAGCTTGTTTCCACAGCACATAATTGATATACTTACCAGATACTTTAGTCCATCAAAGAGCTGACGGAACACATGGCGGGCTTCGTTTTCGCTCAATTTCTGCTGAGTCACAATCAGGTTGAACAATTCGCCTTCAGGTGCCAGTTCAAGGACTAAATAGGCACCGTCATTGTCATCAAATGTGTCCTTTAGGCACAGCAAGTTCGGGTGGTTAACGCCCATCAAAACCGCAATTTCTTGCTGTAGAGCTTCACCTTGCGTCTTTTGCGAGTCACTAGCCCGTCTTTCAAAAACCTTGACGGCATACTTGGTCCCAGTGGATCGCTCAGCACATAGGTAGACCGTAGCGAAGTGGCCTTTCCCGAGCTGCTGGAGGATACGGTACTGCTGGCGGAAACCGTGGGTTTCCCGAGTGCGAGGGTAGCGGAAGACAAACCGGGCTTCGTTCAGAATAGATATTTCGTCGCCGTCTTCCAACTCGCGGTTCTGGTTCCGGCCCACAATAGCATCGTTGATAAAGGTTCCGTTGCTGGAGAGATCCTCAAGCATGGCCACCATATCGCCCTTTCTGTTCTCGGCGAAAATGAGAAAATGCCGATTGGAGATGGTGGGAATAGCAAGCACCCGATCTGGTAATAATTAATTGATACTCTTCGTCAATCAGCCACCTGCACTTACCGCACTCGGGGTGACGGCCGACCAAGAAGCCACCCGGCGACTGGGCATTCTTGCACCACTCGTTCTTTTTTCCAGACTTTACTTTGGCAGGACTGCTGTCATCTCTGCATTGAGTGCGCTTTTTCAATACGAGCGGACCTTTGCCATGCTCGTCGAGTGGTAGCAAGTAGCCCCAGACCCCTTCGGCGTCCTCATCCTCTACCTCATCTGCGAATGCCCTGGGGGGATACACGAATTGCGAAAGTGCCTGGGTATCCTCTGGGGGCGAAGAAACAGCGTATGATAATTCTGGCTGGGATGGAGAGTGTTGACGGCCTTTGTGAGGGCTTTCCGGGGGTGTTGCGGTCACATCCTTGCGAGTATCCGCAATGGTCGAATCAGGGCCGGTGAGAGGAGTGGGCAGGTAATCCAGGTCGACCGGTGTCTCTTGCACAGGCACTTGACTCGATATTCTCTGCGAGCGTCGAGGCCGTTTTTGGGAGTCGGAGTCGGCGGCGGCCTATAGTAAACCCTGTAAGCAATGAACAAGTCTGAGCAGATATGAAACATACTCGGCCCCGCTTGAGTGAGCTTTTCTCACGGGGTGCCATAACGCTGCCAGATATCACGCCGAGGAGGCTTCCCCAGACCAATGAGCGATGATTGCTAGGGGGGTTCGGTGACGCAGCGCCAATGTGAATGATGAAGCCTTCTTTACAGGAATGAGAGAAGCATGAATCAAAGACAAGTATGCGGCTCTCAGCGATACAGGCAATTCAGGGGTGGAAGAAGAAAGACCTGAAGAAAGCTGTTTGAGCCTCCCTGGCGCCTTCTCCGCCCGAGAAACCAATGGAAATAAAGTTGGAAACTGCGGAAACTACGCATCACATTCTAAATAAATATCCACACAGCTCTGTACTTGTCTGTGAATTTGGTTATATCAAAACATATGTAAATTTTCATAGTCCGAAGTAAACAAGTTCGGCTCGGACCTAGGTTCGCGTCCCGACACGTGCCCCTGACCTCATCCTTCCCAAGGGTTCTTCATTCCCTAGGTCCTCACTCAACAATGGACGGGTATGTTGATTCTTGGAGGTTGCTGGATCTGTACTAATGGACTACTCAAGCCTTTCAGGTGGTATCAGACAATTTGCTTTTCAGAAGCTCGCTGCGTTGGCGGTTGAGTCCCCCCGCGATGGGACAGAGCTCACTCGCCTCGCGCAGCAGTCTCGGCCACGCCAGCCCGATGGTGCTCTCAATGGAGTCTTGAGAGATCAGGCACCGACATCGCGGGTTCCGATGGTGTGTCTATATTGCTCTTAGGCATCCCTCGCGATAGTGTGATGTAGGCTAACATCTGCCAGGGAATCCGCGAACTAGATGTCCTCCTAGCCCTATGCAAGGCGGCCGCATCGGTCAATGCAGATAATGCCTCTCAACTAGCCTCACAACTGTCCCGCTACCTGCCAGAATCCCACAGCCAGCTGTTTCGACCCTCGCCATTCCTTCCTAGTATAAAACCATCCCCATGGGAGACCCTCACACACAATCTGACTCTGGCACTCTTGTCCTTGGGTTTGAAGTACCCGGCAATTCGGAAGACAGCCCTTGATGCCGTGCATGGGTATTTGAACAACTGCGCGGAAGCCATCAATGCAGTCACACCTTTCCAATACTCCAAGTCCGATGGACATGGTGTGGTTCATGAATCCGTTGCAGTTTTGTCAATTGCGGTTTCACTCGTCGGTTTCATGGAAGCCGCAGCCCAGTACACTTCTATCTGGCTCGCGAGTGAGAAACTAAAAATAGTTGATCATCTACGTGCGATGCTGTCTGAGCCTTTCATAATCGCAGTTGAGACGGCTTCCTCCACTCTTCGCAATACTCACACTGCAGAGCCCGCTTTCAGAGATTGGAGAAAATATACCCGCCGATATGCTGCTCATGGCCGCCCATTAGGCGCTATGCTCGTGCAAGAGGGCTTCATGCGCTTTGTGAAGTCATGCGCAGCTTCTCTGATAGGATCCCAGCACTTGACTGATGATCAGCTCTTAGATGACTATATGACTGGTGTCGGTATTGCTAAGAGCTACGATGAAGACGATATTGCTCTCATCGAGCGCGTCACCAATATCATCAGTGAGGAAATTCACTTGCTAGAGGATGGTGCTGACTACCTGAAAGTCGGCTCACCCTGGCAGCAGCGTCTTGCCTTTTCTGTCAAAGGACATGCATTGGTTGGATTCCTCAACTGCGTGATTCTTGGCGAAGATGCGACTAACAACGATGTACTGCTTTCCTGGCTCGAAGATGCATTGCTTGATCCCCAGCAAATGTCAAATGCGGAATTGGCTATAACTTCTTTGAAATGTACCGCAATTGTTGCAAGAATGTCGCCAAATGGTGCCTCCATCGGAAGACGCTGCCTCTTGAGGTTCCTTTCTCAGGGAGGTGTGTCGGCACGTCCAACCGTCGCAGTTGCCTCCCGATGCCTCGCCCAGATCCTAACCATCCTTTCCGAGGATGCAGTGATTACAACGCTGTATTCACTTGGAAACGCGTTGAGCCCGGCCACCAACGTCGATCAATCTAGCCAGGACCAACTCGCTGGAGATCATGCCGGACCGGGCATGAACCTCGAAGGTTACCAAAAGACTGGAAGCCAGACTTCCATCACCGTTGAAGGCGAAGAGGATACTGTGACTCACAGAAATGTGATCCATGCCATCGTAACAATTGCGACTAACTGTAACGATGATAAGATCAGCGCATTGGCCCAGTCTATGCTTCTTCAAAAGATTGGCAAGATCAACGTTGCAGTGGATGCGTATATAATCCAGGAGACTGCAGTTCTTGCGCTCAGTGGAGGTCAAGCCGAGTTCCAGCTTCTGTTGAAGTTTTACACTCGTGTCTATCTTGACGGCATCAACAAGGGACTGGACGCTATCTCTGATGCTGTACAATGCGCCATGGTTTATCTTTCTGTAACCATGGACCAAAAGTCACCACTTCACCGAATCTATTTGACCCATCTGCTGGAGAGCATCGTCAACAAGGGTGATGTGCCAGACCTGGATCATGAGCGCCACAAGGAGATTGTCTTTTCCGCAGATGATATCACTCCGCTGTTGAAGCCACTTGCTTTGCTCGTTTCTTCTAAAGGTAATACCAGGGGGGATTCCTGGTCAATCTTGGATTACGATGATACCATTTTGTCTTTGTTCCGTGATGTCTGGTTCAACATTGCCATCCACGGAATATCACTCAGCTCCACTGTTGCCCAAAAGCATCACAAGGAGCTTCGTCTTCTTGCGCATCATTCCCCGCCATTGGTTGCCGGGAACCATATGGAATCTCTGGAGAGCGACGTGGAACTAAACACAGTTCTCAGGCGCGGTGCAGGACCACAGCGTGTAATGGAACAGAAGAGAGCTTTGATTTCGGAACTTCCTGGCCGGGATTCAGATATCAAGAGAATAGATTACCCAAGGGCAGTATTCCTTAACGCCGTACTCCTGGTTGAGAGCCTCCGCGCTTCGTCTGGAGACTCTACCAAGATCCTCGACTACTTCCTAGATCCCGCACTGGCCACTCCCGAGATGGTTATTTGCATGAATGCCGTCGCGGAAAAAGTGGTTACCTGCTACCTATCCCTGACACTGTCAGGAGAGCATGATGACTTCTCGGCCCCTTACTTATCCAAGCAGCTTGCTGAATTCCTGGTGTCCTGCTGCCATCGTATTGAACGGGTCCAAAGCATTGCAACCCTGTGCGCTGACAAGATCATTCGCGAATGCCCGTCAGCGCTGTGCGAAAAGCACTCTCTCTTTGCCTTACTTGAGATTCTCACTGTTATGTGGTCTTCCTGTCTGCAAGGCGAACTAGATGAGTTTGAGTGGAAGTCATCTTTGGTCTCCCCTATGGGCATTGTCAAGGTCGAATTGCCTGATAACTATGCGCTAAGAAAGGCGACCCTTCATCGGTTTCATGCAAAGGCCAGGGCTTGGGTCATAGCCGTCTTGAACATTGCCCCATTGGACATCAAGGGTTTACTTCAGACCTATCTCTCCGAATACGATGATGACGGCGGCTATGGGCACATTTCGATAGGCCGTTCTTTTGCCCTGGAGATGGGCTCCATCATACCACAGAGCGACCCGCGACTTGGATCAATTGATGTCCACGGCAGCAGCGAAATCAATATAGCCTCTGATTTCATGGCGCTGTACACGACACGTCAAAAGTACCGGCGTCCGGATATGCCTTCTATCAATGGCCTGGATGGAGAGGTCTACAGGGATTATGACCAAAACCCTCGCGCCAGACTTCTGCCCGAGTCTGCTGATGCTCTGGAAGAATCCCTCGCTAGTTTGTACAGACGGAGCATCGATAACGAGGACATCACTCTTGTTGAAGTTAGAGATGCTCTTCGGCGGGCCGCAGGCCTCATTTGTAGCAGCAGCAAGCCCAGGCTGTCTGTGGTTCACTATTTGGTTGCTTTGCCTTTCCAGATTTTCAGCAAGGAAACCATCAAGCTGGGTGTCTCGCTTTGGCTTGGAGTCATTCACGAAAACCCAAGCACTGAACCACGGATTTTCTCTGAAGTCATTGAAGCCTGGGAGAGAAGTATAAACCGCCGAAAGGGGTTGTTTGATCCTTCCTTTGCGTAAGTTCCTGTATTGCATGTATCTGATCTCGAAGCTGATTGTTCTAGATATCTTGACCCACTGCACACGAAGATCGAGCTACTGCCAACTGACAAGGAACTTATGCTTCGAATGCAGCAAAAGGCTCAAGATACCCTCTCGCCACACTTGCGAGTTCTTCAATTTTTTGAGAGCCATTTCAATGCTATCCGCTTGGGCAACTTGCAAGACCAACAGCTGTTCTGTCGCTTGGTTAGCAGTACCGTAATTGGTCTGGCCAAGACCGAGTGTCATCCTTTGGCCAGAGAAATTCATTTCCGCATTGTACTATTTGGGCTCAAGGTTCTCAGGCACCTCAGTCCCTGCAACAGTGGTGCTTCTTGGAAACTCAAGGACCAGATTTTGTCTGCTGCTTTGAGTTGGTTCAAGCATGCTCCAAGGTAGGCAACGGTTTTACCTTGCATAAAACCACCATTCTAATCTCTCATAGATGGTCATTTGGAGGAAATAGACTTCAGATTAAAGCAGAAGACAAGGTCCTCAGTGATGTGACGATGGAATTGCGAGGCGTTGCTGGCATTGCTGCACTGGCACAGGGATCGTACAAGTCATTGCAGGCCAAGCAAGACTTGCTGCAGATCCTTGTGGACAATGAGCGAGCACGTCTCCGGGTTTGGCTGTTCCCTCTGGACCCTGAGCGCAAGCACCATATGCCTAGCATTGGAGGCAAGACCCCTGCTGAGGTATGTTCGCCTTCATTGAGCCGCATCTGCATCCGTTTGACTCACATTCATAGGGCCCTGTATCCCTCCTTCGACTGGCCTGGGCCGAAAGTCCGGGGCTGGCTATCCAGATGGCTACTCGTTTCCCGTCGCCCAAGATGCAAAGCGATGTCAGATGGTTGATACTCAATTTCCCCGAAAGGGTCATTGAGGAGCCAAGTGCTCTTGAAATCATGTTTGACAACTCTCTGCCTGTCGACGTTACTTTCCAGTTGAAGGTTAGCCTACTCGATCGATTTGTAACATAACAAATACTGACTGTTAACAGTTCCTCCTGTACTGGGCTCCTGTCACTCCCACAGAGGCTATCACATACTTCTTGCCTGCTTACGGTAACCATCCTTACATCTTGCAGTACGCCATGCGGGCACTGGAGAGCTACTCGATGGATGTCCGATTCTACTTTGTGCCGCAATTGGTCCAGGCCCTGCGCTACGATGCTTTGGGCTACGTGGAGCGCTATATTCTTGAGACAGCCAAGTTGTCCCAGCTGTTCGCCCACCAGGTGATTTGGAACATGAAGGCCAACTCCTACAAGGACGAGGAATCTCAAATAGTAAGTGTTGATATCCTCCAGGTCTAACTGTCATAGCTAATCCTCTAATCAGCCTGATCCCCTCAAACCGACTCTCGACCGTTTCCTCGAGAACCTCATCTCAAGCTTCTCGTATGAAGAGCGCGCCTTCTACGAAAGAGAATTCTCGTTCTTCAATGAAGTCACAGGCGTCTCAGGCAAGCTCCGCCCCTACATCAAGCGGAGCAAACCGGAAAAGAAGGAGAAGATCGAGGAAGAGCTGCGCAAAATCAAGGTTGAGGTTGGAGTCTACCTCCCCAGTAACCCCGACGGTGTAGTCGTGGGAATTGACCGGAAGTCCGGCAAGCCGTTGCAAAGTCACGCCAAGGCGCCTTACATGGCGACTTTCCGTATCCAAAAGACCAGACCACGTCTTGACAAGGCCGATGCTACTGGTCCCCAGCCCCATGAGCACCAACGCCAATTGACCGGCCATTCTCATTCGCAATCCCATTCTCAGCCTGAACCTGATCAGGAGACATACGAAGTTTGGCAATCGGCAATCTTCAAGGTCGGCGATGACTGTCGGCAGGATATGCTTGCCCTGCAGATGATTGCCGCTTTCCGAAGCATCTTCACCAGTGTCGGACTGGACGTCTGGGTCTTCCCTTACAGAGTGACTTCCACAGCACCTGGCTGCGGTGTGATCGACGTGCTACCCAACTCGATTTCCCGAGACATGCTCGGTCGTGAGGCTGTCAATGGTCTGTATGATTACTTCGTCTCCAAATATGGAGGCGAGGATTCAATCCGGTTCCAGGAAGCCCGCACCAACTTCGTCAAGAGTATGGCTGCCTACTCGGTTATCTCCTACCTTCTGCAATTCAAGGACCGACACAACGGAAATATCATGGTCGACGACGCCGGCCATATCATCCACATTGATTTCGGTTTCTGCTTTGACATTGCCCCCGGTGGTGTGCGCTTCGAGCGTGCCCCCTTCAAGTTGACCTCGGAGATGGTCGCTGTCATGAGTGGAACTCATAACCCGGCCCATCACCAGGGCGGAAACTCATCCATCAACCTGCCCGGTGCGAACTCGCACAACCCGACTAATACCCAGCCTTACCGCTGGTTCGAGTCGCTGGTTGTTAAGGCGTTCCTGGCGTCGCGTCCCTACAGCACGAAGCTGGCGCATATTGTTTCCCTAATGCTTGACAGTGGTCTTCCGTGCTTCAAGCCTGAGACTTTGAAGAACTTCCGTGATCGGTTTGTTTTGGATAAGAGTGAGCGCGATGCTGCTGAGTATATGCGTGAACTTGTCCGCAAGTCCTACATGAGTGTGTCGACCAAGGGTTATGATCAGTTCCAGCTGATGACCAACGGCATTCCTTACTGAATCTGATTCGATCTTCTTATTTGGCAATCAAATTGCATTTTAATATTACTTGATCTAGTTATTGTGCGTGTGTTATCTCAATTTCGTACACTTTCTTGTTTCGATGACATAGTTTGAACTCCCCCAACTCTAAGTAAACCTCAGAGATAACAAGAAATAAGCTCATTACTCCACTTGGTATATGCCAAGTGAGTTTATTGCCAGGTCGACAATAAAGTGTGGCTGACGTCATGACGTCGTAACCACGACGTCCTGAGCCGTTCGCTTCTTCCCCTACAATTCCCCGGACGAATCTAACATTGTTGAACTATAGACGGTTGGACAAAGCTAAGGCATCAACTAGAGGACAAGAAGCAACCTGCTCTCAAAGTAGAAAATCGATATCCGATAATGGGATAAACATGCGCCATAATGAACTATAATCACTCACTGAAACAGGTCCCCACGGTGGCGCATCCAATCCATGACGGTTCCATTAGATCCGAGCATGTTCCGTCAGTGGCAATATGACGATGTAAAAACACGCCGGGATGAGTCCCTTATAACATGCAGGTGGTCGGGGTATAGATCGTACTCTGGTAACTCCATCTTGGCCAATCCGGGGTTTTAGTAACTGTAAACCCTGAGATTGATTTCTACTATAAAGATTTGTTTTGGGCTTCATATTCAGGATGAAGATCCCTTTTCTCAAAAAGGCTGGCAATGACGGGCCCAGCTCTCCGCCATTGACTGATATATCGGGGGACTCGTCTGGTGCTGATCGGGAGAAGAGAAATGCTTCGATGGACGACAGACAGGTGCCTTGGGTGACATGGCGGTCTGCGTTTCTTGGTGCATTTGTTTCCATTGGTGGTATTATCTTCGGATATGATACCGGACAGATTTCAGGGTTCTTGGAGATGAAGAATTTCAAGGAGCGGTTTGCTCAGCTTCAGCCGGATGGAAACTATAAATTTAGTAACGTTCGATCGGGGTTGATTGTTTCTATGGTATGTGTAATTGGTCAACGGAGACAGGGCATTAAAGCTGACCTCAACTTTGTAGCTCTCCATCGGTACTTTGATCGGAGCCCTACTCGCTGGCCCATTGACAGACCGGATTGGCCGGAAGTGGTCGATCTTCTTTTGGTGTATCATCCTTCACGTCGGATTGATCATTCAGATCTCTTCGCCGTCGGGCAAATGGTATCAGATGATGATGGGACGGTTCGTTACTGGATTCGGCGTAGGTGCATGCTCGCTCTTGGTGCCTATGTATCAGGGAGAGATTGCACCAAGGCATATCCGAGGTGCCATGGTGTGGTGAGTTTCCAGACGAATGTACTCGTGTCTTCCCAGCCCTAATATCTTCGTATCAGTTCCTACCAATTGTTCGTGACGCTGGGTATCTTCGTCGCATACTGCATCAACTTCGGTACAGAGAAAATGGACAACTCAGCATCATGGAGAATCCCGCTTGGAATCACTTTCTTCTGGGGTCTTGTCTTGGGGATTGGCATCCTCTTCTTCCCCGAAAGCCCTCGATACGATTACCGTCACGGCCGCGCAGACCGGGCGAAACGAACCATGTCCAAGCTGTATGGTGTACCCGAGGACCACAGGGTAATCATGCAAGAAGTGCTCGAGATCCAGGAGCAGCTGGATGCCGAGAAGGGATCTCGGGGTGGATGGCACGGCTGGATCGAGATGTTCCAGGGGCCGCGGATGATGTACCGCATCATCCTTGGTGTGGTACTTCAGGCATTGCAGCAGTTGACTGGTGCCAATTACTTCTTCTACTATGTGAGACTTGCCCCAGTCGGCAGTGTTCATAACAACAACCCGAAGCTAACACCAATCAGGGGACGGTCATCTTCAACGGTGCCGGAATCAGTAACACATATGTCACACAGATGATCCTGGGTGGCGTCAATTTCGGCACGACGTTTGGTGGGTTGTATGTGATCGAGCACTTTGGCCGGCGTAAGTCGCTCATAACAGGCGGGATCTGGATGTTCATTTGTTTCATGGTCTTTGCCTCCGTGGGCCACTTTTCCCTGGATATCAAACACCCGCCCAACACCCCCGGCGCCGGTAAGGCCATGGTGGTCTTTGCCTGCCTGTTTATCACTGGCTTTGCAATGACCTGGGGGCCGATGGTGTGGGCGATTGTCGCCGAGCTGTATCCATCGCGGTACCGAGCACGGGCGATGGCCATGGCGACAGCCTCAAATTGGCTGTGGAACTTCCTAATTGGGTTCTTCACGCCTTTCATCACAGGTGACATTGATTTTGCGTATGGATATGTGTTTGCCGGATGTCTCTTCTTCGCGGTGATCATCGTGTACTTCTTTGTTATCGAGGGTAAGAGCAAGACCCTCGAGGAGATGGATATGATGTATGTTATGCGAGTGCCGCCATGGAAGAGCAGCAAGTGGCAGCCACCACCACCGGAGGAACGGCTTACCACCGATCAGCTTGTGGATCGAAAGGTGGCAAAGAAGTACAACAAAGAGGAGGAGAGTGCAGCGAGCAAGAAGCAGGCAGAGATTCCCGGTCATGCTCATGCTGAGAACCTTGCAGATGATGCAGGGGCTGGGCCGTCGAACGCGTAATACGAGGTGTGAAGTGGTGTGAAGAGTGGAGAGTGTGAAATGGTGTGAAGTGGTGGAATATGAGCCGAAGGGGGGAATGAAGAGGGGTGAACAGTAAATAGGTTTACAATATAGACTACTCTTTTGAAGTATTCTTAAGTATTTCAAGTCACTTAGTTCATGTCAATTTGGTAGTCATATATCGGTGAGAATAGAAACATCGACATCTCCAGGATGTAATGGATAATGCTCAGAAATGATAACGCCGTTGTCCCCAAGGCTCAAAAGAAAATGTTGACCGTCCTCCCCTTTCCTCTTGATACATTGTACCTATTTGCGGATGGATAATGGGAAGACCCATGGGGATAGAAACCCAGGCCAGTATGTGTACTGGCAAATACAGAAAAACAAGAGATCAAAGGTCCAAAAGAGCTCCAAATATACTTCCCTGAATGGAGAGCCCTAGGGGCTTAGTCCATAAAGTCGCCTCTGAGGATCTTCTCCTGGAAGAAGTCGGGCTTGTTCTGCTTAGCCTGTCTGGGCATTTCCCGACCGGGTTGCTCCATCGAAGCAATGGACGCGGCACGCTGGTGGTAACCGGACTGGCGCTGTTGGGCCTGTGGGGAGACCGGGGCACCGAGCGAGGGAGCTCGTTCGGCACGGGACCGGAGGGCCTCGGACCAGTTGAAGCCTTCGCCTGTTGGTCGCCGCGATGCGTTAGATCTCTCATCCTGAGCTAAGGTTGAGGTACTTGCGGGAGATCGGGCAGCACTGAGGGCAGAGCCAGCCGGGGGAGAACGCGGCTTTGGCAGGGAGGGGGGGTAGTGTCTACCATTGCCTGTGCTTCCACGTGCATCACGAAGTGCCTGTGCACCAAAGGAGACCCGTCTCGCAAATTGCGAGTTGGGGGATCCCTCTGCATCCTCCGCAATCGCGTCGTCGGTATTGGGAACGGAACCGAGCGAGCTCGAGATGCTGCCCCGGCGGAAGTTCTGGTTCCCAAAGGCTGTTTGGGTGGGAGATCCTGAGAGCCCCAGTGTGCTGATGGACAGCCGGCGCTGGTTAGCCTGGTTGCTCTGGCTGGCCTGGTTGGTATTGCTGGACTTGGAGAAGATATCAGCGATCGAGCCCCGGCGATGGCGGTTCTCTGAGTTGGGAACAGAGATGGGAGAGGTGCGATCGTTCGACATGGTGGATGGTGAATGGTGGATGAGTGGATGGTGACTGGTGACTGGTGAATGGTGAATGGTGGATCTTAGGGAGGATCTGAGAGAAAGAAAGAACCTCGGACGGACTAGCCGCCCTCTGCATATAATGTAAAAGTAGGAAGACTGTGAGTTTGAGGAGGGTTGGAGAGCAAAAGGAAGGAAATGGGAATGTGTGGTGCCACGCAGGGGGAGGGGGTTGCAGAAAACAGTTAAGCTCAGGATCTGGGGTAGAGTGGCGTTAGGTTAGTGGAGAGTGATGATGTCGATGATTCGGTCTTTTTTTCTTAATCTACGAAGTAGTGTAGATTTTGATTAGTCTTAATTCTCTATAACCGTGACTATAATGTCTATGTCTATAATGTCTATAATGTATGCCTATGATGTTACTCATGGTGACTTCATACCCCTTATTACTTCAAAACTTATTTACTACAGTTTACTACATACTACAATAGGGGAAACACAGTGGAATGAAACTAGCGTGTGCGCGCATCTTTTCCCGCATAAAAAAAAAATAGAATATTGACGTACATCGTATATTGCTCGTTTCCCGTCAAGAGGATATGATCCTTTTTGTGTCCAACCGGAAGACTCCCTGGGTCATTGACCTATAACATGAAGCCTTCAGGGAAGGTGAAATAGCTGAATCAGCTTCCGGCCGATCGTCGGCTCGATTTCGGTGCCATCACGGGCGATCTTGACCTCGCGATTCGCATTCCAAGGGTTGCGCAACCCTCGAGTACGGTGGAAGGGCACTCGCTCTGTCGATACCCACTGGATGCGGAATGGTTTGCCAAATGACTGTCCCTCATCCGACTCGTCAGGCTCAACACTCTTCTCGCTGCGGGTATCGTCGTTTTCGTCTCCGGAGGATTCCACCTCCCAGAATATTGTCCCTCGCGCCGAATCATCAATTATTCTTCCTGGGGGTGCCGTCGAAGTGGCTACCGTTAAGGTCACGTCGAGATCGTCGGGGTCGGCGGGTGGAGGATCGGGTCGTGGGGGGACTTCCAAGGCCAATTCTTCATCGTCGCTGATGGGCGATATCATGCGAGCATAGCCAAAATACTCGCCAGACTTGTTGGCCGAGAAGATTAAATATACGTTATCGGCGGTCTAATAAAGTCAGCCGGAACCGTCGTCAAATGTGATCACACTCACCTCATAAGCTTGATTCATCGCCGCCTCATTATGTGACTGCGTGGCCCAAATGCCACTTTGCCCGCTCAACTCGAGATCCTCCACCGTCAAACTCTTAACAATAAAGTACCGATCGACCACCCTGGCAGGAGGTGGTTGCTGTCCCGTAGCCGGCGATGCAGAACTGATCTCCGATGTAATTGTAGCTTCATCCCCGGGTTCCATTGCAATATCCTCCGGCCGAGGACGAGGATTCACTGAAGAAGCCGTAGGCGCAGAGCCAGGTGCAGAAAATCCCTTGCGTAGTCGACAGACAACACGCACACCCTGAAATCGGGAGTCGTGGAATCTTGCCAACGCCGTCACACAGGCTGCAGCCGACTTGTAGTTCACAAAAGCACAATTGCTTTTAGAGATCAAAAATACACTCTCGATATCGTTGGTCGCATCCTGCGAGAAATGATCCTTGAGATCCATCACATTGGCTCCAGGGGGGAGATTGCCGACCCAGAGGGCATGTCCTGATTGTTTCGGTTTCCGGGGTGGTCCTCGGGGCGTGGACGGGGTGGATTGGGTCGATTGTAAAGAGTTGTCTGTAATAAACCCCAAAGTGAGGTGGTTAGTGACTATTGCTTAGGAATAAGAGGTCGAACACTTACCTGAGGGAAGCGTTTGAGATACCGATTTCATAGGGTTTGAGCCGTCCACTATAGTCTTAGAGACATCATATTCCAAATCCGCAACCCGCTTGTCGACTTCCTTTCGCAAAGAACCCGGTTTCGGTGATTTATGCGCATGGGAGATTGACCCGGGCTGGAGCATTTGACCAGCAAGCGGCACTCCACAGGGAGCACCATAGGCCGACTGAGGATAGTAGCCTGAGCCATATGGGGGTGCCTGTGCTGGACCGACACTTTGCATGGACGGATTTGAGACATATGGTTGGTAATGAGTGCCATGTTGAGCCTGGCCAGGATGTTGTTGGATCGCATATGGCGGATAAGCTGGGTAAGGGACGGCATACGCCATGCCTCCGGTGTTATGTCCATATGGAGCCATAGGTATGGGCGGCATCGGATACATCATACCCTGTCCGTGAGCCGGATATTGAGACATTTGTTGTTCATATTGCTGTAAATGATGACCTGGTAGTGCGTATGCCATGCTGCCCATGTTCATGGGAGAAGGATTCGGATTGTTTCCATAGCGGGCTTCTGTGAAGCCAGAATGATGCCTGGCATTGGAAGGTCGCGTGGATTGAACAGGTGTTGCACCTGTAACGGGGAATTTTGTCAATACCTTCCTGCGCGGCTGGGGCTTTGAATGGTTTAAAGAAGATCGCACCAGGGATGACTGACCCGGTGTCTGAATTTGCCTCGCAGTTGATTCTGATACCGGGTTCCGGTCGGATGTCTTGTCTGGAGGATCATCGCCCATGGGGGCCGCTGTTGACAGAGATTGGACAAAGAAGATGGCACTCCCTACAGTAATTTAGTTATAAGATTCAAGATTCAATGTATCATTACTGTCTTACCAGTTGAGGAGCCTCAAGGCTCGGTTCTACTCCCAAATTGCACAGATGCGAGAATGGCAAGCAATTGTCCACTCAAAAGGTCAACGGTCAAAGGTCAAAAAAAAAAGAGTAAATCAAGGGCACCAATTGATCGAAAATGAAGACACAGTATTCCTGAATATAGCACTGAAGCCCTGTTCAACAAGTTAGTAAGGCCAGAGAGTTACAAAGAAGTGGAATGAAGGTGGGAAGAAATTCAAAGGGGGGGGAGGGAGTCCGAGTTGTAATCGCACTAAGGGCCCTGGGAGTGCTCCCCAGCCCATGGGGAATAATAAAAAAAAAGCCAGGTGGGACAATGAAGATATAAACAAGGAATTATAGATGGAAGCGGTGGGTATCGGGATTGCACCGGGAAGGGGGATTTAAGGGCAAAACACTAATGTTCCAGAGCTATGGAGCCTGAAGATCCGGAGCTTGATGACTTACAATCTCCTAGGGCTATATCCCATATGCCTCATATATCGATATAACCTTGCACGTGAGACTGTGTGACTGACACAGGTCTGGACAAGAGGGGCAGAGCCCTTGGGACATAAAACAAAGCCGAGAGGTGTGGCTGAAGAAACACGCACACACTGACCCAATTTGGGATAGAAGGAAAATATCTCCCTTGGGGAGAGCTGCGGGTGTTTCAAAACCCAGATATAGGAGCTGTCAGACTAAGGGAAAAAAGGGGAGCCGAGGTGCCTGAAATAAGGTGAGAGAAGAGTGGCGGATTAATGGCAATGTGTCTATGGAGAGGGGGGATGAAGCCAATCAACGCTCTTGGCAAGCTGTGGCTGATGGACTTATGTCAATGGCTTAGGGTCTGGCAAAAGAAAGAAGAAAATACTAAGAATAGAAATTCGAACTTGTATACAAAAAAAAAACACTCACGGGCTGAGCCGATGATCAAGAGAGCTTGGGTTCCGAACTCTATCATGGGTCAGTGCTTGAAGGCTGGAGACTGTCAACCATACCATAATAGTCCTATAAGGCTCTGCTGATCTGGGCTCAATGAGCGCCGTACCGCTCAGGATCTACATTGTAGACTTGGCGAACGGAGCCTGAGGATCGAAATTTGCCGGGGCCCGAGTCCCAGTACCGTGTCATTAATCTGCCATAATGCCCACCGTGGCAAACGCAGATTGCGGAATCTTCTACCGGGATCTGGACGGGGCCAGAAAGTGTCTTGGAGAGAACATGGTCGAATGCGTGAGCCTCGAATCTGGGCCAATGAGTGCCATGACTATGGCAGCAATGCATAACGTTAACAGACTTGCCACTGCTAAGGGTAGAACCTTGGGGAAGTGAGAAAATTAATGGAAAGCAAAAAAATAGAAAATAATTTAGCTGATTACTAGGCCTGGAATGATCCCCGTGCAGACAAAAATTCCCGTCAACTCCGGGAGAAAATATCGTTGGATACGACGGGCGGCGCCTCGAAGACCGCAAGGGGAAGCCATGGGCCGACAAAGTGTTATGTTCTGGTACACTCCCACTAGGCTCGATCATGATTCCGCCAATAATCAGCGTTGGATGTATCGGCTCCAATCACGCTTTCACGAGCATCCTGTTTGGGAGTTGACATGCTTCGGGTTTGACCTGCGTTCGCCACAGAGTGGCAGGATCCAAGTGTTTTCGGGAGTATTTGATTGTGGAGTACACGGAGTACCTCATACCAGTGAGTCTGGTCCAGTACGACAATTGAAGAAAGTACTTACAAAAGAGTTGTCAAGAGCGAAGTTGAAGTTGACTCCACTTGTAGACCGGCATCTCGGCCCAGCCAATCAGAGAGCCGCATTTACAACTACATCCAATTCTCCTCTATAAGACCCCTTCAATCAGTGTACATTATCCTTGGGTTTCCTTTGCGTGTATATGTTTGTAATCACATGCACTAGAGCCCTGTAAATCATGTCCTACAATGTACAGCATACCAACTAGGTCTATACTCATTCTAGACCAATAGGCGTCGCCCAAAACAGCCCGTCAAGACACTCACTGTGCATTGTGGAGATATGTCTCTCAAGTCCAAGGTACCTTACATGTGCCGATCAACCCGTAGAGACACGGGCCGTTACCAGTGGCATGGGAATCTTACATGGGTGTATATACAGTCGTGATTCCGGATTCGTTGGTCACGGAACTCCGGAGTCTTTCTCCGGGCCCTTTTGTCTAAACATAACATATAAAGCGACTTAAAGTCTGGGACTCGAATTGGATGGGTTTATGATTGACGCCGCAGTGGAGGGCCACTTGCGTGATAAACGCACTCCATGTACAATAGGGCTCTTCTAGCATCTTCTAAACATGCAAGGGATCGTAAGTGGCGTAGCTTTTGGGAGACACCTGAGGCATGTATGACGTCACCTGCTGATATCCTACACCCTAACCTCACCTGTTGATCTACATATGCATCTTCAGTATGACACCATAGCATCTGACACACTTTCTCCAGGTACGAAGACCGAACTATCTCCAGTCAGAAATCTGAGCTCAGATGGGACCATCCTGATACCTGAATACAGCACTCTGTATACTGTACACATCTGATTGCTACGGTGTCATTGTTACCGCCTATCATCCTGTCCTAGTGACCGACCAATCAACACAGCCCCATTTCTGGATGGGGAATCAGAAACGAGCAATGTCTTTCCAGTATCAAAACAGTCAATCCTAGACCCAATCTGGCAGATCGCTGTTACTCCCTCCACAGCCACCACAATGGAAACCCTACCTAGCCAATTGACGGAGTAGAACATATGGATCTACCTTGTCAGGGACCACATTCCATATCTCCATAGGAAATTGCAGGCCGTGGCCCCTGTCCACCGCTGGACGCCACGCCCCACGGCTTTACAGGTTTGGACCATGATTATCGTCAGCTGCTGGGTCTTAGGGGCCCGCGATCTTGCCACTATTAGGCAGCTTTGTTTCTACAGAGCACTTACGTGTCTTCGAGTAGATGCCAGCTCATGGACGTTGCGGGGATGGTGTGTGACTTGGATACTGAGCCGCTAACATCAACTGCGCTACCAAAGCTCTTACAGCGGCCTTAGGCAATGATATTTCCTCATAGTTATAATTGATTCAGGTGAGACTCGGGGTGAGACTCGGTACAGACCTAGGCAGTATAGAGCTTTTGACTCAGTATATACATATATACAAGACATCGGGGAGCTGTGCTTCGCAAGACTCTTCGACCTTCGCCCCTAGAAACAATGATAGGTATATAGTTGGCTACCTATAAGCATCACTCTTTACACCCTGCTCAAGCATGGCTAAAGAATATTGGCCTAAAAAAAGCACCGAAAGTCGACCGTTTTGATGGGGTAAGATTCTCTCAGGAAACTTTACATGGGACTACTAGTAACGAAGGACTATCACGGGTATTGGAAAGAATGGCAATGGCTGAACACTTTAAAACCATCCCATCTTTAGATTCCGTTCTAGGACAAGGAAACTATCCCCGTAAGACGGTATTCCAAGCCAATATCAAGAATTGACAGAAGAGAAAGATCCTGCACCTGAACCCAAAAGCAAAAGACACAAACCAAGCCGAGGATACAACACCACAGGCCAGACAAACAGGGGGGAAATGGTCATCAGACGGGAATTTTCATGCGAAGCTCATTAAAACCTGATATAATTACGATTAGGCGCGCAGCCGATGTGCTAAGCGGATATAGACAGTGAAATGCGCGGAGGGGTGCTCATTGTCGATCGATGCCAAGCGAAGCCACCTTCCCAGCGAAGCGGGCTCCGGCGCTGCCTCGTTTGGACAGCTTCTCTCGGTCTTTTTCCTTGCTTTCTGCGAGAGTGGGGGTATGTGAGGTAGAGGAAACACTGTCCTTGCCGCGGATTGTGGGGAGAGAGCCTAAGGTGTCGGCAGCTGTGGCCCGGCCGGGCGGCGGGATAGGGGTGCTGAATGCAGATGACCGTGCAGTCCGTTGGCTGAGGTACAACTGGGCTGCGGGGGAGAGCGGGATGGAGGGGGGTTGGGGCGGGATCTCTGCACCGTTTTGGACTAGAAGCTCGGCGATCGGGAAAGGGATCGCCTTTGCGCTAGACCTAGCGGAGAGAGTCACCGGTGTGGAGCCCGGAGATGCAGGCTCGGCTGCTGCGAGAGCGAGGAAGGTTGCATGGGTGTTGCGGGAGCGGTCGGTGATATTGACATTAGCGCGAAGGGCAAGGCCGTAGAGCACACCTTGGATGTCGTTTTTCTTGATCGAAGCAAGAAGGTGCTCGTCAGGCGTTGCAAAGCGAGAGCGCGGTGAGGGAAGACCCTCAACATAGGATCGGTCAACATATTTAGCGGTTATGAACTTGAGACGTTGCTCGCGTGTAGAGGTGGCGTTTGGCTTGAGTGTTTGGTCCAAAGTCGCCTCCCAGATCATGTTGCTAACGCGGTTGCCAATCTGCAAGAGAATCTCGACGATATCGTTCGAAAACGAATGCACATCCAATGTGAGCGAGCGGATCTTGGATATATGCGTCCCCAAAGACCGATGAATCCCGCTGCATTCAATGCAGAGTACAATACCCAGGTTTATCGACACCCACTCTACCTTGGAAGATGATCCGCAGTCAGCGCACCAGTTGTTACCTTGGTCTGCATCTCGTACGACCTGCAGAAGTTTTGCGGGGTTCTCTTCAAAACTGTTGCTGTCGTGGCGGACGTAGCTCGGCCGCGCCCCGACTGTGGTGCGTCGGTTGACGCCGGCATTGCTTGAACTGGACGAATAAGAGTGGTGACCAGAAACAGACGAACTCTTCCCAGTGAGAACGGACCCAATGTCCCGACTGGTGGATGAATCCTTGGAAGAAGGGGGTGGGGGCGGAGTTCCTTGGCCTTCTACGGCGCTCTGGAGCGCATTGTTGATAGACCTGATCCAATTCGACATGTCATCTTCGGACGTGGCTTGGTAGATACGCTTGAATTGAGGCGTGATCACTTCAAAACAGAATCGCCGTTCTGCATTGCGAGCCTCGCGGACAGACGCCATACGCAGATCGATGGGCTCCATGTGGAGGTCCAGCTTCTGTTTCCAGTTGCTGTATTCGGACAATCTCCCTTGGTCCAACACGATCCAAAACCTATTCGAATGTTAGAAGAAGAAGGGGGCCATTTTGAGTGGGTACTTACTTGTGCCATGCCTGTTTATTAATCCCCTTCGGATCAATGTGCGATCCTGGACGAGATAATGCCCACAGGAGGCCTTCTTTTCGCTGCTGGCCCCCGCTTCGATCAGACGAGAAACTATTCTGTTCCTCGAGATCACGGATACCCTTGAAGCGGTTCTGGCCTGTGTTTCCAGCTGACGCTGGGTTTGATGCAGGGGCACATACCCCAGATGACGACACAACTGATCCTGCATTTGCCTGGGAAGAGACTGACGAAGTGTTGCTTATGACTCCTCGAAGCTGCGAGCCTGTGCTATCCGCCCGGCCTAACTCAACCTCAGTAGAGGTACCACTGTTGACCGTTCCTGCCGAAACAGAAGGCAAATTCGCAGTCCCGGTCACTGTGGCATCGGGTTCGAGGTATGGATTACTATTCTTTTCCAGATACCGGCGCTTCTCTTCACGCTCAGTCCGCTGGAACTGAAACTCTTTGTCTGCCTGGTTCACCTCGTGGATGAGAGCGTCCAGTTGAGGAGTCATGCCCTCGACCTTTTGTGCCGCTGCCAAGAAGTTCTTGGCTTGGAAATCCGCGTACTTGGTGAGGTGCGAGAGGACTTCTTGCTCTTTGCGACCCCCGTGGAGGTCTTGCATAAACGATGAGTAGTCAAAACGCCTCAGTTCGAAATTGCGCCGTTTGGCTTGATATTTCGAGTCACTTTCGGCCCGTTTTTTCTCTTTCAGTGAATCCTGTCGCTGGCCCAGATACCGACTGACATAGGCATAATAGTCACGGCTCTCCTCATCCCATTCCTTCTTTTTGGCCTCTGCTTGCTTGATATCATTATGATAAAGCTTGATCAAGGGTTCAATGACGAGCTTTTGCAGTTGGATTGTGTTTAGCTGCTCGTAATTCAAAATCTGCCGAGCGATCTTTTCGAAATAATGATCTAGAGCGGGCTGGATGGCATTCGCATTTGAGGTGGATGCATCATTCAACGAGCCCAGGAATGCTTCCATGGCCTCGTTGCAGCTAGTTTGCGCCTGTTGGGCGGCCTCGGCCTTTTTCAACACCTTCTTGATTTTTGTGCGCATGTTTCCTGTCTTCAATTCCAGTGCCTTCATGGTCGCGCGGAATAGCGGGCCATCTTCTACCCCACTCATATCATCTCCAGCCCGAGAATGCGGTAGGTCCACCTTGGCTGGGGGTGGGGGTGGGGGAGCGGTCGGTGGAGGAGGCGGGAGAGCATTCTCTGTTTCAGGCGGAGTAGTCGAGGGAAGATAGGGGTTGGAGGATTCAGTGTCACTATTCTGAGATAGGACAGACTGAGTAGACGGGATACGGGAACGCGGAGGCACGGGTGGCTCTAGGTTTGGCGAAGATATCTGTGGACTCGGCAGGAGGCGAACAGAGTTGTGCACCCAGAACGAAAAGTGCGCCAGGGTATTCAGGCGGTTTGTCCTTTGGTCGTAATCCAAGAAGCTGCAGCTATTGCGCCAGCCCCCGCCTTTATCTTCCGTCACCTTTGGTGGTTTCCATCTCCAGCACCAGTCGAACGACACGGACGGAGTGCCGCCGGTACTATAATCTCCGATCAACTGAACATTTGAGTTATTCTGAAGGTTAGGGTTTGCATGGAACTCTCTTGTGATTAGGTTGTCCAGTTCCTTCGAGTTGGATGCGTGAGCAAATGTAAGCCCAGTGAGACTTGTGTCCGCCACCTCTGGTAGAGTAGTTGAGACGCCATTGACGGAGTTGGGAGCATTGCCGGTCTGGGTCTGACGGATGATGAAGGTGAAATTGAAGATCAGCTCTTCGTCATTTGACAGGCGTAGCATGAACGTTGGTACTGAAACGGAGGATGAAGTGTCGGGATCCTAGAGTGTTTCGAGGGGCTTTGGTCAGCTAGATGCAACAGAGGTTCAGGCGGTTGCGGTACAATCATACCTGGATATATTCGATCGGAGTATCGTCCCCAGCATCGCGCTTAGCTACGAACCTCGCCGCAGGGAACGCGTTGGGAGATAGAGTCAAAAGACGACGTCGGGAGTTGCTTATCGTGACCGATGCGATCGAAACTAAGAGATTTTATCAGTAGATCGAACCGTGACAAAGACTTGAGCGACCGTACAGCGATTCTGATCCTTGAAGAACAAATTCCCCACATCGTCGAGACGGCTGGCGACATTCCCCATGATGGCGCAGGCAAAGGGATCAAGTCACGGCGCGAGAAAGGGACCGAAGCAGCGGACCAATCGATGGCCATCGACGGTCTGCGAACCTGCAGTCGGATGGCCTTTGAAATGAAGCAGCGTGCGAAAGAGCCGAATAATTCGTCATTCGTCAAGGAAAGGTTGTCTAAGGGAGAGAGAGGAGAGCTCGAAGATCTGAAGGAGGCGGGGCGATCGAGATCGGAGAAATGCGCAAATAGCAGGCAACCGCCCCAACAGTGATGTGTAGGTTGAAAGCTTCTTTTATTTTGTGGGTTTCTTTGTTTTGTATTTTGTTTTGGTTTGTTCTCTTCTTACGATTTTTCGTTCTGACTCTATTGCAGGATTGGGGGGAAATGAGAAGGAAATGAGAACTCCGCAAAGCGGCCTTGGTATTAATGGGAGTATACAGAATTCAGTCTCCTCGTGGTATCAACTGTCGTGAATGTCATGAGACTCGGTACCAGACCGAGAACAAAGAAAGGCAAAGAATAGAAACATCACTTCCCGAGACTTCAAGTTACGAGCTGACAGGGGGCCTCGTGATTGGGGTTGGTGGTAATCGCTCGAGTGGCTTCGGGTCGCTGACTCGCTTCAATCTCACTAGTTGACGCCGCGCGCTCTCGACCAGAGAAGTACCGGTGTTTGGGGCGATCTGCGTGTCCATCCGCTTCTACCCATTTCATCACCTGTCCTCGCAGGTCGCGCATCTCGTGTACTCGTCGGGACAGATCTCCACGTTGTTTACCTTGCCCACTGCGTTCGTTGAGCTCATCTTCATCCGAGCTGGAGATGGACAGCGATGATGCACTGCTTTGTTGCAGGAAAGTAATGACATGGCCCTCATGCTGTTTGAATTCGCGCTGCTCTTCCTTCATCTTGCCCATACGCTCCGCATCCGCTTGGCAATCCAGGGTCGAAACGTGGAGACCAGGGAAGTTGGACGACATGAACTCCTGCAAGAGTGGCAGCTTTTCTGGGTTGGGGCGGTAGGTACCACTGTCGTTGTCAATAAAAAGTTCATAGTCGGCTGGATCAGTCGAGTTCTCCACAGTCTCCTCGTTCTGGTCAGACTCTTGGCCTTCCTCCGCGGGAATCTCGTTTTCAACCTCGGTAATGGTTTCAGCACGTTCAGTGCGCGATCCAGCAGGGCGATGGCGACGGCGATGCTTGCGTCGGCGAACGAAGAATTCACCCGAGTAAGCAATGTAGATCGACACATCACTATGCATAGTGTGCTTGCTCAGCATGTCAATACCAAACTCTTTGCCAGTCTCCGTAAATCGGAACTGTCCGTCCAAGGTCAGAACGTAGGTGAAGATTCGTCCGCCTTGGCCGTAGTGCGCAAACTCCAAGAACTTTTGCGCAAACTCGCGACATGGTCGCACAAATGACCCATGCAGGGTCGTGCGATCAAAGTTGTAGATGCGCTGGTGCTGGTGATGGAGTGCCTTGTGTAAGATGCGTCCTCGCAGACTTTGCGCTTGGAACATACCCGCTACGAACGGCTTGAATTCCACATAGCGGTGGTAGAGTTCTGATGGCACAGGGCCGGTAAGCTGCATTTGAATGGCTTGGAAACTGTTTGTTGTCAGCGTGGAACAGTATAGGGGGAGGTGGAATAACCAACTTGTAGCGACTGACTGCCTTCCCACTGCCGTCTTTGCATTGAACTTGATCTTTGATACCAGCCAGCCGTCCGATCAACGGAGAAAAGTGCTTGAACCAGTGGTTGGGGCCAATTGTGTACAGTTGACACCCCTCGGTACCGGGGGTCCTGCCCAGGCATTCGATACTGACCACTAAGAAGGACTCCTTGTGGTGTCCGGTAGCGAAAGCAGAGACATTAGTGAAAACGTAAACGCGCTTGCTTCCAAAGCGCTTCTTGACCTTGAATGATCTCCCTTTGAAACCTGACCAGTCCTCCGAGAGTTCAGGCACCTCGATGAATGCGAGACCTAGCTTATCATCATGATCCGCGGGGTCCTCGTCCATGACATAGGCCTTCAGAAGGAAACCTGATGCTGGCACGTTTGCGACAATCCACTCGCATTCCCACACGGGGTTCATGTCCTTGCGAATGGTTGGGGTTCGAAATCTGACCGGGGGATCCTGTTTATGGCGGCGCGGTAGGTTGACGACCATTTGCGCAGAGACATACGGGTCAGAGGAGAAACTGCCAAAGTCCGCAACAGGCAGGTCGTTTGCGCGATGAAAAGTGATTTTAAGGGTATAGCCTGGCGGAGCATGCGGAAACGGAGTGGCATCGAAGCCTCCAGCGGGCTTCCTTTCATCCTTCATAGTGATCCGGCGTTGTATCCTGTCAGCCTTCTCGACGAACTTGGGGCCATATTTGTCAATTGGATGGATAGGCAACGACCGGGGTTGAGCATCCATGAAGAAAAGTAAGAGGTGGTCATGTACGACTCCGTGATGTAATAAGATAAAAATGAACGGACAAGACGACAGAAGAAAATTAGGATCAGGGGAAAAGGGAAGTTCAAGTGGGTTGAGCCAAGCTTTCAGCCTTACAAATGAAGTACCCGCGTGGTCCAGGCAGCAGAGACGGAGATGCCAAGCATGACCTCATGGGGTACGTCCACGGTTCATTGGCTTGTGTGCCTGGTTTTCTTCTATCAGCCTTCTAGATCTACATTCTTCTAATTTCATTTCGTATAGTACTTCACTGTGGAGAAAAGAGAGAGCAGTGAGTAGTCATATAGAACTAATTGTACATATTCGTTCATGAAGGTCGTATAAGGTAATATCACCCTCGCACATCGCTAATGAGACTGACGAATCTGGCGTATGGGAACTTAGGTTCCACGGAAAAGGAACTGCATGTCTTCCGGGGTGAGTTTTTCCAGTGCTTGGGCCTGATCCTTGTTCAAGGTACCCCGGATGAGGTTGGCTTTCTTCTCTTGGAGCTGAATGATTCGAGACTCGACCGAGTCCTCAATGCAGAGCCGAGTCACAACGCAGGGTCGCTGCTGGCCAATTCGATGACTGCGATCGGCACTTTGCCATTCCGCGGCGGGGTTCCACCACGGGTCGATGATAAAAACTCTCGAGGCCTCTGTCAGGTTGAGAGCCACACCGCCAGCCTTGAGAGAAACCAAGAAAACTTCAACCTCCGGTTTGGTCATGAAGTGCTCAATGGACTTCTGCCGTTGCGCCGGGGTCATTGATCCATCCAGCATAACAGTGTTGAATCCAGCATGACGCAGACGCCACTCGACGAGCTGCAGCATAGAAGTGAACTGAGAAAAAATGATCGACTTGGGAGTGTGGCTCTTGCTTCTCTCTTGGTAGAGTTCATACAGGAGCGTCTCGATTTTGGTCGACGAGGTCCAATTTTCCATGGAAATGCGGTTGATGATGGAATTCTTTTTGGCAGACTCCTCCGAGTGCGCAAGCGTTGGTTGTTCCAAATCAATTGAAAGGGTTATGTGGCAGCGTGGGCAGTCAACGTATTTTTGCTCGTCCTGGAAAGACAGTATATAGTCTTTGGCACATTGGCGGCAGAAGTCATGGCGGCATTGGGATCGAATTGCATCTTCGGCTGGTTCGTCACAAACACAACACACTGCAACGTTGAATCCTGGCTGCGTGTTTTTCTTCAAGATAAGATCCGGATGGTTTGCGACTTGGCGCATCTGCATGATCAAGCCGAAGATGTTGGCATAGTTGTTCAGCATGACACCACGGCTGACATATGTATCAAACTCCCGGGTGGAATTGGTCATGATGCTGCGTGAAAAATCGTGTTCAATCTCGCCAAAGAATTCATTGTGCAACGTAATCCTGCGAAGACAGGAATGTCAGCCGAGGAATTCTAATGTGGTGCTGAAGCGTGACTCACCGTTTAGGAGGAAGTTCCATCGAGGACGTATGGTCTTGCTTCATTCGTCGTAGCATGATGTGGTCTGTGATGAGACGAAGCTTTTGTAGTCCGGCTTTTCGTTCTACCTGTGTTCGTCCCTCGGTAACTAGAACAGTTAGACTTGTAAGAATGCCATTATTGAGGGATGTCTTACTTGGACCGAGGATTTCCTTGTTGAAGATTGAAATATGGTTGAAGCCCCTGTAAAAGTCAGAATAAAGAATCGAGAACGAATTTGAGGAGCCATACGTGTGAGAGCATTTTGTACAGCGACCCGATTTATCGGCAGTCCACTGTAGCTGCTCGCAATCACATTGCTTGCAAAAGTAACAGGCAAATGGCCGGACTTGCAGGAAGCGTAAGAGAGAAAAGAACTCCCCGATCCGATTCTGCACAGGTGTGCCGGAAAGACACCACTTGTAGTTAGCTTGCAAGGCAAAGCATGCCTTAGCAACACCTGTAGTGCGTTGCTAATTAGGTCAGCGTGATATGAGAACGACTATCTTGGGACAACGTACTTTAATACTGTGTGCCTCGTCAAGGATGAGGCGGTGGTAGTGAATAGAATGGATAACGCCTGATTAATAAAGTTAGCATGTACTCAGATGTGACATGTTGCGACACCTACTATCTGCTTTGACCATTGTCTCACCGCGAGTGAAGCCCTTCTCCTGCTTTCGGTGGATAGATTCCAAACTTGAGTCTGGTTGAAATGGTTAGCTCAAGTTCCATCATGATTCAAACGCACGAAAACACGAACAGGATATCATGATAACATTGTATTTTCGAAGGTCATTTGACGTCATTTTCTTGACCTTTGGGTCCGAATTATGGTAAACTAGGACTTTCAATTTGCCATCCGTGTATTCCTATTGGATTTATTAGTTCAAGTCCACGAGTGATTCTAGAACAGCAAGACAAACCTGAATCTCAGATACCCACTGCATCAAAGCAACTGGAGGTACAAGGACTAGTGTAGGGTCGCGCTGGGGAAAATCAGACATGATGAGTGATACGGCTTGGATGGTCTTTCCCATGCCCATCTCATCACCGAGCAAGCCGCCGCGATATTCGGTCTGCTCCTGTTGCATCATCCAGTTCAAACCCTGGAGTTGGAATGGCTTCAACTTTCGAGTAATGGAGGCTGGCTGCTTAGCTTCCTCTGGCGCGATGATAGGCCGGGATTTTAGATCATCCCACATGGTGATTATTGTTGGATGTTTCTTCTCGAGTTTCTTCCGGTCGGCCGCCACACGACGGGCCTTTCGCTGCTCCTCCCAAGTTGGGGAAAGATCCTCGTCGGAATCAACTAATTGGTCGCCGTCAAGGTCAGCTTCTTCATCGGAATGATCCTGGTCAGCAAAGAAGGGATCGCTGAGATCACGTTCTGTAGCACCATTGACCACTTCCTCGAAAGGATTCTCAGGAGCATAATTAGGGTCGGCGAGATTGTACTCCGATGGACCTGTATGGATTCCCCGGAGTAAAACCGGTGGTTCGGGACTTAATGACACAGTCCTATCACCCAGTGTCGACTCGTCGTCCTCCGCCACGCAGTCTTCATCAGAGGATAGTTGACCTTGGCCGATAGGAGCCCAGTAATATTTCTGTCTCTTTTGGGGTTGACCATATTCCTCCATCTGGAGTTTATGTGCCAGAGCAGCATCAGAGGCCTCGCGGCCATCATCTTCATCCCGGGTAGCTGTAGATCGCTTGGTCCCTCTTTTAAAAAGCCCCAAGGACAATTTGCTTGACCGGAGTTGGTTTGCACGATCAGAAGCATTGATACGCGCTGGAAGCTTGGCGCCGGTGGCTTCGACGCTAGTAGCTGGTGTATTGCATCCTGTGGACGATTTCTCAGATGAGCTTCGGGAATTCGATTCACTGGGTAAATCATTGTTCGACGCTGGCACCACCACTGCAATATTGCCTGGGACAGACGTTTCTGGGGCCATCGAATCTGAACGATCGACGTAATCTGTCTCGTCCGCTTCGGAATCTTGGATAACGCGCTGAGATTGAGATCGAGGAAGGGATGATCCACCCACTCGCAGGGTCTGTGATCGACGGAGGGGCGATGAATTCCTCAATGACGTTTCGCTGAAATGTGAATCATCCTCGGAATCGGGGATGGTAGTTCTGGGCCGCAGACTGCGTCTCATGATCGTGGGACAAAAATGAAGCGTGGAGAAACGACGAAATGAGGGTTCAATGCCGGTCGTGAGCGAGATACTGAGCGAGAGGAATTTGTTAGCCTGCACCCATATACACAATGTAAAGTAATGATGTACTTGGCAAAGTAGCAGGACCGGGAGTCCAGGAGTCTGGAGGTGAGTATGAAAGAATAGTTGCAATCCAAAGGAGCAGAAAAAGAGCAGATTCAATGGAGAGTGTGAGGGAAGAGAGAGGAAGGGAAAGAGGATGAACGTAAAAGGGAGAAGTGATCGATCGATCCAGCGCCGGTGCCTGAACCAGAATTTTCTTCGCGGGCGAATCCGATCCAACTTCCCAAGGTTTCCAAGGTTTGAGATTCAGAGATTTAGACATTCACAAATTCACAGATTCAAAGACTTCACCTTCAACCTTTCACCTTCAACCTTTCACCTTTCACCTTTCACCTTTCACCTCGACTCTTCAACTCCGCACTCTTATCTGATAAGAGCGCGTTAAGTGAAACGCGAAATCGCCACGAGTCCAGTGACTTCCGAATAATCAAGATGTATTCCCTCCCCCCTTTTCTATCGCTTCGTATTATTATCTAACATTATTCAGGGCCCAAAGACGACAGGCACGGAATATTCGGGGCCCGTATGCTTCCCTCTCCACATATATCCCCAGAGACTGACAACTGCAGGCACTCCGCTTTGACAGACTTCCTTGCTGTATGTTGGACTCCGGTTATTGTCGAGCGCTACTGACAAGTTCCAGTCAAACAACATTTCGGCGGCGCAAATTCGAGACGATTATGACCGCCGAGCCACAGGGGCTACACAGCAGTCTCCTGAAGTTGAAGCCGCTCATTCGCCCAGTGCAGCTGAAAGTAATGGCTCTCCAGAAGCCAATTCCCCAGAAGATGTGACCAAGAAGCGCAAGCGACAACAGGCCATTGCTAGAATCAAAAATACCAAGGCTTTTGCACGCCGCAAGGCGCAACGCAAGGGAGATGATGATGACGATGATTTTCTTGCCGGGCAGATGGTCGATGAGAAGCAACAACCCAAGCCAGGCCAGCTAGAAAACTGTGAAACTTGCGAGAAGCGCTTCACGGTCACTGCATATAGCAAGACCGGTCCTAATGGAGGTCTGCTATGTGCTGATTGCTCTAAAAAGCAAAAGGGGGATGAGAAAAAGGCCCCTGCTAAGAAGCGTGGCCCTGGCATCGGTCGCCGTCAAAACCAAGCCAACTTGCTCGACGGTTTGACTCTTCATGGGACTCAGAGTCTGTTGGAAACGTGCATCAAGGTATGTTCCAAGACATGGAAGAGCTATCACAATGCTAACCTGGTGCCAGAAAGTCGCTGATCATATTCACGATGTTGATGAATTTGGCGACCTGCCTCCATCGTTGCTGCTTCGTCTGGGTCAGATCTTGTCCAGAAGACGGTCTGTGACTTCTCGGACTTTGAACCTGTTCTTGCGCCCTCGTTACAAGTCCATTGACCTCTTTGACTGTGCTAGTAGGTTCAAACCCCCGCGAGACAGCCAGAATCAATGCTTACATGTGTCCAGAACTTGGCACGGATGATTACCACAAGATTCTTGCCTCTATGCCTCATCTCACAAGAGTCAATCTACGTTTCACCACTCCAATGAAGGACCCCATTTTCGATTATATGATCGAGCGTGATATGCAAATCAAAGACCTTCACCTAGATGGGCCAAATCTTGTGACCGATGACTGCTGGCGTCGGGTTTTCATAAAGCTCGGCCACAGGCTACAGAGTCTGAAACTCTGGAATTTGGATTCTGCCTTTGATGATGAGACTGCTATGGTCATGTGCAACAATTGTCCTAACCTTCAGCGTCTGAAATTGAAATTCCTTGCCAAAATCGGCGACAACACGCTAAAGGCAATCTCCACTCTCGAGCATCTTCAGCATTTGTCGTTACATCCAATGCCAGAGACTAAGGCAGAAACTGAATCTCTTGTCCAAATCATTGCCGCAGTTGGGCCTCAGCTCAATACTTTGTCTCTTGAGGAGTTTGAGCTTGTCGATGACCGTCTCCTACAGCACATCCACGAGCATTGCCATGCTTTGTCCAAGCTTCGGCTTACCCAGAACGCAACCTTCACCGACCAAGGATTGACCAACCTTTTTCAAGGGTGGTCCAACCAGGCCCTTATCTATGCGGACCTTCACTCTCTCCGAGATGTAGACATGTCAAATCCTACCGGTCCTCCGGAGCCTGTTGGGCTTGCATCAAACGGGTTTATTGCCCTGATGGAGCACTCAGGCTCAAAACTTCAACACTTGAACATTGCATCCTGCCGTCACGTATCCTACAAGGCATTCGAGGAGGTGTTTGCAGAGGACAAACAGTACCCTGACCTCAAGTACCTCGATATCTCCTTCAGCACCGCGGTGGACGACTATCTTGCTCAGTGCATCTTCCGATGTTGTCCATCGCTCCAGAGATTGGTCGTTTTTGCTTGCTTCAAAATCCGTGATATCCATATCCCTAGAGGTCTTGCCGTCATTGGCACTGTGGGTGCAACCCTCAAAGTCGATGGAATCACTCAGTCTGAAACCATTTAATTGGTATCAGAGTCTGAAGAGAAAGGGTAGACTATCATCAATCGTTCATTTCAAGAGATAATTGTGGGCTATGACATAGCATACGTATTACAAATCGAGAAGGCTGCCGTCTTAGCAAATTGAGATGTATACACCAAATTCTTCTATAGTAAATCGGATGGATAAAAGTAAAAGGGTTATGAGCAACATCCCACTTCCCCCACCCAAAGGTGACAGAGACCAACTACATGTACTTGTAGATGGAAGGACTTTAGAATCATTCATTCAAACTGATATATCTTGAATCCAAACGCCATAGACTGCTTAATGAATACACAAAAATGAAAAACGAAGTATATCGTTGAGGCCATCCATCTGGCATATTAGAATGCCATCCTCTTTCCAATCTCACTTTGCCAGCCCCGTGTCCTCTCGAACCCGTTAGACGCAGTCTGGTAGTCGAGCATGGCCTGGTAGACTTCCTCCTGGGTGTTGAGCACGAACGGCCCATACTGAACGACCTTCTGGTCTAGCGGCTGGCCAGCCACAAGGAAGATGCGAGATTCCGAGTCCGCATTGTCTGGGACTGAGAGCTCGACAAAGTCACCAGTCTGGTCGAATTGGACAGTGTGAAATTCCTTCACAACGCGAGTTGAGTCGCTTGAGCCAAAGATAGTCTCGCCGGCCAAGGTGTAGGCGAACGCATTCCAGCCCTGTGGCAGAGGCTGCGAAATTTTGCCACCGGGCTTGATAGAGATATCCAAGATCCAGACGGGGGTGTAGGCCAAATCGCGCACAGAGTCAACGCCGTGTGACTGACCAGAGATGACCTTGACTGTGACCCGGTCATCGTCAGGCTTGGCGATGGGGATCTCACTGGCTCGTAGATCACGGTAGCGGGGCTCGCACATCTTCAGCTTCTGGGGCAGGTCAACCCACAACTGCATACCGACGTTGGGACTGCCATCCTCATTCTCGTGGGGCATCTCGGCATGCATGATGCCGCGACCAGCAGTCATGAATTGTAGGTCACCGGGTCCAATAGTACCCTGGTTGCCAGCAAAGTCTTCATGGTCCACGCCACCGGACAACAGGTAGGTGATGGTTTCCTGGCCACGGTGGGGGTGGTCTGGGAAACCAGCACCCTTGCCGATAGTGAAGTGGTCGAGCATGAGGAACGGACTGAAATTGCGGAGCTTGGCAGTACCAATAGAGCGGCGCACACGAGCTCCTGCACCCTCTGCTTGCTCAATGGCAAGGAAAACTTGGCGAATTGCGCGAGGAACAGCCATGTCTGTGACGGGAAGGACTATGGGAGCGGGTTGTTCCAGGTTGAGAGCGGTTATCTGAGGAACAATAGCTTCTGTCTTTGCAAGAAGCTGTAGGATAGGAAATTTTCTGTCGATCAATGTGACAAGAGAGTCTTTGATAGATGGGTTATAAGCAAAGAAGACTGCTGTGATGCAAATTAGAAGAGGCAGAAGGAGTTTCATGGATGGGAGGATCTTTATACTTCAATCCAGGAAACTGAAAAGAGTAGAATGTTAAGGAAAGGATTTCAGCGTTAGTCAAATTCTCATAAATACTTCAAGCCCTGAAGGTTGGCATGTTCAATTGCTTTGCAAGACATCAGTCAGCGATCTCGGGCCAATGACTCGCGGATTTATTACAAAATGCCCCGTCAGCAACCTCTAATCAGGGGCTAGCCATATGTGGTTAGAGGATTAGGTCATCCTTTCAATCATTCTGCTCGGGCACGTGCATCACGTGCATGTATGTCTAAGGATATGAGACGAAATAGAGATATTGTATATTTATATAGTGTGTTAGTATGCGGAGTAGGTGTATATATCTCAGTGTATTATAGAGACGATTCTGATATCCATTTCACATGTATTTATAGCCTGAATAGAAGCAACAGTGCAACTGTTCGCATTCTAAGTACCATAAGGCCAGTCCATGTGACATGTGACTACATCTAATATACTATGAATATGGTACTTGAATTACAAGTGTGCGAATAGAGCCAGTGTGGCCACTCAGCAAGTACACATCTTTTTTTGCGGTATGGCCAAAGGGACCACGTTATCAGATAAGGCCACGCAGCTCCTCTCACCTCTCAACACGCTACTGCGTAGACGTACCCTTCTCTAATACCCTTCTCTACTCTTTGAACTTGCGAAACTCGTATGCAATAAACGGAACTTATGAAGCGCGAATCATCCCCATTTGCAAATTGAAGCTTCTTGCGACTGCATCTTGCGCGGGGAAGCTTCGAGGCCCAATTTCGGATCCCCCGGACTCCACCAGGGCCTTTGACTATTCTCTGATCTGACCGGAAAGATGGGTCAGACCACGAGACTCTCACCATGGCTGGTGTTGGCATGTGCTGTGTCCAGTGCGTGCGCGAATAAAAAGCTGTTCAACATTAACGACGACATCCTCGCTTATCCCCAAGTACGTCAAATCGCGACCCTTTATACTGCATTTACTTGTATTCTAATACTCTACTGTAACTAGTATCAAGTGACTTTTCCCGAGGAATATGTCCTTGAAGCCCAAGCCGACGCATTGCTCCAATCGCAAGCCAGCCCCGACGCAAGACAACCTAATAATGACCAGAACAACCCTCAGCTTTACATGGGCAAGGAGCGAAACGAATTTTCCGATTTTCCTCAAGAGGAGGTAGATCTGACTCCATTCGCATATGAAGAAATGATCCTTGATGATCGACGACTTCTCTGCCAGATACCGCTTGTCACAAAAGACGACCGCAATACGACAAGAGACAAAGGTGACAGCAAAGTCGAAGAGCAGAAGGAGCTAGCTCGTGCAACAGATCGTGGTCTGGAGCTTCTACGCGAGATGGAAGGCAAATGCTTGTACTATTTCTCCGGCTGGTGGTCCTACTCCTTCTGTTACCAAAAGCAGATCAAGCAGTTCCATGCACTCCCTGTCGGTCGTGGTATCCCCCATTATCCACCGATTGAAGACACGACAACCCATTCTTTCATATTGGGAAGATTCACCGGTGGCAAGGGCGAGGAAGATCAACAACCTGGCAAAACCGATGTAGCAGAGCTTCATGCCAAGGGTGGCTCACGATACTTGGTTCAGCACCTCCGTGGTGGGACCAAATGTGATCTTACTGGACGCGAACGCAAGGTAGAGGTGCAGTTTCATTGTCACCCGCAGTCGACAGATCACATCGGGTGGATCAAGGAGCTTGCAACGTGCTCTTATCTGATGGTCATCTATACCCCTCGCCTATGTGATGATATTGCTTTCTTGCCACCGCAGCAGGACGAGGTGCATAACATCGAATGCCGCGAGATTTTGATGCCTGAAGAAGTCACCGAATGGGAAGCTATTAAGGAGTGGTACATAGTTAACCAACTGGCCGACGCAGCCGCCGATACTGATGCCGCCCAGCCTGAACTTCAAATTGTCGGGGGGATCGAGGTTGGAGGTCGAAAGCTTGTCGGTATGGAGGGCAAGCAAATTGAAAAGGGACGAGTAGCTTCTGCGGGTGAGGAACGTGTGGAGGTGGTTGCGAAACGCGAGAATGGTGAAATTCGCAAAATCTCCAAGCAAGTTCTGAAGAAGTATGATCTCGACCCGGAGAAGGTGGAAGACATGAAGAAGTTACTGGATGAGCAAGCGGATGGCAAAGATTGGACGCTTGAAATCGTGGAAACCAACGGCGTGATCATGTTCCAAGGCAAACTCGCCGAGGATGAGGATTGGGACGATGATTCAGCTTCGAAGAAATCGCCTCAGGATGCGGCATCTCGAGACGAACCGCCTACAGGCCATAAATCGAAGCAAGAATCCGAGCCAACTGAGGAGCGCAAACCGGCACGGCAGTCTGAGAAGTCTGAAGGCGAAGGCAGCGAGACATTTAAAGATGAGCTATGACAGTGTATAGTAGACCAAGTACATCTGAATATTTTCGATATTTCCAATATTTCCAATATATCCCTTGAAGTCATCTTGTGTTGCCCACGCGTTGCAGATATGCCCGTTAGCTTCATGGCCCAAAGACGTCAGATGCCCCAGTTGCCGGAGAACCGTGTGGGGGCGCAGTATTGAATGTTAAAAGGGGCGATATAAATCCAGAACTGGAGTCAACTGGAGTGCCTTGGAGTAAGATGGGAAAACAACCAAAGTATCAATTGATGTTCAAGTTTACAGTGAAGCGGGAAAAATAGCAGAGCATACGTAGGCAACGTGACTCTCCGTGAACTCCTACCGATCGCCCCGGCCCACCTTCCCACCCTCCCTGATCCAACCTTGGGACTCCATCTCCCTCTTCTCTTCTCCCTCAATCCCCTTAGACTTGTGTCTTTCCCCTCGCGCACTCTACCTTATCCCCCTGTTCCGCGCACTAAGTGCCAAGGCTGACCGAGCAGCCGTCACTTCCCCGTTCGTCGACTACCCTCCGATCCCCGACAATTAGCGCTGGCACGTGTAGCAGACGCTGCCACTTGCAGCGGCAGGATCTTCTGACATAACACTCGCTGGTACCGTGAGATTACTCGTCGTATCCACTATGGGATTCCTCGGTGTCTACTCGGCTGTCTACGATTACCAGCCACAAGGGGAGGGTGAACTCGAAATTCACGAAGGAGACCTGCTGTATATCTTGGAAAGGAACTCGGAAGACGATTGGTGGAGGGCTAAGAAAAAGGCCGAGCGGGAGGATGAGGATGAACCCGAGGGTCTAGTCCCCAACAACTATGTCGAAGAGGTGAGTCTCAGAATGGTCATGGACTGCAAGAGCACCATGCTAGTACTCATCCACGGATGCACTCGCGCCTCGTGATTGGGTGCGCCATACCTGTACAAACAAGAACTGATGACTTGACTTGCATAGGCGCAACCAGTACACAGGGCCACAGCCCTTTTTGATTACACGCGACAGACAGATGAGGAAGTGTCTTTCTCTGAAGATGCCGAATTGCTGGTGTACGATATCTCGGACCCGGATTGGACATTGGTAGGAATCAACTCGGATTATGGGTTTGCGCCGTCAAATTACATAGAAATCATTGAGAATACTGCCTCTGCTGCAGCGCATGCCCCTGCTCCATCTTCTGTCCCAGCTGCGCCCGCGGCACCATCTCTCCCCCAGCGACCAACGCAAGCCTCAGAAGAAGAAGTTGAGACATCGCCCGCCAGCTCCCCGATTGATGTGTCTCACAACCCCGCTGCTGCTGCGATTGCCAATATAATCCACAAACAGCATGCTCCCACGGGTGTCCCTACTGAGTCATCTAGAGATGAGCCTCCACCACCCAGCCTTCCAGTCCGGCCATCGTACGACCAAGCAGAGGAACGCAATGGGGAGTCTCCGCCCCCGGCTCTACCGCGCCGACCACCTTCGGAGCATGCAACACCACCAATGCCTCAGTATTCGCCTGAGCCCTCTCCCGCGCCACCTCGTCCTCAGCAGGCGGCGCCTCCTTCGCTTAACCGCGATGGAACTCGCGTCAAGGCTTCGCCACCTTACAATCGGGCCGGTGAGATGACACCGCGGTCTCCGTCGGGATACCACATCTATAACATCAATGAGATGGTCGAGGTAATGGGCAAGAGAAAGAAAATGCCAACAACACTGGGCATCAACATGGTTACTGGGATCATTTTCATTTCTCCCGAGGGAGATGACCGGCAACAAGAATGGAGCGCGGAAAAGCTCACTCATTACTCGATTGAAGGCAAGCATGTCTTCATTGATCTTGTTAGGCCAAGCAAGAGCATCGATTTCCACGCAGGGGCAAAGGACACTGCTCAAGAGGTTGTCGCAGCGCTCGGCGAAATTGCTGGAGCCTACCGGGCTGAGGGATTGCGTGAGGTCCTGGAAGCCGGAGAAGGCGGTGGCCAAAAGAAGGGCCAGATTCTTTACGACTTTATGGCGCAAGGCGAAGATGAAGTGACGGTGGCCGTGGGCGATGAGGTCGTCATCATAGACGACAGCAAGTCTGAAGAGTGGTGGATGGTGCGGCGATTGAAGAATAATAAGGAGGGCGTCGTCCCTAGCAGTTATGTCGAAATCACAGGATTGGTGACCAAGCCACTCCTTCCAGACGAACCAGGTCTGACGAGCGTGGAAAAGAATAGAAGAGAAGAAGCCCGACTGACCAAACTTGCAATGGGCAAGTCACGGACGGACTCGCTGGATTCTTCGGACCGCCAGAAGCGCGACAGCAAATCGAAATCCAAACCCGACCCAAAAAAGGTTCGCAAATGGACGGACCGATCTAAGAGCTTCACGGTGGATGCACAGTTCATAGGTCTCCAGGATGGCAAGATTCATCTGCACAAAGTGAATGGTATCAAGATTGCCGTCCCTGTCTCGAAGATGTCCGTTGAAGATTTGGAGTTTGTGGAGAAAGCCGCCAACGTTTCTCTGGAAGAGGATAAACCTCTTTCAAGCCTCAAATCTCGAGTCACTCCTGAGGCTAGCAAGTCTGGAGCTTCTGTACAACATCCCGAGTACGACTGGTTCGACTTCTTCTTGAAAGCTGGCGTTGGGCCACATCGGTGTGAGCGTTATGCACAAAGCTTCATTAAGGATTCAATGGATGAATCTGTGCTGCCTGACATTAAGATGGAAACCCTTATAACTTTGGGGTTGAACCAGGGTGACGCTTTGCGCGTAATGAAGGTCTTGGATACCAAGTACTCCCGTGTCGACAAATCGAAGCCTCGAAACGTTAGCTTTGGGGGTGAAGAATTTATTGGTAACGGAGATGATGGAGGGCAGGGTGGTCTATTCTCCGGACCCGGTGGTACACTGCGCAACAACACTCGCAAGGGCAGGCCCACCCCAAGTGTCCAAGCTGGAGATGTTGTTGATCCAAAGGTGTTTGGACAGACAGACGACTCCAAGTCACAGGATAAACCGGCAAGCCCGCGTCCTACTGAGCCTGAGAAGCCTGTTGCACGCGGATTTGACGATGATGCTTGGGAGGTAAAGCAGCCAAAGCAGCCTTCCGCAACATCTGTATCTGCTACCTCGACTCCGCCGGCAGCAGCTCAGGCTCCGATCCAAAAGCAAATCACAGGGGCGATGGCGGATCTTTCTCTGCTTCAAGCTCCTTTGCAGCCGACACCCGCACAGCCTACTGGCACCGCACAGCCAGTCCCGCCTATGCCGGCTCTTCAGCCGCAACAAACTACGGTGCAGTCACCGGTAGTCCAGCCCCAGCAAGCAGGTGCCACGCCTAGCTTCTTTAACCAAGTGGCACAGGCAGGGCAACAGGGCTTTAGCCCCCAGCAGACCGGATTTCAACCAACACAAGCCAGACAGCGCCCCCAGCCTCCTCACGCCTTGGGACAAAACTCGCTTTTGCCTCCTCCCCCTCCACGTCCACTGTCTGCGCCACAGAACTTCTCGCAACAACAGAGCTCCTTTGGTCCTCCTCCATTGCAGGCTCAACTGACTGGACTTCCCCAGGCAGGCCCCCCGGTTGCCCCTCCCGGACAGAGCCTGAGCGAATTGAACCAACAGCGTTTCCAGTCGACAATGCAGCCTCAAGCAACGGGTTTCATGGGACAGAACCAATACGCAAACGGCCTGATGCCTCAGCCGACAGGATTTGTTCCACAGTCCCAATTCGGCATCCAGCAACAGCAACAGCCATTCCCTCAGCAGGCTGGCTTCCAGGGACTTGTATCGCAGCCTACAGGTTTTGGGGGATTTGCGCAGCCCCAGCAACCAATGCCAACTGGTATCAACTCTGTTCTCCCTCCGGCATTGCAACCACAACCCACTGGTGCCAATGGCTTCGGTAATCAGTACTCTGCAACCTCTCCACCCCCTGTGCCACCGATTCCCCAGCAGCCAACGGCCACTCCTCTGTCACCGCAGAAGACAGGGCCGCCTCCGTCCGTCAGATTTGGTGTTAAGCCCGATGGTCCCAAGAAGCTTGAGCCCCAGCCAACTGGACTCAGGGCTAATCTCTCACAAGCTAGTATGTATTCTCTGTCTACACAACAGTACGAAAGATGCACCACTAACCAAACCCAACAGCACCCCATAATCCATTCGGCTTCTGATCTGCTGTCTTCGCTTGGTTCTAGACTGGCGTATATAAATCCTGGTTATATGGCAATTGGGCTCCCTCCCCCAACCCCCTGCATTATCATTATTTGATGTTTTGCTTGTTTCGGGACTGGGATATTCTCTTTCCTTATTGCAGCTTGTCTTTTCGATGGTGCTGGGGTCCTTGGGACCGACACGCGTACATATCATGGCTCTCTGGACCTCATTCTGACGCAGCGCGTATCGAATCTCACGCCACGAATCATTTTACTTCCCTACAGAGATTCCGCACTTGGCAAGGCATCATATTCCCCTTTGTGCTCCTTCTCATATATGGTTATGCCTCTCCTGTCCCGCATTTCTCGTTGTCTCTAGCCTCTTGTCATATAATTCCCGTCGATGATGATGGTCATTATGTGAATGTCTCTCTTTTTCCTATTTCCTCTTGTCTTTCTGTGCTACCTGGATGGTCCATTTTGATCTTGTCCTTTACCAGTTCATACATAATCCATCGACATGTTCGCAGCCTTTGCGGTACCAAATTTTCTTTCTCTGGACTGTTTCCAGCTTTCGATAATATATGTACGGTGTAGACGAAGCGAAGCAACCCTTTTTGTCACCCCAATTTTGATTCCGCCTTCCATCTTCAGCTTCACGTATCTGTGTCGTAAAAAATGGCCTTAAATTGCATGCCACCAGGAAAATACGCTCACTTCTACACCCACCTAAGCACTAATAGGAGTTTAGCTTGCGATGAATCCAACAAATGTCGTCTACGCGGTCACAATGAGGACTAGAGAATCTGCTAGACTAGTATATGTAGAGTAAATCCATCGGCGCCGGGGTATATATCAATGGTTAGGCGCGTCCCATTAGTCAGATGGTAACAAAAAAGGCAAAATGAAAGGAGTCTTCGCATCATGAATATCATCCACCTCTCATAATAGTAAGGCACCGAGCCGCGTCAGTACACCCGCTTCCAAACAAACCAGCTTTCAAAGGACGCAATATCGCTGCTCAGTACTCTCTGAATCACGGCTCTTCCGGCCAGATACCAAAATTTGGCAGATCCTCGGCCATATACAGTAGACCATTGTCTGGGAAAATCACACCAGAGAGAGGAGACGGGCCACCAGACACAGGCTGCTGTCCTGACGGAATGGTCCCTCCGGGAGAGCAACCCACCGGGATCCCAGAGGTAGTCAGAGCAGATATTGCTGCATCATAGGACAAAGCAGCAGCTTCATCTGTGCCGTTACATAGGGCGTCCCATACATCGTCGCCGGCAGAGAAATGTGGCGGCTGTGAGGTGAGGAAAGAGGATGGCATGCCACCGGAAAAATTTCCGGGCGAGGTAGGAGGTGGCGCCGCCGCTGACGGTGGATCACCATTCGGTTGGCCAGCAGAAGGAATATCACGACCAATCCCTGAGGTCAGAGAACTGGGATCTTCACCACCGCCGACTTGGCCGAAAAGCTGGTCGACCTGCTTACTGCGGCGATCCATCCATTGTCTATTTCGTCGTGAGACATACTCGGTGACGGCCCCACGGAGGTACTTGATGATTTGAAAGAAGCGGCAGGCATGAGGATCATGCGGGACAAATAACCCAAGGAATCGTTCGGCCTTGTTTATCCCCTCTTCCAGGGGGAGAAAATTGTCGTAATCAGCGAAAAAGGCAGCGCCGAGCACAATGACGGAATTGAAGACGGAGTTGATCAGGAACGGTAGCCGTCGTGGGAGGGCGGCATAGTGGCTGAGATCATCGACAACATCCAAGCCTCGCAGCGCTGAATAGACACACGCGTCGGCGAACAGTGCAATACGAGAGCTCCCGTTTCGAGTCTGCGGAGTGAAAGATGAATCGGTTTTGCCCTTCACATATTGGGCAACGCGATAGATAAGGAACGGCCGGGTCAGCAAAATGATTGACCAGTAGTATGACCCAAACACATGAGCTGCAGCTAGACTGCTTTCCATGGTTTTGTTTTCAAGTCTTTCGGTCTGCATCTTGAGGATTGTTGGCAGGGTTCGAACCCAGGCCCGATGCTGATTCGAGATGTTCTCTGCGACATTGATCGATATCACTTGTTTCATATAGACATCCGTCAGAATCCGTTCAAAGATCCGACACAATGAAATGACTGCAACGGAGAGCTGCTGTTCAGGCGTCTGAAGTGTCTGTGGTTCTCCTGATACAAGAGCAACATCGCGTATGTCATAGTCATAGTCAGAGGTTGCTGGGGGCCGGCCTAGGGAGGCACTGAGGAAAAGATCCATCATCCTGAGACTCTTCCAGACTCGCTCCCTCGCTCGTTGTTCGCGTCCACAAAACAGTGCGTTTGCGTCTTTCCGGTGGATTCCCACGGCGTAAGCAGCTCGCAAAGCAATTCCAAGGTTCATAAATGCGCCATTACGTCTGCAGGCACCAAGCATGTACATGGAAACCAAAATGTATGATTGTATAGTGTGGATGCTGGGGGTCTCCTGGAATGCCGAGAACGCCAATTGACGACCGCTACCGAAATATTGCTCGGCCAAACTCTGGTCAATATCGGAAACCTGGGCTCCGATGGCGAGTACCAGATAGAAAATGGAGCTGACAGTATCTTCATCGCCTGATGGGTTTGCAACCCAGTTGGCAAGTCGCGGGTGGAACTCTTTCAAGTCAAACAAATCTAGTAGCGGGCTTGTGGCAAGCACGAATTTATGAGCTAGGCTTTGAGCCTCTTCGTCACTCGGAGGCGTCATCAGATGTCCAGGTTGCTGGCAGCTTGGGTTATTCTGAAAGGCCTCGAGCATGGAGTGTCGCGAGTTGTCCTCGGTAAACTCGCATCGGCCAATTGAAGAGGTAACGACACGGCGCACGCTCTGTAAGAAAGACAAACTTGCTGAATCGCCAATATACATAAACTTTCCTTGGCCATCGCGAAGAAGTCTCGCCACTTTGGGAACTGGAGCCGTCCCTTCTTTCTCGTCCTTGGCCTGGTGTTCCAGGTTCATCCCGCGGTCTTCTAATGAGTTCAATAGTCGATCCATAGCCGTTTCCCTTTGTGGCGATGGTATCATACGCTCGCTAAGCAACATTGTCGAGTCTTTAACGTCGGGCTTCAGTGTGCGTGCAGGCCGGTCCGAAAAATGACACTCTGATTCCTTGCGCCTCTGTACACATATTGTACATGGTTGCTCGCCGTTGCATTTCTGTTTCCGCCGTTTACAACTGTCGCAGGCTCGTCGACATCGGAGCCGAGCTCCTGGGGTAGTGCTTGCTCGAGGCATCCCGATCGCGCATGTGAAAAGGCTCAGGCGTTTGGAGTGGCGGTAATCATCGAGGCGCGTCGTACAGGCCTAGACCGAGATGTGAACCTGGAGTCAAGTCATTACTCTGGGCATGCAAGTTTTAATATTCAAGTGCGGGCGTCTGCTTTCCCCGGACTCTGCGGGATGACTCAGCATCCAATGCGGTGATTGCATATTAAAAGGTAATGTCAGCCTTCGTAAATTAGCAATACCTTTTAGCCGCAGAAAATGTATAGACACGACTAAGTCTATAATTATCAAATTTTTTCACGTTTTACTATTTACTATTTACCTACCTTTTTATATAGTATTCGCGTAATTAGGATCTACGTTTATAGTACTATACGTAGCCCGAACCTCGATATATATATATTCTAGGTAGGTAGTAGTATATAGTATACTAGAATATTATTATTATCTATGATACCTACCCTTTTTTTTTCGGGGTAAAATACTAGCAAGACCATATAAATAAGCTATAAACCATTAGAAATTTTTTTTTAAACAATAAATTATTGAAAATTAGTACTATACTCGGCATGCGAGCTGGCCACCTAAAACATCACCTGGATTGTGATAAATTACAATTTTTAGGTCCGCCGCTTGTGGTCTGAAACGACGTCTAACTCTTAAGATATATCGTTATTAACTAGTTATCTATAACTTAGAAATCTCTAGTCATATAGAGACACCGTGACCGAGATATATTTGTTTTCAGATGAAAAGGCAAACAAACATACATTGTAATTTACTGTAATATCGTCAATCATGATTTTATTTTATTAAAACCCCGCTAGCTACATATTTTTGCTATGCTAAGATACTAAGTCTAAGATCTAAGTGTAAATAGGTTTTGTTGTCGAGGTACAGAGTTATCAAATCTTGCAGTTAAGGTGTTGTTTTGGGTGGCCAGCTCGCATGCCGAGTATGCTTATTTAGTAGGTAGGAAATAGGCGGGAGGCGGGGGGAGGGGAAAGATAATACGGGCGGTAAAAGAGGGGCAGGTACCCCGGGCCAGCGGGGTAAGGTATAGGGGGTAAAAGAAAGGGAGAGAGAAAGGCGATAGGAGAGATTGTGTAACACCCTTAGAGCGAAATCCACCTAGTGCAAACAGTGTAAAAAGTGCCGACTATTGCCGACCCACCTACCAGGTTTCTCTAAGAGATAAAGGGCACTCCGGGGGTCTTATTATGAAGAATACAGTGTTTTATTCAACGAAATTTTTATATTTTCAATTCTTGAATAGGATATAGCTGGGGGAAATTCATAACAGAAACGCCTCAAACTCCAAGGTCTATTACCAATTCGCTTCAGATGCAGATGAGCATAACTCTACGCTTTGATCATGAAGATCTAAGTGATTCTGTCAGCAACTCGTCATAGAAATCGAGCAAAGTAAGCCTTACCTCGTTGAGAGACTTGTCGTCCATCAAGGCCTTCTTTTTCTGGGCAATATAACGTGACCGGAAGACATTCCGCCCGATAGGCCGCCTCTCCCCTGATATTGTTGGTGTTGCTTTGGCTTCTGGTGCCGCCTGAGTAGAAGTCTCAATGGGCTCCCCATCGGCCTTTCTTTTCTTGGACTTTTTCTTCTCTTTCTTCTCCTTTTTCGATTCCGAACTCGATTCTGTGCGATCCGTTTCCTCTGCCCCGGAGCGGTCTTTCTTGGATTTGGACTTGGGTTTGGACTTGGATTTGGATTTTTTAGACTTGCGCGCTGGAGCATCCGACTCGCTTGAGGTAGATTCTTTGTCTGCGTCGAATTGTGTGGGGACATCCTCCTTCGGGATCGGCGGAGCGATCTCAGGCTTCTGCTCCTGCGCCAATAGTCCTCCACTGACGAATCGGACCTCTGGGAACTTGAGGGCGGCATACCGAGCTAGTCTGACGTCGTCCCGCTTTCGTTCCTCCTTCTTCAGTTCCACATCACTTTTTCCGTTCAGTCGACCCAGTAGGCCCTTGAAGGCATCGAGACCTGTAGGCTCCATAGGGTCGCGTCCAATGCGAGCGCCCAGCCCAAGAGTGTCGTCCTTAAGTGTGACTTTGATATGGGAAGCGCTGGCGGCGGTCAGCATATCGGCGTGGGCGGCATCTCGTGCTCCCAGAAGACTGCCAGGTTTCCATCCCTGAGAACTCATTATCCGATGGCCGAACCCCGATGTGGAGCGGGTCCAGTTGGTGTTGTTTGGATCATTGGAGATCTTGGTCTTCCTGCTCGCGGGTTAGAAATAATCACAAAGATGTTAAAGCGATTGCATACTTTCGCGGCCCTGCTAAGCCCATGGTTGATCCAAGGAAGAAGTAATATGGAGGTTGAGGTTAGTAAAGAAGATTTGCAGTAAAAAAAAAATCGAGACCGGGGAGCGAGATGAGTAAGCAGCCGATAAGGCGATAACCTTGGGCCCAACCTCGCGGGGACAACAACCTCTGTCAACACTTGTGCTTTTATTTTTTCCTTTTTTTTTCTTTTTGATTTATGAAAGATTAACGTGAAAGCTCTGCTCACCTTTGGTTGAATGAGCCTTTCGATGGTTGTTGTATGTGGGATATATCACTCGCTCGAATAAAATAGAGACATTGCCGACTTGGCAATGACACTGCTTGTCTTTGCAGCCTGATTTTCTCATCATGTCCAATCTCCGAGTTCTCTGCCGGGATTATCCCAAGCGTACAATTGCGTTGGTCTCATCAGACCATGCTCTAGTGTTCCACTACACCTCAACCGATACCGGTGCAAAGGACCGCCCCCGCTGTCTGGTCGAGTTCTTGGACTTGACCTTGGTGGACCTGGAAGGCTACAGACCCCTAGGTATTGGGTATGGCACCCTTGGACTTGTCACTATAAACGAAGATGTGTTTGTCTGCGTGGTCACCGGCTCCTCGCAAGCAGCCACAGTACGGCCCGGAGAAATTGTGTCAAGAATTGACAATGTAGGCTTCTGTAGGTTTGATCAACATCTCTCTTTCAACCATTGAATCTGGCGTTAATGAAAGGCAGATTGCCTGAACCGTGCTGAATACGAGTATGGCCTTGATTATGAGACTGGGGCTCAATTCGCCGCAGAGGAACGTCCTGGCATGGACGGCAAAGATCTGGTTACTGACCATCCCTTTTTGGCTCTGAAAAAGCTGCTAGGGGATGGAAGTTTCTACTATAGCCTTGATTTCAACCTCACGGACCGGTTGCAGGACCGGTAAAGCTTGATCGCTGACCAAAGAATATGACCTTAGGCTAACAGCTCTCACATAGGGCCGATAAATCTGCGGCATTTGATATCGATACTCTAGATGAAGACATGCTTTGGAACTCGTACATGATCAATCCACTTTTACTCTTCCGCAGTCACTTGCCACCGTCCGACAAGGCCAAACTTGATGCATCGCAAATGCTGACCTGTGTCATCCGTGGCTTTGCCAGTACGCTCAAGGTCCCAGCCACTATCTCAATCCTCCCTCATGTGCGAACGAACCTTCCATCAATGTTGACAATCATATCACGGCAATCCTCTCGACGTGCTGGCACGAGATTCAACTCGAGAGGCATTGACGATGATGGCAACGTTGCTAACTTTGTGGAAACCGAAACGATTTTGTGGGTTGCACCGGGGATTGTTTTCTCATATGCTCAAGTACGGGGCTCCGTGCCCATCTTTTGGGAACAGGCACCAGGTCTCATTCCCGGCCAACAAAAGATCGAGGTCACTAGGTCAAGTGAGGCAACACAGCACGCCTTCAATCAGCACTTTGAATCCCTCGAGTTGGAATATGGCGCTGTGCATGTCGTCAACCTCTTGAGTGAGCTGAAGCCGGGAGAAGCGGAACTGTCAGCCAAGTTTCGAGACCATATCAGCAGAAGCTCAGTCAGACAGAAAGAAGGCGCCGGGACTTCTTCACGTCGAAGCCTTTTGCGAATGACCGAATATGATTTCCTTGCGGAAACTAGGGGTCCCTCCGGATACGAAGCCAGTTCCCAGATCAAACATGAGCTTATCAATTCATTGGATGGGTTTTCCTACTTTTTGTCGGAAGATTCTGCTCGCTCCAACAGCAGCCGAGATGACACGGCGAACAGCTCTTCCGTTATCTTACAACAAGAGGGTGTTTTTCGGACCAATTGTTTAGATTGCCTAGACAGAACGAACCTAGTGCAGACCATTATCAGTTCAATGGCCTTTGAGTCATTTCTGTCTCAGCAAGGCGGCAGGCTCAGCGGAGATATGCAAGTGCGACATTCGACCATCTGGGCCGACAACGGCGATGCGCTGTCCAAAATCTATGCTGGGACGGGTGCCCTCAAGTCCTCCTTCACTCGACACGGCAAGATGTCACTCGCAGGAGCACTTGCAGATGCCCGAAAAAGCGCCACTCGACTATACGTTAATAACTTCACGGATAAGGCCAGACAAAAAACAATTGATCTTCTCCTTGGAAGACTAGCAAACCAGTTGCCTGTATATCTCTATGATCCAACCAACGATTTGGTTCTCGACGAACTGAACCGTCGAACCTCTGAATATTCCTCGCGGAAACAAGTCCGATTCTGGGTTGGCACATTCAACGTGAATGGCCGCGACGAGGGCCCTGGCACTGACCTCACTCCGTGGCTTTTCCCAGAGGTAGATGCCGCCAATGAAGACCCGACAATATTTGTTGTTGGATTCCAGGAGATTGTCTCCCTTAGCCCCCAACAGATTATGTCGACTGACCCCAGTACTCGCAAGGTATGGGAAAGGGCAGTCCACAATTGCTTAAACACCCATTCCAAGATGAAAGGGACTGGCAAATATGTGCATCTGCGGAGTGGGCAGCTAGTTGGCGCTGCGCTTTTAGTTTATGCGAAAGAAGATGCCCTGAAGGACATTAAGAACGTCGAAGGCAGCGTGAAGAAGGTGATTGGAATACTCCTTTTTCATTCATTCTTTTGCGGCTACTAACACCTACAGACCGGTCTCTCTGGAATTGCTGGCAACAAGGGAGGCTGTGCTATCCGCTTCGAATTTTCCAATACCAGTGTTTGCTTCGTTACCGCCCATCTTGCTGCTGGTTTTGCAAATTACGATGAAAGAAACAGGGACTACGATATCATTGACCGAGGTTTGCGCTTCCAAAAGAACCGGTCGATTGAAGATCACGACGCCGTGATTTGGCTGGGAGACTTCAACTATCGAATTGGGCTAGGCAATCCGAGTGTCAGAGACCTCATCTCACAGCGAGACTATCACAGACTGTATGAGAATGACCAAGTAAGTTTGACCGATAGGGACCTTTCGCAACTGTTCATCTAACAGCAAAACAGTTGAATCTGCAAATGGTGGCCGGTAGAGCATTCCAATTCTATTCCGAAGGCCCCATTGAGTTCCCGCCAACCTACAAGTACGACGTCGGAAGAGATCAATATGACACATCGTGGGTTCCCTCGCCGCACTTATGAAAGGAACCAACTAATAACTATACAGCGAGAAAGCGCGTATACCCGCATGGTGTGACCGAGTGTTGTGGAGAGGAACAAACCTGCGGCAAACGCACTATCAGACAGCCGATCTGAAAGTGTCTGACCATCGTCCAGTTTGGGCAACTTTCGATTGCGTTATTGACATTGTTGATAATGGACTCAAGGAGAAGCTCCGGCGATCGATTTACGGGGAGAAACAGCGCCAGCTCAATGGTTCGCTGGCAGACTCGGTCTCTCTATTGGATTTGGATGATGACGATATGGTGCCACAGGTCTCTATTGCACCAGGACTACCACCAGCGAGCTCTGATCGGAACCGATGGTGGTTGGATCATGGTAAGTGTCAATTTCTTTGGTCTAAGACATGCAGATGGCTAACTTGTGACTAGGAGCGCCGGTAAAAGCAACAGTGCAACCCGGCCCAGGGTTCGTCATAAACCCCCAGCGCAAGTCCAACCCCTTCGCCTCGGATTTCGGCTCTGACTGGGCTCCGAGTCCAGAATTGGGAGAGAATCGGAAATCTAGGCAAAGTGCTCAATTTGAAAGGAAGCCCGTGCTTCCTCCGCGACGTGAAACTCTGAATGAATTTCCAGCTGGGTCGATATCGCCGGGGTCAGTCCAACCTAAGGTGGTTAATGAGAAATCCCCACCAGTTGTCCCTCGCAAGCCGCTCTCATTGAGCTCGCAGACAACATCCCGAACTTTCCCAATCGATAATCAAACAGGACATGCTTTGAGTAACGAGACTGCCACTGGAGGCTCCGTGGATCTTCTCGGGGATGCCGCCAGCGAGCAGATTGAGTGGAAACCCCTAATTCCTCAATGATTCCATTTAGGTGCCAAACTTGCTCAGGCGTATTGCTCTAGGACTAAAGAAGCCTGATATATCTACAAACATACTAAAGAGCTTACGAACTCACCTTGATGATGTCATCCACCATGTGCTGACCGCCTTCTTCTCCGCCCGGTCACGCCGCCTTAGGACATCTATACAAGTGATTATCCCGGTTACTTTTATATACCTCATTTTGGTGTAAATGAAGTAGAAATGAAAATATGCTGTATGAAGAGTCATCGCTTATTCACTGTCTTTTTCGGAAATCACCGGAGGAACTATTGTAATATACTTGGATTCCGCTACTTGCTCTATCACCAGGAAGATGGGATAATTGTAGTTTGAAGGTACTAAGGGATAGACATATGGTTACATATGGTGCCCTGAAATCGGGGAATTGGTACAAATTAAGGGGTTCCTCCCAAAATCGTCGACGTGTCAAAAAACAACGTGGCCTTTTTTTTGCCGGCACATTCATGTCCTCGTGAAACTACCCCTAATACTTTCGTCTTCCTCGTATATACCCCCAATCAACTCATCATGGTAGGCACAAGTACGATATTCACATCATGGGTGGCTATTGACATTATATCAGGCACAAACACCCCAACAACGCAGAGCAAATGAGCGGTTCGCAAAGACCGAGGCTGCGAAGCGCGGCAAGGCACCAACCACAGTCAAACCAAAGAAGAATGGAAAGTCGCCAGTATCAGCAAGCTGGGTTGGTATGTAGGCGCTATCTGTTAGCTTGGGCCTCATTTTAACAACCTCCTAGTGATCCTCGCCTTTGTCGTTTGCGGCGGTCTTCTTCTAGAGCTCCTGCGCATTGTCCCTGAGCTCTGGTCAACCGTGGCCTCAATGTTCACCCGCATCACGGGATAATGTGCCTCAGACTCATATCTCAGACCTGAAATACCCGCGCCAATTAGCCCATGACAAAACTATCTCGTGTCAAGGGCCCCCTATTTGATCACACCGGCGTTTGAGGGAGCAGTTTGGAGTTTCTCGGCCAAAAGCGGAAAGCGACATTGCTCACCACGCCACTTCTTGTCTTCTGAAATTATGCATAGTTGATTATCATTTTTTTTACTGAGCCAAATACCATTTGCGAATGCGAATACCCAGCCTCAAGAGACCGGTGATCAATTATCTGACTCCTTTTCTGGTCCCTTGATCTTCTTCTTCTTCCTCCTAACAATAGGCTCCGCGGGCTCCTCATCCACGTTCTTTTTCGCCTTTTTCTTCTTTTTCTTGATTAAGGTTCCTTCTGCTGGTGTACCTTCTAATTGAATGCGCTCTGATGCTCGTTGCATCCGCAACCGTACTTCCTCGACCTGCTGCATAGCCTTGATCATATCTGTATCTCCCTCATCTGCAGACATCTGAGATGCCCCCTTGGAAAGAGCAAGACGGTCAAGGCTGCTAGAATCAACCTGAAGCAGAGAACGCTTCGGGGCGGGTTGTCCATCTGTAACTCCTTTCGGCTTTGAGTTATCAATTTGCGTCTCAAGGGTCTCGTCAGCAGCAACCGCAAGTTTGCTCAAGGGGACCCGACGGGACCGTGAACGGTCAAGGTTAGCAGAATGTGACGGTTCATCTTCTAGCTTTAAGTCAACAATAGGAATGGAATCGATGTCCAGTCCTTCTCCGTTAGAGGTGTTGAGGATTTCATGAAATGGCGTAGATGTGCCAGACGACTCGCCAGAAGGAGCAATGTAAAATGGGTCATCTTTGAAGCGTTCCCTGCGCTCAAGCTTTCTCCTTTCTCCGGCCGACGCATCGCCAGGGAAGTTCTGATATGATGTATGAGATTGGGCATCGACTGGCGTGAATTCAAGCGTCTGCTTGGTGGACGCGGTTTCCGGGACATTATAAAAGTCTTGGATGACATCACGTGTCGAAAGCTCATGAGCCGAGCTGTCTAGATTGCGGAAAAGACCCGGTAGATCAGGGCTAAATGGCTCGTCCAAACAAAGACTGTCCGGTAAAACAACCTTCTTCTGAGCGCTGGCTGCAACAGGGTTGAGCTCGAGCCCCATAAATAGGCCCGGTATAACCGAGGCGAGAAGGAACGGAACTTCTTGCGTTTCAGAGTGCAACGCCTCGGCTGCCAATCGAAGGACTTCCAAAAATTCAATGGCTCGTTCTTGAACGTCCAGATCGGGGTGGGCTGCCAAAGCCTCAAGAAATTCCACGACCCGAGCAAGCAAAAGTGACATTTCACTCTTCCAGCTATCACCTGGCTTGCCATTTTGGCTGGCTCGAACGAAAACCTTCGGAATGGCTTGTAGAAAGAGAGAAACGGTTCTCGGGTGAAGCGACACATTGGAGATGTTAATCAAAGATTGCAAGGTCCGCTTAGGCGACAACAGATATTCTGCATATTCACCAAGTACCCAGGCAACGGGTCCCAAGACACCGTCGCCGATAGTCGAACCGGTAGGGAAAAAGTGAGACCTAGTATCCACAAATATGAGTGACTCGGCGGCTCTTGTCGCCTCCAGGCGCACTCCTTTGACACGCACAGCAACGTTGCGAATCTCTGTTCCAATTCGAAGTGCGGCGTTCATTCGTGAATTGGTCATGGAATCTTGGTCCGCTATTTCTTCGGGTTCTGAAGGAGGTATGAGACCGACTAATTGTACCAACACGGCGACGTACCACTCAAAGTCAACAACTTCAGAGTAGTTGTTCTGTGAACAGAGATCTAAAATCCGGTGGACAACTTCGGTCTGATAATCACTGGGCCACAGGACCAAGGTGTCAGCCCCAGGACCATCAGTTGGGGAACCTTCAGAGAGATCTTCGGTTTCTGCATGGGCTGACTGGATAGCTTCATTTGCAGACATAGAGGCGCGTCGCAGTTGATCTAGTAGGCGATTAACAACCAGTTGTAAAGAGTCACTGTCGACCATTCCAACGGCAAGCTCCAATGCCTGCAATCGAATAGAAACATCTGCGTCATCTAGGCAGTCCATAATGACGTCCTGTTGCATAGAAACTAGAGTTGGATGTGTGGCGACAATGCGGTTCAATGCAAGGAGCGCAACATATTTGACTTCGAGTGGATCAGTGACAATACATATATAAAGAGGGAAGAAACTCACGATTTGGGTCAGCATCCATGACTATCATACCACGCAATTTTTCAACACAAAGAGTGGCGACTTCGTCTCTTTCTTGGAGGCTATCTTCTCCATCCAATATCCCTCCTTGAATGATACCATTTATGCATTCATAAAGCAAGGACATGGCAGAGGTGGTTTGAATAATATTGGTCAATGGCCGCAGAAGTTTGCGAGTCAGTCGTGGCTCCAGCGGGGTCAGGGTTGCAAACTGTCCATGGTCAGAGATTGAAAATTTTCCAAGTTGATTGCTGGAAGAACTGACTAGTTTGATGATCTTGATTGCCATCCAATTGTTGCCGCTATCCACAAGAAGCTCGAAGAATCGGGGCGCTAAAGGGAGAAAGTCATGAGGCCGTCTCCAGCCAAGCTCACAAACAACATTGATTGCCGCCGTGGTTACACTGCTATCTTCTTGATCGTCCATCAGATGATCTTTGATTTTAGGCCAGGCCAGCTTCAGGGCTTCGGGATAGACCAAGGCAAGCCTGTAGAGGCATACAATTGTTTTTTTGCGTACCACGGGGTTCGAATGTGAAAGGCGGGACAGGACGTCAGGGAGTAGAGACATTGCCAGAGAGGGCGTGATGATGTGTGGCAATGTAATCAGAGGAAGAGACATGTTAGGAATACTGGAGTTGACAATGTCCTACACATCGTATTAGTTATGCTCAGGTGTACGGATAGGAAGGCCAAGCACACACCTTCTTCAACAGATTCGTCGCTAGCATCAGTACTTCTGTATCAGGTCGAAAGCTTTGTACGGCTCCGAGATAGCCGACTCTTTTCTGAAGGTATTTGGCGGACGACATGACTTCCAGAACATGGAAGGATGCCCATGACATATCATATCCAAACATTTCGAGATATATGAGCTTCAAGAGAGCGGTGGCCTTTTTGTCTAGTCGAAATATCAGTATTTGTTTCCATCTCACCGTATAGGTCATTGAGAGTACCCATGTCTTGCGTTTTGATTTCAGTCTTGCATTCACGCAAGCAATTCTGAATGTATTCATTTTCGCCCCCTTTATGGCCCCGAAGGCCTTTGATAAGGTCGTAGAGGGATTTTTCGAACCTATATTTCCCCCGAAATTAGAAATTAGGACATTATCTTATTAGATGCGTGGGTGCCCACATTGTGTCGTTCGTCACAGACCGCAGGGAACGGTAGAAAGAGTGGTAACGGTAATGAGAAGGAATTTGATTTATTTCTCGAGGAGGCACATGGCTGCAAGGGCTACCATATCGGCCCTGGCATACAAGAATGAAAGAGAGAGAGAGAGAGAGAGATGTGCAAGCAACAGAGCTCCGCGGGGTGGAGTTGGTGGAACCGCGATAAGGAATCACGGGACCTCACCTTAGCTCCGAGGCACCTGTCCTCTCGACAAGATACGTATCTCTCTCAACGATTTCCGAGATATCACTCATCTTTCTACTCATCATGGCAGGTTCCGTCACCGATGTTCGCAACATCAATGGATCGGATCTGATCTCAGCTCTTCATCTTGCTCAACAAGCACCGACAATCCTGGGCCAGGAGTCTCAATCCAAATCCTCGGCCGCGTCTGCAGATACCGCAGAATACTATGCACGGATAGAGCAACTTCTACTGGCTTGTCTCCGAACGGGTGACGATCAGTCAGCGCAGGCCTGCCTCAATCGCCTCAGCCTCCGATTTGGACCCTCAAATGAAAGGATCATGGGACTTCGTGGCCTGTTTGAAGAAGCCACCGCCAAGGATCATTCAGCACTAGAGAAATGCTTGCAGGAATACGATCAAATCTTGTCACAAAGTCCAGTGAATGTAGTCAGTACGCCGCTGTTTTCTGTTTTTCATTTCCAGCTGACCATGTGCCAGCCTATTCTGAAGCGCCGGGTTGCGCTGCTGCGGTCGCTCAACCGGTCATCTGACGCGATCTCGGCTCTTATTCAACTTCTCGATGCTATTCCCACTGATGCCGAAGCCTGGTGTGAACTGGCGGACCTATACCAGTCACAGGGGTTGAGCTCCCAGGCTATCTTTAGCCTTGAGGAGGCCTTACTCATTGCGCCTAATTCGTGGAATGTACGAAACCCAACATGTGCTCTGAGTCATCTCACTAACTGAAACTAGATCCATGCACGCCTGGGTGAGCTCTTATACATCGATGGAGATGCACTACAGAGGTCGGTGCAGCACTTTTCCCGAAGTATTGAGCTTTGCGACGACTACTTGCGGGGATTCTATGGGTTGACATTGGTATGTAATGAAACTATAGAGTCAACGATTCCCTACTAATGGCCCGCAGGCTTCATCCCGGATGCTTGAGAAGTCTGATGGATCTATACCCAACAAGACCCTGGAGCGTCTAAAGGCATTTGGTTTACTCAAGTTGGGCGAGATTGTCAAGTCACGATCAGTCGATGACCAACATTGGGCATCCAGCCGCAGTGAACTGATTGCAGCCAAAGAACTACTGAATCGATTCTAAGAGAGAGAATACAATAATTTCTAGCCTGATCCGAACTCCAATACCTAGATATAGATATGATGGGGCTGAGAGAGTAATTGGGCAGTTTGGGCAGAGAAAGAAAAAACACCCCCAAATGACTATATGCCCAACGGGCTGTCACATTCCTCAAAAAGCCCTTCTCTTTCTTTTCTTTCTGCATGATACCCTTGGCCTAAATCGCCTCACTGTTTCTTTTTTTTCCCCTTACCTCTTGAGACTCTCTTGACTCCCTATTTACTACTGTCTACAATCTAGCGGGGTGAAGGGTAAAAAAAAAAAACAAGTCAATGCGCAAACCCCCCCGCGTCCTGAACCTTTCCTCTCTCCACCATCTTGACTGGTTCATCTATCTTGGGATATTCCCTCCTCACTTCGCGCATGCGACAGAGAGAGAGAGGATTTCGATTTCTATATAAGAAGTGATATTCCCCCGCTTCTGGTCTCTATGACGTGTGTTTTGACCTTCCCCCTACTCCCCTCCCTTTTCTGATCCCTTTCACAATAGGCTCAGTATCTCGATTGATCCAGACCCGCACGGCTCGGATCACTCTTTGTCCGACGAGGACTCGTCTGGTGTGCATGTTTCTGTACCTTCAGAGGGAAGCCATGATTTCCAGGACTATGATGAGTGGGCGCATTTGCCTTATCCGCATGAATTGAAACCGTCTGATTCAGCCTCCCGACCAAGAACTTCACGCAGCCGCCCGCTCCACGGTTCACACTCCGCTTCGGGCCGTCGCCCAACATCGCGACGTATGATTCCAGAACGCGACTCGTTCGCCTCTCGAGGCCGAAGACAACGATCCCCCGATTCTCCTGACAGTGTGGAATCGGATGAATTTCCTCCTCACTTTGAACGACCACCACCTGATCGGAGGGCGTGGCCCCCAACAGCGCCACCTGCCCCTGGTTACGCTCACAGCCAGTCCTCTGGTCCATCTTACAATGCCTACCCTCCCGCGCCCGGTCATCAACCTCCTTATGCGCATCCCAACGCCCAAATCACCTCTGATCTGATGAGAATCGGTCATCCCAACCAAGCCGCGCAGCCCCCTTATGGGGCTCCTTCACCTTACGGGTACAACCCTCAATTTCAACCCCCCCACGGCTCTCCTATGCATCATTTCTTCCCGGATCAATCCCAACAACGCCATATGTCTCGCCAGCCACCTCAGTCGCGAAATGATCTGCACAATCCACAGGCGCATATGCCACACCCCATGGCGCCCCATGGCGCCCCCAACCCTTATGGGGCATCTCCTTTCCCCTCGCATGAGTTGATGGCCTATGGACAAGCCGGTTATTATCGAGATCCTACCTATTTTGGGGGACCGATGCCAGGCATGATTCCTCCTCACTTTTGGCCAGTCCCCTACCCCCAAGTATCTTCTCCTCCGACACAAGCGGAACCAAAGCCTTCCCCGCCTCCACCCCCACCCCCCGCTCCAGAACCGGCACCGGCACCACCAGCACCCACCCCGGCTGATACGGCCAAAGATGAAGCAATTGCCCGGTTGGAGCAGTTGATTATAAATGATCGCAAAGAGCGCGAAGATAAAGAAAAGGCCATTAAAGAAGCCAAAGATCGTGCTGCCGCTGAGAAGGCCGCGCAAGATGCGCAGACAGCGCATGACATGAAGATCGCCTCAGAAGCTGCAGCTCTTGCCCGAGCTGATGCGGAGGCAAAGGCGGCAGAGGATGCCGCTAAGGCCAAGGGTGAGGCAGAAAAAGCCGCTGCTGCCGCTGCTGCAGAGGCTGCAGCTGCAGCAACGGCGGCGGCAGCAGAAGCTGCCAAACCACCGCCTCCACCACCTGCTCCGGAGAAAAAGAAGCCTATCAAGTTCAAAGACGCTGTTGGGAGAAAGTTCAGCTTTCCGTTTGAGCTGTGTGCCACATGGCAGGTATGTCTTTTTCCAATCAAAATCATTGTCAGTTCGTTAACAGTGGTTTACAGGGAATGGAGGAGCTCATTCGGCAGGCTTTCCTTCATATTGAAGTGATTGGTCCCCATGTGGCTGATGGACACTATGATCTTATCGGTCCCAATGGCGACATTATCCTTCCACAAGTCTGGGAAACGGTTATTGAACCGGACTGGGCCATCACTATGCATATGTGGCCAATTCCCGAAAAGCCAAAAGAAGATCCCCCTCCCCCGGCAGAGGTACCAGCGCCCCTGGATAAACCTGCCGAGGCGCCTCCGGAGTCAAAGAAGAAGGCAGAGTCGGGTAAGAGTCTTCCTTCTAGGCTTTTGATCGGAATGCTGACAGTTTACTCCAGGCAATAAGAAGGCAAAGGCCAAGGGTCCGGCTATGCCTGGAAGTTTTGCAATGTGGATGTTAGGTAACAACGCCAGGCCGAAGCAGGTCTCAAAGGCGGAAAAAAAGCCTGAACCGCCTGCTTCTGCGCCTCCTTCATGATGCCTGTATCTACCTTTACCCTATTTGAGCTTTTTGATGATTTGGATCGCATCTTTGTTGATTTTGGTTGTTTCTTGGGTGGTCTAGTGCCGATGCTTAGACAATCAATGTCGAAAATCAAGGATATGCGGAATATAAATGGATCGTTACTCTAGTCGTATCTGTTCTTATATTTCTATGATCAATCAATCCAACCCGCTTCTATACATTTAATAATATATAAGAATGAAACATGAGTCGGTATGTAAAGGATACGCCTCGGCACGTATTCTCTAAGTAAGCTAAAAGACCATTCTATCTGACCAGAGTCAGTCATATCCGAGGACCTATATATATACCAGAGTATCGTACGTATCGCATAACGTAACATGCAAGCGAGCGCCGCAGTAATACGAGCGCCGCACCCACCTAGTAGACATGCTATTATTATTCAATTTTTTCAACCACAACGCCATATAATTAATATTGAAGCTATTCAGACCTCTCTAGGCACCTATTTCTCTTGTAAACTGTATCGCTATAGGCGCCTCTTATTGGTCGAATTCGGCGTCGGGGATAAGCCGTCGGCCTACTTACATATAGCTTCTTCCACCTACCCTAGTCTACCAATACGTGTTATTGCTTCTTGAACTAGTAGACTACCTTAATAAGCTATTTAGGCCTTTGTACGATGTTTTTTACGCGTCGTTTTAGCATTAGTAGCGAGTAAATCGCTTATTTGCTAACGCGCAATAGTGAAGCTATATATCGCGAGCTAGCACCCTTTTTCTATCTAATTAATAGTATTATTTAGACGCTCGGGGTTATTAGTAGCGAGCTTCCTAATAGATAAGGCCTATCTCTTCACTTCTTTTACTATATGAGGCGTCTTTAGAGTAAAATTGCGGCTTAAATCGCTACTATAGCTAGTAGGTCGTAGGGGGGTAGTAATGCGAATATTAAGCTTCGAAATAACGTGTTAAGGATTAAATAGCGCTAGACTAGCGCCTATAAAGCTATTTACAATAGTCTCCGGCTTATATATCTTAATTCTCGACGTCTAATATACCTTAAGAAAGATAGTCTTATTAATTCCGGCGATACTAAGTCTAGTCTATAACTTAATAACCTTACTATATACCTATTTTAACACGCTAAAATAGCCGATATTAAGAGGTTATAAGAGGTGAGATAAATACGCTAGTATAAAAATTAGTATAATATCATTTTTAGCGCAAATCTTATTAAATTAGGAGGTAATATAGCTACTATATCCGTTGAGTATTAAGAGCCGATACCCTCCCTTTATCTAGCTAGTAGTCGATAGTATAAAGAGCTTTTAAAGCTATTTAAGGCTAATAGTATTTATCGTCTATCTATTATCACTAATAGCGAATAGCTAATTATCCGGTACGGTGGTATCGCTAGTAAACTAAGACTTTATAAAGACCTTGCCTTTAAAAATAACGTATAGCGGTAGCACCTACCCCGACGTATTTATTATCTTAATTACTATTACCTATTATCGATTTCTAGGCTATAAAAAGGCTCGCCGACCGTAGGAAGTCTTCGTAATAATTTTCGTAGTGATAGTGAGGCCGAGAGCGAAGCTAGTCTTATCGAAATTATAGATATTATCACTTAAAATACCGTATTTATTAATCATAGCTCTTATATAGTTAAACTAGCTAGATATTATCTTTATATCCTCGCATTAAGCTCGCCGGTAATCGTACGCGCGTGAGAATCGAGTTATAAGGTCTAGATACCGCTTAACGAAGTGGTAGACCTATTTCTCACCGACCGTAATATTAGTGCTATCCTCACGGCCTTCTAGCAATAAATTAGCTACCTCTCTTATAGTATTCGGCTAGGGTGCTACTCCTCGCTTATCTAATAAGATAATCCAATTTTCCAGCGTTTCCTCTTCCAAAATTGTCATTTTTGGTTATTAGCGCGGGTTTCTACGCGGCATTTAACGCCTTCTATGCGACGGCGGAGGGTCCGGTCGGGTACGTCAAAATCGCGTACCAATTGACGAATTGAACCTTTTTTGCCATTTTTATAAGACTAAATAGCTAATAAGATCCTACCCTCCTACTCAGCACGTTTTTGAGAGCTTTAAGTGCGTATTAGTGGCATGGTGGGTTGTTAAAAAAGAAGGGTTAAATTAAAACGCGAGAGTTACGCGTGGTGCGGCGCTCGTATTACCCTCGCTTGCATGTTACGTTACAACTCGTGTGTTAGGCAACCCTTGCCTTAATTAGGACTTTAAGAATAATCCTGCCGGTAGAAACCGGAGCATTATGTTACGGCCCCTACAGCCGCAACTTACAAATAGGCCATCGAGAGCTAACCAACAAACGTGTTAGCAAAGTCCCGTGCAGACTCCACGAATAACCGTGACCATGCCACCTAGTACGGACTAGACTTCTCCACGACCCAATTGGACCCGGACCTAACCCAACCCAACCTAGCTTTGAGTTGGGTTTTGGGTCCTAACCTCGGACCTAATATAGGTTTTGGGTTATACTAGGTGACCTAATAAAACCCCTCGGTACCTAATTAGGTAACAAATATTATAAATATGCTAAGATTTCATAGCTTTATAACATATATTATCGAGCTATAATTTTAAGTATTTTAGTTATATCCTTTCTCTCTAATTTTTCTACTAGACTTTAAATATTAATAGAATAGACTATAGTTCAATTTTATTATTATATATACTATGATTCTACTAATAAGTCTTAAATATATTATCCTCCTTTCTTTTTTATTTTCTCCCTAATACCTATAGCTAGGTACTACTGTCTAGTTGTAGAGGCCTAGTATCACTTATTAATATTATTACTATTATCACTATTATTATCTATCTCTATTAGATTATTAGACCTATTAACTAGCTCCTTAGTATTATTAATTAGGTCTATCTTAACGTTATTAGGCCTCTTATCTTTCTCTTTCTTTACTACCTTAATTTATCTAAAGACAAGAATTTTTTAAGCTCCTTTACCTCCTATTCTTTACGATTCAACCTTAAAGTATAAAGAAATATTATAAGCTCCTTAATTATTTCAGACTTTATACGGCTACGGCGATAATAGTAGGTACCTTAAGTAGTATTAAAGAGTCGCTCTACGCTAGCTCTAGTTAGTAGAATTAAGAGAATATCCTATATAAGAGTAGCGATTATAGTAAAATAGCCTTAGTGCTCTTTCTAGAACTAAAGAGGCTTAGTATTAATAGTATCTAAGAAGAAGTTAGTATTAGGTAGAGGAAAATTATATTTAAACTTACTACTATTAAGATACTAAGTCGCTTTATCCCTAATCGGCCTTATCTAAGATCTATATCTATTTAATATCTTATTTAGCCTTAAGTTTAGCCTTACTATAAAGTAAGAGCTTATAATATTTAGAGTATTTAAGACATACACTTAGTAAAGAACTAGGGCTTCTTAGAAGGAGCTCTAATATTTATCCCGCTATAATTTATCCTAGTTATCTAATAAGAAGAATTAGAACTAATGATTAGAGGCTAGTATAGTACTAATCGTATAGATATACCCTTAAATATTATCTATCTATAAGTAGTACTCGTCTAGCTTTAATTAGCTAGCTTTGAGAGACCTAAGTATATATATTTTCTATAGAGCTCGCTTCCGCTAGAGCTACTTTATTAACTTTTAAATATAAAAGTAAATTATAAATCTTAGATACTAGATACTAGATATATAGTTATATCTCGGGTATTTAAAAGCTTAGTCGTGTAGTTAAAGAATAGCTTAGTGATATATAGGTGATAGTCGATTTAGCGCTATTCCTTATTATTTAGTAGTTTTTCCTCGTAATTATAACTCGTATAGAAAGGTAGAAATACCGTACGAAGTCGCTTTACTTAATGAAGTATTAGAAATATTAAATTCTACCGAGACATTACGCCTTATATTAGGATAACCTTTAGCTCCTTTATTTAGAGGTTATAGAATATCTTACGCCGTTAGGGGCTTATATAGATAACGTACTTTACTACTAAGCGGCTACTACTACTAAGTAGCTGTCCTACCTAAGAAACGTGTTAATTAATTAGTCCTTCCTTCTTTAACTACCGTCCTCTTATAATCTCTTTACTTATTAGGTCTCTATCCTAGTAATAGGTACTAGTATCAATAAATCAATTAAAGTTATATTAACCTATTGTAGTATTACTTTAGATAATAATCTAGCGAAGTTATACTATTCTATTATCGTTTCTAGGAGTTTTACTAATACTTTAATAGGATATCGCTAACGGATAAGGCGGCTATTTATAACTGTCGCAAGTTACTCTAGCTAATCCCTATCCCCCCTAGTATAGTATCGTGTTATCGTCTAGTTACTAAAGCTTCTACCTATCTTTTTAATAATAGTTAATATACTTAGACTTTTATTATATAGACCTTTTATACCTGTATTAGTAGGATTATAATTAGTTAGACTAATATAATAAGTTATTAAATCCTTAGTTTAACTAGCTTAAGATAAATATAGTTGAGGACTTCCCTATTAAGAACTATCTTATTTAGTCGCCAGGTTACTAGTGTTTCGTTAGCTTATAGGAGGTTCTTTCTACTATTCATATTTTAAGGATAATTTATATTTTCTTAGTTTTATAGAGATAATAGGTTACTAGGATAAGCTAATTATTTTACTATATTTTGCTGGTATTTTATAGTTAAATTAATATTTTTCTATAATAATCTTAATTGATTCGAACTTTTCTTTTACTTCTAGGAACTTTGTAATAATATTTCTCGTATTTACTGCATTTAAGTATAATATCTATTAGTTATATTTAGAGGGCTATCCTTTTGTTTAATCAAGTAGTATAGCTTATTCTAGAATTTTTCGCCCTAAAGCTTTTTAACCTTATATTATTATTATCTACTAGTTCTAGTATAGATAGAATTTTACTAATATTTCGCTAATAGTACTATTAAAATAGGGAGACTAAAACTATTTTATACAAGTAGAAGTATTAACGTATTGTGTAAGCGAGTAGAATATGTAAGCGAGTAGAACACCTACACGTTAGCCTCGCGTCATATCTATCATATCAATTTCAACCACCCACAATACCACTAATTCGCTCTTAAAGCTCTCGAAAACGTATAGAGTAAGAGGATAGGATCTAATTAGTTATTCGCTCTTATTAGACTAAAGAAAAATGCTCAATTCGTTAATTAGCTCGCGATTTTATAGTCCCGCTAAATACGCTCCGTCGCCGTATATCCGGCGTTAAAAGTCGCCAAGAAACCCGCGCTAATAGATATAAATTGACTTTTTTAGAAGAGGAGACCCTTAAGAATTAGATTATCTTATTAGATAAGCGTGGAGCTGCCCCCCGGCCGAATACTATACGAGAAGTAGCTAATCTACTACTTAAGGACTATATAATACCTAATTAAGACGGTTAGGGTAAAATAGGTCTATAACTTTGTCTAACGACGTCTAAACCTCTTAACTCGATTCTTAAGGTCCTATAATTACCGGCGAGCTTAATATAAGGACGGAAAGATAATTATAACCTAGTTTAACTTCGTAAGAAGTACGATCGCGAAATATGGTATTATTAATAAAGATATCTATAACTTTAATAAGACTAGCTTCGCTCTTAGCCTTACTACTACTACTAAGGTTATAAATCAAACTTCCTATAGGCGGCAAGCTCTCTTATAGTTAAGAAATCGATAGTAGGTAACTACTCTTAAGGCGATAAATATATTAGGATAGGCGTTACCGCTATACGTTATTTTTAAAGGCAAGGTCTTTATGTAGTTATAATTTATAGGCGACACTACCTTACTAGATAACTAACTATTCGCTATTAGTGATAATAGGTAGACTATATATATAGTTAGACTTAAATAACTTTAAAAGCTATTTATTCTATTAATTTCTTACTAGAGAAAGGGAAGATATCGTCTCTTAATACTTAATAGGTATAGTAGTTATATTACGCCTTAATTTAATAAGATATACGCCGAAAACGATATTACTCTAATCTATATACTACCGTATTTATCTTATCTTTTATAGCCTCTTAATATCGGCTATTTTAGGATATTAAAACGGGTATATAGTAAGGTTAACGAATTGTAGTTATAGCTTAGTATAATCTACGTTGATAAAACGGACTTTTTAGAGCTATATTAGATAGCGAGGATTAAAGTATTTAAATAGGAAATAATTATAAATAGCATTACCGGCGCTAGTATTATTCTATTCGATTTATAACATATTATTTTAAAGCTTGATATTCGCCTAATTATACCCTTAAGACATACTAGCTATAGTAGCGATTTAAGCCGCAATTTTACCCTAAAGACGCCTTATATAGTGAAAGAAGTAAGGAGGTAAGTAGTATCTATTAGGGAGCTCGCTATAAATAACCCCTAATATCTATATAATACTATAGACTATATAGGGAAAGGGTACTAGCTCGTAATATATAACTTCACTATTACGCGGTAGTAAATCACTAAATTACTTACCGTAAATATAAATGTTACGCGTAAAAAGCGGCGTACTAAGGCATAAATAGCGTATAAAGGCAGTCTACTAGTAGAAGAAGCTATAACGCGTATTAGTAGACTAGGGTAGGTGGAAGAAGCTATATATAAGCAAGCTAGTGGCTTATCCCCGACGCAGAATCTAACTAATAAGAGACGCCTATAGCAATATAGTCTCTATAAAATGCCTAGATATAAGAGGAATAGGTGCCTAGAGAGGTCTGAATAGTTTTAATTTTAATAAAATAGCGTTGTGGTTAAAAAAATTAAATAATAGTAGATATAGCGGGCGGGTGTTTCACTCGCTTATATGTTCCACTCGCTTACACAATACGTTATTCCGATAGGGAGGCCTAGCTAGTACGCTTATTTTCTGACTTTCAGGATTTAGAAGGGATAGGTAAAGTCTATAGTTAGAAAGTCGCAAGAGAATTATTTATAATTATAGCTCGCTATAAAATCGATACTTTAATATAGTAGCTTATTAGACTACGTATTTTCTAATATATTATGGTATATCCTTTTATATATTAACCTAATATAATTTATATCCTAATAATTCAGTAATATAGGTTCGACTAAAATGTATTATAAGAAGGTGATTAAAGTATATTTCTAGTTATTTTTAACGTAGGCTGTCTTAGTATCTTAGAAAGCTATTATAATCTATTAGCTATTTATAATTCCTACGCTATTCTAACTTATAATTAGACTCTAGCGTCCTAGACTTATTTTATTATGCTTATTAGTAACTTAATCATAGATGTATAGTAAATTTAAATAAAGTTAGAAATATAAGTTATTTTACCTATCTACTATTAAGCTTAGGCTACTTTATAGATATTTAGAGATTAGCTTAATTTAAAAGTACCTTAATATATACCCGGCCAAAAGTATTTACCCGCTCCGCTTTTTCGGGTCCCCTCTTAAAATATATATATGTGTTACACAGTATATAGCACCAATATTTTATAGTCTATAATAATATAATTAAATATTAAGGTTAATGGTAGCACTTTCGAAAATTTGCTTAATATTTTGTATAATACCCTTTAGCCTTCGGCACTACCTTTAGTCGTCTACCTATGCTGAATATTAGCGTATCTATCTTTACTTAATCTAATGCCTTCTAAGCTTCTACTAGGTATTTTTTAAAAATAATACACTAGTAGTCTAACTCTGATCTTCCTAGACTAATAAGCTCCGGAAATACTATAAAAAGCTTTAATTTTAACTAGCGCTATAATTTATTCCACAAGCGAGCCGCCACCCTACCTATCTATATCTCCCAATTTTAAATGCATTTTTCTTAACTAAAACGCCATTAAATTTAATAAGCTGAAAATAACATATTTTACATGCGAGTGGTCCACACGGGCGAGTGGTCCACCCCGCGTCATTTACGCGTCAAATTTCCTGCTCTCTTATTCAACCACCCACCATGCCACCAATACGCTCTCAAAGCTCTCAAAAACGTATAGAGCAAGAGGGTAGGATCTTATTAGCTATTTAGGCTTTTTAGAATCAAGAAATATGCTTAATTCGTTAATTAGCGCGCGATTTCGATATCCTAGTTATAACCCTCCGTCGCCGTATTTCCGGCACTAAAGGTCGCGAAGAAACCCGCCCTAATAGCTATAAATTGACAATTTTGGAAGAGGACGCGCTTTATAATTGGATTATCTTATTAGATAACCGAGGAGCTGCCCCCCGGCCGAATATAGTACGAGAAGTGGCTAATTTGCTACTCGAGGACCGTGGGACTAAGCCTACTATTACGGTCGGCGAGAACTAGGTATATCGATTTATCTAGCGTTATCCCGACCTCTATACTCGATTCTTAAGGTCTTACGATTACCGGTGAGCTTAATACGAGGACGTAAAGCTTATTTTAATGTAGTTTAATTACGTGAAATCTATAGTCGTAAAATACGGCATTCTTAATAAAGATATCTATAACTTTAACGAGACTAGCTTCGCTCTCGGGCTTACGGCTACTACTAAAATTGTGACACGTACTTCCTATAGTCGGAGATCTATCTTATAACCCGGAAATCGTTAGTAGGTGACCGTTATTGAAGCTATAAATACGTCGGCATAGGAGTTACCGCTATACGTTATTTTTAAAGGCAAGGTCTTTATAAAATCCTAGTTTTCTAGTATATATCCCCTTCTAAAAACGTGGTTATTTATAGTTAGTAATAATAGATAGACTACGGATATAATTAGACTTAAATAGCTTCAAAAGATATTTATTCTATTAAGTAATAGACGAAGGAAGGGGGTGTATTAGCTCTTAATACTCGATAGACATAGCAGCTATCTTAACCTACGTTTTCACAAGATATACGCCGAAAATAATGTTATTCCGATTTATATACTAGCGTATTTATCTCACCTTTTATAACCTCTCGATATTAGGATTTTTGCGGTGTTAAAACGTGCTTATAGTAAGGCTATTAAGATACGGACAAAGCTTAGTATTATTAGTATCGATAAGAATAACTTTCTCGAGGCATATTAGACGGCTTAAATCAAGACTTTTAAAGAGGAGACAATTCTAAATAGCTTCGCCGGAGCTAGTATTATTCTATTCGACCTATAGCGTATTTTATCGAAGCTTAATATTCGTCTTATCACCCCCCCTACGTCCGACTAGCTAAGGAAGCGATTTAAGTAAAAATTTCACTCTAAAGACGCCTTATATAGTGAAAGAAGTACGGAGATAGGCTTTATCTATTAGGAAGATCGCTGCCGATAACCCTAGACGTCTAGATAATACGATAGACTAGATAGAGAAGGGCTATTAACTTACGATATATAGCCTAGCTATTGCGAGGCAACAAATCACTAAATTACTCGCTGCCAACGCGAAGGTCACGCGTAGGAAGCGGCGTACAAAAGCTCGAATAGCGTATAAAGGAAGTCTACTAGTTAAAGAAGCTATATTGCGTTCTGGTATAGCGGGAGAGGTCGAAGAAGCGAGATCTAATCAAGCTAGCGGGGCATCGCCGACGCCAAATCCGACCAATAAGAGGCGCCTACAGCGATACAGTCTCTATAAAACGCCTAGACATTAGAGAAATAGGTGCCTAGAGAGGTCTGAATAGCTTCAATTTTATTGAATTCGCGTTATGGTTGAAAAACACTAGTAATTATAGTAGGAAAAATGGGTAGGTGGACCACTCGCATATAAAATACGTTAAGTTCTATTAGGACATGTAGTGAATTTATGACCCTAAATTTTATATATACTGCACTTCTGTAAGGCTCTTCTACGTGGCTGTGAAGGTGTCCGAGCCGGTTCTACCTCACAGGGTATTTGTGCTAAAACCGCTTGCTCTAGCTGCGCTACTAAGGTAGAGGCCTCTAAAACTAAGAGGCCTTCTTCGGAAGCTATTTGCTTTTTAGACTTCCCCGTCGTACGCGAAGAAGTAGACGGAATAAAGAGCTTTTTGAGCTACTAAAGACTAATTTTATTAGAAGTCTATCCGTTAGGACTAATCTTAAGTCTTTAATTATTCGGAAGGCGGTCGAACTAAGATTTAATAAAGACTTTGCCCTTAAAAATGATATATAGAGGAAGCGCCTACCCTAAAGTATTTATATACTTAATTATATTTACCTACGCGCGATTTCTAGACTATAAAAGCGACCGCCGACCGTAGTATTCCCTTCTCGTAATAACTTTCGCGGTCGTAATTAAGCCTATTATAAAACTAGTCTCGTCGAAGTTATAGATATCCGCTAGATCGATACTATATTAAAGTATTATACGCTATACGTAATTAAACTATTCTATAATAATTTTTGGGTCTTTATACTTTGCGCGCTCGTAATTATAGCTTTTTAAGAATCGGGAAGAAAGGTTTAGATACCTTTTTATAAAATTTGTAAGTTAATTTTTACCGACCGAAATAACTAGGGTAGATCCACGCGCCGCGACTATTAAATCTACTATTTCTCGTATAGAAGAGGGCCGAGGGGGTGCACCGCGAGAATCTGTAGAGAGAATCTATTTTTAAAGAGATTCCTTAATTTCAGTCAATTTATATAAATTTACCCGTAGAGTAGCTCATTCTACATAGCCGGAGAGGCGCTCGCGTAGAGTTAAACGCGGTACTTCAAAAGTCCGAGCAGCGTAAGCAATAGAGCTAATTTTTTACTTCTTAATAGCCTATATAGCTAATAAGATTCTACCCTCTTGCTCTATACGATTTCGGGGAATTGGGTACGAATTGGTGGCATAGTAGGTGATTAAATTAAATGCTGATTTTCGACGCGTTTTTAGGTAGGGTGGCGGCTCGGTTGTGAAATACGTTACTAGTTTAATTAGGTTTAAATGAGGTAAGCGCGCGGGCTAGTCTTCGACATACACTCTATAAGTTTTAAACCACTCTTTTATATCCTTCGCTACATAAATCCTCGCGTCATTTACTAAAATACTAACTAAATTAGGGGTATAGATTAGTATTAGACCTTTTTCGAGCGTTAAAATATATAACTTCGTAGTATAACCCCTCCCTAAAGGCAATTCTTCGTTCTATTCTATAATTATTGAATCTATTAGACCTCGTACCGGGATTCCGGCCTAAACTATTTATAAAATATCTTTAATATATACTTTCATATTTATAAGGTTTTTATAAAGGCCCTCTAAGACCATAGAAAAGCAGTATTATAGTCTAAAGTTTAAGGTTCGTTACACCGAACACTCGTCTAACAGAATCTACGATTAAAAGCTTTCCTACCGCTATTTTCTCGTAAATATTAGCCGCCTCCTTACGAGAGGGCTTAATTAGTATCTTCCTTATTAAATACTATTTTCTAAGCCCGAATTGCTTTAAATTCGCTATATAGTAGGCTAAAATAGATGAGTAGGTATTATAGCGCTAAGCTATTTATAGGTCTAAAACGGATGCTAGCGCGCTTATAAATAGAGGTAAGTGCTAGCTCGAGAGTCTAGCTTCGAAGGATAGCCGGTTCGAGGAAGCGATTTAATCGATTCTTATTCCTCAAAGCGCTTAAGCCTATTATAGATAGACTTACGGGTGTAGCTAAAATTATTAGCTATTTTAACTACGAAGTACCACTCTTATAAGCGTAGATAATAGCTAATCTTTACTTAGGGCTTAATTTAGCCATTTCCCTAAGTTTTAGGCTAATTTCTATTCAAATCGGATACGTAGAGGAGGTGTAGGAAGAAAAATAAAAAGGTGGGTTGGTTGCCGGGTCAAATATAAGTGGGGTAGTGGGTAAATACTTTTGACCTATATCTATAGGATACTTACTACCATTTAGATAGCATCTCTATTATTTGAATAAGTAAAATAACAGCGAAAAGCTCTTAATCTAATATTATATAGCGGAGCTCCGCGCTACTAAATTTCTTTAGCTATAACGCTATAAGATACTATGTCCTATTAATATCTAGCTATAATAGGATGGATACCGGCTATATCTAGGTTAGATGTATTAGGGTTAATGGGGTTAATATAAATATTATTTTTATAACTCTAAATATTAGAGTACTAGAGTATTTTTTCTGCAAGTGTTAAGAATTTATTTTTATATTCTAGAAGCTATACTTCTTAAGAAGCTTTACTACTATTAATATCATTATAAGGATTAAGGATTAGGGGTCGTGATTAATAGCTAGGTAACATCTCTTAAAAGGTACATAGTTCTTTATAATTTTATTACTATAATAGGAACTATTTATATCATATAAATAGGTATTAACCTTTAGTTAATAGCTAAGATAATAATACCTATAAGTATTATATAACAAAGTCTATCATACTAATAAATTAGTAGCTAATAATAATAATCTTAGCTCTACTATCGAGCTCAATATATATTTTAATATTATCTTATATAGTATTTATAATATACGCGACTTATAATCCTAATCGTATCTAAGGGGTCAGTATTTCAGCTTCTATTTTGACCCTATATTTTTTGAGTACGCTAGTACTATCTAGTTCTTAGTTAAATTTTAAAGGTATTTTTATCATTCTAGTAATCTACTAATCTGTAAATATAGTAGCTATTTAGCTTTTATAAGGTGAAACTATCGTTTTACTATTAATTATATAATTTTACGTCGAATTTATACAAATTTAAATATAATTTATTTAGATCTCGGTTACTACTTTATTCTTAGAAGCTTTTATAGTTCTATTCTTAGCCCTAATTAGAGTTAAAGGATAGCCTATTAAGGTAGTTTATTTTTGATGTCCCTATTAATTAAGGGAGTAATATATTTTACTAGTTATATTGGATAGGTAGGCTTTTATCTCTACCTCTATTTAGATAAGATCCTAATAGTATATTCTTATCGATAGTATCTTAACTTTATTTTTTAGTAAATAAAGTATAATATTATAAATATACGATCGGAGGCGAAGCTATAACTAATAAAGAAATTAAGCGCCTATTGGTCCTATAATAGTATTTTAAAATATCATTTAAGTGAGAGAAGATTAGAGTTAAAATTACTTAGGACGTTAATTTAGGCACCTCTTCTAAAACAAGTAGTATAATTATCTTACAGTATAGCTAAGTTATGTAGTAATATAAGACTCTATTTCTTAAATAAGTCCTATATTATTTTATAACCGGTTTAGTAGAGCCCGGCTTTCTTTTTAATATAGCCTTGCTATCCTTTATAGTAATTAGGGCTTATATAGTTAGTAGTACTAAGAATCCTTTTTTATCTAATCTATATTTATATGGTATACTATATTTAACCTAGTTAGAACTAACTACATTGTCCTATTAGGTTATTAATAGGCTAAGCTCTCTCTATAGACTCGTATAGGTATAGACACCTATATAGGATAGGGGGATATTTATTATAGAGTCCCTAGGAATTATATATAGATCTCTCGTAATTATAGAGGATCGATATCGTATAGGTGTAGACTTGTCTAAAGCCCAATTTAAACCCTAACCTAACCTAAAGTAGGGATAGGTTAGGTTACGTTAGGTTATAGAGGTCGGACCTAACCTAACCTAGTAGGACATGGTTTTTTATTATTCTTTTATAAAATTTATATACTATAATCGATTATAGGCTTTAATATCTATACTTCTAGTTATTCGGAGCTAGTTATAATTAGGAATATAGGCTTACTAGGCTAGTATAGGCCTATATTTAACGTATTTCCCTACCGAGCTAGCCACCCTACTAAATATAGTACTATTAAATAGCAAGAATAAAAACCACAGCGCTATATAATTGAAAATAAAGCTATTCAGACCTCCCTAGGCACTTATTTCTCGTATATCTAAGCATTTTATAAAGACTATATTGCTACAGCCTCCTCTTATTAGCCTAATTTAGCGTGAGGGATAAACCACTATTACTACCTATGCCTATTTATCGGCAACTCCTAGATCTAATACTATCCCTATAGCCTCTAAAACTAATATACTACCTTTATAAGCTATTCGCTTCCTTATACGCTTCCCTTTTTAGGTGGTTCTCGTATTAGCAGCGCGTAATTCCTCGTTTTCCAAACGTAAAATAGCCGCGCCGTATATAACTAAATAGGCGTATTTTACAATCTATTTAAGCGCTTTATCCGCGCGTAATAGGTCCTCTTATTACAATTTCTTAATAGAAGGAGCCTACCGGCGAACGTCCTTTATAGTACGCGACGACTTTAGTGTGAAATTAAGGCTCGAATCGCTACTATAACTCGGAGGGGAGGGTTATATAAAGTCGGATATAAGCTTCGAAACTATATAGATTAGGTTAAAGGCACTAAACTAGTAGCTATAAAGCTATATAATATTTTGTATCTTAAATACTTCCTTTCTAGGCTAAGGATAGGCTATAAGGAAGTCGTATTTATCGATTCAACTTATACTAAGCTTTAGCTATAAATCTACGAGGTCGAAATATACCCTTTTTAATACTACAAAATAGCTAATATTAATAGGCTATAAAAGATAAGATAAATACGAAGGTATATAAATTAGTATAATATCATTTTAAGGGTATATCGTATTAAATCTAGCTAAAAGGTAGCTATCACGGCCGTTAAAAACGAGAAGACGATACCGACCCTTTTTTTAGCTAGTAGTCGATAGAATAAATATTTTGTTTAGCTATTCGAGACCGATAGCGTTATTTATTTGCCTATTATTACTAACTACGAATCGCTAATCGGGTAGTAATTATATATCCTTAAATTATATTAGTATAAAAATCTTACCTTTAAAAATAACGTATAGCGGTAATACCTACCTAGTCGTATTTATTACTTTAATTATGGTGGCCTATCCGCGATTATAACTTATAAAATAGCACTCTAACTAGTGCTTCTTCGCGTTATAACCTTAGTAGTAGCCGTAAGGCCGAGAGCGAAGCTAGTCTCGTCAAAATTATATATCTTTATCCACAATCTTGTACTTCTTAATCGTAGATTTCACGAAGTTAAAACTACGTTCGAATCGTGCCTTTATCCTCGCATAATACATACTAGTAGTCGTATAATTATAATAATCGAGCGGAGACGTTAGGATACTATCGGACGAAGCTTTCGACCCAACTTTTACCGACTATAGTAGGAAGGGTAGAACCACGCGTTTAGAGTAGTATATTAGCTAGTTCCCGTACTATATTAGGCTAGGGGGCTGCTCCACGATTATCTAGTGAGATAATCCATTTATAAAGCAATTTGTCTTTATATATAGTTAATTTATAGTTGTTTACGCGTATTTTAGCGCGGTAGGTAATACTACTTAGACGCGTTATAAGCGTAGTGTAGGGGACGTCAAAAACCTCCGTAGCTTTACATATAAAGCTAGATTCCTAATTCTTAATAGCTTAGATAGCTAATAAGAGACTACCCTCTTGATCTACGCGTTTTTAAGGATTTTAAAAGTGAATTGGTAGCATAGTAGGTGTTTGAAAAAGGTGAGTCTAATTACGGGTCGCATTTTTCGTTGGTGGCCAGCTCGCTTAGGAAATACGTTAATAACTATAACTTCGGCGAGACAAAGGCTTAGTAGTCTTTATTACCTGGACAAGCTCTTTCTTCCGTCTACCTCTTCGCGTACGGAGAAGTATAGAATTATAATACTCGATAGCTAGGGAAGTTATTTAATACCGGTGTTCAATAACATTAACGAGAAAATTGATATTTATCGTAATTTATATACCTCTATATTATCTTACCTTCTACAGCCTCTCAAGATTAGCTATTTTACGGTGCTAAACCGTGCTTATAGCCGGCTTATGAATTTAAGAATACGTATTAAAATTAACTATATTAATAAGCTAGACTTTCGTTTTTAAGCCTACCCGTCTATACGAAATGTCATTTAGAATCGGGGACTATCAAGAATAGCTTCACCGCCGCTAGTTTAGTGTCTTAGGGCGATCGAGTAATCTCTAAACTCGATATTTACCTTGAGCTCCTTTACCCCGCTTAAGCTAGGGGAGTAATTAGGAGCTAAAGGCGCCGTCAAATTATAACTTATTATAAAAATAAGTATATCTATTAAAAACTTTATTAAAGTAGCGCTTAAAAAGCTTACTAGGCCTACTTAATTCGGCGACTAATTAGGCTTTAAATACCTACGAAATTATAATATAATTGGCGGCTTTTCTATAAAAGTAGTAAGCGATATACGCGCTAAAAATGAGAAAGAAGCAAAAAAAGTCTTAGACTATAAGGCAAATATTTTCTAAAGATGGCCTCTATATTAACAATATAGCCGGAGTAAGAAATTATAGCACTAATATCCCGCTAGGTAAGGCCGCCTCCGGCACCTTTATAGCTACGTATATAGGCCTTCCTAAAGGTAAGAGTATATAGAATTAAAGGCTATAAAAGAAATATATATCTAGATAGACCGACCTATTCTTAGCTTATTAGGTTAACTTACGTTTTAATTAAAATAATTATATTTTAATTATTGATATAGAAGCAGGGTGGCGACTTAGTAGTTAATTAAGTAAAGAATATTAGGAGATTACTTATATCCTTATGAGAAGAAATTTTAAACTTTACTTAGGCTATATTACTAATCCTATTGGTAAGCTATTTTAGCTAAAATATAATATAAAGCGTCTTAGTTAATAGTACTACTACATTATTATATTACGATATAGATATATACTAATATATATCTTAATAATTCTATAATATAAAATAATAATTCTTAAAAGTAGATATAGAGTGTAATATAACTTTCTAACTTTAACGTATTTCACATGTGAGCTGGACACCCCAAAACACCATAGTAAATACGAGAAATTACAACATAATATCACAACAACCATAGGTTATAGGAACTTATCTTTATAAATGAATACTTTCTAAGTGGTATCTAGACTCTAAGAAGAGTTTAATGAATTTCTATCCCTTAATGATTGAGATATATATAATTCTAGCTCCTGGCAACATAATTTCTGATACCGCAGCATGGTAGGTTTTAGATCTCTTCAAAATTAAGATATAGTGATAAAAAGCCTTATCAATGGCTATTGTAAAATAATAAAATAAAATAAAACCGTGGTTGTTGAGATATCAGTGTAGAATATATCGCATTTACTATGGTGTTTTGGGGTGTTCATCTAGCTTGGTTGTCCAGCTCGCATGTGAAATACGGTAATAAACCCTTATCTAATTAGTTAAATCCGATAAGGGTATCTAAAAAGAAAGCTATATTTAGTATTAGGATTTATTATAATTTCTAACCTTTTCCTTTCCCATTTACAATATATTTAATTTGAATTAACTATTTAAGAGTATACTAATTACTTAGCCCCTTCTTTATTAGTTAAATACTTATACGTATTTAGCTAAGCTCTTATACAATTAACTACCTACCCCTTTAGATAATATAATCCCCCCTAACCTAGATCCTTAGACACCTACTAGCCACTTTTCTTACCGCTTTTCTCTTCGACTTTTTATTTCTAGCTACTACATATATATAACTTAAGTACCTATGATTACTATATAAACCCTTAGTAAAATAAGTCACTCCTATACTATACTATAGTATTTAATAAGATATCTAAAATAATTAATATTTATAGCTTTAGACCCCTCCCCCCGTAATAATTTTTACTTACTATTCTTATATATATTTTAAAGAATTTAGCGTAGAATAGCGGCCGGTCGCTATATAGGCTAATTCTATTATTTCTATAGAGTTTTTAAAAATAGTAATTACTTCCTATTTAGAAATAATACTATACTAATAGTATAGTTAGTGATAAGAGTATAAAAGAGACTTTAATTAAGGGGCTATATACAGATACTGGTCAAAAGTATCTTCCCACTGCCCCACTACAATTTGACCCGGCAACTAACCCACTATTTTATTTTTCTTCCTACACCTCCCCTAGATGTCCGATTTTATTGGAAATGAGTTCAAAACGTCGTAAAACGGCTGAACTATCTACTAAGCAAAGGTTAGCTATTATATTTAGCTATAAAAATGGTATTTCGCAGTTAAAGCTAGCTAATAAATTCGAATGTAGCCGTCGGACGATCTATAATACGTTGAAACGCTTCGAGGAGCATCAATTATTCGAAAGCCTTCCCCGAACCGGCCCTCCCCCTATGCTAAGCTCTCGAGCTTTTACTTGCCTCTATTTATAAGCGCGCCGACACCCCTTTTAGACCTATAAATAGCTTAGTGCTGCGACACCTAGTTATCCGTCTCGGTCTACTATATAGCAAGTTTTGAAGCAATTCGGACTCGGAAAATGGCGTTCGAAAAGGAAGATACTAATTAAGCCCTCTCTTGTAAGGAAACGGCTAAGATTTGCGCGAAAATAGCGGCGTGGAAGCTTCTAATCGTGGATTTTCTCGGACGAGTGTTCGGTGTAGCGAACCTCGAACTTTGGACTATAATAGTGCTTCCGTATAGACTCTAAGGGTCTTCGCCGCGATCTTGTGAATACGAAAGTACACGTTAAAGATATTTCATAAATAGTTTGGGCCGGAATCTAGATGGGAGGTCGAACAGATTTAAAAATCATAGAACGGGATGAAGAATCGCGGTCGGGAAGGGGTTATACTGCAAAGTCATATATTTCAACGCTTAAAAAAGGTCTAATACCAATCTACACCCCTAATTTAGTATTTTAGCAAGATAACACGACGATTTATCTAGCAGAGGACACGAAAGAGTGGTTTGAAACTCACGGAGTATACGTTGAGGATTAGCCCGCGCACTTACCCGATTTAAACCTAATTGAACCGGTATAGCGCTATTTAAAAGTGAAGCTTTTTGCGACGTTTCTAGAGCTTATTTATTGGCTAAGGAAGGTCGGAGGCAGACTAGAAATATTTTAAAAAATGCCTGGTGGAAGCTTAGAAGGTATTAGATTAGTCAAAGATAGATTCGCTAATATTGAGCATAGGAAGACGTTTATAGGTAGTGAGGAAGGCTAAGGGGTATTACACCAAATATTAAGCGAATTTTCGAAAGTGCTATTATTAAGTAACCCTAAAATTTAATTATAATATTATAGACCATAAAATGGTGGTGCTATATACTATGTAAGTGATATATATATTTTGCATGGGGACCCGAAAAAGTGGAGTGGGAAGATACTTTTGAACCCCCATGTAGTAAGTATAAGTACCTTAATTTTATATTCGAAGTATCGCTAGTAGTAGTAGTAGAAATATATCTAGTAGAAAGAAATACTAGCCTTAAGATCTAGGTAGGGGGTATTATATTATCTAAAGGGGTATTAAATTATCGATCCCATTTTTATATTATATTTTTAGTACTTTATTTTTAAACCAGTTTAACTTTTTTGTATAATATATAAATTTCCTAAACGGAATTAATGTAATATGGCCTTATATACTATTTATGCGCGTACTAACTATTACCTTTGTATAAATTACTTAAAATATTCGATATTTCTAATATTATTTTCGCCTAATAACTAAATATATACTAGCTATCCTTAAATTAATAATATATAAAATCTAGTTTACGAAGCTATTAATTGTAAAGTTCTATTAACCTAATATAGCCTAACTAGTTTAGTTATTATACTATAGGCTCATCTAATTAAAGTAAGATCTCCTAGCCTATAGGCCTAATTATACTCCAGTATATAATATAAGGCCAATTTTTAGCGAGAGGGATGAATAAATAGCGTAATATATATAGGATAAATACGCTAAAAATAATAATAAATACTAGTAAATGTAGTTAAAAGTTATAGTATAAATAAGACTAATTTCTATACAGTAGATAACGTATGTCCTAAGCGAGCCGCCTAACCCCTACAAAAATCCCTATATCATTAGACCTACTATTTTTAACTTTCTACTATACTACTAATATATTATTAAAACTCTTGAAACGCGTAGAGTAAGAGGGTAGGCTCTTAGTAGCTATGTAGGCTATTAAGAATTAGAAAATAAGCTCTATACGTAAAGACACGGAGGTTTATACAGTCCCCTATATTACACTCTAGGTGCGTGTTAATAGCTAAAACTATCGCGCTAAAATATACACTAATAGCTATAAATTTAACTATTTATAAAGAGGAAACGCTATATAATTAATTAGATTGTCTTACTAGATAAGCTTAGAGTATCTCCCTAGCCTTATATAGTACGCGAGGTAGCTAATATAATCCTCTAAGCACGCGGTTCTATACCCCCTACTATAGTCGGTAAGAATTAGGTCGAAAACTACGTTTAGCGATATCTTAACCTCTCTATAGCTACTGTAAAGGTTATTATGAGAAGAAGCTTTGGTCAGAAAGTTATTCTATAATCTAGAAATCGCGAATAGGTGACTATAATTAAGTTAATAAATACGATAGGGTAAGCGTTACTACTATACGTTATTTTTAAAGATAAGATCTTTATAGAGGTATAGTTTTAGGATACATCATTACCAACTAATTAGCAATTTATTGTTAGTAAATATAGGTAGACGGCTAATATAATTAATCTAGAATAGCTTTAAAGTATTTATTATATTGACTACTAGCTAAAAGAAGGGACAGCATCGGCTTTTTATCCTTAATAGCTATAGTAGCTACCTTATACCGGAATTCGATATAATCTATTAAGATAATAATATTATCCTAATTTATATACTTTCGTGTTCTTCTTATATTCTATAGCCTTTTAATATTAGCTATTTTACGGTATTAAAAAGGGCCTATACTAATAAAGTAGATTTGTACATAAGGCTTAGCTTTATATCCGCTAGCTTTGTTTCTTTTAACCTAGAATGCGTCATTTTAAAGCTTAATATCTAACTTTAGACCCCACTGCTCTAAGCTATTGTGAGACCACGCAGTGTCTCCAGGTCTAGGTAGGTAAGCGAGGCAGAGGGCCCGGTTATGCGTGCAGTACAATAGAGTGTATTGTATGAAGAGACTGAACGCTGGTCCCCCCAACGGACCAGCGAGAAATGCTTATATACACCACTGGCCCATTCGTGGGCGGTGAGGTCCTAGATCATCCATTCACGTACGTCCTGAGGCATCTATGTATGCCTCAGGCGTCATCAGCCTCTTCAGTCAGGTAGTGGTCCTGACAGATATAGTAGAATATTAAGCCTTAATTTTACGATAAGAACACTATATATAATAGAGGATATTCGCTAATAAGGTTCCTCTATTAAGAATTTAGAATGAGAGAACCTATCGCGCGCGGATAAAGCGTTCGATTAGAGTATAAAAGGCGCCTATTTAGCTGTCTATAGCGCGGCTATTTTACGTTACGAAAACTAGGATTTACGAGCCGCTAATATAAGAACTACCTAAAGAAATAAGCGTCTAAAGAAGCGAATACCTTATAAAGGTAGACTATTAGTTTTAGAGGCTATAGATATAGTATTAAGCCTAGAAAGGCCTAATAAATTAGGCTAAGGTAGTAATAGCGGCTTATTACCTACGCCGAATTAGGCTAATAAGAGGGGACTATAGCGATATAGTATTTATAAAACGCCTAGATATAAGAGAAATAAGTGCCTGGGGAGGATATAGAATATACTATCTACCCTTTAATGTCTCCCCTATTATATAAACTACCAATATTTAAAAGCCTACCTACTTATTACTATAATAAGATTAGACCGCGTTTCCGAAACTCGCTTTATTCTTAATTTAATATTTAGCGTTATCGTTATCGGTACCGCCGCCTGGTTAGGTAGTAGATACTTAAATAGCTAAGTAAGGCTCTCTCCTTCCTTAGATATAGTATAATATAGTAGTAAGTGCCTAGCGCCTTCGGGACTATGCTCTATAGTTACAAAGCTTTTAGGAGTCTACTAAGCTATAGTGGGTCGGACCTTATATTTAGGTTATATAATATACTACTAATTAAAAGTATTATAGAAAATATTTTAAATAGAATACTGTATAAATATAATAAAGTATTACTAAAATCTAATAAATAGCAATCTTGTATTATAGATATTAGTCTAAAGTATTTACCTACTCTATTTTTTTAGGTCCCCTCTTAAAATATATATATCACTTACACTATATATAACGGTACTATTATATAGCCTATAATAATGTTAAATTTCTTAATAGGCTTAATAATAGTTTAATAAAAAACTCGTTAATATATTTTATATAATTGCCCTTAGCCTTCTATACTACTTTTAAACGTCTTCCTATACTTAATATAAGCGTATCTATCTTTATCTAACCTAATACCTAAGCTTCTACTAAGTATTTTTTAAAATAATACTAGTCTACCTCATTTCTTCCTATACTAATAAGCCTAATAAAGAGCTTAAAAAGCTTTTGTTTTAACTAGCGCTATACTAGTTTAATTAGATTTAAATTAGGTAACTAAGCGGGCTAGCTCTTAACGTATATACACTATATTTTGAACAAGTTTTTTATCGCCTCCGCTAGGTAAACTCTCGCGTTATCTTACTAAGATACTATTATAGGGGTATAGATTAGTATTTTATCTTTTTCGAGCGTTAAAATATATAACTATATAGTATAACCCCTCCCTGAAGGCGAGTCCTCGTCTCTTTCTATAATAATTAAGTCTATCTAATATCCGAGCTAAATTCTAGCCTAAACTATTTATAAGATATTTTTAACGTATGCCTTTATATTTAGAGAACGCTACGAAGGTCCTCTAAGGCTATATAGAGGTACTATCATAGTCTAAAGTTCGAGATTCGTTATACCGAATACTCGTCCGAAAAGATCCACGATTAAAAGCTTTCCTACCGCTATTTTCTCGTAAATGTTAGCCGCCTCCCTACGAGAGAGGGCTTAATTAGTATCTTCTATTTTCCGCGCCTTTTATATAATCCGAATTACTTTAAAACTCGCTATATAGTAGATTAAGATAGATAACTAGGTGTCGTAGCACTAAGCTATTATAGGTCTAAAATAAGTGCTAGCGCGCGTATAAATAGAGATATTAGTAAGGTTAAGAGTCTAACTTTAAAGGACAGCTAATTTAAGCAAACGACTTAATCTATTTATAGTACTTAAAGCGCTTAAGCGTATTATAGGTAGTCTTACGGGTGTAGCTAAAAGTTATTAGCTAGTTTTAACTGCAGAATACTACTCTTATAAGTGTAGATAATAGCTAAGCTTTACTTAGGGCTTAGTTTAGCCTTTTCCCTATATATCAGGCTAATTTATATTAAAATCGGATACGTAAGGGAGGTGTAGGAAGAACAATAAAAAGGTAGGTTAGTTACTAGGTTAAATATAAGTAGTGTAGTAGGTAAATACTATTAAACGGGTATATATATATCTTTTATATAGCCTTATTATTATATAAAGGTACAATTTACAAAATTAAAAATTAAACTAAAAAAGAGGCTTAAATATATTATAATTATTGCTTATTCCTGTATTAATATAAAGTAGATTTAGATATTAATGGATAAGATTTCTATTCTTTCTATTCTAAATATATTTATAATATTATAAAACTAGCTTTTTAATTAGCGAAATAAAGAAATAGTTATTTAAGAAAGTAATATTACTTATATAGCTAGTAGTAAAAATGAAAAATATTTACTATTAAATAATATTATTAGTTAAAAACTAAATTATTAACGTATTTCACATGCGAGTGGATCACACAACCGAGTGGATCAGCGACGCGAAAAACGCGTTATTAATTAGACCTTCCTTCTTTAACCACCCACTATGCCACCAATTCGTACTCGATCCTCTCAAAATTTAGTAGAGCAGGAGGGTAGGATCTTACTAGCTATCTAGGCTATTAAGAAGCAAGAAATTAGCTCTATACGCGAAGCATCACGTTATTTTGAAGTACCCTTCTCCTCTTTACGGAACCGGCTTAATGGCCTCACAAATCGCTCCGAAACTCGCCCAAATTGCTAGAAATTGAGGAGGAATCTCTTCAAAAATGGATTCTCTCTATGGATTCTCGCGGAGCACCCCCTCGGCCCTCTTCTGTACGAGAAATGGCAGATTTATTGCTCGCGGCGCGTGGATCTACCCCGGTTATTTCGGTCGGTAAGAATTGGGTTACAAACTTCCTAAAAAGGCATCTAAATCTTTCCTCCCGATTCTCAAAAGGATATAATTACGAGCGTGCAAAGTGCGAAGACCCTAAAATTATCCACGAATGGTTTTCTCTCGTCTAAAAAACGATCCTTTCTTACGGTATCGATCCCGATGATATCTATAACTCTAACGAGACTAGATTCGCAATAGGCTTGATCGCGACCGCGAAGGTTATTACGAGAAGGGAATACTACGGTCGGCGATCGCTTTTATAGCCCGGAAACCGCGCGTGGGTGACTATAATTGAGTGTATAAATACTTTAGGGTGGGCGCTTCCTCCGTGCGTGATCTTTAAGGGCAAAGTCTTTATCGAATCTTGGTTCGACGGCCTTCCGAATAATTAGAGACTCGAGGTTAGTCCGAGCGGGTGGACGTCCGATGAAATTAGCGTTCGGTAGCTCGAAAAGCTCTTTATTCCGTCTACTTCTTCGCGTATAAAGGGGAAGTATAGACTTTTGATACTCGACGGCCACGGAAGTCATTTAACCCCGAAATTCGACGAAATTTGCGAAAAGAACGATATTATTCTAATTTATATGCCTCTGTATTCGTCTCACCTTTTATAGCCTCTCGATATCGGCTATTTTGCGGTGTTAAAACGTGCTTACGCTCGGCTTATCGAATCGAAAACGCGTGCTAGAATCAACCACATTGATAAGCTAGACTTCCTCGAAGCCTACCCGTCTACGCGAATTAAGGCATTTAAATCGGAGACTATTAATAATAGCTTCGCTACCGCCGGTTTAATACCTTATAGCCCCGATCAAGTGATCTTAAAGCTTAATATTCGTATTCGAACCCCGACACCCCCCTTAAGCCGGGGGAGTAAGTGGGATCTAAAAATACCTTCGAACTACGTATAATTACAAAATCAAGCTTCCTCAATTAAAGCTTTGCTAAAATAGCGCTCACAAAGCCCACCGAGCCCGCTTAACTCCGCGATAAATTAGGTTTTAAAAGGCCTACTAAATTACGATACAATCGGTAGCTTTGCTCGAGAAAGAAGTTAGCGAATTACGCGCTATAAACAAGACGAAGAAGCGAAAAAGGACTCGGTCTAAAAGGCAAATAGCTTCTAAAGAAGGCCTCTCAGTTTTAGAGGCCTCTACATTAGCAATGTAGCCGGAGTAAGCAATTATAACACCAATACCCCGTGAGGCAGAATCGGCTCCGGCACCTTCACTGACACGTACGAGGGCCTTACCGAAGTGCAGTATATATGGAATTCAGGGTCATAAATTGACTACATATCCTAATAGAAATCGTTTTTAGCTTATTGAATTTAGTGGCGTTTTGGTTGAGATAAATGCATTTAAAATTGGGAGGTTAGGATAATAAGCCTGACACCATTAAGCAGCGTTGCTTTTTGGTGGAATGGTAAAGTCGTCCATTTGAAGATATTATAATAAAAAATAATCTTTATATATAATATTACTATATTTCTAAGTTATTAAAGATATAGTAAGCTATACTTGTAAAAAGTAGCTTAGTATCTAAGTATTATTATTATATACTACTATATATATAGTTAGCTAACTATATTAGACTATAGTAATAGAGAGATTTAGGCTAGATACCCGTTTAAAAGTATTTTCCCACTCCACTTTTTTAGGTCCCCTCTTAAAATATATATATTAGTTATATAGTATATAGTACCACTATTTTATAGTCTATGATAATATAATTAAATTTCAGGGTTGCTTAATTCTACTATGTATTTTAAAAATAATACTAGTCTACCTCTAATCTCCCTATACTAATAAGCTCCGGAAATAATATAAAAAGCTTTAATTTTTACTACCGCTATACTAGTTTAATTAGGTTCAAATTAGATACGTGCGCGGTCTAGTCTTTAACGTATACTTTATAAGTTTTAAACCACTCTTTTATGTTCTTCGCTAGATAAATCCTCGCGTTATCTTACTAAAATACTAAATTAGGGGTATAGATTAGTATTAGACCTTTCTTAAGCGTTAAAATATACAATTTTGAAGTATAACCCCTCCTTAAAGCTGATTCTTTATCCCTTTCTATAATTATTAATTGTATTCGACCTTCTAGCTATATTCCAGCCTTAACTGTTTATAAAATATATTTTATATAAGCTTTAGTATTTATAATGTCTTTATAAAGGCCCTCTAAGGTCGTATGCAAGCACTATTATAGTCTAAAGTTTAAGGTTCGTTATATCGAACACTTATCTAAGAATATCTATAATTGGAAGCTTTTATATCGCTATTTTTGCGTAAATTTAACATTTTTCCTATAAGAGAGGCTTAATTATTATTCTCTATTTTAACCGCTATTTTCTAAGTCTAAATCGCTTTAAAATTCGACGTATAGTAGATGGTAACCATTACTAAGCTATAGCAGCACTTAGCTATTTATAGGTCTAAAACGGATACCGACATGCCTATAAATAGAGATAAGAGTAAGCTTATTTACTAATAAAGACGGGACAGCCGCTTTTTTCGCTATACCCTAGCCTTTCGCCTTCTAAATAGCGTTTTAGCGTATTATCGGTTATACGCCGAGAGTAGCCGAAGTTATTAGCTAATTACACTTATATAGCGCTATTCTCCTGAGTATAGATAATAGCTAAGTTTTAGGACGTAGATAGCTACGCTGTTTTACTATTTTTAATCCTAATTTTATTATAATCGGAGCAATAGGTGAGGTGTAGGAGTAAAAAAAACATCATGAGTTAGTTATTAGGCTAATATAGTGGGGCGGAGTGGGAAGGAAAATTTGACTAGTATCTGTCTGTATAGGCCTAGGGGCTACCTCGCCTAAATCTATTAAGGGAATATAATACAAAATAAATTTCTTTCAATTTTAGTTACTTTATAGCTATTAGCGTGGGTTTTAGCGCGACTTATATGGCTAGTAAGGCGGTAGTAAAGAGTTATACGAGGTATATTAAATTAGGTTACTACATCTTTTATCAAAGTAACGTATCATGCAAGCGAGCGCCGTAGTGACCGAGCGCCGCACCACGCGTAATTGTGGCATCTTATTTCAACCTCTCTTTTCAATCCCCTAATATGCCACTAATTCGTTCTTAATGCTCTTGAAAACGTTAAGCAAGAGGATTTTATTTGGTATTTAGTCTTATTAGAATGGTAAAAAATGCCCTTTACGTCAATTGGCGCGCGATGTCACGGAGCCCCTAGGAATCATGCACAGATCTCTTACACGGATATTTCGCAATTATAGAGGATCGATATGTTAGCGTTAGCTCGCCGTAAAGTAACGCTACCCTCTATATTATATAGCCGTTTTAGGAGAACCTAGAGGTTGTCTAAGAATTAGTCTCTATATTCTTCTAATATCACTTACTTTTTAGGTACCTTTATTTTACCTAGTTAATAGGCTCTATCCTATAAATACTAGAGCCCCTCTTACTTTCTTCTTCCTTAACTACTTAAGTTTAAAGATACCCGCTAAAGTAGTAATGTCTACCTAATATTAGTTACTTATACATTACTAGCGAACCTCTACTGAACTAACTCTTAAGTCTATATGCCCCTCCCGCTACCGCCTATAATAGAAGTAGTAGTCTAGGAAATAGTATTTAGGACGGGACTACCTAGATTAATAATTACCTCGCTAAGGTCAAGCGACTTAAAACCTATATGTTAGTTACCCAAAAAAAAGGAACTTGAAAAAGCGACTGGTTAAATAACTAAGCAATCGATATTAGATTACTATTAACGCTCTTCCTCTGCGTTATCCGAATAAGGACGAGCTCAGAGAAATTAAAATCGAAGTTCTAATTTTTAAAGTATACTATAGTATGTAATAACGCTAGATCTAGCTTAATGACCTATAGTATATAGTCGTAGGTTACGTGTAGACAGGGAAACGATAAGGATAATAAGAGGATAGTAAAGGACGGTTATAGGTAAGACGGTTAGAGCATAAGGTAATAATAGGATCTAGCTAAAAGCCTTTATAATTTCCTAATTAGGATGCTAGAGAGCTATTTACTCGGACTATATACTTTCTTAGTGTAGGCCGTTTACCTAAAAATAGCCTAAATCTATTTACTTAGATTATAGGGCTTTTTTTATAATTTTACCCCTACAGATATAAATCCTCTATTATTTATCTTCCAATTTCTCTTATTTTTACTATCTTCTCTAATAGTGATACGTCCTTATATTATTCTCGGTTTTCTAGGGTTTCTCTACATTTTTACTATTATATCTCTAGGTATGCTTAATAACTAAGTCTATTCCCTAAACCTAATAATATATTACTAACTCGCTATCACTTTACCGTCATTATAGTCGATATTTCCTATTTACGCTTAAATACTACATAGTCCTGTATGTTGAGATATAAGACGTTGCTTTTTGGTCGAATGGCAAAGTCCTCTATTTCAAGACTGTAGATAAAATTAAGGCTAAGTCCCTATATCTAATCTAGCTCCCCCTTCTTATTCGCTAACTTCTTTATAAAGCTAGAAGTGTAGTATCCATCTATAACTCGAAAGACTAGGATAAGATCTTAGAACCTCTTGTTTCGCAATTAGAACGCTTAGCTATCGCTAGTACTAGAAGGACTCCTAGCACTTCTACTCTTTATAGGATTACTTCTATCTTTAGGTCTATTATACCCTAATAGGTAGAACTAGGAAAGAAAACTATCTACTCCGCCTTATTACCTATCTTTACTATATAGTATAATATATATACTATTTATATACCTTCTTTTTTGAAAAAAACTAGGATACTAGCGAACTACTAGTAATCTCTACTAGGACGATGGTCTATTATTAAAGAGATACCGCTAGTACGCTAGCTATAATAAAATTTATAAATATAGGTCAATATTAAAAGGACCCCCGTTCTTAGCATTTGGACCCGGTCAACGCGCGCTATACCCCGTTATGCACTAGCTCAGTATTTGTATTTCCAGTGCATTATTCGGTCAAAATGCAATTGGTGGTCCGAGAATAGGCGGTCATGAACCCTAGGTTCTTCCGTTTACTATGTAGGCCCCTAGGCATGCTCCTAGCATCCCTAGCACTAGGAATCACTAACTCTATGTCTTTTGGTATCTTAGCTATTTTAACCTGCCACCACGCCGCTAACATGGAAGTATCAAATTTTTAATTGGGACTAGTGCTATTCTAAACTTTGGTCAATAATCGGTACTTAATTTAATGAGAGGATCGTATACTAAACGGAAGTATGTTGGGGGCCAAAAAGCTACTAAGTCTAGCTCGTGGTTTATAAGGAACGGTGGTGACTTAATTTTGTTAGGGGGCTACATACTAAATGAAAGTACCTAGGGTTCATGACCGCCTATTCTCGGACCACCAATTGCATTTTGACCGAATAATGCACTAGAAATACAAATACTGAGCTAGTGCCTAATAGGGTATAGCGCGCGTTGACCGGGTCTAAATGCTAAGAACGGGCATCCTTTTAATATTGACTTAAATATATAAGTGACTTCTATAAATATAGTATTATAATAGTAGCCAACTAGCGTTCCTTTATAGGTAAATAAGGGTATCCTTAATAACATAGTATATTAATAAATATTCTTGACTAGGCTAAGCCCTTCTAGAATAAGGATAGCGATAATAATATCTTCGACTTAAGTAACATTATTTTTAGTAACCTAGTTTAGGCTATCTAGGTCTGCTTTGCTAGTTTTAATATCTTTTTAAATAGTTACTATAAGTAGTTTCGTATCACTTTAGACAAGAAGGCTTAATACGGATGGAAGAAGTAAGTAATAACCATAGTTTATTAGTTAATAAATAGATAGGAAAGAAGAGAAGCTTCGACCCTATAAGGACTATCTTAGGACTAAGATCTATCTATGATTATATAACTAACTAGGTTATATAATCTTAATAGGGAGCTAGCGAAGGTATAATATTCTATCACTATTTTTATATATTTTACTAACGGTTTAATAGGATATTATTAAGACTTATAAGCCAGATATTTAAAACTATTATAGATTACTCTAGATAATCCCTATTACCCTTAGTATATCGTCGCTTTACTATCTAATTACTAAAGCTTCTACTTATCCTAGTGCCTATATTTCTAACGATAGTTACTGTATTTAGGGTTTTATTATATAGGCTTTCTATACCTATAGTATTAAGATTATATTTAGCTAGGCTAAGAATAATATCTTATGTGTTAAGACCACTGTAAGAGCTTATCAATCGGAACGCGGACCAAAAAGGCCACAATGATTGCCGTCAGGCAATCATGCTCTTACACCGTATTAAGTACGCGCTGCTCACGTGCCGACTGACCTAGTTAGTCGCCCACGCAATCTCTGTCAGACCCCAAGGGTCCTGACATTATGCTTTAATTCGACTAGCTTAAGATATACATAGACTAGTCAAATGTTCCTTCCCACTCCGCCCCACTATATTAGCCTAACAACTACCTTATGTTTTTCTTTTCACTCCTATATCTCCCCTATTACTCTAATTGCAATAAAATAGGACTAAAAAAATAGTCAAACGGCGTAGCTATATACGTCCTAAAAGGTTAGCTATTATCTATACTCACGAGAATAGCGCTATATAGTGTAATTAGCTAATAATATTAGCTACTCTCGGTATATAATCTATAACACAGAATACTATTTAGAAGGCGAAAAGCTAGGAAATAGCGAAAAAAGCGGCCGTCCTACACTTATAAATGAGCACGCTTACTCTTATCTCTATTTATAGGCACGTCGGTATCTATTTCTGACCTATAAATTGCTAAGTGCTACTATAGTTTAGTATCTATTATCCTCTACTATACGTCGAGTCTGAAAGCGATTCGGCTTAGAAAACTATGATTAAGATAGAAAATACTAATTAAGCCTTCTCTTATAAGAAAGAGGCTAAAATTTACGCGAAAATAGTGATATGAAAGCTTCTAATCGTAGATCTTGTTAGACGAATGCTTAGTGTAACGAACCTTAAACTTTAGATTATAATAGTGCTTTTATACGATCTTAGAGGGCCTTCTTAAAATATAAATACCAAGACTTATATAAAGATATTTTATAAATAGTTTAGGCGGGAATCTAGCTACAAGGTCGAATATAATTAACGTATTGTGTAAGCGAGTGGAACAGCTAGAACACCACCTTAAAACACGAAATTATATGACGATATAAATTAACAACTAGCCCTTTTTATAATTCAGTATTATGACTAGTATCTTGTTATAGTATAACTAGATAGTTACGAGGAGTTTAAATAGAAAAAAATAAGGATTAAAGATAATACGATAAATTACAGTGTATTTTTGCTTGTATATAAATATATATATATCTCGGTCCTAGATTGTTTAAATGATCTAGAGCTCTTATAATATAATCAATAAGGTATAAATGATATATTTCAAGAGTTAGATAAGTAGAATTGACCATAAGAAGATTCTAAAATAAAATTTTTGTTATCCTACGAGCGTAGAACTTAGATATTGTAATTTATCACCTCTAAGGTGGTGCTTTTAGCTGTTCAGTGGTCCATTATAGGTGTATTCTAGAAGTATAAATTAGATAAAAGAGAGATATTTAGTACTACTATATAAGCTTTAATTATTATAAGAAATAAGAATTTCAGATTATAGGAAAAGCGGAACTATAGCGAACTACTTATAAAATAATATAGGACCTATTTAAGAAATAGACTTTTACGTTACTATATAAGCTAATATTTTTATATTTTTATTAATAGCTTAGTAAGATATAAATTAAAGTCCAAATAATTTTAACTTTTACATTCTCTCACTTAACTAGTATTTTAAAGTACTATAAAAAGACTAATATATAATTAACTTCTTTACTAAGTTATAGCTCCGCCTCTAATCGCGTATCTAAAACACTATATTTTATTTACTAAAAAAATTAAGATAAGATAGTATTTATAGTAATATAGTATTAAAATCTTCTTTAAATAGAGCTAGGATAATTAATAAAATATATTACTCTCTTAACTACTAAAAATACTAAAAATAAACTACCTTTAATAACCTATCTTCTCGCTCTAGTTAGTATTAAGAATCAAATTGTAGAAGTTTTTAAGAATAATTAGTAACTAAAATCTAGTTAGTGCTAGTATACCAAGGGAAAGCTGAAAGATTAGTATAAAAGCCAAAATACTAAGTTCTTATGCTAAAATCAGGAATATAATCTGCTTGTATGTTATAATTATTATAGAAGATAATAGTAATATATATAAAATAGTAAAGCTTCCTAAAAAGATATAGCTTTATAATAATAACAAGGAAAACACTATTTTATATAAGAGGCTTTTTAGCGAATTACTAGCATATCGCGATATATTTACTCTTGAAAATACTATAATCCTACTATATTAGAAAGCGATAGATTGTATTACTAAGCTAAAGGATAATAAAACGCCGCTATATATCCTAGTCTACCCTATATTTTAAATAGAATTTTACAAGCTTTAGTCCTATCGGGATAAAAAAAATAGTTATATCTAAATTTTAAAAAGCCTAATAAAGGCCCCTATCCTATTTATATTAAAGAAGGAGTGTCACTATGGTAACGTCGCTATATAGACTATCGAGGATTAAATAAGATTTAATTAAGAACTAGTATCCTCTTCCTCTTATCTTAAGGGTCCTCAATTAACTCGCTAGTACGTAATTTATTTAGTAAGATTATTATATATATAGTACGTATTATTAGATTAAGATATATAAGAGAGAAGAGTAGAAGATAGCCTTTTATACTTATTATGGCTACTTTAAATATATAGTAATATTATTTAGTCTTAACGAATATACTAGATACTTTTTATAATTATCTTTATATACGTTACGAGGGCTTTTTAACGTCCTTTGTATAGTATATCTTAATAATCTCATGATCTTCTCATTATACTATAAGGCCTATGTAGTACATATATATTAAGCCTTATAAAGGGCTATAATATATATAGCTATACGTAAAATCTATAAAATATATCTTTTATTAGGAGGATTAGGTCGAATTTATAGGATCTATAATACCTAGAGATAGCGTCTTAATAGGTAAATAACGCGTTAACGCTATTACTTTATAGGATATCCTAAAGAGTTACTATAAAATCTAACTGTTTCTTATATTCCATAACTTTTACTAATAGTTTTTCTAGGAGTATAGCTTAATTATTTTACTCCTAAAAAGAGAGATAGCTACCGAGTATCTTTATACTATTAAATCTATCGGTATTGTATAACGTCTAGAAAAGTCGGTAATTACTACTATTGTGAAGAGTTGCACCCAGGCCAATACACGTCTACTAACTAGGCCAAAAAGACCACTTGTCAGCCGTCAGGCTGACATGCCTAGGACCGATACGTATACTACTTAGTACGCACAATTGTACGCGTGCGCACCCCAGACGCCACGCCGTGACAACTATATAGTTCTACGCCTAGTCTTAGAAGATATTATAATACTTGGTAATATTAGGAAAGATCGTATAATTATCTAGCGGGAAATTAAGCGCGCCTACGTAGTTAAAGTCTATAAGTTAGATATTATAATAGATTTAAAGTGTCTTACTAGGCGAAAATATAGGGAGGGCGAAGACCTAAGAGATACGCTCTTAGATTACCGATCTGAAGTTAAGAGTAGCGTAGAAACTATATAATAGCCTACTAAGATATTAAGACTAGTTATATATCTTAGGAAATAATCGCTTATATTAAAATTTATTAAAACTTTAGCATAATAATCCCCTTATAAGATATTTAGTCAACCCTATATTTCTGAGTTATTAAGATATGAATTCTAGTAGATTAATATATGATATAGCCTAATACGTTAAAGAATACGTAGTATACTAAAAAGCCGCTACGCTAAGATATTAATCTTATAGCGAGATATAATCGCTGCTAATTTTCTAGCGGCCCTTTAATAATCTAGTGATTGATCTTATTACCTATCTATTACGTTTATAATTAAGACTATGTAATTGGCTAAGCTATATTAAATTAAGATTTTTAGTATTTTATCTATAAACTAATAGCGACACGGAATGCATAAATTAAGTATAGAGATATCTTTAATACTTTATTAATATAGAATAAATTAATTAGCTAACCCCTGTTCTTATAGCTTGATTCGCTACTAATAATATTATACGCTTTATAATAGGACTTATATGCTTTAAAAGAGCTATATAGCTATAGTCTAAATCTTAATTACGTACTAAAGAGAATATTTCGAGGGAATAAGTCCTAGTAACTATAGTATACCTAGAAAAGTTATAAGAATTATATAGAAAACTTTAAGAAGTATAGCGGAAAGTAAGTAAATTATAGGCGGAATACTATATTAAACGCTATAAATTAATATCATTCTAAAAAGGGTATTTAGTGGCCCTATTACTATAAACCTCTACCTAAAAAGCCTATTAAAGAAGCTTACTCTTAATTTTATTAGATCATTCTAAATACTTAATGCAGTTAGGAAATATATACGCTAGGTAGCCCTACTAGAATAATACTCCTATTTATATAATATCTTTCTTGTCTCCCTATTTTAAGAATAGTATTAGCGAAATAATAGTAAAACTCTACCTATACTAGAACTAGAAGATAATATATATATCCCTTTAAATGTTATTACCTACTCCACTTTTTCAGGTTTCCCCTCAAAATATATATATCAATTTTATAGTATAGAGCACTACCCATTTATAGTCTATAATAATATAATTAAGTTATAGCACTTCCAAAAATTCGCTTAATATTTTGTACAATACCCCTTAGCCTTCCGCACTACTATTAAACGCCTTCCTACACTTAATATTAGCGTATCTATCTTTGCTTAAACTAATACCTTCTAAGCTTCCACTAGGTATTATTTAAAATAATACTAGTCTACCTCCGATCTTCCTATACTAATAAGCTCCGGAAATAAGGCAAAAACTTCACTTTTAACTAGCGCTATACTAGTTTAATTAGTTTAAATTAGATAAGAGCGCGGGCTAGTCTTCGACGTATAATCTAGAAGTTTTAAACCACTCTTTTATATCTTTTACTAGATAAATCCTTACGTTACCTCGCTAAGATACTAAATTAGGGTATAGATTAGTATTAGGTCTCTTTCGAGTGGTACAATTTTAAAGTATAACCCCTCCCTAAAGCCGATTCTTTATCCTATTCTATAATTATTAAGCTAGTAGTAAATATATATAAAGGCTTAGTAATAAAGAGAAGGTAATTGGTCTACCGCTACTATATCTGAAGGTAATTGGTCTACCGCTACTATATCTTACTAAGTTTAAAAATCATGTCGCTTAATACAATCGTAGTATATATTAAAGTACTTCAATATACGCTTAGTAGATAAAGTATAAAAATATAGAATTCTAACGTATCCGGATATCTTATATTAGAATAAGCCTTAATTCTAAAATTTAAAGGCTTAGAAATATTTCATGACGTTAGGGGCTATAGCTAAGATATATAGTAAGACTACGAATCTAATAGAGAGTAAATGTATATAATTAAGAAATAGAGTAGATAATCTACCTTTATAAGTATAGAAATTATCTCCTAGCTCTAGGTTACGCGAAGGGAATATAGGCTAACGCTTATATATTAGAGATAAGCTTTTTAAGCTAGCGCTACGTAGTTCGTAGATAAAAGATAGTAGGTGTAGTTAGCGATTATTATGCTATTTTAATTAGAAATATAAATTTTTATTCGCGAAAGGCTTTAAAAGTAAATATTAAGAGCAGTAATAAATTCGATCTACTCTCGTTCTTATTTATTAGTAGAGAATAGAGTCAGGGTAATAGATTAAGGGCCTAGTAAGTATAATTATTAGTAGAAGTGAGTAATTTGAAAGTTAAAGATAATACTTATTGTATTTTATTATCACTCAAATTAACCTTAGTTTAATAGGCTCTTGGATTATTTCTAATACATACCCGTTAAAAAGTATTTACCCGCTCCACTTTTTCAGGTCCCCTCTCAAAATATACATATCACTTACATAGTATATAGCACCACTATTTTATGGTGTATAATAATATAATTAAATTTTAGGGTTGCTTAATACTAGCACTTTCGAAAATTTGCTTAATATTTTATGTAATACCCCTTAGCCTTCCGCACTACCTTTAATCGTCTATCTATACTTAATATTAGAGTATATCTTTACTTAGTCTAATACCTTCTAAGCTTCTACTAGGTATTTTTTAAAATAATGCTAGTATACCTCCGATCTTCCTACTAATAAGCTCCATAAATAATATAAAAAGCTTTAATTTTAACTAGCGTTATACTATGTTAAAATTTGAATGGAGAATACGATGAATGATGCTAGGAAGCTCTTGCCAAGAACCAACGAGATGGTTTAAGTCTGATCTCTCCTTCATGAAGGAGAGATCCTATTTAATGTGAAGCATTTCCCCTGAACTATCCTATACATGGTAGGTTGAATGCTGATCATGAGCTTCATGTATTGGCGAAGCGGGCATTTAATGCCTGGAGATGCCTGAGCAAGCCATGAATCTCAACATACTAGTTTAATTTTAAATTAGGTAAGTACGCGGGCTAGTCTTCGACGTATACTCTATTAGTTTTAAACCACTCTTTTATATCCTTCGCTAGATAAATCCTTACGTTATCTTACTAAAATACTAAAATATGGGTGTAGATTAGCATTAGACCTTTTTTAAGCGTCAAAATATACGACTTTATAGTATAACCCCTCCCTAAAGGCGATTCTTCGTACTATTCGATAATTATTAAATATATTCGATCTCCTAGCTAGATTCTAGCCTAAACTACTCATAAAATACCTTTAACGTATACTTTCGTATTTATAAGGTCTTTACGAAGGCCCTCTAAGACCGTACGAAAGCACTATCATAGTCTAAAATTTAAGATTTATTATACGAACACTTATCTAAAAATATCTATAATTAAAAAGCTTTCCCGCCACTATTTTCTCGTAAATATTAGCTGCCTCCTTATAAGTGAGGGCCTAATTAGTATCTTCCTTTTTAAACGCCGTTTTCTAAGTCTAAATTGCTTTAAAACTCACTATATAGTAGACTAAGATGGATAACTAGATATCGTAGCACTAAGCTATTTATATATCTAAAATAGGTGCCGGCGAGCTTATAAATAGAGAAATTAGTAAGCTTAAGAGTCTAGCCTCGGAAGACAGCTAGTTCGAGGAGGCGACTTAATCGATTTATATTCCTCGAAGCGCTTAAGCATATTATAGACAGTCTTACGAATGTGGCTACAATTATTAGCTAGGTTTGACTACGAAATACCACCCTTATAAGCGTAGACAATAGCTAACCTTTGCTTAGGGCTTAATTTAGCATTTTCCCTACGTTTTAGGCCAATTTCCATTAAAATCGGATGCCTAGGGGAGGTGTAGAAGAAAAATAAAAAGGTGGGTTAGTTGCCGGGTCAAATATAAGTGGGGTAGTGGGTAAATACTTTTGACCAATATCTGTATTAATCTATATTCAGATAGCCCTTTATTATATTAGTACCGCTCTTCTTATAGTACCACTCTTCTTATAGTATAGATAAAGCTTATAGTATATATAAAGCTTATAGTATAGATAAAGAAGTATTAGATAGGTAGGAAAGGACTAGATAGTTATTTATAAGTACTAATAAAATCCTAGCGTTATAATTATAAGGATATAATAAAACTAAGATAAGGCTTAGCTAAATATAAGAGATAAAGGTATATAGAGACTTCAAAAAAGTAAAATATTAGAGTGCGTATCTTAGAATAACTAATTAATCTTAACAAAGATAGTAAATAGGGACCTACTAGTATTAGGGGCAGTAATTTGAGGTAGAGGTAACCTATTATAAAATAAGTTATAGACTTACTATAGTATAATACGCTGGTTAGTTTAAAAGAGTAAAATACCTATAGGGGTGCCTATGTACACTACCGAAAGGTAGGCATTATTTTAAAAAATCAGCTAACCTTAATACCCTACGGAGTTAATAAAAAAAATATTTTATATATAAAGTATCCTAGATAAAGATTAAGATAACATCTTATAGTAAATATAGTACTATTATATTAGGGAATTACAATATTAATATAAATCAATTATTCTTATTAAATAACTTCTTTAATAAATAGCTAGTTTAGAATTCGGAAGTTAGTTAACACTTCTAATTAATTATAAGATAACGTTACTATATCTAAAAATATATTTCTATAATAAACGACTTTAACTATATACTAGAGAAACTACCTATAAAAGTGTATAGTTTATTAAGATAAGGATGAGTATTAAAAACACCAGTACTTTAAACTAGATTAGTTTACATAATTTTATATAGCTTTTTATATAATGGTAAGATCGAATATAGAACATAGGGTTGTATAGGTAAAAATTAGTAATTATCCTAATAAATTAGCAGGTTATACGTATATTTTAGGTAACTTTATATAAAAATAGGCGGACATTCCCTTAGCCAAAATGCCTACGCCCCATCGTGGATGGCATTGTCGTAGTCTAAACTGAACGCATATATAAGTCCTTAGTAGCTATAATCTCTAGCTAATATATCCTTCAAAATAGGGTTATATAGTGAGTCGGCAAGGTCGAAGAAACGGTGTTCATTCAATAAGAGACACTAAGCTAGAGAGAAGGGAAAAAGAGAACAGGAGAGACGCCAGGAAGCCAGTATAACTACTACGCTTTCGTCCAATCATCTTGGACCCCTGTATTCACCGGTTTCCCCATTAGGACATCAGCCATCCTCCAGCAGCCCTGTATCATATATACTATACAAATTCACCCTAGGCCTTATAGCTATTGGTTTATATCTATATCTGTGTTAGGATAGGACCCCTGATACATAATAATATGACGCATGTAGGTGTTGACGGGTACATACGCATTGTGCTAGATCCTGGACTATAGATAGGTACCATGTCCACTTGCCCTGGTGGGCACAAGGGCCGGGGATTAGTCATCTGGATACTCATCCTTCACATTACTTATAAAAACCCTACCCCTTTCATCCCACCGTTTGAAATGCTTGCCCGCAATAGCGGTCAGGCTCTGTGGCAGTTCCGTTAGGTGAGGTTTAATAAGTTCAATGTTTTCCTCAGCCACATATCGAACACTTCGATCCTCCACGCTAGATATGGTTAGCCCCCGAAGGGAGACGTTGGATTATTACACTTACAGAACATGGTAGAAACTTTGGTGCCTGCCAGCCTGTAATCGGTCAATGCCCATCCTCATCATCCACTGTTCACCCGCACCGCATTCGGAATCCCAGCCGGTGATGATAGCCCTGTAATGATAGCGACGGTGGTAGAAAACCTGACCAACAGTATATCGAATGTTTGCGTTGGTACCAGTTCGGGTATGAACTTGCTTTGGGATCTCATCCACGGCCCTCATCACGTGGAGGCTTTCTAGAATATGCTCATACTCAAATAGGCCGTGGAACAGAGGAGCAATGTATTGTTCGATGAGAAATAAGTCCGAAGGGAAATCAGTAGCGAAAAGCTCCATCAGCCATGGCAATTGATGACGCAGATCCGTCGGTCTTGAATCACCCGATAGGAGCATCACCGACCAAAGTGCAGCATATCTTGCACTCACGGCATCTACTGAAGTAGAATGCAAGTCGGGATTTTGAGATGCGATACGGACGGAGTTCAGAATGTTCTTGCCGCAGCGCAAGACAATCGACGACGTTAGAGACTCGCCAAGTGCGGTTGATTGGTCCGAGTTGGACATTCCGAGGAAGCTTAGTTGATTGCGCAGATCTGAAACGGAAGTTTCTCGTGCGCCTCGGAATGGGTCCAAGTACATGGGCTGCCCCTGATCCATGTTAGACAAAGAACGCCCATCCATGTCAAATCCCGACCTGGGGGTGATTATGACATGGACATGGAAAGGAAACCCGCAAGGACTAGCATTGAGGCCCACTCCCTGCGCAACAAAGCAATATATCGCAGCTGATATCAACGGTAGAGAGTTGTGTCCAACATTCTTTAGAGCTAGCCCCAGGAAATTATGCTCCAGAGAGTGGTATTCCCGGTCTGGGTCGAGGCCTGTAAGGTTGTTCGCCCTTAGCCAGGATGCAATAGCCAGGGCTTTTTGGCGAGGAGTGAGACAAAGATCTAGATGATCTGCGACGAAGCGATCAAGAATCCCACCAAGCGAGCCTCGTATCTTTGGAAATCACAGTCAGATACAGGTGAACAGTAAAAGAACACAAGGATCGCACTCACGTCGTCCAAGTCCCCATATCCGCTTTCAGGTATGAAGAGATCAAAGCAGCCCAAGGCTCGGTCAAGTGACACCGGCTCCCCGCGCCTGAGTTTCGCCCACTCCGGCACTGCGATGCTCCGATGGAGACAAGTCAAGAGAGCGCGAGCATAATACCTTTAGGTTGCCATAAAGCACCGGTCAACTCGACGGAAATAAATGCCAATTGCACAGGATCAGTAGCCCACCTTCTGGCCAGATGATCATCCCCGGATGCCACCAGACTATGCCGCAAAAGAGTGTCTTTGGCATCGTACCCCATATCTATCACAGAGCGAAACTTTTCGATGCGGCCCGTTTGACTAGCGAGGATGCTCCCGAGAAGCCCAGTGACCGAGCGATCGACTTGATACTTGGACACAAAAAGCGCCTTCCAATCAATAGATGAGACTGGACAAAGAAGCTTGTGAGGCATATCATGATGCCTATCCCAAAACTTGTAATGCGACTGACAATAGTAACGCCACAGTAAAGGCTCGTTCGTCACATTTTGAAATCGAGAGTTGGTTTGTTCGAGGGCGGCACAGGTCTGGGGAGGGCAATCACGTAGGATTGAACTCAGGATCTCGTCTGGAATATGAATGAGAGACCAAACCATCCCTAGAAGTTGACAATGGATGTTTGAGGGAAAGATGGAGAAAGGCAAGGTCACATTTCCTAGGGATCAAAGAAGATGATGCTTGACGGCAGTTCCTTGATAAGGTGATGCGCCAAGCCTCTATGTTTTTCTTCCTCCCCTCAACAATTCGAGCTTCGAGCTTCAGGGCTTTTGAGGTCTCCTCTTGATAGACACGAGACCTTGAAGCTCTGGCAGGATACGTTGTTTATCTCTCCTACACTTCTCTTCACATCTGACCTTGTTATCCTTTGCATTTCTTCCCCCCACCACCCCCGGGACCATGGGCCAATTCCATTCAACCAGCCAGGCGAGCTCTGACGCCTCAGAGCAGCAAGGCCAAAAGACCGACTACTATGAGCTACTAGGGGTAACACGGGCTGCAACCGACGATGAGTACGTTTACACACTAAGTGGTCATATCCCGCGACTAAAAAATTGTCCGTCTTCACAGAATCAAGAAAGCATACAGGAAAAAGGCCCTCGTGCTGCACCCAGATCGAAACTATGGCAATGTTGAAGAGGCTACCAAACTGTTTGCAGAAATTCAATCTGCTTATGAGGTACTCGCAGATCCCCAGGAGCGAGCATGGTACGACTCACATAGTGATGCCTTCCTGGGGACAAGCGGGGGTGCCGATGATCAACACTCGTACAATGTTCGAATTACAACCACTGATGATGTCCTCAAGCTCTTTTCGAAGTTTAGTCCTCGAATGGAATTCTCCGATGCCCCAACTGGGTTCTTCGGTGGTCTTCGCGAGCAATTCGAACAGCTTGCGTTGGAGGAAAGGCTTGCTTGCCAGTGGGAGGCTCAAGATCCTATTGAATATCCAGCATTTGGATCTTGTGATGATGATTTTGAAAATGTTGTACGGCCGTTCTATGCCGCTTGGAGTGGATTCTCCACCCAAAAGTCCTTTGCCTGGAGGGATGCTTATCGTCTCTCTGAGGCGCCTGATCGCCGGGTGCGACGATTGATGGAAAAAGAAAATAAGCGCCTCCGTGATGAAGGTATTCGAGAATTCAACGATGCGGTCAGGTCCCTTGTGGCCTTCGTCAAGAAACGTGATCCCCGATACAAAGCCAACGCCCAGAGCGAAGCCCAACGCCAGGAGACTCTCCGCCAGTCTGTGGCTACGCAAGCAGCGAAATCACGAGCGCTTAACCAGGCCAAGATGCGTGATCATGTCCTTCAAGAATGGGCGCAATCGGAGCAACCAGAGGCAGACGACAGTGAGAGCGAGGAGAGCGAGGTTGAAAGTTTTGAATGTGTGGCATGTCACAAATATTTCAAAAGTCAAAAGCAATACGAGGCCCACGAACGCAGTAAAAAGCACGTCAAGGCTGTCAAGCAACTATGCTGGGAGATGCGAATGCAGAATGATCAATTAGATTTAGAGTCCACCGATGGCTCAAGAGCCAATGCAGTTACAACTCAACCTCTTGAGGTGGGGGATGATATATCCCCCCCGGCCGACGTTGAAGTACTCTGTTCTCGACTTGAAGAGGCAGGTATCAGTTCCGACCGTGATACTGGGGCGCAGGAAAGCTTGCCTGGCCTAAAAGAGGCATCAACGTCCGACCCGAATGCAGTTGAAGACTCTCCCCCGGCCACAGAGGACGAAGATTACGCTTCGAGGGAATCCATCGAAACCAGACTACAATCTGATATGAGTCTTCTGTCAGGAGAAACACAAGATTCCGTCACCGCACTGTCTGATCAACTGTGCGCTTCTGATATCATCGAGCAGTCATTGGCGCCTAAGCTTGGCAAGGCCAAACAGAAACGGGCTAAAAAGGCCGCCAAGGAAACAAATCAATCTATGGCTTTTGTATGTGCAAAGTGCAAAGATTCCTTCGCTTCCAAGTCTAAGCTGTTTGAGCATATCAAAAGAGAGGACCATGCACAGCCATTGTCGGGGACTGTTAGTCAGAAGGGCAAGAAACGTTAGATGTCACCTTCTGGTGCAAGTATACCATACGTGCAAATATTGGGCCACGGGTGATTTTGTAGAGGTCAGAACTTGGCCTCAATTTGTATATAGTCTATCGAGGGGAGTCGTGTCGCTCAAATCTGGGTTGGGTAAAACAAAAATCCCTTCCAGGCATGCACAAAGCCCATGTTTAGCCTAACCCGGCCCGGGAGTTTTTGACAACGTGGGCAACGGGCTGTAAGATGCCCTTGTTGTTGGAAGCTCCGAGAGCAGTACCTGTACTCCATCCCATCTTTTCCAGCATGGCGCGGCCTCGGTTTCCGGCTCCAATTTCCGGGGCAGAAGCGCCAACCACATCGCCTTCCATATAGGTTGCAGCTCCCCCAGATCGTTTGGTTTTGAATGATTTTGGTGGGTCTGTGCCCCATGATCTGAACAGCCGGCGGTTGAACTTCGTCCCAGACAAGAGATCGTCGACGTTGGAAATGGTTTTGGGGGTGTATGTAGGAGTACGCGCGGTCTTGTTTAGAACAGGGAACCGATCCATTCCATGACCGCGTGACTGTGATTTCAAATTCAGTGCATTGGCCAACTCGTGTATCAGCTTTCTGCGTTGTTTGGTCATGGGTGGCAATGCCAGGCTTCAATGGAGTTAGCTAGGCCTAGTAACAGTTGAAATGGTGTAGACAAACCTGTTTTTGGGAGACAGGAGAAACGATCGTAGCTCGTTCATGAACTGCTCCATATTCATCTCCTTGGAATACTTGGCTTTGAGGTCTGGATTCCCTGGTTTTCTGCCAAGTAATCCTTGCGCTCGCAGTTCTTCTCGCTCCTTCTTTCTCAGCTTCTTTTTCCTTCTGTCGTTTTGCCAGGCTTCTTGCAGCTCAATCTCAAATTCACTGTCGGATAGCACCAGCTCAGGGATGACTTGCTTGCCCTTGGGCTTTTTCCGTAGGCTCGGTCGATCAAAGTCCATGATATCAAACCCAAAGTAAGGATCGGAGTCAAGGGCATCTGCGAATGCCGATGCTGAAGGGAATGAGGGCTTTCCAGACCGGGCGCCTTTCTTACCTGACTTGGAATACCCGGTCGCTAGGTCCTCGAGCAGTATAAAATCATCCAAATCATCATCAGAATTCAAATCATCAAACATTTCCTTTTCATCCTGGTCAGTTTCACTCGATATCGTGCCTGATTCTTGTTCTGTGTCAAGTTGCATTTGAGCCAGCACTGGATACCTGCATGTCAGCATACGCCTTGACAAGAGGCGTGGTTCAGACTTACCATCCACTGAGCCCTCGGCCTTGTAGGTATTGGTTTGATTGTCTGCGGGTAATGATCTTGGTGACTCTCTTTGGAAGCCAGCGGGGCTAGAGGCCGACAGGTCCAACTGCGTCGCAGCTTTTTCAACGTCAATGGCCTCCTGGAGATCGGCGCTTGTTCCCTTGATAATTTCTGCGTGGTATTCGCTGTCTATGTTGGCGATGTAGTCGGCTACTGGGTCGATGTCTGTTTCTGGTGGCCAGTTTGGTTTGTCTGTGTCGGATTCTGCGTCGTCTTCGTCGTTGGCAACAGGTGGCAGGTCACGGTGTGCAGGTTCAACCACCAGTTTAGATAATGTTTGAGACAATTCGGCAGCGGCCGGCTGCACCATCCCTTGAATCTCTTGCTGGTTTGTTTCAATAACAACGGGTTTGATGTTCTTCCTCCGACCAGTGAACACAACTTCGTCTTCGCTCGAGTCGTCGGAATCTGACAATTCAAGTCGCAGTGTTGGGTCCGGGTGCCCTGTGTTGGCAACTTCCTGCCCTTGCGAATCAAAAAAGAAGGGAACCTCGGGGTCATCTACCCTATGGTCGAGTGGATTGTCGGTCATTGGTTCTGATGCGTCTCTGGTGGACTTCTGGTCCTCATCTTCCTGTTCCAGGGTTGGTTCCAGACTTCCTGCGCTCACGAAATTGACGGCCTTGTGGCGGAGGGCGTTTGACCATGATCGCTGGTGGCTTTCAGTGTTCCGAGCTTCTTGCTGCATGGTAAACTGGTGTGGCGATGGGTCTACGGATAATTAGTCTCAACGAAGTATAATGTAATCAAAGACAGATGAAGTATACCTCTGCCCACTGGTGCCCGCCTGGTACGGGCCTTAAATTTCCCATGGCGGGCCATGGGTGCAGATGAGATGGTTGAAGGAAAAGTTGTTCTGGCGGGATTTCTTTCTCGACGTTAGTGGGCCGGGGCGGTGACCCCAAATCAGAGAGCCATCACTGTCATTTTTTACAGAGATATCCATGATCTTGTTCGATGTATGTAAATCTTAAATCTTTCGGTGTCGCATCGATGCAAATTGGGAGAAACCATCCTTTTGACCCTTTTAGCCCTTAGGGATCGGTGACGTCTTGGCTTGTGACTGTGTTTAGACCCCTCTAGATATGTGTAGAAATAGCTTGAACTACAGATGATTCTACTTCTTTTGTATTGTTTTGTGTTCTTATGGATATATCAGTGGTTTATTTATTATCTTGCGTACCTCTGTGATTTCCTTGGAATGATGTTGATCTAAGCTCTGGTTCCCACTTCATGGGTAGGTAGCCTTGGATATATATATCCCCTCCGATCATCCCCCCACACCGTCTCGAAGCCCCCCTCATCACCATCTACAAACCACAACAGCGATGACGGTGGACATGGAAAAATGCAAACGCATAGTGCAATACTTCTGGGATCCAGAACCCCAGAATGATGTACCCACGGCGTCGATATGGTGCCTGGGTAGAGAGTATGCGACCCCGCAAATCACCGGTAAGTCCTAACCAGACCTGTCCGATGAGTCGGTGGAGACCTGAGTGCCGAATACACGCCACTTGTTTCTAACAGTCAAAGAAGATGGTCCGACAAGGCAGTCCGCAGAAGCTGGCATATCGAGTGAAACAACAGGGAAAGCCTGGCCGGAAGCATTTCTCTCTGATTTTGGATCGAGGCAGTGGATGACATACCGATCAAACTTCACACCGATACCACGAGCAAAATCACCAGAAGCGGCGTCCTCTATGACGCTAAGTGTACGGCTTCGGAGTCAGCTCATGGACTCCCAGGGCTTCACATCTGATACCGGGTGGGGCTGCATGATTAGATCCGGGCAAAGCCTTCTGGCAAACACGTTCGCGATCTTATTGCTAGGGAGAGGTGAGAGACAAAGCTTGATATACAGGGAAAAACCAGAGTTAACATTCGCACACCAGACTGGCGCAGGGGAGACAGACCAGAGGAGGAGTCGAAGTTGATTTCAATGTTCGCCGATCATCCAGATGCTCTATTCTCAATACATCGATTTGTGAACTGCGGCGCAGAGTCATGCGGGAAATACCCAGGAGAGTGGTTTGGACCGTCGGCAACTGCCAGATGTATACAGTAAGTGATACAACAAAGCAAATCGCTTGATACTGAGAGCAGACAGGCTACTTTCAACCCAATGTGAATCACCCAAGCTTAGGGTATACGTTACCAACGACTCATCCGATGTATATGAAGATAAATTTACACAAGTTGCGCGAGACATGACTGGCCGCATCCAGCCAACGCTTATCCTCCTAGGAATCAGATTGGGGATTGATCATATCACACCGGTGTATTGGGACGGACTACGAGCTGCACTGCAATACCCCCAATCAGTTGGTGTGGCAGGGTAGGTCCAAATGCAATCATCTAGACATAAGGCGCCTCTACTAACACTTCACAAACATCAAGCGGGCGCCCTTCTGCATCCCACTACTTTGTAGGATCTCAAGATTCTCACCTGTTCTTCCTCGATCCCCACTCTACTCGACCCGCAACACCATATCGACCTGATGAACCCTACACTTCAGAGGAACTTGATAGCTATTACACCAGCCGACTTCGGAGAATCCACATCAAGGACATGGACCCCAGCATGCTGATCGGATTCCTCATCAGAGATGAGGATGACTGGGCTGACTGGAAGCAACAAATTGAATCTACTCCTGGGCGACAGATCGTGCACATCTTCCCTGGACACGTCCAGCCAGATCATGGCCATGGTCGCGCAGGGGCGCTTGATGAAGTGGAAGTGCTGGATGACTCAGATGCACTGGAATAAAATTGGAATTACCTATCAAGTTGGATATCAGTTTGGCATCCCGAAGCTGCTGTAGCTACACAAGGCCCCTCGCTCGTACAGAACTAGTTGGAAAGATAGAATCATGATGCAATGCAATCACGCATTTGGAATTTCGCGTTCTAGTAGGGGAGGTCAATCCGTGCCTGCCCCATACCCGAGTTATGTTACACCGCATTCACATATCGGTAACCATCAAAGAAAATCGCCCATCGGGGGAAAAGAAAATTCAAGCCATCCCATGACGCATTAGAAACCCGCAAAACACCCATAACCGACCGCCTCAGAGCCCATAACAGATCAAGAGGCAGTAAAAACAAAGCAAGCTCAAAAGAAAACGTAAGGAACCCGCTTATTTGGCGGAGGAAGAGTACTTGGTAACGGCCTTGGTACCCTCAGAGACGGCGTGCTTGGCAAGCTCACCGGGGAGGATGAGGCGTACGGAGGTCTGGATCTCCCGGGAGGAGATGGTGGACTTCTTGTTGTAAGCAGCCAGCTTGGAGGCCTCGGTAGCGACACGCTCGAAGATGTCTGAAATTCAAAGTCAGAATATGAGCCGACTGAGACGCGCCGACGCGACCTTGGAGAACAAAACATACCGTTGACGAAGGAGTTCAGGATGGACATGGCACGGGTGGAGATACCAGTGTCGGGGTGGACCTGCTTGAGGACTAGAATGGGATCAGTACAAATGCGCCCAGCAAAATCCAAAAAAAACAACGCGCATATCACTCACCCTTGTAGATGTAGGAGGAGTAGGTCTCCTTGCGGGTCTTGCCGCGCTTCTTCTTCTCGCCAGAGGCAGCGGTGGCAGTCTTCTTGCCAGCCTCCTTCTTCTCAGCAGGGGCCTTGCCGCCAACGGGGGCCTTGCCACCAGTGGAGGGCTTCTTCTCAGCAGCCTTGGGAGCCATTTCGAATGTAGTTTTAAAAGGGTGGGTAAAAAGATGAAGTTTGAAAGATCAAAGGATGATGAAGGAAGCGTGTGGATGGGAAGCAGAGATGGAATGGGGGAGGAAAAGTAAGTGAGACGCGGTGACGAGGGGAGGCGCGGTCTTTATACTCGCGCACCAACAGGCAGTTGATCCTGGGGGGTGCAAAGGAGGCAGAATTTCAATACGGTAATATTGTGGTATGATTTGTATGATTAAAGAGGGGTTGACGCGTCTTAAGGCGGGGAAAGTGGCCCAGATTCACATCAAAATGAGTGTATGGTATGGTAATAGATCTAAATTACCAAACCTTACCCGAATGGGAATGTCTGATCTGACTGATCATTGGCTGCGCCCTCTAAGCGAGTGCGTGATCTGGGATGCCTCTTGATGCCGCCCAACGTCACCCTCACCGCGTCCTTATAAAGGTCCTCCGCTTCCACACGCTCTCCCACCTGCTCTTGCGACTTTCTCCTTAACTCACTCATCATCTTTCGACACTTTACCCTTTTTTCAAACCCCCCTTCAAAAACCCATCCATCAAAATGACTGGCGGAAAGTCCGGCGGCAAGGCTAGCGGCAGCAAGAACGCGCAGTCGTAAGTTGTTTACCCACGCGTTTTTCGATCTCATACTGACATCCACAAGCCGTTCCTCCAAGGCTGGTCTGGCCTTCCCCGTTGGTCGTGTCCACCGTCTGCTCCGCAAGGGCAACTATGCTCAGCGTGTTGGTGCCGGTGCTCCCGTCTACCTCGCTGCCGTTCTCGAGTACCTCGCTGCTGAAATCCTCGAGTTGGCTGGTAACGCCGCCCGTGACAACAAGAAGACCCGTATTATTCCCCGTCACCTCCAGCTCGCCATCCGCAACGATGAGGAGCTGAACAAGCTTCTGGGTCACGTCACCATCGCCCAGGGTGGTGTTCTGCCCAACATCCACCAGAGTACGTTACCCCGCACTTCTTTCCCATCTTCAATTACTAATCTGGTTTTCAGACCTTCTTCCTAAGAAGACCCCCAAGGCTGGTAAGGGTAGCCAGGAGCTGTAGAGCGGTGTCTCTGTTGTTTTCGCGGGTTCTTTGTTTTCTTTTCCGGCGCGGATTGGTTCTTTGACACGATAATGGGGTTATGGGACGGGCACGTTATGGCTCTGCGTTTTCTATTTTTTTCATCAATTTCCTGGTTGTACATTATGTCTACGGACATGGAATGATACCGACGACCTTAGCTCGTTTGAGGGATTTCAACTTTCGGATACTAGCCCCAGGGACAGACCTAAATCAATGAAAAGACTCTAGGTCCTTCAAGTGTTGACTTCGTCGTGCCTCATTTATATTTGCGTTCTCTACTGTATTTTGGTTGTCGCGTCGACTTGTACAGATTCAAGTCGTCTGTTTTTTCCGCTTTATTGTACACCAAGTATATCAACTGATTATTGGTATCGATTCGCGAACCTATCTGCATGAATTAGGCGTAGTTCATGTTCTCGATTAAAACCCCAGTCTTCCATTTGATATTGTATTTCGCACTTCCGCTCTCCATTAGTGGGCACCTGGGGATTGCGCATCTGCATTTGTAAAGATATTAGTGTTCCATGACAATTTTCGCTTGCCAGAGATGAGGTATCGACGTACATGGCAGGATTCGGGCCGGCAGGTTGCGTTCCCATTTGTTTCCGCCGGGCGCAGTGGGTGCCCGGTAAGGATCCGGGTGCTTCCAGTTCTCCAAGAGCTTCTCCGTTTCGCGCAACAAGACCTGTTCAATTGTGTCAAAGATGGCGCAGTAAGAAAGGGATTGGATCCTATACCTGCTGTTGGCGGGGATCACGGACGTCCTTGTTCGCTTCGAAAAGGGATCGGATATAGACTGCTTGTCCGCGCCACACCTGCCGGTGGACAGCCCAGTCGAGGGCCAACTTCAAGGAGCGCCTGTAGAGCGACCTGCAAATGTCAGTATATTCCTCTTGATTAGAAGGGACGGCTACCCACTGAACAGCGGAGGTGGACATGCTGAGATCTCAAGTCTTGTCCCGGGCCCAATTCCGGTCAGAAGGAAGGATAAACGAGAGAAGGTGGTTCGCTATGATATCTAAGTCTGACAACAATTGCAGACACTGTGGTTCAGGGTTTCCAACGGGGGTGAGTGGGATTGTCGTCAGGTTGACTATTCTGGGCTTCCTAATTCGTTCATGAAATGCTACAATGGTCCGTGTGGGCAGCCGTAGGATGTAAGAGGAATAGTCCTCTGCCGAAAGGGAGCCCGGTTTTACGTTACCCGATCTAATCCGAGCTTGACCTTCACCTTAGACCTTGAACTTCTTTTCTGAGAAGCCTCTTTTCTCACTCTTCCCGGTCGATCTTCCCGGTAATTGTTTGCTTTTTTTTCATTATTCAATTATGGCTTCTCGGCTCTCTCTTGCGCGCCTTTCGGGCTTGTCGGCTGTGGCCAGGACCACACCTCGGGCATCTAGTCAGTTCCGCAACCTCAAGGGGTTGTCCACTTTGACGCGCACAAAGGTGTCGCCTCGTTCGGCCTCTGGTTTACTCCAGGTTTCATCGGGGTAAGGAAAAATGCGCCTACATCATACCTGGTGGGAGCATATTTAGCTCATTAAATTAAACAGCATCAATGTCTCGCTCAACATGGCTCCTCTGGGAGGCCACCAACTCAGAACCTATGGTAAGGTCGATTTTGTCGCGACTCTGTCCAGTATTGTTAACCAATGTTTGTTATAGCCGACTCCATCGTCAAGGTTCCCCAGATGGCCGAATCGATTACAGAGGGTACCCTGAAGCAGTTCTCAAAACGTATGGCGCTTGTTCTTCAAATCAGCCATTGTTCACCAGTGCTTATTATAATATAGAGGTTGGCGATTATGTCGAGCGTGATGAGGAAATCGCGACTATCGAAACTGACAAGGTACGTTGGCATACTGGGAGAATTGACAGGGACTAAGGGTTGCTGACGCTAATTTCTTTTCTTCCGTGATCAGATTGATGTCTCGGTCAATGCCCCGGAGTCTGGTACCATCAAAGAATTCCTTGTGAGCGAGGAAGACACTGTCACCGTTGGACAGGACCTTGTTAAGTTGGAGCTCGGTGGTGCTCCGGAAGGAAAGAAGGACGAGGGTGCTGAAAAGCCCAAGGAGTCTGAGCCTAAGAAGGAGTCCTCTACCGCTCCTGCTCCCGCTGAGGCGGATAAGCCCAAGGAGACTCAGGCCTCAAAGCCTGCGCCTCCTCCGTCAGAGAAGCCCAAGGAGGCCCCCGCAAAGAAGGAGTCACCCAAGCCGCAAGGCGCCGCTGAAGCCAAGCCTGCCCTTGGGAGCCGCGAGGAACGCCGGGTATGTTTTCGCCATGTTTCGCCACATTGCTTACACCGACATTGCTAACATGGTACCTTCCATCTGCTCAGGTCAAGATGAACCGTATGCGTCTGAGAATCGCTGAGCGCTTGAAGCAGTCTCAGAACACTGCTGCGTCTCTCACCACCTTCAACGAAGTTGATATGTCGTCTCTGATGGAATTCCGGAAGCTGTACAAGGACGATGTCCTCAAGAAGACCGGTGTGAAGCTGGGCTTCATGAGCGCCTTCTCCCGTGCCTGCGTCCTTGCCATGAAGGACATTCCCGCTGTCAATGCCTCAATTGAGGGTCCCAATGGCGGCGACACCATTGTCTACCGTGACTACGTTGATATCAGCGTTGCGGTTGCAACTGAAAAGGGCCTTGTAACTCCTGTTGTCCGCAACACCGAGGGCAAGGACCTCGTTGGAATCGAGGAGGCTATTGCCGAGCTTGGCAAGAAGGTAAGTCTTCAGGGCTGGTATTCTTATGCAGTTTTGCTAACGGATGATCAATCTGTAGGCTCGCGACAACAAGTTGACTATTGAGGATATGGCCGGTGGTACCTTCACTATCAGCAACGTAAATTTCCCTTCCCAGATAGACCATGTCCAGAGAAGGCTAACTTGAATAGGGTGGTGTCTTTGGTTCCCTGATGGGTACACCTATCATCAACCTTCCTCAGACTGGTAAGTTCCACCATCTCTTGTGTGTCTATTGGGTCTAACACTCTTTGCAGCTGTCTTGGGTCTTCACGCCATCAAGGATAAGCCTGTCGCCATCAACGGCAAGGTCGAAATCCGCCCGGTATGTGACCCCCCTCCCCCAGTAAATCACTTTTATTGGGATCTATCTCACTAACATTTGCCGGCAGATGATGTACCTCGCTCTCACCTACGATCACCGTCTTCTGGATGGTCGCGAGGCTGTTACTTTCCTGGTCAAGGTATGTCATTACTCTCCATCTTCAAATATGGTCAAAACACTAACTTTCTTACAGGTCAAGGAGTACATTGAGGACCCCCGGCGCATGCTGCTCGGCTAGGTGATATTCACTGCCGACACTGCCCTTGTTGCCCTGCGTGTTTTCATGTCTAGAGCGGCCTGTTGCGCCCTTTGTAAATTATTAGGTTTCCAAGATATAAATGCCATGTTAAGGACATGCCTTCTAGCAGGCTTAGTCTGGGTGTTGTTCTCACTCGTGGTTCAATAGATACAGTGTCTTCTACAGATGGTCGAGTCTTCGATTTGACGTATTGGCCGTCAGGCCTGGGGTCGAAGGAAATGAATAAAGCAATTAAACATGTAAAAGTACCCATTTGGGCGAATTATTGGGTTCCCTGGATTTTCTTGCTCGCCCTTTCGGGGCTGCTGGACTTTGTGCGCGTTAGGATACAATACAGTGTGCCATGCAGGTACTGTCACATACACTCGCATCTCGGATCCTCTTCAGTAGATGAAGTTTGCTTCAGGACTGGCAATATTCAATCACCCGCTGTGTTTCCTCATGGGTCAACCCGATCAGCTGGCCCTGCTCTACTTGTACAAGTAGGGGCACATCCAGGACGTCCATGAGATCCTCGAAGAACCCAGTCAAACGGTTGTGCAGCAATTGGACGTCGAAAATCCGGTCTAGCTCTTCTCGGCTTGCTGGGGCTGCGGTGCCGTAGGGGGGTGGCATATGCTCGAGAAACATTCCACGGCTGACCTCCCAGTACGCGTTTAGCTCGTCATCGTTGGTTGTCCATGAACAAAGCCTGCGGAGATGCTCCGGGAAGCGGTCCTTTTCTTCCAAGATCGCATGCGCCATAAGATGGGCACCGAGGTCAAACCAGCGTTTCTTGGATACATTCTCGATTGAGGAATGGCAAAATTGCATAAATTCAACTGCAATGTGGGACAGGGGCGTGAAATTTGGGAGGGGGCGACGATCCCTGGGAGCCTCGTAGCGGCAGTAGAGATTGACGATATGGAAGATCCGCAGTTTGAGGTCGAGATCCCAGGGAAGGGCAGGTTCGAATTGGTGGCCCTCGATAATCCAGCGGAAGGCTAGAGGAGTCAACACGTGGTTTCGTGATACAAACCAGAAACCTTCAGGTGGACTTACTTTCAACCGATTCCACGAGCCATTCCACATCTGCGCAGATATCGGGATTTCCAACCATGGCAAGAAGTCTGCTGATGGCCAGGCAGACGAGGTAGTCCAATATCATCAGATCTACCTCCGCTCGGACATTGGGGGTTTGTTCCGCCATTTCAATCTTAACCGGGAAAGAGTATCAATAATGCGGGTTTTCCAGCGCACTGGGTAAGTCCATGTTGCCGTAGGATAGGGGTGTTGTTCCCACGGCGATTGTGTACGAAGTATGGTCAACAACTGGGCAATCTGATAGCTAGGAGTAAGGTCTTACTAATCACCATAGCTCCCCCACCTGCCTAGGTGAGCACTCTCCCGTTTGTATGCTTGTTTATACGGTCTATGACGTTCAGATATGATGATATAGAGCTGAACACATTTAAAGGCGTATGAGGTATACAACCGTCACGTGTGGAGTGTCGTCATTGCCGTACACATGATGATCCATGGATATATATATGCATCAGTGACATCCTCCATCCTCTCCCATCACATCACTTCATGATCTTATGCTTGGTCTATCCAGAAAAAAGGCCCTGACAGTAGGATTAAGGCGCAAAACAACGTCTATCAATATGGCATGGTACTGTTCCGGTTCCACCAACGCCGAGCTGATCGAGAACCTATTCAAAGCCGAGTTAATTCAGAATGAGCGTGTGAAAGAAGCCATGATAGGAGTAAGTAGGTCCCTCATCCCCTTGAACATTATCTAACGGATCCAGGTTGATCGAGCTCATTACGCTCCATCTCGGCCATACTCGGACTCGCCCCAGCCCATCGGGCATGGAGCTACCATCTCAGCACCCCACATGCATGCTCATGCATGCGAATATCTCATTGATTACCTCAAGCCTGGCTCTCGAGTGTTGGACATTGGATCTGGCTCAGGATATTTGACCCACGTCTTCGCCAACCTGGTGACCGACTCATCCGGCAGTGCAGTCCAGGGACAGGTGATTGGAATCGATCACATCTCCGAGCTGACAGACCTGGCCCGCGATAATATGAACAAGTCCGAGGAAGGCCGTGAGCTGCAGGCATCCAGAAAAGTCGAGTTTATCACGGGTGACGGTCGCCTCGGATGGAAAGAAGGTGCACCATACGATGCAATCCACGTCGGAGCTGCGGCCGAGAATCTTCATCCGACCCTGGTGGACCAGCTACGTGCCCCTGGGCGATTGTTCATTCCCTTGGAGTCGGAGGATGGTAGAAGCGCCAGGGATATTTTGAGCGACGGCCAATTTATCTGGGTGGTAGATAAACGGGAGGATGGGTCCGTTCACAAAGAAAAGGTCTTCCAGGTCAGGTACGTGCCCCTGACAAATGCTCCAGTACGATGAAGGAAGGGACCAGTAGGTTAAGGATTGGCCTACATTCGGCTTTGCGTGGACTGTTTTACTTGCTCTTACCATTATCCCTGCGTATATCACAGAGTGCGGGGCCATGGGGCCTCTGGACAAATAACCCATTAAGGGTTTGGTAGCTCGCCGACAACAGATGATAATAACAGAAGTATTTCATTGCAACACTTATGTCCTCATAGTGACGCCAAGCCTCAAATACATGCCGGCGGGTGTCCAAAGTCACTAAGAGGGAAACTCCGCAACCCGCCATGTTCTACACAGAAGAAGAGAAAGAAAAAGACAAATGTTAAAGACTATTAGCGGAATCCGCCTGGAAAGTTGAACCCTTGACCGCCAAATTTGAACTGTGGTCCGCCTCCCTGTTGGAAGAAGAACTGCTGACCACCACCGTGACCAAATGGATTGCCTTGGCCCTGGAAAGGATTTCCACGCTGCGATTCAGGATCATTGGGATCGTCACCATTGTCGAACCGTGTCCGGAGTTCCGAATCAGATAGAACCTCATAGGCTTCGTTGATAGATGCCATCTTCTTCTCTGCTTCCTCCTTGCTAACACCCTGGGCATGTGCCTTGTCTGGGTGGTGTTGTTTAGTGAGTTGGCGATAAGCTCGCTTGATCGTTCGATCATCCGCGTCCCGACTGACACCCAGGACCTTGTAATAATCCTTTTGCTTCGAACGCTTCAGGAGGGCGTGAGCCTTTTGATGGAGAGATTGAACCTCCTGAGAGTTGGGGTGGTGTTCCTTGGCCGAGTCAAGCGTGCGTATAGCATCTTCAAACCGATCTTCGTCTAAAGCGGTCTGGGCTTTGTACAGGAGACCGTGGAGTGAATGAGGAACAAGTTGTAGAGATTCAGAACAATAAGGGCCAGCCTTTTTAAGCATTCGCATCTGATATACATGTCAGTCAACTAGTCAAAATAAGCGGACGTGTAAAACATACCTCACGGAGAGCCTCGCAGGTCTTCTCGACGAGGAATATATATAGGTTGTTAGGCGCCAGAGGGTGAATATGGCCAGCCTTCTTTGCCTCCTCAACGTCTGTCTTGGTGTCTGTAATCAATCCACTGGATTCGGCATCCCCGACCATGAGATTGACTGCATTGCTGAACTTGCGCGCCTCCAGGACGGCATGCAATCTCTCCAATCGCTTGACAAGCTTCCGTTCACGTTTATAGAGACGATTGCAGGCCTTCGAGTCGGGATCAGCATGAAGACATTTGCGGATCTGAGCAAGGCCACGGTCACTGTCCCCTAAAGAGTAAAACAGCATGGATGACATCTGCAAGTGAGACTCGATCAAGCTAGGTGAAATTTGCAATACGTGCGCCAGGTCGCTGATACCTTCTTCTGTCTCGCCTCGTTCAAAGTGGCAACGAGCTCGCGCCTGCCGTAGAGATAGTGCCGTGTTTGCTTTTAGAATGGCCACATTTGCCTCAGAGATGCAGCTCTCCCAAGCGCCCTGCTTTTCGGCACTGAGAGCCAACGTGGCCGCATCACGCGCAGCCTCCAACTCCTTGTAATCAGTAGATGACTTCTTTCCAGCCCGTTCGAGGTCCTGCAGGGCTTCTGCCCAGTGCGCGGACCGTGCCTTGAGGCGGGATCGTTGTAGGAGAGCGCCCTCAAAGTCTGGCTTGAGCTCCAGGACCCGATCAAAGTCGTTTGATGCCTGAGAGTTCTTTCCAATTGATAGATACGCCGCGCCTCGCTGGAAGAGAGTGATATAGTTGGTAGGGTCACGCGAGACTGCAGCGTCGAAGTATGCCACGGCGTCTCGAGGAGAACCCTGTGCGAGGTGGGCTTTCGCAGAAGAGATCAGTTCAGAAAGAGGCGTGTCCGGTGGGATTTGAAGGGCATATCCGGTGGAAAAACATGCCAGAAAGGCTGTGAGCAATTCCAAAGAAACGAGCATCTTGGAAGTATGCGGCGCAGTACCGGAGGTGTATGAGACGAGGTAAATTAGAGTAGAATTGTTGATTAATCAGTCTCACTAGGGGCGCAGGAAGTAGGTCATAGTCTGAAAGCCAGAATCAAAATGGGCCAAAACGAAGAGAACAAAGGAGACTTTGGAGGGCGAAGTTGGATAGCATGTCGCATACTCGAATCCGTGGCCTTTACAGTGTAATGTTCCGTTACCGTCATGTGACATGGATTGTTTCACGAACTCCAAACCCTCCGAATTCCTCTGTCTATTGGCATCCATTCCTTCAAAGTATGCTCGGCTTTCAGTCGATATGCCGCCCATGTATCCTGCGGCCAGCTAGTCTTGGTTTGACACTGTCGCCTTTGCGCGCCATCAACACCGGTACCTGGCCCCCATATGCTGTCGCGATTCAATACAGCTAATGCGTGCCAAAGCATCGGAATCCGCCCTGTCACCAGCCCTCTTAACTAGAGCTCGTCTACTCACAGCTGAGCACACCAAACTTTCTGACCGATTGGGCAAGTCCTTTGATGCCAAAACTGCCAAGCGAGCTGGAGAGCTGGCACCGATTGCCAATGTCCTAAAAGAATGGGTCAATGCCAATGATGTATGTGCCGTCAATCAACCGAGCATCTGACCCTCTCCCTAATACACATTGTCTAAAGTCCATAAGTGAGCTCAAATCTTTGCTGGACGATCCCAGTACGGATGCGGAGCTGCGGTCACTGGCAATTGAAGACCTCGAAAGCAGTCAAAATGTCCTACCAACGATTTCGAATCGATTGAAAAAGTCCCTGATTCCCCGGCATCCATTTGCAGATCTCCCATGTCTGCTTGAAATCCGCCCAGGTGCGGGCGGCGACGAGGCAGGCTTGTTTGCATATGAGATGTTACGGATGTACATCGCTTTTTGCACTCGAAGAGGCCTCCGCCCAACCATTCTGAAGCAGGAAACAGAGGTTGGGCCATCAGAAGACCGTCTAAGCGAAGCGGTGATAGAAATCGAAGCCGAAGGAGCATATGATCTCCTGCGAACGGAATCGGGGGTACACAGGGTTCAAAGAGTGCCCGCAACAGAGACAAAGGGTCGTACTCACACCAGTGCTGTTAGTGTGATGGTATTGCCAAGCTTCCCAGAAAATGGTAGCGAGATGGACAGTGCTCTGAACTTTGAAGATCCGACCAGCGACTACTATATTGACCCTCAAGAAGTTCGCGTTGAAAAGATGAGAGCTGGCGGTGCTGGCGGGCAGCATGTGAACAAAACGGAGTCCGCAATTCGACTAACTCATATACCCACGAATACCGTGGTCTCCATGCAGGACGAACGGTCCCAGCAGGCCAACCGGAGAAAAGCATGGCAGGTGCTTCGGGCAAAGCTGGCTGAAGCCAGACAAGAAGCTCGAGAGCAGGAACTTGTGCAACTCAGACGAGGCATTCTGGGCGGAGTGGCTAAAATGGGCCGAGGTGACAAGATCCGAACCTATAATTTCGGCCAGAGTCGTTGCACCGACCACCGCACTGGCATTACGATCCATAACCTTGACGGTGTCCTCGATGGTGGTGATGGGCTGGATACTGTGATGGAGAGTGTACGCACCTGGATGGCTGATCGCGAAGTCGAGGCCATGGTAGCCGAGGATCAGGCCAAAGAACAAAAGTAGGCCCATAACAGTGTCAAATCCGCATGTATTTTTTCTGTACAATAAAATAAAGAGATACCATGTACGATACAGCAGGCAAGCAAGGAAACAATCTATTGAACAAGAACAATCTAGAGATACTTCCGCTCTGGGTCTGCAATATCCAGTAGATCCATAGCTTTCTCATACCTATCTAGCAGTTAGCCATAATCCTCAATTTGAGATATCAAAACTGACATGGTGAACACAATTCCTCCACTCATAATCAATCTCGCGAGTCGTGGAACAGCTCCTGACCAAAAAGTCAAAATACCCTCATCCTTGAAGATTCTAGCTGCGCAGACAAAGCTGTTCTTGTAGTTCTTGCTGGCCTCAAGAGATTGCATTCTAAGGAGAATATTAGTATATACCAAGGGGTTTTTGTTATTTGGGTTGCCAACCTTGTCTTCACCGTGTCCAGGGGTTGCGTCACATAGCTGTATGAATGTTAGAGCTAAGAATCCTACTGCTTGGACACAAAATGACCTACACAGTGATCAAACCCGCGATTCCTCCAATGGCAAATGTACTGGCAGTACCCAGCTTCTCGCCCGGCGCCACATAGCCCTCTGCAAGTTGCTTCAATGTCGTATAAGCCGTGAACCGGGTAGCTGAATTAGCAGCCTGTCTTGCTGTGGTGGGGACGAAGCCCTGGAAGAAGCCTCGAACACCTCTCTCTTGGAAGATGATTTTGCTACCGTGCAAAAAACCGCGCATGCGAGGGTTGCCAGACTTGCGGTCATCAATCCTATAAGCCATGTATGATTAGAGCCAAGAACTTCGCCAAAGAGGAACATGGAAGCAGCTGACAGTTGAGTCTTGATGCTCTCAAAGGGGGTGACGGCTAGAAGAGACTCGGTGAATCCAGCACCAAAGCCAGCCACGACCGTCCTTGGTCCCGAAATCTTGCCGTTCTCATCCTGGAGAACGGATTTGATGGCATCGAAAGCGACGAATCCTATTGTGTGATCTCTTCGTCAGTCCATGTGCCAATGGCTCATCGATTGCGGAAAGGGAGGCGCACGAATACCCGCCTTAAGCGAGTTCCCAATAATCAGTGTTGTACATCCTGCGTACCACTGGCTTCCGAATGGCGGCCACGGGAGCTTCTTGCCGTGGGCAAGTTGGCGATTGAGTTGCGTCCGGGTCTTTGCGACTAGTGAAGAACCTTAGCGTGGAATTGTTGAAAGCTATAGAATGGCATACATTCAGCAGGATAGGTGATTGCTGGAGCGTGCAAAAGTTAGCTAGCTACCTGGACTGGGGGATTATTGAGCTCTTTACCGATCTCCACGGCTCCAGCAGTGGACCCCGCAAGGATGGAGCGGAGGGCGCTGGGCTGTCCATTGGTGAGTTTCAGAGATCCGACAAGAATGTAATCGGAGAGCGAACCTTGGCCTTCTGATCTTTATTCGCCGTTGCCATTGTGGCTGAATGCTGGGTAAGATCGGAGAACTGGGTCCGTTGGACCTCGGAGTAATGATGATATACGGCCACCCTCACGTGCCGCCTGCGCACTTCTACAATCACGGTTACTGGGCATCAAATTGGAGGGATTTTGTCAATTCACTATATGCTTCATCTAGCTAGATCCATTCAGCAAACAGTGCTCCTCCAAACTTTTTTTTTGTTTTAGTGTTTTTTTGTGTGGTTGTTTTTGCGAGATATCAGGGACACGAGGGCTTGTGTCAATTCTGGGGTCGGGCATCAACTCATTCTCTTGAAACCCTCTCGACACCCTGTGTTATCTGTGGAACCACAGCACCATGGCCAGTGAACTTTCGAGTATAGCTGTTGGGGTAAGAAGTTGGCGACATGAGAGACAAATGTATATGTGGATAAAAGTTCCCAGTCGGTGGCTAGACAGGGGAGGAGTGCCAACAAGGAAATGGGCCATGGAGATCTTCAAGGTAAAAGGGTGAAATCGTCACACATTGGGAGCGTGGTAAACAGAAAGAGACCGACTGAGGGAAAAGTCGCATGAGATCGATGTATAGAAACCGCTTCTTCGAATCCTGTGGAACGTCACAGAGACTCAACCAATAGATCCAAAACATGAACGCCAATTGCCCTGCAAATCTGCGAAGAAAACAAACAATCACGTTGGGCATATGTACACCCCTTCATGGAACGAAGCAGGAGCGAAAAGCATGGTGGACGCCGGAAATGCACGAGTTTCGTACCGAAGTTCCAATCCGACTCATGGCGAGATCAGTGAATCAGTGGAACCACGAACAACGGAAGAAGAAACATATGATACACGTGTCGCGCCAGAACCGTATCACTATGACCAGATAAGAAACTCAAATGCCGGGATAGTCCAGCAAGACCTCTGCAAAGATAAAAGGGGATAACAGGGGAAGAAAAGGTGAGGAGGATAAATAGTGATACTGCAAAGAAAGAAGTGTCAAAAGCGGAACGACAGTGCACCGATAGAGTAACGAGGAGGGGAAAGAAGCTTGATCGCTGCGAAGCCGAGTCAAGAATTAAACCACAGGGTCAAGATGACCCAATGATTTTACACCGTGGCATGTCCTTAGGAAATTGGAGCTTGAGGTTGACCACCCATTTGACCTTGAGCAAAAGCTATTCTGTTGGAGTCACTGCCGTGTTGCCCACGGCGCTGACCTTGGCCACGACCGCCACGATAAGAGCCTCGTCCTCGATTGTTGTTGTAGTATTGTCCGTTGTTCGGGTGGTTGCTTTGGCGACGGGGCTGACGGTCTCCGTTGCCCATGTTTACAGATCCAGCCCCAGTTTGAGGCGGGGGGTTGGAGATTGGGCGAGGAATGTTCTCAGGGGAGTCGTACACGTAGAGCTTCTTGTCGATGTTCTGAGGGATAGGCTGGATTTCTGTGCCTAATTCTTGTTCGATCTTGTACAGATTGAACCGATCTTCCCAGTTAATGAGGTTGATAGCAAGACCCAAGTGTCCGAAACGGCCCGAGCGACCAATACGGTGGAGGTAGGTTTCAGCATTCTTGGGGAAGTCAAAGTTGATGACAACATTGACCGCCTGAATATCGATACCGCGAGTCAACAAGTCGGAGCAAACCAAATTGCGACACACGCCATTTCTGAAATCATGGAACACTCGGTTACGGTGCTGCTGAAGCATTCGAGCATGGGAGTAAAAGCATGAGTAACCAAGCTCAGTAATTTTCTTCGCAAGCAACTCAACCCGGTTGGTCGAGTTACAGAAGATGATTGACTGGTTGATCTGGAGTTTGGAGAAAAGGGTGTTCAGGCAATGAACCTTTTGCTTCTCCTCAACGAATGCGTAGTACTGAGTGATACCGCGCAGAGTGAGTTCGTCCATGAGATTGATCTCGTATGGGTTGCGCATGTGCTTGTCCTGTGGGAAATTAGTGGTTGAACCAATAAAAGATATGTGTCATGGAAAATTACCTTGAATGATTTGACAATGAGGGGGAAAGTGGCACTGAAGAGCATGGCCTGACGGTCTTTCGGGTGGAACGACAAGAGTTGCTCAATGACGGGGGTGAACTCGGGAGACAGCAATTTGTCGGCCTCATCCATCACAAAGGTCGGGCATTCGGACAAGTCGGCAACGCCTTTGCTGGCCAAGTCGAGTACTCGTCCGGGAGTTCCCACAAGAATGTGAACAGCATCATTCAACCGGATAATGTCATCCATCAAGCCAGTTCCACCGGTAGTGACCATGACGTTGATGCCCAGATGCTTTCCAAGGGTCTTGCAGACCTGTGATGTCTGAAGAGCGAGCTCTCGTGTGGGGACCAGGATCAAGGCTTGGGTCTTAGTGCTTTTAGGATTGATGCGCTCAAGAGTGGGGATGACAAAAGCAGCGGTCTTTCCAGTACCGTTCTTGGCTCGGGCCAGAATGTCTCTTCCCGTGAGGGCAACCGGTATCGTCTCTTCTTGGATGGGAGAGGGCTTTTCAAATCCAGCCTCAAAGATTCCCATCATAAGCTCGCGCTTGATATAAAAATCTTCAAATTCGAGGCCTTTTGTGGCGGTAACATCCTTTTTTTCCCCAGTTAGTTTCATCTTTACCCCCGTGAAAATCACCGGTGACGAACCTCGGTTTGTGGTCGGGCATCTTTCGGGGGAAGATTCAGTGTGTCTTGTAGCCTCTGCTCGGTAGGAGCTTCTCTAAGCGGGCCATATTATTAGTGTTTGCTTTGAAATGGACAAAACATGACCGACTTACCCTAGCTTGGTATTGCCGAGTTGTGCAGCAAGTGCGTCGGTCATTGTGATAAGGGTATGAGGGAGGGGTAGGAGTTTTTCAGGAGGATGAAATTTCAATCAAGTCAATAAATCGGGGTTTCAAGACCGAGGAAAGCGTGCAGATCTTGCGAGAGTTGACCGTATTGCAAGAGTGTAATAGGCAGTCAAGCGTGGTGCTTGAATGATGGAGGGTGATCAAAGGTGTGGTCGGAGGTAGGGAGGGAGAAGTAGTCAATGACGGAAATTAGTGATGTTTCCGGACGTGCTTTGAGGCCGATTGCGACTGAAAAAAAGTCGTGTTGTAAGTGGACAGTAGATCGAATGGTCAATCAACGAAGCCTTTTGTGTGAAGCTGAGGGGCTTCTAGTTATCGCAGTGAAGGGGGATCACAGATAGAAGGGTGGATAGAAGAGACCTGGTGAATTCGCAATAAGGTCTAGGGCTAGAGGTTTAGATGGTGATGGCGGGGAGCGAGGAGACTCAGGATGAAGTCGAACGAAGCTAAAACGGTCCCGCCGGTTCTTGAAGATCACGTGAAACGACCCTCACTAGCACCATCTGTTCACATAAATTGAATCCAAGCTTAAAAGCTTGTTACTTTGGGAGTCTTATTTATAAAGCTTCTCGATTCCTAATGCAGGGATGCATGTAACAGCGTATCATATAATATGCAATGTTTATTAGTAGAAGAGAACGTCGACTAATATTCAACCCTCCACGTGACTACATAGCAAAGGAACAAGAGAGAAACGAGGCAGATGCCTATATGGGTTAAAAATCAGAAGATCATATGGCATTACTTTAGTCAAGGGTATTTCGCTGCAAAAAAACCAGGAATTCAAAGGGAGAGCTGCAACAGAACCTGGAAGACTAGCGCCGGAATGATAAAGTAGTCTGGCCACGCTCTGGCTCTGCCAACTCTTTCACCCTAACATCAGGAGAGATGGTGATATCGGTTTTCGTGCCAGGCGTGATTAAAATGAACTGTCGCCCGATAGAGCGTCTGGCGGCAATCATCTGCGTAGAGGATTAGCGTGTTGTCTCTATCCGGGAGATTGTGGACTCACAAGCATGTCAATGGCCATTTTTCGGTTGATATGGTCCATGTACACATCGCTGTTGATGACATTAATAAGAAAGCCCAAGAAATATATGGGTTTGAACGTACAATTCATCCAGGCAACGGATAGGGGAACCCATGGCTTCCCAGAGAGCCAACAAAAGACACACTTGCGAAAACGACTTTTCACCCCCGGAGAGCGTCTTTGCACCCCGTCCAGTGCTGTCATCTTTGGTAATGTCGGGCTCAACCTGGAGAAGGGGTGGGGTTGGTCAATTTCACAGTCTGGACCTCGGGAGGTGATATTCTTACTTGCAGATCCAACCGTTTCTCACTATGATCAGCCAGAAGCCGACCACGGAAGCTTCGCTCACTGAGTAAGTAGGTGAATTGAGCTTTGGCTCGAGACGAAATGTGGGACCGGAAGATTTCCCACCGCTTCTTACGGTTACCAAGAGTGTTTTTGAAGATCTGTAACAAGATGTTAGGGCAAGACCAAATTCCAGAACCGTGAAAAGGACAATAGATGATACCTGAGCCAAAGTCGAGAGTTCCTGGACCTGTTTCGTAGCTCGTAAATAAGCTGCCTCGGTTCTCCCTGCTTCAGCAGCAATCTCTTCCCGAGAAGCCCCCAGCCTAGAATTTTGATAGTTAGACCAGATCACCACAAAACAAGAGGCACATGGAGAAAATACATACTCCGAACTGTAGCGCTCCAGGTCTCGGATTAACCGGTCAAGCTTTCGATCAAGGCTCTCCGCGGTTTCCCCTTCGTCCACAGAAACTCGAGATGAGACCAAGCTTGCCTTCTCATTGTATTCGACAATGCGCGCTGCTACTTGCTCTCTTTTGCCGTGAATAGTCGCCCTCTCTTGCTTGTCCTTTTCAATGTTTGCAATGGCGGCGTTCTTATCACTGAGAACTTTGCTTTTCTTTGAGTTGACAAGCGTGTGCTCGCTTTCCGCAACTCGCAATTTTTGTTGAAGGGTTCCAAGCTCAGAATCCTTGGAGGACAATTCCCGCCTGATTTCCTTCAGTGTCTGCATAATGGCCGCCATGGCTGTCTCGCTGTCTTTGTATGAACCTTCATTTAGTTGCTTCTCATCTTCCGCTTCCTTGAGAGCCGAATAAAGTGCATCGATGCGTCCGTCTTCCGCATTTTCTTTATCAAGGGCGCCCCTGAGTTCTTCAACATGGTCTTCCTTGCGTTGCATGGAAATTTGAAGTTCTTTCTCTCTCCTCCCATGCCTCAGATATGCCTGTTTGCAGGCTTCGGCACGCGAGCGAGCGGAAACCATTTCTTGTTCGAGGTCGTTCAGCTGGCGCTTAAGGTCACTAACAACATCACGTTGTACACTAAAAATAAGAAAAAGAAAGCTGGTCAGTGGCAAGATCTCCTCAAACGTCAAGGCCCTGTGGTTATAGGCTCGTACCTGATTTGTAAAGCCAGGTCTGATTTCATGCGCGGGTGAGCACTGTACATCGACACTGGAGCTTGACTTGGTTCACCGGCTCGACTGTATGACAGATGGATCCCGCGGCGTCTATCTCTCGCATCAATGCAGTAGCATCGTTTCACGTTCCTTGGGCGTGCACCATCGAAGAGTACGGATGATGCTTCTTCTAGCGTTTCTATTAACAACATTTGTTCAATGCCGTGGTTGATGATCAGTTGTTTCCGAACTAATTGGTTGTCAATCTAAGTAACAGTCAGCAGTGATACCTATCCTCGGTTGTACAATCTCAGCTTACCTGGAGGATTCTCAAAGCAGTGTCAAATTGAGGATCTGGTTCATGCGCCGAGGTATCCAAATGGCCGCCAGTGCCAATGAATATCGGAGAGTTACTATCATGGGTGATATTAGCCATTTAGCCCTCGCAAAATATTTCTGCGATATACAGATATACTTACCAGCCTACTCGCCGCATGATACTAGACAGAATGTTCATGTCTCTTTTTGAAGTCACGATGAAACTGCCAAGTGTACCACCGAACGAACTCTCCAGGATGGAGGACCACTTTGGCTGTAGCAAGGTGACGTAGTGACCGATTGGACCGACAGGTCGAGATTCGAAGGATTGTTCTTGCTGAATGGCCTTGAGCAAGGTTGACATCTTGGGATGATATCCGGACTGCCTTGCTCCACCTTCTCGAGTGAGTGTTTGCAAGCGGTTCTCTGCTTGATCAAGTTCCAGTCTTTTCTCCTTAATGGGTCCTTGAGTTGCTTCAAATTCCTTTCGGGACGTTTCGACCTCTTCCCGTAGACGGTTTACACCCGAACGATGCTCGTTGTATTCTTTTTGAGCAGCAGCGGCGTCATTTGCAGCCTGTTCACATGCCTCTTGTTTTCGGGCATAACCCCCGCCGCTTGCATCGGCGAGACGCTGATTCTCTTCGTAAACTTTTTGCTGTGTTTCCTGGATTCTAGTCTCTGCTGATCTCAGGTATTCCCTGATCTGACGCTGTTCGGCCTGGAGAGAGGGTTAGAAAGTACTCAAACCGGGGGAAGGTTCAGATCTTACCTGTAGATCATGTCGTCTATTCATCTCCGCGTCCAATTTTTCCTTGATCTTTTCCTTTTCGGTTGTAGCTTCTTCCAATGCCGCAGCAGCTCGCCAAGAATGTTCAGCAGCGGTTTCACGCTCTGTCTCGACTGCTTGGAAGGCATCATCAAACCTAGCGAGTTCGGACTCCGCGTTGATAATCAGTTCATCCGCCTTCGCAATTTCTTCGGTCAGTGAGGCTTGCATCTGAGGCTTGTTAGACAGCAGAGCTGGAAATGAGGGGAAATGGCACCGACTCGTTCTTGCTCCTCAACCTGAGCCCAGACCATTTGGCTTCGGAAGTTCCTAATACGAGCTCTCAGGGAATCGTGCTGGTCAGAGATCTGTAGCTTTTTCTTCGCTGCGTCTTTGCGGGTTTCAAGCACATGGATGTCCTGTGCCGTAGTTCTGAGTTTCTCCTCAATCTGGTCGACAGATTCCTCGATCAAACGATAATCCTGGTCCAGTTGTTCGAGCTGCACACCTTTAACAAAAAACTTGTATTTCTCAGCCGGGCTTGAGGTGCTGAGGAATTGGCGAGCCATGTCCTGAGAGAGCACGTTCATAGGATTGTCGATCTGCAAGGAGAAATAGTCTGTGATGGCGTCCAACTCGGCTTTTTTGGTGGAAATTATGCGCCCATTCTCTGCCTTGATCTTGAATCCACTGGAACCACTTCTAGAAAAGTGACGTTCGACGATGATAGATTTTCCATAATCATCCGACATGTAGGCGCCATCGCCTTGGTTCTTGATACGAACAATGATTGTGCCGTTCTCTTTGCCTTCTTTGATGAAGTTTTTGAGGCTTTGCCCTCGATTTGTGGCAGAAGCTTTGCCACCAAGACACAAAGTAATGGCAGTAAGAATAGCACTCTTGCCGCTGCCATTCTTTCCCACGATGAAATTGATCAGAGGGCCCAATTCCACGTTGAAGTGGTCATGGCACATGAAGTTGTAACATTCGACGCGCTCCAAGATTCCATGTTCAGCAGGCACGTTGGCCTCATCGATAAGGTGGGCATATTTGTCTTGAATTATTTGTGTCTGGCGGAGTTCTAGCTCGTCCTCATCATCGAGAAGCGCGTCGTCGTTGACGGAGAGATATGAATCTCGGAGGGTCTCATCGTCTTCGGGGTCTGGCGGGTCAGATGTTCGTGGCCGTTTTCTCTGTTAATGATGTTAATATCTTATCATCAATTTTAGCTCGAAAATCATACCGTGTGAGGAGAATTCATGGTAGATTGATCGGATGCATCGTCGGAGTCGGCAGACGTCTGCAGGCGCTTGAGGGATGGCATTTGAAAAACTGAGAATGTCGACAGATTCAGCAGCTAGCGCATGGTCAAAAAGTCAACGTCAGTCGGGTTGGCTGTAGACACAAAGAGGTACTGATAGTCGCGTCGCGCAATTCGCGTCAAATGTGGTCCTTACTAAGCAAATTGATAGGCGGGGGACCTCGCAGAGGGGCCCGACAAGTGCGATAAGAGTGAAATATCAAATTTACTCTAATTAGGTGTAAAGTACACCTGGACAAGATGATAATTTATACTATTGGGAAGGTTTAGACCACTTCCAGTGTTATTTCATTATTCTGTGGGTGATCACCAAGTCCGAGCATATATCTTATCATTATGGTCAGCCGAGACAGCTGAATGTGTACTGTATGTCGATGAAGAACTGGAGTAGTGATCTATGCCGAGGTAGGCTCTTCCGCAACGTAGTGCAGATATGCTCCCAACAGCTTGGTTCCCTCAATGTAGTTTCTCTTGTCAAGTTTTTCGTTGACAGAGTGAGCGGCATCAGTCGAGCTTCCCATAGGGAGAAGCAAGACATTCTTGCCTGTGGCTTGCTCAAAGGTCAAGGTGACAGGAATGCTATCAACGGTTAGAGACAATGTCAAAATTTGATAGTAGGAGAATCTTACCTTCCACCCTCGCGAGTCATATCAGGCTCAACGCCAAAGACCTGCTGGACAGCCTTGCCAGCGGCAGAGAAGTTCCAGTGCTTCGGGCTGGCGACCCACCACTTACCATCGTGCTGCAGCCACACATCCAAGGTGTTCTTGCTGTTCAGCTTGGCAAACTCGGCCTTGACATGATCAAAGACGAGCTTGTTCACGTCGGCACTCTCCATGTTTGGAACAGTGCGAATGGAAAATTTACCAATGACCTTGGCGGGAATGACCGTCTTGGCACCTGGGGCAGAGTAAGCACCTTCGATGCCGTGAATAGACAGAGAGGGGTATCTCCATCTGGCCATGAGAGTGCGCTCCTTGGTCGGGTGGATGCCAGTCTCACTGCCCAGTGACTCGTGGAGGTTATCCATAGTGTAGCTGATGTTTCCATATAGGGTCTTCTCATCCTCGGAAAGAGGAGCCACAAGGTCCATGAGACCCGGAATCAGGATGTTGCCTTGAGCATCAACAAGCTTAGACAGAACGTTGACCAGATCGGTCATGGGCTCGTGGGCAGAGCCGCCAAAGACACCACTGTGCAGGTCCTGCGCGGGACCCGACACGCTGACAGAGTAGTAGTTGCAGCCTCGCAGACCGTAGGTCAAGCAGGGCTTCTCAGTACCGAGCCAGTAGTTATCAGAAATGCAAACAGCATCCGCGTCCTTGAAGAACTTCTTGCTCTCGGCTTGGATGAAGTCATCTAGGCCCTCGGATCCGTACTCCTCCATACCTTCAAAGCAGCAGAGCAAGTTGACAGGAAAGTCGATGCCAGCCTTCCGGTGGGCATCAATCACGTTGAGCCATCCAAGAACGGGGCCCTTGTCATCTGTGGCACCACGGCCGTACATCCGATCTTTCTCGTCGATGGTCAAATCGAACGGCTCAGTGGCCCAGCCATCTTCCTTGAGCGCCGGCTGCACATCGTAATGCCCGTAGACCAGAATGGTGCGCTTGTTCTTATCGTTACCATATCTCGCAATCACCACTGGGGGAAGCTCGAGGTGCTCCTTGCCGGGCTGCTTGCCCAATGGACGCTGGTGGACCTCGGCTCCGAGAGCTTCAAGCTCATCGGCAAGAAATTGGGCCATCTTTTGCGAAGAGCATATCAGAATACGGTACTATCTTTGGGGGATTCAGCCCTACTTACCCGGAAGACATCCTTTCGGTTCTCATCTTGCGCGGAGACCGATGGGATAGCAACTGCCTTTCGCAGACCTTGACAAGAATCAGCTCATTGGGGACCTTTCAAGAATTGGCAGGTGACGGGTCAAGGTAACGTACGATCGATGAAGGAGTTAGACGAGTCGTCCACCCTGAAGAAACGTCAGTGTTTGAAGAGGTGGGCTAGAGAGCTTGACTTACTGCTTGAAAAAAGGCTCCAACTGCGGCGCCATTTTGGAATCACTGATGTACCCGTAGTAGAAGCGACGAGAGGAAAGGCTAACAGAGGGAGAGAAGCGAGAGAAAAGCCCGATTTTTGCGAATGGAACGCGACGGAGGGGAAAGAGGGGCATGTCCGTCTTTGCCCTGAGGTAACCGGGGAGAGTCCAATGTCTAGAGTGACTTCTTATCACGTAATTTTTTTCACCCTATCACAGTCTGGGCGATTCAAAGGAGCTACTTCTGACAGTTCCACTTTGTCCAAGCGAAGAGGTGGTATATTTATGTTTCTGATTTAGATATCTTTTATGCTATTATTTGACTGAAATCTGGTTATATCCATGGGGGACGGTATGAGGCATAATAAAATGGTATGAAATACAACGATGCTACATAGCATATGTAGCTCGAATAGTAGAATACATAGGGTTTCTTTACAAAGTCCAGGGTCCCCATTCCTGTCTGTCTATGGGACCCGACATCTCTCAAGACTTACAGCCAGTGGGTCGTGCATATAGAAAGTTGTCACTGCCGCTGGCACACTATGCATCTCGTCCCCAGGCCTCCCGCCTCAACTGTCGGTCCTCCCGGGCCATGCGACGCTTAGGACCCCATCGCGATTGCACGGCCTCCAAAATCCGGGCTTGGATCTCCCTCTTCTCTGGACTAGCCTGGCAGACCATGGCAATGAAAACGGGCGAGCATTCAAACCGTTTAGCAAGCTTGTTTCGGCTCCAAGTCATGGGGTCATTCAACCGGAGATTGCGGATTTCTTCAATATCTGAAGGGGTGAGGTGATATTTCCTCTCTGGCATGGATTTGTAGACGCTAGGGAGATCTTCAGCGTTGGTTGTCACGGTAGTAGGGTTCGACGATCTGCGAACATCATCGGCAGGCAGAAACTTGGATGGCGTGTGATAGACGGATGGAGCGCTTGATGGCGGGTTATGGATAATGTGATCACGACCCTGGTGAGACGGGTCGAAGGAGGCATCGGGTTTCACACGTAGACGTTGCTTTGTTCGCCGGTATGAAGATTGGTTCCGTCGGAATACTAGCGCCAGCGAATCGGACAAGGAGGGTAGAAGAAATGGAAGCGTGAGGAACGGCCGCTTCGTTGCGGCAATGGAGGTCGCCATGGTCCCAAACAAGAGCCAATTGGTCAGGAACTAGATGAGAGAGACAATAATTAGTTAAGCACACAAGTGTACAATGGATATTCAAGATATTGACATACGAGGTGAGAAGGAGGGCGAGCTGGGGGTAGATGGACCAGGTGGACGTGTTGGCATCTCAAGTCCAAGCCCGAACTTTTTTCCCCTGGTCTCGTGACCCCCCTTGACCTGGACAATACCACAAAAATACAGCGTATTCAAATTACTCAATACGAACATACGTCAATGTATTCCCGACTGTTGGGGAATTGATCACCTGGTCTACATCCCAGATGTCATCTTCTATTTTATAGTCTCACTAACTCTAACCTACACCACACTTTCTTGGTCATGGAGGTTTGACGGTCATTATCGCCATGTCGGACTCTACGGACTCTACGGACTTGCGCCAGTTCTCGCAATACCCTCAGTCAGATCAGAATGTGTCGGACTCAAGGAGTGGACGGGCCTCCAAGCCTGCCGCTTTAACCTGGAGCCAAATGAAGGACAAACAACCCGACCTGGGGTCTACCACGTCCGGGACGAGTAAGGACATAGGGGGCTGCATATCGCCTGTGAGCTCATCTGAAGTCCTGCGAACACCAAACCAAGACACGAGATTCATAAGGCACCCTTCCTCTCCTGAAAGCTCGTCACAACTACCACCCCGCTTGCATTCTCCCGCCTCTCAGATATTTGAACGAAGCGTACAGGAAGATATAGTATCAGCACAAGCATCACCATCGATACCCGCGCATATTCGCACAGAGAACTATATCCCTCCTGTCCTTGAAGCTTCCTCGGCTGCCATCACAGATGACCACCTTGATCCAGACTCGGTCGAGATCGTGACCCATAGCCTCCACCAGCCCGCTGGTGTCCCATCTGCAGAGCAATCAATGTCGTCCTCATCCATCGATGCCCATCATCTCTCTGATATGGAAGATATCTCCTCAAGCTATGGAGCACTAGACACTGCCGATGTGCGTCGGTTGAGCTTTATCTCCTTTGCAGATGTTGTCAATGCCGAGCATGCAGAAACAAACGAAATCCATACCAGTGTTCCAATCCGCGAGCGAGGTATTAATCGATCACCGTCCCCATTGCGGTCTCCCTCTTCTTCGCATGGATTCGGTACTTCCCCGCCAACAAGCATTGCGACCTCTTTTACAGGGCTTGACATGCCCCCTACTCGGTTGCCTACTGTCAATTCTACCCAGAGCCCGGTCTCTTCCAGTTTTGGTGGTGATCTCAATGTTGAGACGATGCGACAGGCCTTGAGAAGAACCGGCAGTGGTGATCTGGGTGGCGTGACAAGCCAGGCCGTGAGTACTATAGGGATCGATGATGTCTCGGACCGCACGTTCTAGCGCATCGATCTCTCGTACATATTCACTCTTTTTCCACCTTGTGATCTTTGGCGTTTGATTGGGCAGTTAAGGACGATGGAGCTGGAGCAGCATCTTGAATGGGATGCAATTTCAAGGACTCGTAGGATCTCAATTTTTCTTCCTGGGAATTCGTATATTGAAATGATAATGCTGTCTATTTTTCTACGTATCATATTAAATAACTCAACTTACGGACCTCAGGACCTTTAAAGACTGCATATCCTCATTGATTGACACCGACGGCTCCTGTTGGGGGTGGGACTTTCCCATGGTGCATGGAACAACCGGAGAATGAATAATCTCATTCTTGTTGTTCTAATAGTTGGAAAGTAAGACACGCGATATTACTTGTCTTTTTTCACTTTCGGACATTTTGCACTGCATCTAGAGCCCGCTGTACCCTAGCGCGTAGATCTGGCACCTCCTCTAGCCCGACACTTACTCTCACCAAATCAGGATCCACGTTGAAAGATCTTGCCTATTTGCATGTTAGAAATCATTGGCAGGCATTTGAGGCGGTACATACCCAGTCCAATTCACCGTAATGAGCAAGCAGAACATATGGAGAGCTGGAAAATTAGCAAGGTTCTTTCAAGGAGGCTCAAGTCCACTCACCTCAATGTGAAATTGGTACCAAGGCTGGGACCCTTCAACACCTCCAAAGTATCAAAGAAAGCAATTGCCTCATCCGTTGTGTGAAATGTGACAGAGAATAGTCCCCCATAGCCACCGTTGGGGTTGCGGAGGCCGTCGTAAAAGGGTTTTGTGGGACTGTATTTGGGGTAATACACATTTTTCACTATAATTTGGTCAGGATAACTGTTAACATAATATCGGTTACGACATGGCGTACCTAACGGAGATTCCTTCAGCATAGCCGTGATATTCTCAGAGGTGGAATTGATCTTGTCGATACGGGATATAAAGTCACGACTATTTCTCTCGAGGAAGACGGCATCTTCTGCCCAGTAGATGTCTTCAAAGTCCCGGTCATAACTTTTCTTTAGGGCTGCATAGTACTGCCCATGGGGATTGAGCACTGCACTTCCTCCCATCACATTGCTGTCTCCGCTAAAGATCTTTGTCAAACTGCTGACGACAATGTCTGCAAGGTGGAGAACATTGATATTGATGAAGTTGCTGATAGTTTCGTCAACCACCACGGCGAAATTGTACTGGTCTGCCAGCGCACGGATGCGTTTCAAGTCTGGTGTTTTGAGAAGAGGATTGCCTGGTGCCTCAGTGAAAAGGCCGAGGAAACGTTCACCGGCCTTCAGTCGAGATTCCAGATCGTCCAGGTCTTCTGAGGAGCCGTGGCCATAGAAAACGCAGCCTGGTCCCCACTTTTGGAGGATCTTTAATGTATCCGTGTAAGGAAAACCGAAGCAGATTGACGGCAATTCGCCTCGAGTGGCCAGCAAGGTCTGGTGAGCGTTGAAAATGGCGCTCATGCCTGAAGGATAGAGGAGGACGTCGTCCTCGGAGATGCCGGCGACACGCCCTTCTGATGAAGCGGTCTCTAGAGCTTCGGGTAGCTCGACATCGGCCGTCAAGACACCTGCGATGCGTTTGCGAACAGCTAGCTTGGCCTGGTTGGCGAGAGAGGTGCTGAGGTTTCGACCAAACCGCTCCTCGATGAACTGAGCGTAGTCCCGACCATCTTCGTTTCCCCTGGGGGGCGAGTCACCAATAGAGCCTTTTCTCGCTCCATTCTTGGCTTGGTATCTTCGGGGACCCTTGCAAGGACGTTGCGAAATCAACTCTGCCGTCGCAGAGCCCTTGTCTTCCACCAAGAATCCATCCTCAAGGGCACCAAGGCAGAACTCGCCCCGTCGGCTCGAAATACCATTTCCAGAGTGTTGCCATACCTGCTTGGCGATGGAGGCGTATTCATTTGGATATATGACACACGACAAGGTAGACGTCACCGCAGTGGATCCAGCTTCGGTGTGCGGGGATGGGACGAAATTAACAATGCGGACTTTGTGCGCCTGTTCAGCAGGGATTTTGCCGAGCAAAAAGGAATGGCAAATACGCGCTGTCTTAATTGACGCAAAGAGGGTCGCAGTCTCAAGGTTCAGATCACCGACACGACGGACGATTTCCTGGGCGAGCTTTTGAATAATAGGGTGAACGAAGAACCTGGGATAGCCACATTTCATCTTGGTCATGACCCAATCTTCTCCTTCTTCGTAGCCGACGTTTGTTCTCCATGTTGGTAGTGATACACTGACGGCCTGGTAAATATGAGTTAGACCTGAAGTAGAAACAATTCAAGGGCCCATGGAGGGGTCTATCGCGGGGTTCGAAACATACATGGTCAGTGTTAGGAGGCACAGTTCCTCCCAAAGCTTGTAACATTTTCGAAGTTCAATCAAGCTTTTCAAGAAAATCTGGATATGTAAAAAATAAGGAGAGAAAAGGCAATGGAGAGATTGACTCAAAATGTACTCAGCTGCGACTTCGGCGATGCGTACCTAATGAGTCAGCACTGACGATACCAATACCAGATTACCGTACCCGTTATCTTAAAAAAAAAAATCATTCGACAGTTTACAAACTGCTTAGTTTCTACTCAGCCCTCCTACAAGATGTCGGCACACACAGTCAAACGACGGAAGCTTAGCTCTTCCCCAGAGAATGCCGCTTCTTCGTCTCACGCCAATTCCTCGACCGACGCGAAACGGACGTCGCCGAAAGTGACTGACAAAACGGATCAACCCAAACGACAGGCAACCCGAGGGAAAGATGAGCGCTCTGCAGAGCTTGCAATGGCCAGCGGCTTCTACAAATCCAGCTTCTTCAAACTGCAGATGGATGAGCTGCTCACGGGATTGAGACCCAACTACACTAAGCAAGTCTCCAAGCTCCAAGAAACCCTTCACCAGATCAAAACCACCATTGAAAACATACCCGAGAAAGCTGCGCAATCCGTGACCGATGCCGAGAAGGAGCTGCGTGCCTCTGGCGTATTGATTCCATGGCCCGAGCCGCGGCCGAACAAGGACGTCAAATATACCATGTCGTATGCGAAGCCAGCCAACATCAACGTGGTGGGTAGTTTCGCTTTGAAGACTGGCGCCCGCACTTTGGAATCGCGCCCCGTTGATTTGGCTTTGACCATGCCAAGCTCACTCTTCCAAGACAAGGACTATGTCAATTTCCGATACTTCCATAAGAGGGCCTACTACATTGCGTCCGTGGCTGCTGGTATCCAAGAGACTGTGGCGGCTCTTGGGTTTGATGTCAAATTTGCTCCTCAGGACGGAGACAGCCTTCGTCCCCTTCTCTTGTTGGAACCACGTCAAGCTGAATCGGCTCAAAAATCCATCCGAATCCTGCTCGCAATCGATCCTACGTTATTCCCAATCATGCGAACACTCCCAATGAAGAGCAACATCCGACAGGGTTCTTCTGCTAACAGCTCTGAACCTGGCGAGCCGACTTCGTTCTACAATGCTAGCCTCCGTTCAGATGCCACTGTCTCTCTCTATCACAAGTCTCTCTACTCGGCTTCAAAGAAGTGCGACTCTTTCAGTGATGCATGCATTCTTGGTCGCACTTGGCTGCAGCAACGAGGCTTCCATGCTCCTTTCCAGAATGGAGGTTTTGGAGGCTTTGAATGGACGGCGCTTTTGTCTCTGTTGTTTGAAGCAGGTGGTCCCTCCGGACAACCGGTCCTCTTGCCTTCATATAGTTGCTACCAAATTTTTAAAGCCACCATTCAATTTTTGGCTGGCAGAGACTTGACTACTCCTCTGTTCTTTGGCCAAGAGGTCCTAGTACCTTCTGGGGTCCCGGTTATTTTCGATGGCCGCAGAGGCTTGAACATTCTTTACAAGATGACTCCTTGGTCTTATGCGACACTACGCCATGAGGCCGCCACAACCTTGAAAATGCTCAACGAGAGCCGAGAAGACAACTTTGACAAAGTCTTTATCCTCAAGGTCGATGAACCGGCTCTAAGGTTTGACCGCTTAATCTCGTTCCCTAAGTCGTTCAACGGGGACACTCTCCGAGCTCTCCAGGAACAGACAGCTCTGTGGCAGGTCCTTTCTAGGGCTCTAGGGGACAGGGTCAAACTTGTTTCCCTCACGAGCCACTCCATTGATTCGTGGCCAGTTAAATCCAAGCCCAACAAAAGATCGAGCCAGGGCGTGTCTGTGGGACTTTTGCTTAATGCTGAAAATGTCGGACGTATCGTTGACCACGGTCCGCCCGCAGAGGAGAAAGAGGAGTCAGCCTCATTCCGATCCTTCTGGGGTGAAAAATCAGAGCTACGTCGATTCAGAGACGGCAGTATCTTGGAGAGTCTTGTGTGGTCTGATCAATCAGAAGAGTCTATCATCTACCAGATTCTGGAGTATATCCTCCAACGGCATTTCAAAATTACAACAGAGGATTTCGGGTTCATGGGCGATGAATATGATCAGCAACTCAAGAAGTCCGGTGATGATATTTTGGCATACTCTAGCCCTGCTTTCCAGTCAATCAATGACGCATTCAAGGACCTGGAGAGATATATTCGTGACATGGAGGAAGTGCCATTGACCGTTCGTCATCTGGCTCCCGCCAGTCCCCTCCTTCGATACACTGCATTGAGACCGAACGGAGCCGCCGACATTGTTCTTCAGTTTGAAAGCTCTTCTCGCTGGCCAGACGATTTTGCGGCAATCCAAATGACCAAGGTTGCATTCCTCCTTAAGATTGGTGACTCTTTGGAATCCTCCGGCGCTGCTTCTTCCTGTCATGTTGGCTTGGAGAACGAATCGAGCAAGGTGGTTAATAATGCGTACCTGGATATTCCTCACACTTCGGGAGTCTTGTTTCGCTTGAGGATACACCATGACCGAGAGCAGATATTACTTGAGCGCAACCTCAAGGATCGGACTCTCAGCCCCCGGGAACGGGAAGAGGCTGCTTATGCCCTGTTCGCTTACAAGAAGTCGTTTGTTCAAACCCCACGTTTGACCCAGGCACTGCGAAGTCTATGTACCCGCTTCCCTCTGCTGTCGCCTACCATCCGTCTCACCAAACAGTGGTTCAATTCTCACTTGTTCAATGCCCAGATCAGCGAAGAGTTGATTGAGTTGCTGACGATTCGGACATTTACTCAGCCTAACCCCTGGGAGTGCCCCTCAAGCGTCATGACTGGATTTTTGAGGACTCTCCACTCTCTGTCCCGGTGGGATTGGCAACAGGAACCGTTCGTCGTTGACCTGGGAGGAGAGCTAAGCCCAGAAGTGACCGAAAACATTCGCACTCGTTTCACTGCGTGGCGTAACATCGACCCTGCAATGAACAGCCTGGCGCTGTTTGTTGCTTCAGACGTCGACCCCGAAGGTGTGACATGGACACAATATGAGATGCCCTCTAAGGTTGTGGCTGCTCGGATGTCCAGCCTGGCCAAGGCTGCTGTGAATCTTCTGCGAACTCAACCCCATGATATGGAGGTCTCTGATCTGTTTGATACCTCTCTTGCTCCCTACGATTTCGTGATTCATCTCCGCCCAAAGCTGTTTGGTGACCGTTCTTCAGTGGCCAAGTTCAAGAACTTGGCGGAACCCCGCTCTGGAATGATGGCAACCGTGAAGTCATTCGTTCGAGATGTGCAGGCCTGTTACAGCCAAAGCATCCTTCTTTTCCACGGAGATGAGCGCTGTGCTGTCATTGCTGGAATTTGGAACCCCCAAACTTTGAAGCCGCGAAATTGGCACTTGAAAACGGCATTCTCAACAGCCCCAGCAGTGGACTCGAATACTCAGGTTTTGATTAATCAACCTGCCATTTTGAACGAAATTGCTCGGTTGGGTCATGGTCTCATTGAAAACATTGAGATTCATGGCACTGCAGAGGAATAGACTTGTTATTTAATTAAAATTGACAATATTTGCATATATATATTACCTTGATCTGTCTATCTGTAGCATTCTGAGTAGTTTTAATCGACCACGAAGCCTAAGATATGTCTGTTCGGCTGGCTCCTATGTACTTGTATGCTGCGGCCTGAGGTGTCAATAATTGATAACCTATCTACCCTCACGATGTTGTCTTCTTTCACCTCTCACTTCCTAATGGCGTCTATAGCTCGGAGTCGAGGCATCCATGCTTCATTGCAGCCTTGGAGTAACTCTAATTTTCATTATCAAGTCCGATCTCAATTGCAGCCCGTCTGTGTGCGGCCCAGTCAACTCTTCTCAACCTCGGCTTCAAGTCAACAATCTCGTCGACCCTCCCCATCATCACCTTCCTCCTCCGTCTCATCTACCACTATAGTCACAGCGCCTTCTAAAAATGAGGTCAATGCTCCTAGCAGCACCTTTCCCGCCGAAATCGTCACCCCTGCTCCCATCTCTCCATCCGCTGGACTTCCGGACAAGCTGAAACGCTTTGTTGAAATCGGCCGCACATACCTCACCTTCTACAAGACAGGCTTGAAGAATGTGTACCGGAACTACCGCATCTCAATTCCCCTCCGGAAAGAGCTGGGTCTCTCAGTATATCTTCCCGTGTCTCCTCCACGGACAGTCTCACACAACAACGCCAATGCCCCTTCAATAAGAAAAGAATCACGACTAGGACGGGCGCAATTCCAGCTTGTCTGCCGCTCAGCTCGTGATGTCCGGCGCATGATCCCCTTCACAATGATCTTGATTGTCTGCGGGGAATTCACGCCGCTGATTGTCCCAATCTTCGGGTCCGCCATTACTCCAGCTACATGCCGAGTCCCCTCGCAGGTAGAGAAGGAACGCGATAGCGCAACCAAGAGAAAAATCGCTGCGCTGGACGTTCATGTGACTGCCTCCAAGGACAACTCTTTGAACCTGCTTCGATCTAGTAGTGATGAGCAATTGCATCTTCTCGCTAAGCAATTTGCCGACCCAGCTTGGGCGGCGAGCGCTGACCCTGCCTCTGTGCTGCGTGCCGCTGCTGTTTTTGGTCTGGTCAAGCGTCATGACCGAGCTGCCGGGACACTTCTGGCTGGTATGATCTATCGACCCCGGCTCGCGCGGCATGTTGAGTACCTGGCCATTGATGACGGGATGATTCGTGCTGGCGGCGGCGTTCGAGCTATGAATGCCGCCGAGGTTCGGATCGCGGTTGAAGAGCGTGGTGGAGTTGATGTCTCGGCCAGGGCCAAAGACCGCAGCCAGGCGGAGAATGTCGAAAGGCGCTGGCTGGAGCAGTGGCTGGCTATTCGTGGAGGCAGCCCAAAGTCCAAGAAGCAGTAGCTCTGGGGCTGCGGACCTTGAGGACTCCCTCTGTCTGTACAGTATAATTGCTTCTAGAGGATCCTTTGTATTAATTTCAACCATTTTAAATCTCAACATAATATGTTGGGAAATCGTGCTGCTATCAAGGTCTACCAAGAGTTCCACATAGAGCATGATTATCTGAATTGATCGGCATTGGAATTTCGAGACGTGGAGTGGCTGATTGTTTAAGTAAATTCCGTAATATCAAATTGGCAACATTTGCTGACATTCAGAGAAATCAACAAGACATGATGCATATGAAAACAATATAACACCAACTTGGCTTGAAAGACAACACTTGTGGCAATTTCAACCAAGTCAATGGGGGTATCAAGAAACCAGCTCTCCAAAAAAAAAAAAAAGGGGGATTCATGTTACGAAACTAAAGCCAGAACTTAGACAGACACTGGTTTATAAGTTTCAAGCACCCGCAACTGCCGACGCAGAAGCTCCAGCCTGCGCCTGCGCCTGACCACGGACTTGCTTGGCCCACCGCAGACCACAACTGTTGCAAAGATCACGATTTCCACTAGGACCGCGGCGCCACTCTGGAGTAGCCTTGGTCCTGCACATGGCGCACGCCTTTTCTACGGAGGCAGCGCTCTGCTTGCGCTTGCGCTTCTTGCGTCGGGCCAGCAGACGTTGCAGTTCATCTGCCAGAGTGCGGTTCTGCTTCTCCAGTTCGCGCAGCTCGATTTGCCAGCTTGATCCGCGGGTGGGGTTGAGTTCTGTGAAGAAGGTTGCTGGGTCGGCAGAGGATGAGATGCTGCGGTTCCCAGTTGGCAGACCGTTGAGTCCAATGAGGTTTGAGAGGTCGGGCATTCGTTGACCAAGAGCTCCGTATTGGCGGGGCGGTAGAGGGTCATCAACGGTGAGGGTCGTGTTTCGTGCGGTGCCGGGGATCGCAGCAAGGTTTTCGTCCCCGGCGGCTGTTATAGCGGTGGAGGATGGAGGGAAAGATCGAGCAAACCGAATCTGAGCGACAAGGAAGGACGGTTTGACTCCTTTCCTGGCATCACCAGTGTATATAGTAGTATGTGCCGAGAGGACGTGTCCTTTCTTGTGCCGCATCTGGTGCCTGAAAGACGGGAAATCCTCGGTGTCCTTGTTGCTGCCCGCGACGGCGGTCATGCCCGCCCCCTGGCCACGAGACGCCGCATCCAGGACTTGTGTGATTGTGGCAGGACCACCCCACTCGGGCTCCATGATCTCCTGTAAGCCCTTTCCAATAAAATCATCGGGCGAACGGCCGAGGACCGGCTTCACTTTAGTAGTGATGAACAGAATGACACCGGACAGAGAAATCTTGGCCCAGATATCGTTTTCAGCCAGCGCGGCAGACGAGCCCAGTCGGGCAATTTGATCCAGTGCGTAGACCGGTCGAGGACGGCCGGTCAGGACAAGATGTCTTCGGCCATGACTCCGGTCAATGTGCCATGCACCATGACTCTCGAACCACATGTATCCCCGGTACTTTTGTCTGATACGATATACCACACTCACTGGAGCAGGTGTCGTGCTCGCCCTCAAGTCACGCATCACGGGACCAATATCGCTAGGATGGCAGATCGTAGACAAGGTCTTGCCAACCAGCTCGACCGGGTCATACTCGAGAATCTTTTGGCAAGACGGCGATAAATACAGGAATTCACCGTTGAACGAAACCACGTGGATCACATCATCGGTATTCTCAACCAAAATGCGATCCAAGTAGTGACGGCTGACTTCATTGCCAGATGCACTCACTGCATTGAGAATGGCAGTCACTTCATCATGACCAAATTGCGCCACGAGGTCTGGCCTAGTTGTGTACGCGTCTGGCGGCGGGACCACATACTGAGGCAGTTGATCCCGTTGATAGTTAATGCTATAAGTGCCATCTGCGTAGCCGTCAGTAGAGGCACTCTCCATGAAGCAATTCAGGCATACCAGGGTTTCTCCTCGTAACGGCATCGGGCTTTTCAACCAGGTCGACCTGGAACCCGACGTAAAACCGATACTCCTCCGAGTCCCACTGGATAGGGATCATCGTGATGAGATTCATAAACGGCTGTCCGCCCTTGCGATAGTTAATTATACTTGCTTGGATCTCACTGCGATCATCAATGGTCGACCGCAGCCGGTAGACCGTCTGTCCATCAACAAAGGTCCGCTTCGCACCAGGGGAGATCTTGCCATCAGGCCCTTGAAGGAATCGACAGTTCCGACCAATAATCTCCTCCTTGTTATAGCCTGTTAATCGTTCAAAGGCCTCTGAGACATATATAATGGGCTGATCTTCGCGTAAGATATCACACATCACAAAGGCACAGGATAGATCGACTGCACCAATGTTGATTCTAGGATTCGGGCGCATTGCCACACGACCCTGGATCGGTTTAGTAAATATCGTTATCACGACGCATTTACAAAACGTACCAAAGCACCCAGTACATCAAATCCACTACTCGAGTAAATACCGGTATGCTCGGTCTTGCCAATATCGGGCTTTTCCAGCCCCGACGCGATAACACCTGGAGGCGCAGTCTCCGCGTCAGTCATACCCTGTGCCAGAGCCAACGGCTCGAGTACCGGGCGCACAACTCACCTTTAGCGGGGACGGGTTTCTTGGGCTGGATCGCGACCGGTTGTGAGGCACGGTACGGGCTTGCAGGCTGCAGCCGGCGCTCCTGGGGTGGGGGCCGATGAGGACGCGGCTGCATCTGCAACTGCGACCGGTCACTCATCTGGCCTGAAAAATCCGAGTCGTCAAAATTGGCCGTGGCATCGGTGCTTGTATCGTGGGGTTCCTTGTGTGCTAGCGGGGCCGGCTGCGGGTGCGGCTGTGGAAGCTGAGAATGGGTCTGGGGGTAGTAGGAGACCGGCATTGATTGTGGGAAGGACTGGTAGGCGGGCTGGAACTGTGGCTGTTCCAACTGCGTGAGGCCCATGGAGGTTGCCGGGTAGGTTGTCGGGATACTGTAGGCATAGGCGCTGTTGGGATCCAGGTTTGTGGGCATTGAGACCGGGTTAGGCATCGAGTCGTAGGCGAGCATGACATTAGACATGCGTCCTTCCAGATCCTGGGGTGGCCGTTCGAAGCTCTGCACGGGTAGATTGACGTCCTGGGGTAACATGGCGCTAAAGGCATAATTGCCGACATGGGTGGGAAAGGCCATGTAGGAAGGATCGTGCAGGGGCTGTGAACCCCCGGAGTCCTGAGATTCATCAGGACCGTAGTCAAGGTTGAAGTTCATAGAGTTGGCCATAAAGTCCGTGGGGTTGAATGCAACGCCCGGACTGAGTTCCAGAGCCCCGGGTTAGCTAGGGACCTCCACTGTTGGTGTTTGGGCGTTTGGTCTTTGGTCTCAGTCCCTGTGGTCTCTGTGGTCCCTGTGGTCTCTGTGGTCCCTGTGGTCTCTGAGGTCTCTATATCTTCGAGGTCTTGGTGGTCAGTAGTTGTAGCCCTCTCTGAGAGAAGGCAAAAGGGTGTCTCTCCTCTTCTCAAAAGTACCCTGTCACTTTGTGTGGACCCCGGAGAAGTACTGAGCGCCAATAAGCAACCAACAAACCCAGAGATGAGATTTGTTGTGGATTCGAGAACTCAACAAAAGGCATAAGTTAATGTTTCTGTATATCTGTGTTCAGCTCTCTGGGTTGAGTTGAGTTGTGTCTGTGTCTAGAGGAAGGAAAAGGTGGGAAAGTGTCAAGAGGCAAAATCGCAGTTGATCTATCACAAATGCTAACTAAACTGTCGACACAAATATCTCCAGCAGTCAAAAGATCGTAGTGATACAAGATCAGACGCTATTGAGTGAAACCTGAAGCAGCTACTTCAGGTATATTTCATGCATAAGGGCTCTCTTATCTTAGCTAGCCCCTTTTCCTCTCTTCTCTTACCTTCTTCCTCTCTTCTCTCCTTGTTTTGATCTCCAATGTCCCCCCACGGTTCCCCATAGCGTGGCCATGGACAAGATCTCAATCACCATCTGTGGAGATGGCGGATGCGGTACGTTGCAGCAACCTTCTTCTTCTCCCGGGAATATCCCGATACCGTGATTCGGTGCCGCCTCTCCGGGTCTGGTGCGCGATCGAGATCTGATCAGATCGGGATTCAGGCAAATCGTCCATCACCCTGCGGCTGGTCCACAGTCAATGGATTCATGAGTGAGTCTCACTGCCCCTGCAGGAAGCAATCTCTGATAGCTCATCTTTAGATATGACCCAACAATTGGTATGGCAGCCCCCCGATGCAGCGAGTTCACGTCTGATCGATTGCAGAGGACTCGTACTCCGTTACCCGCAATGTCGATGGTCTCCCCTACTTCCTCTCTATCACTGATACAGCGGGCCAGGAGGAATACCGCGGCCTATGGACGGCCTCTACGCTGAAATCCGATGCCTTCCTCCTGGTCTACGATATCACCAATCCCTCAAGTCTCGAAACGCTGGACCATTTCATGGACATGATCAATATGGAGGCGGAGCAGCGCGTGGAGGACAACGAGCGATTGCGCAAAGAACTCGGGCCCCAGGCTGCAGGGACACAAATCGGCATGCCACCGCCGGTCAAGATTCTCGCCGGCAACAAATGCGATCTGAAAGATGATCGCGCGGTGACCTCACGCGACGGGCTCGAGTATGCGCGCAAACACGGATGCGGATTCATGGAGACCAGCGCGCGCGAAATGGTTAACATCGAAGAGACATTTTCCCGTAGGCGCATCATGACAGTCAACAAGAAAAAGGCTAACGGTGGTAGACCTGGTCCGTCGCGTTGTCGAAGCCCGTCGAGTTCATTGCCAACAAGATACACCACGTCCTCCCCAATGTGCAGAACCGGTGCACACGACAGCCTTACCGCCGACCAGTGTAGATGCCACGGTCGAGGGTCGAACCCGAAGTCGCGTCTGGCGATTCATCAAACGTCGGAAGACAACGGAACCATACGAACAGGTCCGGGAACAGAATGCAATGACTAGGACAGAAAAACAAACAAGAAAGCATTGTCTCTGTTGCTTCCGTTAGGATCATTGTCTGTATATCTATCTGTATATCCCTGTATATTAGCAGTCCTGAGAGTTCAAGGTACCATGTACATAAATCGTCTCCCTGGGAACATCGACATGTTGTACATGGAAGTATATCGAGAGCAACCCGAGCCCACCTTTGGCGCGAATGGACTCGGAACGTGTCTCCGGGGGGACCAGGGACATTTAGTTCTCCACGGATCGAATGGCCCGAGACCATATGGCAACGACCAGGCACTATTTTGACCAGAGCCAATGAGGGTATCCGCTGCATATTTCCGGATTCATGCATTGCCTGAAGTGGTAAGGCCTTCCGCCAAGCTTTGTGGACAATGAAGTAATGCATCGCGCAGAATTCGAAGCCGGAATGTGAGCCGAGAGAGAACAAGTAGTAACCCTGGTCTAGGCTTGATGATGCAACATTAAACATGACCAAGATTCTGTACGAGCAGATCCGGGGGATTAAGATCAGGTTAGAGTGGTTAACGTCATGGACTCGAGTGGCGCATGATTACTCAGATTATGCTTCATTGGTAATCAGGTGATGAATCACGATTTCGGTTTACGAGTACTTAGTACTTAGGTTGTTACCTCGATAGCTGCTTATTACTCAGGTGGTGTAAGAGCTTTGAAATTCCTTACATTTCTACCCCACGGAAGATATCCCTCGGCAAGGTCTTGCCGAGTCGCCGTGCATAGAATAATACACGTTATTATGCAGTTGACGCTAAACATTAGACCTATAGACATATTATGTTCGCTCGGGACATTCACGTATACTTTCTAAATAACGTTCTATACTTTCTATAATAACCACTAATTGTCCCAATGATCGTATTCCGGAAGTGTAGTCCATTCGGAAGTACGTCAGAAAGACTCCGAAGGCCGAACAGGAAGCTCCGTCTCCGTTGACTAGCGAACTCTGACCAAAAGCCGAGTCTTCCAGACTTCTCCACTTCGAGTAATCGTGAAAGAAAAAATGATTTAAAAAAATGATTAAAAAAAAACCAGGAAAAAATGAGTGGAGTACACGTTATGATTCGATCCGATCTTATGCTTCTACATGTACAGTACAATAATCCATGACTCTTGTAATCAAAATTAGTTGTAAATCCGCAGCACTCCCCCCCCTCTTTTCCAAGTCCTTATATATGCACTGCTCCCCTTTTCTGACCCAAAGATCATCTGCTTCCGTCTACTCTATAACTTAATTATCTTCAAGAGTCTGGTTTCCATCCTCGACATTATTATATCATTGACCGTGATTGACGTCGATCAGTCCTGGTACTCGCCGGATCTGGAAGTATAGCTTGAAAGCTCAAAACCACCCGCCCCCCAAAACCCGGGTCATTATATCTTTGTCCTCGACATCTTTCCCTATATACATTATGGCAGCGCGCCAATCAACACCAGCCTCGGAGCATTCGCATTCCGACGGTGGAATTCGCAAAAGAGTATGCAAGGCCTGCGATCGGTGTCGTCTGAAGAAATCCAAGGTATGTAGCACATAGAAGACGAGCAATCGTCCATACACTGACCCGGACAGTGTGACGGATCTAGCCCTTGCTCGCGATGCCGAGCTGATAACGCTATCTGCGTCTTTGGGGAACGAAAGAAGGCGCATGATAAGGTGTACCCCAAGGGGTGAGCTGATACAAGCTATATACTTTCGTTCAAATCAATACTAACTACGATCTCCTCTAGATATGTTGAAATGCTCGAGCAGCAACAAGCCTGGCTAGTCAACGGTCTCCAGGAACTATATCGACGCAATCTCGAAGGCGAAGGCTGGCCTGGCGAGCAGCTGAAGCTCGAACCCAACGGCCACCCACTTACACACGACCTGCTGATGCGTCTCGGCGCCCTCGATGGCAGCAAAGGCGAGCGTTTTGAAGAGCACCCCGAAGCCCTGCAGCAGGATCTATGGCGCACCAACACAGGCATGCAGCGACAAGAATCATCCGACGGAGGCTCTGATAGTCCACAGTCCCCCGCCCGCTCGCGCTTCTCATCCGATGCCTTCTCGCAGCACACCATGCCGCCAACACCGCCCACATATAGCCCATCGGCACGCGCACCCATCAAGACTGAGCCGCAGATGCCCAACACTCCACAGTTTGCGCAGCCGATGCCTATGGGGGTTGTCAATCCCTTGGCTCTGCAAGATCAACAGTGGCCTGGCAATGGGTTCAACCCGTTCGATGATATGGACCTGATGCCCGCCGATTACTCTCATCTGCCTTTCGACGACCAGCAGCTGTCTTCACCCATATTCAACCGCCAGGTGCCTATGAACTGCATGTCACAAGGGTCATATCTAGATTCCAAGAACGACTACGATGATTTCAATCAGTTCTTGAATCCGAACCCTACGGAAATAACCTCTCTCTGAGGGATCTGAGGTTCTCGACTTTAATGCCGTATGACGACGCATGTATACCGTACATGTTTCATTCTCTCTTCTCTCTGGGGCTATTACCCCCCCGGTTTCAGGCGCAATTGGGTCTATGTACAGTGAATGGGTTTGGGGGCGTTTCAAAAAGGCGGGGGGCGTCATACCCTACATGTTTTAATTCCAATCTAATGAAGTTCTGTCGCACCGTCTCATCTTTTTTTTTTCTAGAAGCAATTCAGGGACCGGAGTTGGGTGCCGAGCCTATACTACATGCTCCACAATCCGCCCTGTCTCCTCATCGATTAGTGTTGACTAATCCCAGTCAGCCCCGGGTATAATTCGGGGTTAAGAGATTACTGATTATGAATCGGAGTTGACTCAGCGGAACCCACTTGAGGCATTTGACATTTGAGCCATTTCTTTCTTATATGTTGAGAAAGTCGCCGAAATGCCGACTTCCCGATTCACGAGGTTTCATATTCCGATCTCTTTTCGTTTTTTTTTTCTTTCCTTTTTTCTTTTTTTTTGGATTCATAATATGGAGTGCATGCCAAGTGTGCGTAGACACTTTGTCCGGCTAGTATAAACCATCGTATTCGGTTTCGTACATGTAATTCTTATGAACCCCTGAAACGGCCGAAACCTGTTTCGCCCGTTGGTCCACCGAAAAAAATGCCTGCCTAAACCAATGCCCCAATATTGATGGTTTGGCAAAAGTTGGCACTTGGCACTCCGGGGTAGAAATCCTTCGGGCACCGGAACCCCGTTTTGTCCGACCGGATGCTGACTGTCCCTAGTCCCGGGCAGCCAAGTCCGAGCCCGAAGTTAAACTTATACAAAGTACGAGTATACCTGGATCTATAAACACGTGAACTGCACATGGTCTGAAAAGTGATATCCAACATGGGCCGGGTAATTGGAGCTCAAGCTCCTGTTTAGCCTAATCCCTGAATCCCTCAACATTTATGCTAAACGGAGATTGATCCCGCAGATTGCGGGGTTCCAAACGTCATGTCGACCCTGAGAATAATAACCTTCCTCCCCCACTAACTTGGAATATCAACCATGTCTGTCCCTGAGCAAGCCGCATTTACCTTCCTGCCTTTGGGCGCCATCATCCAGGAGTTCCGTGTCGGTGACAAGAATATCGTCCTAGGCTTCCCAACACAGGACGACTATGTCAAACACAACACCCCGCATTATGGTGCCACGATTGGCCGTGTCGCCAATCGTATCAAGGATGGCCTTATCCAGAACCTGAATGGTCGGGAGTACAAGCTGACAAAGAACAACGGTCCCAACGCGCTGCATGGCGGTGAACAGGGCTGGGGAAAGCGTGTCTTTGACGGCCCCTACACCGTCAAGCGCCACAGTCATGATGCCCTACTGTTCAAGTACCTTTGCCGAGACGGTGAGGAGGGGTACCCGGGCACTGTTGAAGTGCGCGTATGGTACACCGCCAGCAAGGAAGATGACGGGGCCGCCAAGACCGTGCTGACGGCAGAGTACGAGGTGGAATTCATTGGTGATGAGTGTGACGAGACCGTTGTCAACCTCACCAACCACAGGTAAGATCTCACCCTACCCCAAAGCATATGTCAGAAACATCCACTCACAAGCATTCAGCTACTTCAACATCGGTTCTGGTCCCGACATATCGGGCACCACCGCCCAACTCGCCACAGCTGACTACCTACCTTTGGACGACACCGGCATCCCATCAGGCGGAATTGCCAAGTTCTCACGCGATGTGACCAAGCCCTTCGAGCTGACCGCCACAGGCGCTCACATCGACGACGTCTTCGTCATGGAGAAGGATGCCTCCAAGATCCCGCTGGACACACGTGGCCTGCCGCTGCGCCGCCTGGCGCAGTTCAGCAACGCAAGCACGGGCCTCCATCTCGAGGTTCACAGCACGGAGCCAGCATTCCAATTCTACACGGGCAAGTATATCAAGGTGCCCGAGATCAATGGCGCCCCAGCTCACCATGAGGGTGCTGGGTTCTGTGTTGAGCCTAGTCGGTTCGTCAATGCCATCAATGAGCCCGAGTGGCGGTCTATGGTTCTGCTTCGGCAGGGTCAGATCTTTGGATGCAAGAATGTGTACAAGTCGTGGAAGGCTTAGACCTCTGGTGTGGAGATTCGCGGCAAACCGCAAACATGGCAAACATAGCAAACAGGGACCAAACATATCAGATCTGACGGAAGTAAAATTCCAAACAATCCCGAGTTTTGAGTTCCGTGACATCTGCCCGATCCGATATTCGGCCCGTGACACTATCAGGTTTTATCGTCTGAACAGAAATTAAAACCAAATTAAAATTGGAGATATAAAATATAAAATATATAATCGAAAAAATCGAAAATAGCCATTCCTAGTTTCAACGCGTATCATATTTAAACCCCTGAAACAGAAACCAGATAACTAAATTTCAAAGCAATTCCGAAAGCCAAAGCGTTCGAGGATTCTCGAAAAATGCCCAAATGAGAAAGCTCGGCAACGGATCCACCAAGCCCCATAGGGATTCCGTTCGATGCCATTTCCCGAGTGTTGACTCCTCCGGAGAACGGCACCTAGAACCGGATTTGCTTCCGGATATAACACGGATATACATAACACGGATGTTTCTTCACCTGTATGGTACCCAATTAGGCCTGGATCGAAGGATCTGCTCACTAGTCAGGTTGACTATCTTGGTTGTGGATTTGCAGGCTTAGACTGTGGGCTTATAGGGGTATAGTGCCGAGCATGGATCCGATAATGCGACTTGATGGCGTCGAACGGTTCTGAATGTATATGCTTGAAGATTGAGAGGGTCTATCGGATTTGCTAGTGATAATTATCGGATTTGTGGATGGATGATCGACTGTTTTCCTAGTTGGGCTGTTTTATGCTACATTCTATGCACTTTCGCGAAGATTATGTATGGAGTCGATGATCTACATGGACTTTGGAGAACTGATCCATGATTACCATAAAACACAAAGGGCAGTGAGAGATCTGAAATTACCTGTCTAGACCCGCACTTCCTCTACTGAAAGTTTTAGTGAAGGGCTAAACAGGCATATCGGCTAGGATGGAGTCTGTGGCGACAGAAGACGGTCAGACGATCATGGGGGGAAGCTATGAAGCTAGCTGGTTCCTAATGCAACCATATTCCAAAGCTAGCAAAATATGCCCCCTAATTAGCCGGAAGCAAAGCAGTTCAATGTCCCAACGGCCAATGTACATGTATAGTTCCACGTGACATCGGCCGGAATCGGAGAACCCCGAGGATTTCCCGGCCGACGCACCCCGCGCGGGGAATTTCCATACTCGATAACATTCACAGACCTCTAGGGCTCTAATTGATCTACACCCCTAGACTCTTACAAAATCGCCAGCGAATTTACAATGGCCTTGACTCACGGTGATCTGCGGCATCTACTGCCCGGTAACTACAAGGGCCTCGTTACATCCTGGCTGGAAGAGGACTGTCCCAGTCTGGACTATGGCGGCTTCGTCGTTGGAGAGTCAGAAGGTGAAGCACGCCTACTGGGCAAGAGCAAGGTAAGCAGCCCCATGTACATATAACCCAATGCCACATAAAGTTACCAACAAGCGAACCACGAAACAGGGCATCGTCGCCGGCGTACCATTCTTCGACGAAGTCTTCACCCAACTAGGCTGCACGTACGTCCAATACTCCAACCCCACACTACACCCCTACAAAACAGCAAACTAACAAACCTAGAATCGAATGGCACGTCAAAGAAGGCGAAACATTAACCCCAATCCAGCACTGCGCAACAGTCCGCGGGCCGATCCGCAAGATCCTCCTCGGCGAACGCGTCGCCCTAAACATCCTAGCGCGCTGTTCGGGAATCGCCAGCAAAAGCGCCTCAATGCTCTCCGCACTCCGCGCCCAAGGCTGGCAAGGAACCCTAGCCGGAACGCGCAAGACAACACCCGGTTTCCGGCTCGTGGAGAAATACGGCATGCTAGCCGGCGGCGCGGACCCGCACCGACACGATTTGAGCTCGATGACTATGCTGAAGGATAACCATGTATGGGCGTGTGCGAATAACCGGGCTGCTGCCGATGGGGGAGTAGCAGATCCGTCATCTATTGAGTCGATTGCGGCTGCGATCCCGCGGGCTGTGGCGGCTGCTAAGGCTACTGGCGGGTTTTCGACCAAGGTTGAGGTTGAGTGTCGGAGTGTTGAGGAGGCGAATGCTGCTATTGGGGCTGGGGCGGATGTGATTATGTTGGATAACTTTACTGCGGAGGGGGTGCGGGAGGCTGCTGCTTTGTTGAAAAGGGAGTGGGCGGCTAAGAGAGCATTCTTGATTGAGGTTAGTGGAGGGTTGACTGAGGAGAATGCGCCGTCGTATGTCTGTCCTGATGTGGATATCTTGTCTACGAGTTCTATTCACCAGGGAACGGGGATTGTGGATTTCTCGCTGAAGGTGTCGTTGCGGTAGAGGTGGCGTGTATCATACAATGCTTGATTTAAAATTATCACCGGGATAAAAGATATGTACTTCTATAGAGTACATAACAAGAAACGAAAACATAATAGGATGTTGCAAACTCCCATAAAACAGAAACGCCTTCCTCTCATGACCCTCGTGAATGATCATTGCAAGCATATGCGATAAGTGTAATGTGGATGTGGAATAGGCGAAACAAACTCCGACGAGGGGGGGTATATAGTACAGGGGTGAACCGCAGCGCCAGGCAACAAATCAGACCTCGATGTCTACCGTGATGCCCTCTCCTTCACTGGAGCTAGGCGCTTCATCCGAGGTAGGGGGTCGACGATTGCTACCAGCTGGAACAGGTCCTGAAGGGCCACGCCGTGTGCGTTCCCGGCTGAGCTGGTCTCGAAGCTTTTGGTTCTCGGCATCACGCTCCTCGAGTCGCTTGCGAGCGCCACTGCGGTCCAAGAGACGACCTTCACGCTCGGATTTCAGTCGCTTCTCCAATTCATGAAGACGGTGAACCCATTTCTCATCACTGGTATCCCATCCGCCTTGCGAGCTGCGCGTGCGATGGACCATTGCTCCAGCATTGTTGGTCAACGTGCTACTGGACGAGGAGTGAGAGGGCTGTGGAAGACCCGTAGCACTGCGAGTGAGAGTCCTCTCTGGACGAGGTCTGTCACTGGCTGTGGAGTTTTGACGTGCCAAAGTGCGTTCCGGATCTGCTGCTGACGCTACGGACGGGGATCGGGGTCCTGATCCCATCACTGCAGACGCAGCGGCAGATGCATGTCCGCGTGAATTGGTTTGAATCAGGTTCAGTTCGGCTTTCAGGAGTCGGTTCTCACCGCGCAGCTTGGAGATCTCTGGCGAGGAGCCCGACTGGCCACGGCTGGTTCGCATGTTTTTGACTGCCTCTTCAATACGCTCGAGCTTGCGGATCCGTCCATTATACGACTGCTCCAGAGTGTGGTAGCGCTTGGTCATCTCGTGATCAATGGACTTGATACGGCTCTTGAATCCAGCAATCACAGCCTCGACGGTCTTCATCGCAAGCAACAAGTTGCGGCTGAAGCCAGGCCAGAAAAGAATGTTACCAATGACCTCTTGGCTGGGGAGATTGCCATTGATAAGACTGTTGGAGTGCGCCCAGTCTGGCCCGCAAAGCCCAGACATCCTCTTCCAGATAGTGAGGAACATGGTGTTGCGCTCGTTAAGCTGGTCCTTGAATTGCTGCTCCAGCGATGCATATCGCTTGCGGTCCTGAGTACGAGCATTCTCCAGATCTGTGATGCGGGAGTTGTTCTGTGTAATGGTGCGCGAAGCTTGTTGGTGAGATTTGAGCGATGATTCAAAGGACTGCTTGTCTGCCCGACGTGCTTGGCGTTCGCGTTCCAGTAGTTCCGAAAGTTTGCGAGACTCAAGTCCATGGCTTTCGAGCAGAGCGTCGCGGTTGCGAAGCAGTGTCTCCTTCTCGTCTAACTGGGAGCGTATGCTCTCCAGCTCAAGTGCAGTTGACTCGAGCTCCTTTTGCAGCTTCATGATATTGGTGATCAAGCTGGATCGGCTGCCGCTAAGATCACCCAGAGTTTCTCTCAAGTTGTTCTCAAGGTCCATCAGACGTTCTCGCCAGGTAGAAGTTTCAATCTCCTGCGCGGAGAGGCTCTTTTTCAATCGCCGGACTTCCTCCTTGGCAGCAGAGGCTTCGCGGTTCAGCTCATTCATGATGCGCTGAACATCTTGCTTCTCCTTACTGCCAACCACCTCTCGCTGGTGTCTTTCATCGGCCAGTCGTTGCTCGAGCTCCCTGGTCTTCTCCTTCTCACTCATTAAGCTCATGTGATAGTTCTTGAGCTCCGACTCGAGGTCGCCAATGCGGATCTTGTCGCCATCTTGCTCTTCCCGGAGGAAAGCAATCTCATTCTGACTCGACTCGATTTGCACCGTCAGTCGTTGGACCTTGGTGTTGGCCTCGAAGAGACTCTTCTCCACAGATTCCATCTCGCGGTTGGTTTCCTCGAGCTCTTGCTGCACGGACTTGTATGCCGCCAAGTTGTTCTGTGCATCTTCCTCGAGACGGATGATACCCTCGCTGGCAGAACGCATTTCCGCTTGCAAAACCTTGAGACTTTCATCCTGGTTTCTTAGGTCCTCATTCATGCGCTGGCACTCCATGATCTTTTGATCAAGCTCGTCTCCGAGATTATCTAACTCATCCTGCGCCTCGGCTCGCAGGTCCTGGAAGGCGGCATCCCGTTCATCTGCGATTTGCATGGCGTGGTCTCGTTCCTGGGTGAGGCCTTGAATCTCTTCCTCGGCTTGATCAACATCCGCCTGATATGCCTTGTCAAGAGCCTCCAGTTCTCCGGAATATTCCTCGACCTGGGCTCGCAGGGCTTGGTTATCGAGTTTGAGAGTTGAGACTTGGTCCCGCAGATGTCCATTCCGGGCTTCGAGCTCATCACGGTCCAGGTCGCTGCGAGACAAGCCTCCGTCGCTAGCCTGAGACGATGGTCGGATATGGGCGCGCGAGGCGGAGCGATCAAAGATACTGTCGCCGGCCACTGATCGGCCAGTGTCGCGACGCTGACCCATTTTCAATTCTTCAATCTCCTGGTAGAGACGTTCCTTCTCGCGGTTGCGAGATGTGAGCATTGAAGTTTGAGCGCTGACCTCCTTTCTCAGCTCCGCGTTCTCCTGTTTCAAGAGGCCCAGCTCCACAATAAGGGTGCTGCTGGTAGCCGGAACGCGGTTGCCATCTCTGTCAGAGAAGTATGAAACCTCACTTTGATGCTGATTAGACTTGGCAGTCGAATACATCTCACTCCGCAGACGGATCGACTCATCACGAAGTCTCCGGTTCTCATCCTCAGCCTGCTCACGCGCGGAGGTTTCTGCGTCAAGCATGTCCTTCCACATGTCCTGCACAGCTGATTAGCCTGGAAAATATCGATTATTTGCGTATGACTTACTCGCTCTTCCCTCGCACCGGCATCAGACTCGCCAGCGCGGTTCTCGCTGAGTGACTTGACCATCTCAGCCAATCGTCGCTTCTCACTTTCTCTCGCAATGCTTTCTGACCTCATGCGCTCAATCTCGAGCTCAAAAGTTTCAACACGCTCACGCAGGAAGACAATCTCCCCATCCTGCGCTGAATCACGATCGCCGTCCTCTGACCCATCGGGGTCATGGTTGACCATAGATTCCTTGTCTGACTGCTGCTCCTTGACTTGCTTTTCCAAGTCCCGGATCTTGCGCTTCAAGCTTTGGTTATCCTTTTGAAGTTTGACCTTGTCGGACTTAAGCTCAACATTCTCCCCGATCATCTCTTTAATACCTTCCTCGGAGCGTCTGTTCAGCGCCTCATTGAGGAAATGGACTCGCATTTTAAGGTCAAAGTTATCCTTTGAGAGTCTGTCAATGGTGCTGCTCTGCTCCTTGAGAGTCAAAGTCCGGCCACTTTTGCCAAATGCCGGAGTTGACGCACCAGGCCTCTTCTCAGGAGACGGCTGGAAGTCTTCCCGGAACCGCTGCGCAAAGCTAGTAGGAATTTGAATCCCTTTGACGCGCTCTGCAATTGCTGTATCGGTAGGGGGATTTCTGTCTTGTGGTTTCGCCTTTGGCGTCACCGGTGCAGATACATCATCGTAGTTGGCTTGTTCCTGGGAGCCAGCTCGAGACCGTGGCGAGCTCTCCTCCTCCAATGTATGAAGGCCTTTATCTGTTGGACCACTTGTATTGCGCTTCTCCACGGAGTTCTCTTCACTATATCCAGAGACACCTGATGCCATGCTTCCAAGGCTAGTAGTCCTTGTCATATGAGCCCGACTTGGAGCGTGGAGGCCACCCCAGTTTTCGGGGATTGCACCTCCAGTTTGAAGAGCATAGTCCGCACCCAATGTAGCATCGCTGTTTGTTGTTTCCGTGTTGTTACTCGCGACCGAGGAGTGAGAAAGGCGATGGGCTGATTGGCGGCTAGTCAGATATTTGGGCCGACTGGCCCTGCGACTACTACCGCTCTGGTCACTAAATAATCGCGACGCGCCGGGCGACAAGCTTCGGTCAGTGTTTCTAAGCTTGGAGGGTGTGAGTTGAGATTCGTTTCCAGCGATAGAGAACTCAGATCTGAAGGGGCGCTCGTCTTGAGAGAACTGGCTGTTGTCGGGCGCATTTTCGGAAAATGTAGACTGGTTACGGCGGAGGGCTGCTGCGGCCGAGGGCGACGAGGTGCGTGAATCAAACATACTATCGCCATGTTGTTCCTGCTCCTGCTCCTGCTCTTGTTCGGGTTCCGTAGGGCCAGTAGGTGCCGACTCGTCGTCTATCTTTGGTTCGCCCTTTCCGACATTCTCCTGATCCTGCGTGTGTTGTGCTTGGGTCGGTTCACGGAACGAGAGCTGTGAAGAATCGTCCTGCGAGACGTCGTGATCTTTTGGGACTCCAACCAGGTACGTATCATCCGCGCCAGCTGTATGGCCTTTCGCGGCGACATCAATTGTCGAGGGCTCTGGGAGAAAACTCGACTCGATGTCCATCAGCTTGCGGCGCATTTCGTGCTCCTCAATTAGAGTCTGATTATTGGCGCGTTCGTGGTCGCCATTCTCGCTGGATAAAGGGAATAGACTGCTCTGGTCATGGTCAATCATAGAAGGAGTAAAACTGTGATCATCAAGGTCTAGTTGCGCCGAGGTCATGGTAAATTCAGGGTCCTCGATCTCGCTTTCCGTAGCCGTTGGCGCGTCGTGCGCTGTTACCGAGGGGGGGTGACCCCCTGCTTCCTCTGCCATGAAGTATTGGGAACTGAGATCATCCAAGTACTGTCCTGGCGTCTGAAATGCCGACACATAAGACGGTGAATTGATCGGAGTTGAAACGGTGACGGTGCCTAGGCGTGTTTGGGTCTCCACACCCTGCGACTCGCTACCCGCATCGATCGGCGAATGAGCGTTCATCTTTCGGGATGTATCAACACAGGCACAGGCACAGGCACAGGCACAGGCACAGGCACAGGTTCAGGTTCAGGTTCAGGTTCAGGTTCAGTTTCAGAGTCATGGATGTGATGGATGTGATAGATGAGAATTACAGAGCTAAGCAGATTTGAACATCATCTGGAAGGAGCGACTGCTCACTGGATGTGTAGGATCATGTGCTGCCACGTATAGTTGACACCTTAGCTGTCTACTGTAGTCTACTTTACGTGCAATATGCAGATGATTCATAGCATTCTAAACAATCATGGTATCCATAACATCACATAACCGTCCCAAGCATTAAACAGAATAATCAGTAATCCACGCCCCAAGTATCACCAGGGAACATTATAGCCACAGAAGAAAAGTATACAGAAATTGGTAGTGTCGAATACCAGGAAAAAACGGTAGATCGCTTTGAGGTATTCATCAGGGACAGTTCCAAGCCAAGAAGGTATGTACAAGTTGGAGGTTCGTTCGGAGGGTCGGAGGAAAGGAGGAGAGTCATTTATGCGACTGCAGTTTGCTCCACAGTCGCCTCCTCGGCTGGAGTGTTGTTTTCGCTGCTAGAAGCGTAGATCTTCTCCTTTGAATTGATAGCGTTGCGTAGGGAATCGATATAAGTGCGGAATTTGACAATCTCCCGCAACAGATAGGATGATTTCCGTTCCCAGTTGGCCATGGCTTTGGCAGCGTTGGGGTGGCGTGGAGAGAAGGCCAGGTTCATAGCAGAACGTAGTTCATTGTGTCTGGAAAGATCGTCTTCGACGTTCTTCACATAAGACTGCAGAGACTTGAGCTGTTCCTCCTCGTTGAAGTTGGAGGCAACCATGCTTTGTTGCAGCGGACTCCAGTCACTAATGTTGACCCGGTCTGCGGGAAGTCTGGGCCGCACGCCCTGTTGATCAATGGAGCTTCGGATGGAGCTCTGAATACTCGGCCGGGCACCCGACGAAGGCGGCGGGGATCGACTTTCACCACCAACCAGGGCGCTGTTGATGACGGCGTCACTCCATCCATATTCGATATTGCTGACACCCCCAACAAGGGGCTGTTTAGACAATCGAGCACTCCAGTAGTTGGCGGTGGAGACGAATTCTCGTACAATCTCGGGGGTTCCAGCCTGGAAGAGATGAACCGCCCCGGTAGGCAAACTCAGTGCCCAGACATGAGGACGAGACTTGGAGTAACCAGGCGATGGCAAAGCGCTGGCGATAGTCTGGCGCAGCATGAACTTCCAAAGCTCCTCTGCATTTTCCGTCCAATTGCCACCACCGACCACAACGCCCCCGCGCTGTTTGGCCTTCGCCCGCATCGATTTGGTGGTGTTGGTGAACGAGAAAAGACGCATCCAGCCTTGTTGGATGACCGCAAAGCAGTCATTCCAGTTGCGGTCCTTGGCTCTCTTATCCACCGCATCCAGATGATGCTTGTGCTTGAGGCTTCCTTCTTTGGCCCACGGGGCACCGGCAAGGGCCAAGGTCTCGTCTGCAAGCAGAGGAGTGGCTGGCTCCTCGTAGCTGTATACGGAAGTAGCTGAATCCTCGCGGATGATGGCTTGGCTCAGAGCATTGGCGAAACCGATAGATTGCTGGTATTCGCCACGGGGGAAGTCCGAGCCAAAGGAATCCACTGAAGCTGAAGTGAACTTGCCCAGAGAATATTTACTCCAGGTGCTGGACCCAGTTGGACTCCAAACAGAAGATTGATCGTCCAGGCTGGTTCGACTGGAGCCCATCATTGAAGGAGGATACAACCTGCCAGCACGCGAGCGAGGCTTGGATGACCATCGTGCAGCTCCGTGGCGCGAATCAGCTGAGCGGCCGCGGGGGTAGATGTCGGAGCCACTCTTGCTGATTGTGCTGGGACTTCTGCGAAGCGTGCTGGAAGAAGGACCCAAGAAATTGTTGGACGCCATACGTGAGACCTCTCTCTCCGGCTGAGCACCGAAAAGAGGGAGTCTTTGTTTTTGAATGGAGGTGTAGAAGTCCTTGAGAACAATCTCAACTTGTTGCTCCCAAGCTCTCACGGTTCCATTGAATGGCGTGTTGACCAATGGCCCCGCATCAACATTAGCTTCGCTGTCTTTGTCCAATGAGCTACGATTGGCATCGGCTGGGAAAGTAGCAGAGCGTGCCGATGTAGGAGCAGAAACAGAATCTGGGCGTTGGTTTTGAGTTTTGGAGCGAATTGGACGCAGGGTTTCGAATCCCTCGGGGGCGGCGTCCATTGCCACTCGATGAATAGTGGGCATGGTGTTGCGGACGAACTGGGACTTGGTCATCTTCGAATCGATGTCAGCCAAGTGTAGGTCGGTATTGAGCAATAGAATGGAGTAGCAAATGGTGTGAACAACGTCAGTAGCCTTAAAGCCATGACTCGGGTTGCAATCACACCATCGAGTCGAGAACGCATCTAGTACTCGGTCGACTTGTTGGGTTTCTCCCTTAAGCACCAAACGCTCACAAAGAGCCCGAAGGGCTGCAACAATGTTGAGATTGGACCAATTGAAAAGTCGCATGTACGCTTCTCGTATCATTGCTCGATCAGGATCGCCCAGCCAAGCAGCAGCTGGCTCACTGCCCACAACCTCGTCCTGGCTATCAAAGAGTTTTTGGGCCTGTTCTCGATCGGCCGCCGTGGGCCCATCTTCGATCGCCTCACCTGGCCCGTCTGTGCTGTCTGCAGTGTCGGGTGCCGCCTTGGGTTCTTCTTGCTCAATAAGTGGAGTGTTGGCAGCTGTTTGATACTGCGACGCCTCTGAAACAGACTCCACGGGAGATTCACAGGGCTTCTCATCAGGAAGTACTAGTTTGGTCACATTGATGCGAGGAGCCTCTGTAGTAGATTTGACGCTGCGCGAGAAATCTTCCACCACGGGGGACAAAGCTGAAGAAGCACCATTATTCTGAGGCTTGTCTTGAAGAACCTGGTCGGTAGACACTTCAGCATTCGACGATTGAACACGAGTATCTGCGGGCGCCAAGTTCTCTTGACCACGAGAGGGAGCAGAAGGCTGAAGAGAAATCCTGGTTTTTGGGGCACCAGGAGCCGATACGCTTTCCCGTTTCTTCTGTGCCTGCAAGAATGATGGCTCTCGTACCTGAGCCTCCCAGTCCGAATTTTCTTTGTTGTCTGGTACGTGGTCGAGATACGGATTCATGACCTGCCGCAGACTGCTCACGGGGCTTGGCTGTGGCTTCATGGTATCCATATTGTTAGGCGCAAGATGCTGAGGAAGTATAATGGGCGGAGGAACGTGGTCAGCCACCGACTTCTTTCTTCTACGGAAGAACGAGGACTTTTTGTTCACAACCTGAGGGGGCCCTGTGCGAATAGAAGACGGAGAAGCACCCGCAGAGCTCTTGGGTGCTTGTAGATTTCGTGCCTTCAGGTTGGCAGTCGCCCCATTGTTGTCCTTGGGCTCGGGGTCCTGGAGGTATGATAGATCGTTGGCGTTATAGCTGGGCGAATCTGCAGGTCCAGGAGCCTGGTTCTTGGATCCGAACACACGTCTGAAGAAGCCTGGGCGTTCTTTTGCGTTGATACTGTTGCCGTTGGATGTGATGGTTGTGGTTGTAACTACCGGGTCTGCTGGAGGGAAAGCTGGCTTGTTATAGGAAATAGTCGGGCTAGGAGCGGGAGGATCCAACGAATCCGAGATGGCTGGAGGGGGTTCAAGATCCGTATCCACAGTTTGGAATTCATTATCCCGAACTCTCAGGGTCCCCGTGCCGATGTTGTCAGGGCGAGTCTTTCGAACCTGGGGTGCAGCCGATTTCGGGCTGGTTCGCCGGGATGCCACTGGTGTTCTCGAAGAAGCAGCAGTTGGTGTCTTACTATAGTCGGGAACTTTTCGCGGTCCAGCTGGGACACTCGGAGTGGGCGCAGCATCATTATCGTCGTACAACATCGGATCCTGACCAACACTAGGTTCCGCATACGGAACATACGCTCGTTTTGGTCCGCAGTCGAAACTGTTTGAGCGTCGGTCCAAGCCCTGATCAGTCCGTGCTCTCGGAATTGTAAACGAGTAGTCTACGGTGGACGATGAGCTCCCCTTGCTACCTTGACGGGTGTTGTTTGTTCGTGGCATGGTTCCAGCACCGACACGTGAGCTCATTGCGTCCCCGCCGCGAGAGCTTCCCATCCTCCTCGGTGCGGTTTGATGGTTGGAACTGCTGTTGCTTCGTCGGCCCTTGGTGGCTGTGATAGTTGCATACCGGCCACTGCCATCATCGTATCCATAGTCGGGTTCCGATGACAATGACGATGAGAAGGTGTGGCCCCGGTATCTGCCGTGTGAATTCGACTCCTGCGAGTAATGGCTGTGCTGGTCGGATTCAAAGGCGGAATTAAACAGGCGGTAGTCATCTAGAACGGACGAGCTGGGGGCGAATTGGTCCAACGAAAGGAGCATGTTATCGACGATAGAGGTTCGAGCTGCATGTTTCGGAGACAAAGACAGGTCATGGGGGTCTCGTTCGTCTCCGGATTCGCTGACTCTTGCGGTATTCTCCGTGGGGGCGTCGGGAAAGGCATCGCGGACGGAAGGTCGGGCTTGATATCCGCGCTTAGAGGGTTTGTATCTTGCGGTCTGAGAGGGAGGGGTGCGAGGAGGGGAATTGGCAGCTTGTGCTTCCCGTTGCTGGGACATTATCGCGCTAGGCAATGTTAATACTTTCTCTAGGGGTATCGATTTTGATTTGCGCGAGGGGGACTAGCACAGGTGCAATCGCCCTTGACGTGGGACAGGAAGTAGAAGATCAAGGGACTGCCAGCGCATACTGCAACGTACCTAATATGCCCAAGGCCAGACAGTCAGGCCAAAATCAAATTGGGAGTTGGAGCCCGATAGCCGTCTGGATTAGTATCCCTCCGATTTGGGAATGAATGTTCAGTTCATCGCAAGCAAGGGTCTAAACCCGCAAAGAGTGTGAAATGCCGTTGGCCTTTGCAGGAGAGAAACCGGGGGCGGGACGAACTCCTGAGACTTGGCCGAATTAAAGTTAACGTTACCGAACAATTAATCTCGAGGATTATGAACTGGACTTGTAAAAGACACGAGTTCATGTATAATTGAAAAGACCACTTCGAAACAGGGGAAATTACTCGAGGATCCCTGACCTGCCAACACACACTATACATGCAGATTCAGGGGTTTCAGGTTCATTGCTTATATATGGAGCCTTTTGAGTTCTGCTTATCACCATGAAGCTTCCAAATTGTCTTTGACTCTGTACGGACTCCGTCTAGGTGGAGTAGTGGGGGGATGGATCCAATATCGGCAATTTCAAGGGAACTGGTGTGTGTGTGTGTTCGGAGGTTTCAGATGTGATATATCATCACCGGAAGAATCAACCCAGAATCAGAACCAAACTGGGTTTATGCGACAGCCAACTCTAAGTCACGAAATAGGTCAATCTGAGAATGTCAAGGCAAAAGCCATTGACTATTCTCTAGCCCCTTGCAGAGTGGATTCTGAAGAGGTAACTCCGTACATGTACAGTACGCTTTTCCGATACGAGTGGAATGATGGAACGACCACTGGTCCGGAAGTATGAAAGAGGTGTGTTATATAGTCCAGCTTCGTGCAGCTGCAGAATTGCTGTCAGGCACGCAAGTTTGTAGAGTGATTTGCCAAACATGATGTTATTCAACACAATGATATACACTCCTCACGTGATCCCGATGACATAACGGGCCACCTGCATGGATACACGTACAACTGCTACATTGCACCGATTCCCGGGGAGCTCTTTGAACAACCGGGTCTTCGATCATGAACCCTCACATCTCCCTGCCCCGCCAACATGCCGGCTCTGCCAACTTCGGCTCAACGCCTGCAACCCGCGGCTCGAGTGTACGCATGCCGCGCTTCTTTAAAAGGTAGGGACCAGCTAAGACGAGACAAGTGAAAGGGAACAGTGGCTGATATGCAATGGGAGGAACAGACTCTTCAAGTTCCCTCAAATGGACTTTGAGATGGCCATTTGGGAGATGACATCCTTGTTGATTGCGCCCAAGAAGGTCTTCAAATCGATATACTACCATGTAAGTGGGACTGACGAGTCCGTTCTCTTGTACTGTGCTAACCATGCGACTATCAATTATAGAAACGTGAGTGCTACTTCAATCGGCGTCCCGGCACCAGTGGACATGACCCGGAGTCACCAACCACCCTGATCAACATTAACCTCTCGATTAGAAACCAAAAACACATGGCATCGCCCTGATCCATCATTCACCTACCTCCTATCATTCTTCCTTCTCCTCACAGCCTTTGCCTGGGGCCTTGCTTACACCCCCTCCTTCGGCGCAATTGTACGCCTAACACTCCTCTTCGTGTTCGTACACTTCATCGGCTCGTCGCTCTTGATCTCAACAGTTGGATACTTTGTGATTGGCAAGCTCTTTGGTCCCAATGGTGCAGCGGCCTCTCTAGCTGGCCTGCGGGGCTCCCGTGGCCGGAGAAGGGGTGCCGCACAGGGTCTGTTCATGCAGCCAGGAGAGAAGGACCAATTGGAGTTTGGATATTGTTTTGATGTGAGACCGCTTACCACTTACTCGATGGACTATTCTGACCTCTGCTAGGTGTCCAACCGTGCCTTCTTTCCCCTCTACCTTCATCTATATGTGGTGCAGTTCCTCCTCCTGCCCCTGCTCACCCGCAGCCCGAGCAACTTCCTGGCGACTTTCCTTGGCAACTCGCTCTACCTCTCCGCCCTCATTTACTACACTTACATCACCTTTTTGGGATACAATGCTCTTCCCTTCTTGCACAACACCGAGCTACTCCTTTTGCCTATTCTCATCTTCGCTATCATGTGGCTGGTCAGTCTGATTGCTGGTTGGGGCATCGTTATGCAAGGCCGCAGCGTTGAGGGATTGTTCTGGGGCGTGTGAAAAGGAAGTTCGAAAGTTTGGAAGCTTAGCGCAATAGACTCTGCTTTCCTGATATGATCTCTTCTCCGTCTGGGGTGATATAACCCCCGTGTATGAACCTTGATATGCCCTGTCATGGTTTTCTTTCCTTTTTCTTCTGGGTCATACATTATCTCAAAAAGAGCTACTTATGCTGTGTTTATCTAATGCTGGGGGCGCCGGTGTACATGATTTCCATTTCAGGGCTAGGCATTTTTGTTACTCGTGTCTAATAGATGAGTATATCAACGTTTCGTTTGGTCTGTATATTCATCATTTGAACCCACATCCTACCTGGGCATGCATTTCATAATCACATAACCATTCAATATTGGAAAGAAACACCGCTCATCCCTCATTTCTTCTTACCACCAAGCTTCTTAGATCCCTTTCCCATGGCAATTTGACGCAACTTCGCCTCCCGCTCCTGGTTAATAAGCTCCCGCTCCTTGGCCTGCTCATCCTTCTCTTCCTGCTCAGCCAGCTTGCGCAGACGCTCCTGCTCACGCTTCTCACGCACAATAGCCAGACGAGCAAGATCAGCCTTGGCCTCATCAGTTTTACCCTCAGCATGCAGCTTCTGGTAACGCTCACGCGCCTGCTGGGCCTGCAGAGCCTCACGCTCCCGGCGCGACAGCTGCGAGATATCCTTAACCTTAGCGGGCTTCTTAGGCTCCGCGGTGGGTGCATCGGCGGTCTTGGACGTCATGGAGCGGGACTTGGCGGTGTGATTGGGGTTGGCGGGGAGGTCGTCGTCGGATTCTTCCGAGTCAGAGGGAGGCAGGTCACCGGGCTGTGCAGCTTGCTGGCCACGTTTTTTCATGGCTGCTAGCTTCTTGGCTTTGGCGGCTGCGCGGCGCTCTTCACGGGTTCCTGCGCCTGTGGATGCTTCGGGCTTGGTCTCGTCCTCGCTCTCTTCTGAGGAGCTCTCCTCCTCCGAGGATTCTTCTTCGCTGGATGATTTGATACCGTCCTCTGGTTCCTGTGGTGGGGAGAGCTGGGTCAGATGGGCGGTCCTTGTACTGTGCGTTAGGCTTTTGGTCCACGTACCCGCCAGAGACCAACTTGGTTGCCATCCTTGTCTAGGGGGTTGAGATCTCTGCTGAAATGCTTGCCTCCTATCGTTTGATCAGCGTCATTGCACCCTCTTTGCTTGTCACACGATCATACCTCCACGAGAGGGCTTGGAGAACTTTCCTCCACGACCACCGCGCGCCATTTTGTAGTTGTAGTAGAGGTTCGGGGGGGGATTTCTTTGACTTCAAAGGAGCAATGAGTATCTAAGAAAGACGTGAGGTTAGAATAGGTTTTCACAAGGGCTTCAGGCTCACAGAGGGGTAAAGCGGGGTGGCTCTGGAAGACACAATGCGCCAGAGAGCAGGGACCAAATAGCAGAGACTCAAAGACTCAAAAAAGAGAAACTTACAGTACCTGAATGTGCAAATGTATCGAGTGTTGAAGGAAGATCAGGCAAAAAGTGGAAACGAGTCACCTCGCAGGCATTAATCACATGTGGGGGTGGAACTTTTTTGGCAAACCACAACGCTTCGATTTCGAAGTTAGGGCTTCGATCATTGTTCATTAACTATTCATTAGCTATGTATGCCATGCTATATGTATATGATATGCTATTTACACCTGATCCCTTGCTTATACTCGCGCTAATCCAGTGCCTACCTTGGTCACTCGGGCCCCAGAGAGGGTGATTCCACCCGCGATGATCGCACTCCCCATGAACATCTGAGCGTAGAGATAATTGCCATCATCACGCTCAACCAGCGCACCAGCAATAGGCGATCCAATGAGAGCAGCCACAGCTACCACGCTGAGCACCATGCCCATACGCACGCCGATCTTCTTGAGATCAGTTGTGAGGGTGCTGAGAGTCGCGGGGAACAATGACTGAATGCCAGCTGCGAAGAGACCATAAAACACAGCAAATGTCCACAACCCTCCCATGCCTTTGACAGCCGCCCAGCAATAGCCCACCAGGGCCGTGGCGAAACTGAAGGGAATCAACAGGTTGAGAGGTCCGGTGAGCTGATCAGCGAGCAAATTGGGGACAAGTCGACCGACCATACCGACTCCGTTCATGACCAACAGCAGATCGATCGATCTGTCAGTGGAAACGCCGATAATGTTGCGACTGAAACTGCCGATATAGAAGAAACCGACGTACAAGCCCCAGAAGTTCAAGAACATGCCAATAGCAAACAACAGGTATGGCATCTCCGTGAAAGCAGCCCACTCAACAAGCGGGCCACTCTTCCGTGGTGGAAGACGCTGCTTCAGGAAAAGCACACAAGGAATCAATGTGGCCAACGAAATAAAGCCCAGCGTCCGCACTGTCCATCCATACCCGACTCGCGGCAGCATACGCATGATAACAGCCGGGAAGACTAGCCCACCCGTCGCCGAACCCGAAGCCACAATACCAATAGCAATGCCACGGTTCTTCACAAAATAAGTCGAAATAAGAGCTAAGGTCGGACAAAACATAAGTCCACATCCAATACCCTGACCAAGACCCTGAGCCAGGAATAGCTGCCAGTACTTCGTACACAGGGAAGTCATAAAGATACAAAAGACTTCAAGCGTAGCACCAACCGCAAGTGTAACCTTGAAATACCCAGCATCGGTGGCGCGGCCAGAGAAGGTCCCAATAAAGAACAGCAGGAAGATCTGAATGCTTCCCACCCAGGAGATATCCGAGGGTGGGTGACCCAGCGTCTGGGTATAGTATGTCTGAAACACTCCAAAGCTATTGATATAGCCCCAGGTATTGAAGATGACGAAATGCGCCAGTGCAACTTGCGACCAAGCCTGGAAACCGCCGTCTGGGGGTGGACCGAGAGATTTGCCGGATTCCCGAGTGCGCACAGCTGATAGAGTGCGGGCTATGGCGCTCGCTGCTGTAGGAATGCGGTCGAGGTCATCGTGTGGTCCTTGGGGTTCGTCGTAGCCGATTGTTGATTCTTCATCTGAGGATGCGCTGCGTAGTCGAGGGGTGTGATCTATGCTGGAGGATTTTTCGAGGTCTGTTTGGGGTTTTATTTCGGAGGCCATGCTTGACGGTCTCCTTTCTGTGTCTGTTGATTGTGGCATTGTGTTGGCCATGGCGGTTTAAAGTATGGCACGGTTGACCATGCCGAGGTGCAGATTGCAGACTGCAGACTTGAATTCTTGACCAAGTCCCTATTTGAATGAGAGATTTGAGGACAAATCCAAGTTGAATGAGTCAAAGTGAAGATCGGGGAGAAAAAACTTGCCCGACTTATAGCGGGATTGGTTCCGACTCGGCTCGCAGAGATGGCCGAATGCGCCCTTCCGATGGCACGGGTCCACTTCTGTGGCATGAGACATAAGATATTAGTTGCATGTACTCAGTCATGGTGATTGGGAACAGTTCTATGTAAGTATGGAGGTGTGTAGGTGTAAGTTACATGTAAGTGTGATTTAAAAGGACGTCTGGGAAGTATAATAAAATATTTACAGTACCTCGGGTGCCCTCCATTTCCCCTAGAACTAGAGAACTACACGTACGATGGTATTGAATATCCCATGGGGTTGCAGAATACATTGTACCTGATACTATACTGCATATGGAGACCCCACAGATATTGTATACTCCAGACTGATATGGCGCAATTCTCCGGGGTCCCCGCAAAACCGGCTGTCTCGGATAGGCTTAAAATTCGGACACTTTCTAACATATACATATGCGCATCTATGGGATTACAAACAAGCCACTCCAGAAATAAAAAAGCAATGGGTGACTGGTGAGCGCACTATGGAAAGGAAATTAAAGAGAAAAAAAAAAAGGAAAGAAAAGGCAAACCATCTTCATGATCGTTTGCGATGAATCCGGCATGCCGATGTGGAAGGCCGAGGCCGGTGATAGTGCGAGGTCGTTTATCTGGTGACTTGTCTCAATGGTCTTGGTTGGCGCTGCTAAAGAGCATTTGAATCGATCCAATGACATCGGCCGGCTCCAACAAGTGCCAGCTGGCATCGGTTTGCTTCGAACTGGCGCCAACTGTGACTGAGTACACATGATCGCGAGGTAGTTCAAACTTCTTCAAAGCTCGGAACATATCTAAGATGAGGTTAGCCAAGCGGTTTCAGCAGTTAAGTATGTTGTCAAGACTTACCTTCGTCAGTGAAGTCATCACCCAGACACAAGATGAACTCCGGTGCTTTCCCTGGTCCGGTGCCGTATTCATTGACCAGACGAGTTGCGATGAAGCCCTTGTTGACAAATGTGGGCCGTACTTCCAGATTGGCCTTACCTGCCATGACCTCCACATCCCACCGTTTGGCAACGGTGTTCTCCAATTCCTTGCGACATTCACGAGCTTGGAAGGCACCGTACTCCGGATCAGCCCGACGATAATGCCAGGTCAATGCCACCCGCTTCCGCTCAATGAATGAACCCTGCGTGCGTTCGGTATAATGCTGGAATACCTCGACGACTTCCTTCTGCCAGCCCATGTCACTCCTCTCGGCCAAGTTTTCCCAATCATCCGATCGAGGCTGTCGGATGAAACAACCGTGCTCAGCACTCAGTCCGAGCTCCGGGATATGGCCCATCCACTCATCCAGGAAGGCCTGGTCTCGTCCACTGATAATCCACACGGCGTTTCGCGGGTCGGCGGACAAGCTTTTGAGAGTACGAAGCACCCGATCTGAGGGAATGGCCGCCTGTGGATCCTTGACAATCGGTGTCAATGTGCCATCATAGTCGAACATGAAGAGACGCTTTCGAGCCTTGCGGTACTGTCTTATCATTTTTGCGCGATCGAGCGCGGGCGTAGCAACAGACTGGTCGAAAGACGAAAGATTGGTCAGTAGGCGGTTGAGATACTGCCTTGACCACATCGCAACAGTGTTGGTGAGCACATGCTTGTAGAGCTTTACGTGCTGGTCTTTGCGCTGATCTGGGGGCATGTTCAATGCTTGATCAATAGCTTTGGCCACTCCACCAAGATCCCACGGGTTGATGTGGATAGCGTTAGGCAGTGTACCTGCGGTACCAGAAAATTCCGAAAGAATCAGCGGGCTGTGGTTGGTTTGCTGGCAGACGATATATTCCAAACTGGTTGTGTTCATGCCGTCTCGTACCGTGGTGATCAATCCGACATCAGCCACGCGCAAGAGAGCGAAATACTCGCGCGGAGACAGGTACTGTGGGTAGTACTGGACGGGCGAGAAGCTCAGCGAGCCAAATCTGCCATTAATGGTCGAAACCAAGTTGGAAATTTGGCCAGCAATCTTGTTGTCGGGGTCCTCCTTCTCCTCTTCCACGCTAGTTGGACTTGTCACTTGAATGAGAACGACTTTATTGCGCCACTCGGGGTAGCGCTCCAAGAAGATTTCGAAGGCTTGCAGTTTCTGCGCTACACCACGAACGCTGTCCAGCCGATCACGGCCGACAATAATTTTCTTCCCCGCATAGAGCTTGCGAATTCCCTGCACTGCCTTCTCAATATCCGGAGCTCCGAAGGCCGCTTTTTGAATCGCACGTGCGTCAATACCAATAGGGAAGACATCTACCGCGACATGAGCACCGTAGGCATCGACACCAGCTGAATTAGACTCGAAGCCTAGAACGCGTGTGCAGCATGAGGTAAAGTGTCGAGAGTAGGAGAATGTTTGGAATCCAATCATGTTGGCACCAAGCACTCCTTCCAATATCTCTTTGCGCTTCGCCAGGCATCGTACAAACTCGCTGCTGGGGAAAGGCGAGTGGAGATAGAAGCCCAGTTTGATGTTGGGAATGCGTTGCCGCAACATACTGGGCAGCAGGAACAAATGATAGTCATGGACCCAGACCACATCTCCCTCCTGGTACTCTTGCACGATTCGATCCGTGAACAACTGGTTTAAACGGAGATAATCGACCCACCAGCGTCGCTCGGATCGACCATCTGTTGGGCCGTGCTGCTTGTAGTGGAGAAGGGGATAGAGTTCGCGTTCTGCGTAACGGCGCCACCTCCCCTGGTCTTTCAATAGGATGGTCTCTTCGGGTTCCTCGGGGGCGTCCGATAGCCACACAGGCACCACCCTGCCATGACGACCTGAGCTCAACTTCTCTTCGAGCTGCTCTCGTTCCTTTGGGCTGACCTTCATTCCTTCCACAAGTGGGTGAGCAGGTGGCTTTTGGGTTGCATCTACAGGCACCGGAGCAGTAGCCTTGTTCAGTGTTTGATTAACAATAGAGTTGTTTGGGGTTGCAGGCAACTTGGCTCCAGCATTGGCGTGAATCTGCTGCAATGGCGACTTCAGATCCACAATTGGCTCGACCTCTCCCGTCCAGCCTACCAGGGTATGGGACCAAGATGTCTCGTCCGAAGCAAGATGTGCGAATGAGTCAAAAAGTGCCGATGTGCCGGATCGCGGCTTGAGCTCCTGTTGTGCCGTTAGCTAGTGTGATCCTATGTAGAATCGTCTTCCCTCACGTACCCAGTCCGATCCTGACCGAAAGCCGATCTTGTATGGTATACAAAAGGCGGCGCTGATAAGGCGGCCACTCAGACGAAGGCCTGGATGTTGTACACGCGGGTCCGTCTCGGGCGATGTGGGGGCGTCAGATGTCAAGCTCAGGCGGCGTAGCAACTCCATGCCAGACGATGCTTTCCTAGCAGTCTGCACTGGTTTGGATATGTCGGTAGGGTCGCTGTCCACAGGGGAGTCCCCAGGGACATTGTTAAAGTATGAAGGCATCGCATCCGTTTCCACGGCGGGGGTCGCACTGGTCGCTTTGGTATACGCCTGCTCATTAAGGGCCTTTAATCCCGGACCAACAAGCACAGGGTTCGGCTGGCCCTCGGGCACTTCGGCGGGGCTCTCGGATTGAGACATGATAACCGCGGAGTATATCGTAGGTCAAGATCTGGTGAGACTACCTAAGTAGCAATGGGACGAGATTCCTGCAATCACATGCGTTAATGATGTGGAAACCTTGAGGTGGGCAAGTTGGTGAATGGGTGGGAGGTACCTCGGAGGGGAGTCGTAAGCAAGATCGACACGAAACAAACTATCGTAAAGCCATGGACGATTTGGAGGGGTACAAGTCAACAGTTCATCAATATAGGGCAAATTGAAGAGTGAGAAGAGGTAAGAGTGCTGGTAGTCCTTGGAACCCTGAAGGAGGGGCAAGCGGTGAGATCTTATCAAGGGACCAACTGGGAAACCGGTCAAGTGAGGTGAAGGTAAAGAGAGAAGTTGTCAACTTGAGATCTTGGGGGGTTTGGTGGGTTTGTGGATATTTCCTCAATGCTACGTCATGATGCCCTGGTCGATCGCTTTTTTCTTGGTATACTCTTATTTCTTAGCTATACATGTATCGCAATCAGGATGTGTCGTAGATGGTGAGACACCACTAACAGTTATGAGGTCAAATAGTATAGAATAAATGTGAATTCCAAAACTCCTCTATAATTACTATACAAATTGTAAAAAAACCAGTTATTCGCCCGGTTCTTTCTCCAATCAAGTCACATGGCTCTTTCTGCCTGAGGCTGCAATTCCATACAAAGTTCCGCGTCGAGAATGTTACCTGCATGCATCCTCGGCATGGTGACATCCACTCCGGTGTCTTTGATCTCGACATGCCTCGGTGAAGCTTCTATGCAGCGACCTTTCCGACCTCTTCTCTTCTTCCGTCCATTCCACAGCTCTGTTGCGACAGCCAAGACACCCGATCTCTTCGCTAACAGCCTCCGCAAGACCCTAGAGGCTCATCGATCCGCCAATCGGGCTCGGCTCGTCCGAAAAATATACCCGAAAGAAGATCCCCCGGGACTGTGGCGCCCTGAGATCCCAGTCGAGAGTCGCGCGGGCTACCAACCGCCGACGGAGCCAGCTCTACCAAATTCGGAATACTCGCCTGATACCCCCAAACCGACATCTAAGAAAACCCAAAGCAAGCGCAAAGATAATATTGAGGCGCAGTTTCTTCGTCAATCATCCCTTGATCGAGCTGGAGGAGATGCGATTCAACCGGCAGGGAATGGGCGGCCGGAACAATCTCCATGGCTGAAAGGTCTGGCTCTGCCTCGTGCCAATGGCGAGACAAGCCTGGACACGGAGATCCGCGCATTGGACCAGTACCTTATGCCGACTTCCCAAGAGACAGACCAAATCGAAAAGCTCAGGGCAGAGGTAGCCTCACTTCTTGAGGCGGTAGTTCCGCACGCGCCCAGAATAATTGGATCGCACTGCACCGGACTTGTCCTGGCGCACTCAGATCTCGATTTTATCTTACCATATGAGGACCTTTCACGTTCACCAGATCGCGATCGAAAACCCAGTCCTACCCGGCCTCAGATTCAAGATGCCCATATCCGCCTCCTCCGTCAAGTCGAGAGAGCCTTGCAACATACTGATGCGTTTAATGGCCAGGTTCAATTATCTGACAAGCGCAACCCTGCGTTATCAGCTCGACACCGGCCAACGGGACTCTTGCTCCAATTCTACTGTGGTGAGGGTGTCCCTGCCATCACGGAGTATCTGCAGGATTACCAGGCCGAGTATCCCGGCCTCCGGCCTCTGTATGCCACAACGCGTACATTGCTAGAGGCGCGCGGCCTGTTTGGCTCACCTCAGGCGAGCGTTGGTCCAGATGGGCTAGCCATGCTCATCGTGGCCTTCCTCAAGATGAACCACGGCCGTTTCACAGGGCCCAATCGCCTGGGTGACCAATTTCTTGCCCTCTTGCATTTCTATGGCACTGAAGTTGACCTCCAGTCCGTCGGCATCGCAGTGGATCCTCCTGGACTCTTCGACGCGAGCTCATTACTAGCTACCTCAGATGTTGATGAACTCGCCCACCAGCGCGGCCAACGTTCTCTCATCAATACCAAGCGTACCGCCGCAGCAAAGGGGAACCATCTTGTCGCGCACCGGCTGTGCATCCAAGATCCAACCCATTATATGAACGACCTGGGCCGTTCATGCACTCGCACATCTGAGTTGCAGGGCGCTTTCATGACTGCGCATCAACAGCTTCGTCAAGCATGCGACAATTGGACGAGTAACGGCAAGAACAAGAATTTGAGTATTCTTACGACTGCCCTGCATGCCAACTTTGATACCCTGGAGAACGTTCGCAATCAGCTCGTGTACCTGGGTAACCATTCCTAGGTAACACGGCGAGCGACGAAGCAGTAGAAGAAATAATCCATACAGCCTAATAATAGTTCAACGCCTTTCCACTCTTATGTTTTTCTGACAGTAGGAATTGAAATTATTTCTTTTAATGTAACCCATGCGCAGGAGCATGCAACAAAGACAGCCGCCAGCCGAAAAGCTAAGAACAAAAGTCCAAGTGAAAATGCATCAATCGCTATAACGGCGCTCGAGACTTTGAACAACGGAAATATTAACAAACAGTTGGAAAAACAGAAAGACGCCGACAAGTGCAAAGCAATACAAGCAGAGAGATTAGTTGCTATATATCGGTTAGTATTTGTTCAGTATGTGCCAACCTAGGCTGGAGGTCTGGGAGTCAACTTACTAGATCTCCAATGGAGAGATCTGATCCAAAGCATAGAGCCAGTTTCCACCCTGCTCTTCTTTCTCGAGCCTACCAACATGTTAGTAAATAATACACACATTGAAACCAAGGAGTCAACATACCAATCATACGGCCAGGCGATGAGGTGGCCCTGGACCTTGTTGAGGAGATCCTCTGCGCGTCCCTTATCCAGGAACTCATCTCCGCCAAGGGGATCACGCTTAGAGCCAATAGTAGTAGCTCTCCGTCTACGTCTGCGAGACTGGCTGGTCGAGTTCAGATTCACAGCTTCGGAGTAATCGACTTGGACCGATGTCGCGCGAGGCTTCTCAATATCTTCGCCTGCGACGACACTGTCATCGCCAGATCCGTTTTGGGCGGTAGTCAACAGATTTGGGTCTGAGGCCACCTTCAAAGGGGCCGTTTCGTCAATGGAAGACAGCGTCTCTTGCTTAGCCAACTGCTCGGAATGGGGGCGGTTTGCATCTGAGGGTCGAGCGCTGAGCTTCTCGTCGATTGTCTGAGGGGATTTCGGATCCGTTGGCGGAGTGTCGATCTTATTGGGACTGATGAAAGATAATGGAGAGGCGATTGAAATGGGTGAGCTGACTGAACCAGCTCCAGGAGGTCCGCTTTGCTTTTGCTGGGCTGGCGGGGCGGGTTTGTTGCCCTGTTGGCTCTGCATTTCTGCAAAGCGCTCGCCATATGCGGCGTACTCCTTGTACTCCTTCCAGTTCTTGACCTCGCTGTCAGGCATGCAGCGGAACACAGATCGGTAGATTTTTGTGTTCTTTTCAGCGACGGCTTGCCATGTGTCCAGGTAGAAACAATCGATGACTGGGTCCCTCATACAGTCCTTATCAATGAAGATACGCTTGAGGTCTGGGATGGAAGGATGTGGGTGTTTGAATGTCTCGTGGTCTTCTCCCTTGGACATGATCAAGCCGACACCGTTGGTTTCAGACTCACGACTTGATGTTCCGGAGCCACCATGGTTCTGTGCTGAGGCATCTCCATTTGCTTCAAATCCGCGCATGATATCGCTCGAAGACCCAGGCCGTAGATCTTTGCGGGTCGAGGCTGAGCGGGATGGTTTTTGTGAGCAGTATGGCCGCTCAATGGTACCCTTGCCTTCTGAAGCAATGGGCGAGAGCAAGGCCTCGGATTTATTAGCCACCATCTGCGAATCACGGCCAACTCCCAATCCAGCTGAAGCGGCAGCTGTGAAATGGTCAGCGCCGTCACCATTTACGTCCTTCCTATGATCAGGGTTCTCAGTGACACGCGGGTCAGCAGTGAGCTTTCGGTTCGATTTGAGGTTAGGGTTGCTACCCTGTTCCCAATCGACGTCATGGTTGAAGCTATACATGTTCTCTGAGCGAGAAAGGAACTCGTCTTGGACACGATGGCGACGCTCAATCATCTCCCTCTCATCTTGACGTTCGATGACCGATGACCCAGAGTTTCTACGCTCGCGGTCGTCAGCTGGGCGGCCATTACCCTCGGCGACTTGGATCTTGCGCAGCTCTTCTTCGGTAGCGAAGTCGTGCTCCATGAGTTCGTCGACATCAATTCCAAGATGCTCTCTCATCAGGCGCATGCGCAGTGTATGCGGGAATCGACCAACAAGGTATGGTTTGCCATTCATGCTTGACATGATCATATCAGTGTCTCGCACGATAGACGCAACCTCGGAATCACGCGATCCCAACATGGATCGTTCGTTGATATTTGCTGATCCAATAATAGCAGCACGATCATCCACAACCATGCACTTGGCGTGAATGTAAAGCTGCTCGGTCACCAGCTGCTTTTGCGGTCCGATCTTGCCCCAGGCTCGCAGACTGAAGAACTGAATATAGTCCTCGGGTTCAATTCCAAGAGCGCGGAGGCGGCCGAAGATGGAGGTTTCTCCACGGCAGATACTGCGGTATTGACACTGCATGATGAGACGCACACTAGTACCACCTTCGCTATCGACGGTGTTCTGGAAGCCGGGCATCAACGGAATGACAATGACCGCGCGCCATGCTTCCTCGTTCTTGGCGGCTCGGACGATACGTTCAACCAGGGCATCTCCAATGAGGTTCTCGATCTTCCTGCCATCAATCTCGCAAGTACTGATGAAGAACTGGTTTTCGATGTAGACGAAATGTTCAGATTCCTCGATCATCTTGACGTAGGCATTCATAATACTGTGTTCTGTGACATCCGGTGTTCCGGTCGACCACATGCTGCTGGAACGGAGAATCTGTACTTCACATGTTCCGTCCAGACCCAGGGCTTCTAAATCAGCGGGGTTGAAATCGGGCGGTGGCAAGAGGAAGGGGGTCGGTCGAGTGGGCTTGCGCTGGCGAAGGATATAATTCCAGCGTTGCACGAAGTGACGAGTAAGATCCCGAGCAGGCTGGCCGACGACATGCATGGAGATATCGTGCCAAGGCATACGCGGCACAACGTTGCGATCATACATCTCCTCATATGGCTTGTCAAGATCATAGAAGTCCTGGATTCTGGGGTTGGAGTAGTCCTTTCCAGGCCAAAGCTGACAATGGTCTGCATCCTTAGGACCATCCGTGGTTTCGAAGCCAGTGGGCTTGTCATCGGTCAGCTGATGCTGCGGAGTATCCCAACGACCAAAGCATAGATCAATACCTCCAACAAATGCCAGAGTGTGATCAATAAGACAAAGCTTTTCGTGGTGGGCCCAGAAGAAGGTGTTTTGACGGAACTGATTTGGTGAACGCTGGACGAAGATATTGGGGTGAAGGTCAAGGAGAGAGAACTTGGAATACTCCGAGTCTATGGGAATGGCAGAGTTAATATTGCGATACATGATCACAAAGACCTTGACGCCCTCGCGAGCTTTCTGCTGCAGGAGACGGTCCAGCCGCCATTTCTGACTGATGGCGGCAGGGCGACGCAGGTACAGCTCTGGACTCAGCCACCAGTCGTGGATGTAAATGACATCCTTCGCCTGGTTGATTGCTCGCGAAACAACCCACATGTGGTCCCGAGCATCAACTAGCCATTGTGCAAAACACTTTTGTCGCACCGGCGCAAAACTGTCGAACCGGTTGGGCTGCATCCAGGGGGTGTTGTCAGCCATGAAACGGATCGAGTCTTCAAACTGCTGGAGTTGACGCTCGTTTCGAGCCAGCAGTTTCAGCTTGCGTTCAGAGTTCTCAAGTCGGAGGGTGTGGTGCTGAGGGTGTCTTGCAGACTGCTTCGCGGACTTGGCAAGATCCTTTGGATTTTGGTTGCGAAGGCTGATCTTTTGTGTCTGGATCTTGAAATGAGGATCCACCAAGAAAACATCGTAAATATTCATCTCCTCTGGGGAATCCACACAGACGACGTAGCTGTGTCTGACCAAGAACCACTTGGGCCAATGCCGCTTCTTGATCAGAGAGGGAGTCAGGGCTTTCCGGAAATCAAGACCCTTTGAGGACTGAATGATCAAGAACCCTTCTTTGCCGTGATAACTACCTTCTGCGGCCAGACGAACACCAAGAGCAGAAAGTTCCAAGAATTTGCACAGACGGTTACTGTCAGCTCGGAAGATCAAAAATCTGATCATCTTTTGCAAATAGAGCTCGAGCTTCTTTCGCTGCTTTTCTGGGTATGTTTCTTTCTTCCCGGTCACTCCTTCGTGGGTAGAGGAAGGTCCTGCAGCTGACTCGCCTTCCTGGTTGGTAACGCTGGACTTTCTGCGGATGATCGCTCCAGAGACTCGACGCTGGCTTGGTTGTTGGCTCTGTTTCCTCCTCATTGGCCTCTCTGTCCCACTCATTCCCTCAGCACCAGTCTCGTAACCACCTTCCTCGTCTTCATCCTCAAATTCGCTTTCAAGGCCACGCACACCTCGCATGTAGGGGAAGGCGCTCCTGGGGAAACGAGGGAGACTCGGGCTGTTCTCGCTCGTCCGTAGCTGGATGTATTTTTGTGTGCCCAGGTGGAGCTTGTACTTGAGATGCAGATTGGCAAAGTCTCTCAGGGTGCGGAAGATTATCCACTTCATCCGTGTCATACCACTGCCATATTCCATCTCAATGCGAAAGACCAAATGGCGATCACCCGAGCTGGAGTCAACGCGGCTGTCCGTAACACGAACCTTGAGCTGCTCCAGGAGGATAGGGATTCGCTTGCTGCCATGTTCGTCACGTTGGAACGCACTGGCCAAAATCAATGCAGCGGGCACAGCCGAAGCGAGTTCAGCAAGAAGCTCGGCGGACTTTTTGCTGTCCACGGTATTGTCTGGCTTTCGTCGCTGGCCAATAAGCTTGAGACCGGCTTTGATCTGCTTCCATCGCTGAGCACTGGCGCTAGTACCACGTTCATTCCGATGGCGTCTCCAACTGGCCGCTAAGCTCTCTTCATTTCCAGGCCCGGCGAACCCAGTCAATCGTCTCAGATTACTGGGCCGCTGTTCGTCCTGGGTGCCATCTGGTTGCCGCCCGGTGTAGCTCAGGCCCCGATTGGCAGCCCAAGGGCGGCTTGTACGACGGTTGAGCCTCTCACGACCTTCATCTTCCGAGACACCCTCACGCTGCTGGGGTGTGAAGTCCGTAGTGCTGGCTCTTCGGGGGAATAAATTGGTCCGATAGTTTTCAAAGGGCGCAAAGGAAGAAGCGAAATGGAAAGATGGTCTGCGAGTGGTTTTAGGTGTTGTAGGTGCGGTGTGAGATTCCTCCTGTTGTTGCTTACGACGCCTGGACAATTTCTTCTTTTCCCGGCGCTCGCGTTGCTCACCTCCGCTCTCTTCTGCGTCGGCATCAATCTCACTCCCCTCCTCTGCCAGAGGCTCTGGGAAACGGAATTCTCCCCTTTCTGAGCCCGGGGTCGCAACGTCGGGTTGGACTGGTCGGAAGTCCGCACTGGCACTGCTCGGGGATCGTGAATGTGAAGAAAAGGCAGGTGCAGCGGCCAATGATTTGAGCTTGCCGAACAAAGATTGTTTCCCTTTTGGACCCTCCTCCTCGTCACCGTGTAGAGACGCGGGCCGCGATTGCGGCCGGGACTGAGCTTCGGTATCGGTGTCTTGGAATTGCACGCTCTGGGCACGGGATTGAGGAGAGGCTCCAGGAATAGATGATTGGCGTTGATGGCGAGGCCATGGTTGCTGCTCGTCGGTCGACCGGTTTGGCGGTCGAGTACTCAGGGATGATCTGCCCCTCGGAGAGCCATGCTTTAGTGAAGACGGACGATTTTCGGTGTCCTTCAGTATCCTTCCAGCTTCCTTCTTTTGATAGGAGTCCAGGCCTGCATTCTCATCTGTGGTCGGCGCCCGTCTAAGGGAGGCTGGTTTCTTCGTATCCGTAGGGGAAGGGAAGGGCGACGCTAATTTTGGTCCATTTGAGATGGAAAGGGGCTCGGGTTTCTTCGAGTCGGTTTTGAGAGAGCCAACTTCAGGCTCTTTGTGAACTGAAGAGGCCGACATAGTGTCAGGGTGGTGCTAATGCAAGGTGATTAACAGTTGCAGTACATGTGGCGATTCAGGAACCACTTTACATACGTGTGGATCAATCGAGACCCTGTCACAGTGCAAAAGTTCTTCGTGTCATGCTAGGATTGAAAAGCGCCACAAAAAAAAAGAACAAGTGAAGATGGACACGCGAGTGTTGACATTAAAGGAGCGTTGGAGATGATTTAGTTCGGTGGAGTTCCGCCCCAGTTGATGCGCTCCGACTGGAGAAAGGCCCGCTGAACAGCCACAGAGCGGGCGGTCAGTTGGACTGAAAAAGGGGTTGGGCCAACTACAGTACATTGTAGTATAGAAGTAAGTTAAGTTATGAAGTACGACAGTGGTTAGATGTAGATTCATTGATTAACAGGGCTTTGCAATATTAAAGTGTTCTTAGTATATAACAGTTAAGATATATATGTCTCAGGTACAGTGGCAGTACATTTGCAAGATTATAAATTCAATAATTAGATGCTAATCTGCAGAGCATAGATTTATGCACTGAGATATAAGTCTAGATCAAGAATAAACTATACGTTGGATGTGCCTAGGGACAATATGGTAAGGCCCTCGGCTTTTCTTAGTATACCCGAGTCGCCGTTAAACAACCATCTACTCTCCCCGCCATTTCACCCCTCAACCACTCACCTTGCTTCTCATATCCTACTGTCCAATTCCAATCTACAGTCTATCCCGTCACAATGACCGACCCATTGAAGTCCTTTGACGACTCGGGCCGGCCGAAGCCGGTTAACATCTCCAAGAAAGTCTACGCAATTGCCGGCATTTCAGTAACAGTCTTTGGACTGGAAGAGCTCCGTCCAGAGGCATCCGAAGTAGCATGCTTATGGCTCCTTCACCCCAGACTGGCTACTCAGGAACGGATGACTGGCATCGCCAACTCAACCATCACCGACTGGAATACAAGAAACGTAGATACGCCTTCAGCTAAGGGATTGATTGCTGTTTCATTTGACCAGCGGAACCACGGAACTCGTATGGTTGATCCTCTTGCCAATGAGGCATGGAGACAAGGCAATCCTCGCCATGCGCAGGATATGTTCTCTATTTTCCGTGAGTGAAGGTATCGAGGGTTGTATTGGTACGATTTCTAATGTTTGAAACAGAGGGCACTGCCAGAGATACATCGCTGCTGATCGACTACCTCGCAGCCTACACTTTCCCCAGTGGTGAGCATAAGATCACCGAGAACCTAGTTCTGGGTGTCTCATTGGGCGGACACGCAGCGTGGAGCTGCTTGCTGCATGAGCCTCGCGTTAGTGCCGGTGTAGTTATCATTGGTTGCCCGGACTATATCAACCTCATGGCAGACCGCGCACGACTGTCGAAGCTTCCATCATGGACAGAGAGCAACCCTCCAGGTGCGAAAGTTCTTGGCTCGGAGGCTTTACCAGCATCATTCCTTGATACGGTCAAGGAATACGATCCTGCTAGTATGATGCTGAAGCATGTGGACTGCGGGCCCTCAACTGGGCCATTGCGCGAAGGAACCTTGCCTCAGCCGTCGGAAAGCGAGCAGCAGACACTGCGGCCACTCTTGACCAAGTGCTTGGCTGGTAAGCGCATTTTGAATCTGTCTGGCGGCGTGGACAAGCTTGTGCCTTATCATCGCGGAGAGCTGTTCCTCAATTGGTTCAAGCAGGGGATCTCGTCCGATGGGTGGTTTGGTGACGGTGCTGTGTCTTTTGAAGATATCATTGACGAGACGGCGGGTCATGAGGTGACTGCGAAGATGGTCGACGAGGCTGTTCGGTTTATCAGTGAGACACTGGCAGGTTCGGATAAGGCCGGCCGACGAGGTTCGGTGCGGGAGTCGAAGATCTAAGATGTACATATGTGACGAGTGGAACGTGTAGAAAGACACAGTTATATGCCATATGATCTGACAATAACAATGTCGAACATCAATCGCAGCCGACATACCATACCACGACCGATGATTCTACGAAGACGTAGCCCATACCTAATCGGGACGCAACATTGGAAGCACATGCCCAGGACTAAGCAGCTTTGACCATTCAATCTACATGAGCAAGTCTCAGCAACACTGACACGTCGCCCTCAGATAGCGAACGCATGAACAAGTTGAAAAAATCCTCCTTATGGTATTTGTTTAACACAATGTGAAATCGTAAGGGCATTCGGAGGCCATGCTATGCTGATTTGCATACACAAAAAACCCTTTTTCTTTTCGATCGCCAGTACCGATACTTTCGATCCCGACAGTCTCATTTTGAGTTTCCGATCGTCCTCCGTGCGAACGAACTTGATTCACGCAAGACCGAACACAGGGCTGATGTTGCTCCTATTCACCCGCCTTTTCCAGAAACACCAACTTGAATCAACGTTTATGCGACGAGCTCAACAACACCACCGGCGGCCTTAATCTTCTCCTCGGCGTCACGGCTGACATAGCGGGCACGGACGACGACGGGGATCTGGGGGAGACGGCCCTTGCCGAGGACCTTGGAGTAGCCGAGGGGAAGGAGGTCGATGACGGGGGCGACGTCGGTCTTCTTGCCGCTCAGGTAGGCATCACGCTGCTCGGTGGGGACGAGGGACCAGAGCTGTGAAAAAAGAGACCATTGGTCAGCGATATTGTTCAGATAAAAATTGCCGTATTCCATCATGTCGATTGGCCTCTTCGTTCAGATTTTGCTGTCGGTTCCGTTTCTCCATACACCCAGGACCAATCCACACGAATTTTCTTCTTTTCAAGGCTCGACTCGGATATTGAAACGTACCTTGTCAACGTTGACAGTGGGCTTCCAGAACTGCTGGTTGGTCTTGTGGAAGTACCGCATACCAACCTTACCGAAGTAACCAGGGTGGAACTTGTCAATGTTGGTACGGTGGTGGTGCTGACCACCGGCCATACCACGACCACCGGGGGACTTGCGGTGCTTGCCGACACGACCGTAACCGGCCGAGACGTGGCCGCGGCTGTGTGAAGAAATCAAAGGTTAGTGACATGTTGGATATGCGATGTCGAGATGATCTTTTTGACGTCGCGATCTGCGGAAAAAAGAGTTCGATTCAGACGGCACAGGAAAGGGTGTCGACTCACTGCTTCCGGGTCTTCGAGAAACGGGTAGGCATCTTGTCGGCGGTGGTGTTTCGACAAGACCGTGTGTATTGGGCGTTGAAGGGGGGAGGGTCGTTCCGACTTGGATGTTGAAATCCAGGCTTGGGCAAGCTAGAGTGTGCGCTAACAAATTCGCTTGTCCCGTGATAGGGTCAAGCCCTGACCCTAGCTTTGTCATGACCACGTGAGCTGCTGACAGTACACCGCCTACTATTTGTTTATTCTGCCGGGTTTATTTAGGGCTGTTTTGTCCAAAATTGACATCATAGGTTGGACTACATTAGCATGAGTTACATGTAGTCAACACTGCTTTCCATGTATGCAACCAGCTGGTCCATTTTTGCCTTTAATTTTTACTTTTGTTCTGTGCTACGCCTTTTTTCGGCGAAAAACTTGAAAAGTCTTTGTACGGTCATCTGAGCCGCCCGCCTGGGCGGTGCTGGCACCAGGCTCCCTCGAATCCATCCAGGCAATTTTCCCTGGATGCGAGGCGAATCATATCGGCGGTCGATCATGACAATTGCAGCATAATCATTGACATGTCGAATAGCTCGCCCAATACATTGGTTCACTGCTCGCATGCAAGAATTCTCATAAAAGTCTCTTCCTGCCGCTTTGCCTGCTGCTTTCCTTTCAGACTCGGAACCAGAGGCCTGCTTGTAGGCCTTTTCCTCGAGGTACTGGATCTTAGCCTGCCAGACAGCGCTGCGAATGTTAGGGAATGGTAGGCCAATGATAAAGACGCCTCGCCCCAGCTTGTCAGAAAAGTTGATGCCTTCTGACAACTTTCCACCCACGATAGAAAGAAGCAATGCCCCAGATCCCGATTCAACTGCATTGGTATACTCCTGTAGCAAGGCGTCTGTTGATATCACTGCTTCACGGGACTCGTAGAGAACCTTCTTCTTTCGTTCCAGTAGATCGAGGGTGGATTGACCGCTGCCGTTGGGTATGGGTTTCTTCCAGACATTCACAACCTGGCTTAGGTAGTCATAACTGGGGAAAAAAGCAACAACGCCATCTGGGATGATTTGGCAAAGGGCTGCTAAGGTGCGTCCAAGGTCGACAATCTAGCGAAAATTTTAATAAAACACAATAACGTGTCTGGGCTGTGGATATCTGACCATTTTTTCAGAATTTCGTTTCTCATAGGTGAAATCGAATTCAGACCCCAAAAGCCCTTGCGTCAAGGACTGCGCCACTAGATTGGTGTGTGGAATAACATGGCCATAGCTGAAAGTACCAAGTCGCTCCGGGGGCAGATATGAGAACAAATGGGTTACATAGTCTGACATCTATACACAGAGTTAGGGCATGGTATTGTAAATGAGAAGAAAACTTACAGGGGACATGGTACCGCCAGCCAATATGACGGCCCTGGCATCTTCAGCAATCTCTCGGAAGTGGTTGGTAGGGTCCAGAAGCATGTATTTCAGCATGGTATCGTCTTGACTCTTTTGATAGAAGAGACGTCCCTCTTCTGAAGGGTTCATCAATGTAAGAAGAAAGCTTTGAATATGGAACAAGACCGGCATAGTGGTCTTGTCTTTGGAGCGGCCAGGTTGTGCCTCTTGTGTGGATTCAACGTACCCATCCACTTTCCGGGCGAGTTTGCTTTCTTGAAGATACCGAGTTAGCTTGTAAGGGTTGATCTGATCAACTCCTTTGCCAGCCATGAGATCTGATGCCTGCACTGATCCTTCTGATTGCCCCTTTTGTTGGGAGATTGACCGTAGATGATTTGTAATGGAGCTCACCAGCCGAATGACTTGGGCAACATAATTTCGATTCTTACCTATTAGCCGATTCTTGAACTTGCGAGCATATGTCGTCAGCTGCGTGATGGCAGTTTGCAGTTGATTCAGTGTGACTGATACCGAATGGATACCGGCGATTGCATCCATCAGGTTGTGGGCTTCATCGATTATGACAACGTGACCCTTGACGGACAGATTGAGAGCTTCACGGGCAGATCTTTGCAGCAGCAGTGGATATGGGAGTGTTATAATCTGGGATCTGTTAGCTTTGCAAATGTCGTAATTGCATGCTGTAGCTGACCTCGCTATGTTTGATAACCGGACGGGATGCATAGTAGGGACATATTCCAAGCTTTTTACCGACCAAGCCGATGTCTTCAATATCCTTGATTGTCGCCAGGGTATGGTCCCGAAATTGAAGAGCTAGAGCCTCATCGTCTTTAGATGGAAGGAATGTGCACTTCTTATCAGCCGCAACACCAGACTGCTGTAGATCTAAACACTTTTCGTTGATTGCGGTATTGTTCTCCAAAGCCCGAACTTTGGGGTTGATGCAAAGATTCTTCCTAGAACCTAGCGAAAGATGTTTCACACGCTCTTCGAGTGTGGAGAGGTCATCTTTGCTCTCTGGATCAAGGTCGCTAGGTATACTGGACGGGAATGTGACTCGCCGCAATTCGCCGGCAAATTGACTCAGTTGAGAGTGCGTTCTTGAGCAATAAAAGATTTTCACCTCGTCATCCGCATCGTCGCCTTCTTCTTTCTTCTGGGAAGAGAACTGCCCTTTGAACCGTTCTAATAAAGCCAACGTGCTCGCAGACAGACCATCGTTGCCAGAATCAGGCTTTTTCTGCTCTGTGTCGCTGTCATAGTCATCGAGAACAAATTGTTCTTCGTCGGCAGTCTCAGATGCTGGTTCGTCAAGTCGCTAACCAGGTTAGTATATGGCCTTTCCCACAGCAGAGGTATTCATACCTGCTTTTTTCTAGGCCGCTCGGCGCTGTCCTGGGCCTGCTTTAGGCGTTCTTCCTCCCGGCGAATCTTGGCAAGTCGAGCCTCAAATTCCTGTCGCTTCTCGGTAATGGCCCGGCGGGATTCCCGCTTGGCAAATTCGATCATCCACTCGGGCTCACCATCATCGCCTCAAACATGTCAGCTTGTAAGCTTATCTCACTGGTCAGAATAGACATACATGTTGCATCGTCGACCGTCTCTTGAAACGCCTCGCGCTTGTGGTGCCGTAGCCATGTCAAAGAGCCACAGATTAAGCTTAGGGATTTTCCCTAATTGGGAGAGGCTTAGCATTGATGTCACATGGTTGACATCCCTGTCCGTGGCTGATGCACTTACAGTACCTGCACGGCACGTTAGATTGGAAACAAACAGCTAGTGGCCGCGCTTACCAGTAGGGGATTCAAAGATGGCGATCTTGCTCTCTTCCAAACAGCCATACAGAGCCTGCATAAATTGCTGTTGGATCTCGTATGGCGTATAAGGATGGTGGAAATCGCGCATAGTGGAGGACATGACGTGAAAGTACTAAGTTTCGGTATAGTCCCCGAGCAGGGGAGGGTTTGAAGGGATAAAAATGGAACAGCGCGGTGGAGTTTATAAGGCTCCAGTCAAAAAGGAGACAATAACTTGCGGGTCCTGGGGCTACTGCACGACAGAGAAGCCAATGGATGTAAGTCGAGAGGTGCCCGTTGCCATCGCCATTGTCTTAGACCTGTCAAATATGAGGCTGAGGGGGGGCTAATAGATCTCGCTATTATTAAACGCGGATGTTTGACCTGGCGGGGGTGGGGAAGAAGTAAAGAAAGAGATGTTTGTGTATGGCTGTCGCAAAGTGGGCTGGTTCAGTTACCCTCTCTTGGCGCACTTTTTTCATTTAGATGCCCCCCTCTCTCTCTCTCCTTTCCCCTCATATGTGTTCAATGTGTATGGTCTATTGCTAAGATACGGTCTTACACTCGGTCTTTGCTAGTTGCTCTCCATATCATAGGCCTCCCCCCTCATTTCCACAATGAACAGACCGCCACAGGGCCGTGGTCAGCCACGCGTGGGTGCGACATGGTATCCAGGGGGCCAGGATGACTTCTACATGCCAGAGGTCATATCCCCCTCTCCTCAGCGGTAAGTCAATCTACTCTCTGCCATATATCTACAAGATGCCGAAAGTACGAGTATTGATTCACCCCGGCAGAGTCATGGCCGACGTGCCGGAGCACATGCAGGACAACATTGCTCAGATGGAACATAACGCCCGCGACCCCCGCCGTGGTCAGCAGTCACCCGCGCAGTACCAACGCGCCCAGGCTCACTTCCCCGAGCGAACCTCGTCCGCGGCCCAAGGGCCACCACAACACAATCAGGTCCACGACCCCAGTTCCTACGCGCAATCCGCGACCTATGACAGCATGGATCACCCCAACTTCTCGCCGTTCCCCGTGCTGCGAAATCCACCACCAAATGTCCCTCCCACCGATGAACAGCGAGAAGCCAGTTTAGAACGCGCGCGGATGGCGGTGCTTTCGACCACAGACCCGGAGATGCAACTGGCGTGGGCTCTGGACGCGCTGGCGTTCGTCGAGGTGGCCGCACAGAATGAAGCCCGCCTCTGTTTAACCCAGCCGCCGCGCCCGCAGACCCCACAAATTGAACGGCAGTTGCGGGTCGACGCAATGAACATTGTCGGCTTCTTAGCCGAACAGCGGCATCCCAAGGCGGAATTCATCAAGGGCATGTGGCTTGAGTTCGCTAAATTTGGTTATCCTCAGGATCGCAAGGAGGCATTCCGATGCTATTCGCGCGCCGCTGAGAAGGGGTATGCGCGTGCCGAATACCGGATCGGAATGCAGTTCGAGAGCTCGGGGGAGCCGGAGAAGGCGATTAGGCACTATCAGCGGGGTGTTGCGCAGGCGGATTCTGCCTCGTACTATGTGAGTATTTCGGAAACAGTGTTTTGAGCCGAGGCTTACATTCTGCAGCGCCTCGGAATGATGATTCTCCTGGGACAACATGGCCAGATCCAGGATTTCAACACTGGGTTGGAGTACATTCGGTTGGCAGCTCAGTCCTGCGATCAGAACGCACCTCAGGGTGCATACGTGAGTTTTATAGATCACTTCAGCCTGGATTACGCTGATATCGGACATAGGTATACGGTATGCTTTTGGCTCGCGAGCTTCCTCAAGTGAGCGTCCCAGAAAGTTTCCTTCCTCTCGATCTCAATTTGGCACGTGTCAATATCGAAAAAGCTGCATATCACGGGTTCGCTAAAGCCCAAGTCAAAATGGGTGCTGCATATGAGTTGTGTCAGTTAAGTTGCGACTTCAACCCGGCGCTGTCGTTGCATTATAACGCACTGGCAGCTCGTCAGGGCGAGCCCGAAGCTGAGATGGCGATCAGTAAATGGTTCCTCTGTGGGCATGAGGGTGTCTTTGAGAAGAACGATGAATTGGCATTCACGTATGCGCAACGTGCCGCCCAGAGTGGCCTTCCCACTGCCGAATTCGCCCTTGGTTACTTCTATGAGGTCGGTATATTTGTGCCAGTTGATATTAAAGAAGCCCGGTCTTGGTACGCCAAGGCCGCCGCCAGCGGCAACAAGGATGCTTCGGGTCGGATTGAGAGTATCTCGCGCTCTAAGACGCTCTCTAGAAAGGACCACGAGAAGGTTGCCATCTCACGCATTAAGTCCACGCGATATACCGCTCACCAGCGAGGCGGGTCTTTGGATACGACGCCCGAGAATATACAAATGCCGGATCCTTCGCGAATGACCTTGTCTGACGGCCCACCGTCTGCTGCTCCTTACCCCGATCGTCCCCAGACCTCTCGTCCCCGGCCTACGGGCCAGGGTTACCAATTGCAAGACCCCCGCCCAAGCTCTGCCTTTGGTGTCAACCCGAACCTCCGGACCAATGGCCCGCCTGGCTATGGCGGTCCTTCTCCTGGTGGACCGGGATCTCGTACCCCGTCCTATGGACAGGGACCCCCCGGACCCATGAACTATCGCCAATCTGGCCCTGGAACACCCATGAGCGCACCCGCCGGACCAGCAAGCCCCCAAGCTGCCAACATGATCAGTCCCAGCGGAACCCCTCGTCTCGATGTTGGTTACTCTGCACCAATGCCACCCCCAGGTGACCGCAGACGCCCGCCGGCACAACTCAACCAGGTCCCTCCGGACCGCAAGCCCATTAGAACTCCTGTCTCTGCCCACTCTGCTCAGTCTGGGCTGCCTTCACCTAGAGCTGCGGCCTCACCACGCCCACCGGGATCTCCTTCGTTCCCTCCCCGCATGGAATCCCGGCAGCCATCTCGAGGATCGGGCACCTCCACGCCCCAACCGCCGCCCTCTATCGCATCATCAACCTCCTCAGCACCTCCCAAGTCTTCTTCTGGTAGCGCTGCTGGAAGTGCTGCAGGAAAGCCTGCCAAGTCCAGTGGCCAGCTGCCAGGCAAGGGACCCAAGACCTTTGAAGAAATGGGTGTCCCTAGTGCCAAAAATGACAGTGATTGCGTGAGTAAAGTAAAACCACTGGCAAGTGAACCAGAACTGACTTTCCTAGATTGTGATGTGATACCCCGGTCCCTTTCTGTCTTTCTTTGCGATGAATTCAGTCCGCTGTATTGCAGACGAGGTGTTCGATTTCATGTTTTGCATTTCTTTCCTTACACATAATCCCGGGATCCCAAAAGTTTCGTCGTCCGGGAGGCGAATGGTCTCACCTTTTGAGAAAACTGCATTTTCACCCAAGATTTATGACTTTGGGGTATCTTTTTGGACATATGGTTATCAGCCTTTTTTTTTTTTTTTTTCTTTTGGAAATTTTGGGAATTAGATATCAGGAGTAACTGTGAACTATTGTTGTCCCAATGTTCTCACTGTAGTTCCACGTGAGGTCCAGATGCTATGATAATTGTACCCGTCCTCAACTCAGTCTCTTACAACCTTACATCTTTCTGTCTTGCTATCCGTACGCCATGGCTCCTCGTAAAGTAAAGTCTGGTGCCACTGCTGGAGATGATGGTGAGATCCCAATTGGCTGCTTCAGGTCAAGGCTGACCACTCGAAGATGTCTCTATCGTCCATGAATACCTTCGTGAGTATGCTTGGAGACAGTTGTTTGCTCAATGGCTTACCTCTTGTACAGGCCAACAAAAGTACCACTCTAACCATCTAGGGTATCCTCAAAGTAACTAACTCTGTCTGGTACAGCCGTCCTTATTCGGTTTGCTCCCCAGTATCGAGTCGGCAGAGGACACATTGTTGACAAGTTTAGGCCATCGATATATCTGCGAATCTTCACAACAGGGTTACAAAAAGTTAGTCTGGCATCACAAGCTAATCGGCCTGTCTAATATATATATCAGCCCATGCTGCTAAGATTCTCCGGGATTTGCACGAAAAGAAGCAGATCGAAGGACGAACTTCTGGTAAGTCATGTTTATTTATATGAAGGACCTGCTAATTCTATGGCATCTACACAGGCAAACAGACAGTCTACCATGCACTGCAAGATCCCTCGGACACAGCCACCCCCGAAGCAGCAGCCGCGCTAAGCCGCGATATTGCAAACCTTCAAAGCCAACTCGAAGCATTTAAAGCCAATGAGAAGAAGGCCCGAGCCGCTCTGATAGCCCTGGGGGCCAAACCCCGGGTGTCTGATCTTCGCCAGGATATCACCCGCCTGGAAAGCGAACAAGAGGCGATCCAGGCCCGCTTGGCAAGCCGCCACGAGGATGATACGGTTTCAATCTCGCCGGCTGAAAGAGCAAAGCTTGAAACCGAGTGGAAACAATGGCAGCGCCAGGTCGGCATTCGCCGTCGCATCTGTTGCGAGCTGTGGGGACGATGCTCTGAGGTTCTTCCGGAGAACGTGACTGCCCCGGAGCTGTGGGTAAGCTATGACACGACCTGGCGCTTCAGATGTTCTAGCAGAATGTTGACAAATGCCAGGAATCTTTGGGGCTTGAAGGAACGCTCCAATAAGAGGTGATGACGATGATCGTGTGGTGATCCTTTCAGTCCCCACTCGGTCACATCATTTGACATTTGCGGCTTTCAGTCTGAGCGGAGACTTGCTTGAGCGTGTATTTTCCGTGTGAACATTTGATTCGACAGTATGTAGCAATCTGGAATGGAGGCAACGGTGGGAGGCAAAGGGAAATCAGATGGGCCTTGTCACGGGAACCGAGGAAAGCTTAAGCGAAAGGTGAGATTGTATAAGATAATGATGTTATTTCAAATACCTACCTCCGTAGTTATTTAGCTAGTTTGTGCTTTTTACTCTGTACTGTTCTATCTATAAGTTACCTCTCTTTTTGTACTCGGAGTTTGCTTTCGACACTCCGCCCACCGCCCGCCGAGCCTATCTCTTTCCCCTCTCCAATCTCCAAACCCCTCCCACTTCTCCATGCAGGTGTCTTCTCGCCCTCCTTCATCTCGTCAACACAGTCAAGCAGAGATGAGAGGTCGTGCGCCTCTTCCAGTTTCATCTGGGGCGGCGCCCCAGAACGGTCATACCCGCAGTCACTCGGGACTCGACGTTGCCCGCAGTCCTCCGAACCAGAGCAACAAGAGTAAGTGAACAAATTTCAGTGAAACTCAGATACTCCCATTGTCTGGGCGGAGAACAACAGGCTAATTATTTGCGTCAATTGCCTTTGCAGACACCAAACATGTTCCATGCAAATTCTTCCGTCAGGGTGCCTGCCAGGCAGGCCCCGCTTGTCCGTTCTTACACTCCACTGATGCAGGAATTGACTACGCCCCGTGCAAATACTTTACAAAGGTATGGAATTGATAGGAGCACTTACTTGCGATTCGCATTTTGGGGATATCGGAAGTTAACGGGGTTGTGATTTGGTTTTAGGGAAACTGCAAGTTCGGCGCCAAATGCGCACTGGCGCATATCCTCCCCGATGGACGACGAGTCAACCGACCGACTGGAGGCATGGGTGGCCACCTTAATTTGGGTGGTCGAGTGAACCCACAGGCGTATGTTAACCAGGACTCAGCCCTCACCAACTCCGTTCTCTCGCAGCAGCGCATGAACGGTCACGAGCAGCCTCGATATGCCCCGCAGCTCCCCCCGCAGGAGGAGTACGCATCCCTGCAACAGGCCCCCTATGATGCGATTCCGACGATCGACACGGGCCTTGCCTCCGATGCCGGATCTAAGTATGGGTCCCCGGCCGAAGATGTTCGTTTTCCGATGTCGCCTAACAACAACCACCTTACCGCTCTCGATGCGGGGCTCCCGGCTTCATTCGACAGCCAGGGTATCTCACACGCTGCTCGTTACGGACCGGTGGCTGCTTCGATGCCATCGCAATTCGGATTGGAATCGCCTCCGGCTCAGAGACCGGCCCAAACGGACGCTTTCCGCAACCTACGTGACATCTACGGCTCTAGCTTCCAGAGGAAGCCTTCTTCGAACATTGGATCGTCGCCTCCAGCCCCCGAAGACACCATTGGCCCCCGGTTCATGCACTCTGCCCGCCCTGTCAAGCCGCGCATGCTTTCCGCTAGCGTTCCCCGGCCCACCGCCCTCGAGGACTGGGACGAAAACTTCCCGATGGAGGAGGACTATTTGCCAGTTAACTTGCACGACGATGTTCTCACCCCACAGGAGAAGCTGCGCCGACTCTCTCGGACTGACAACGACTTGAGCTCTAGTCACCGTGACATCAGCGGCCTCGGCATGACCAGCACCAGCTTTTCCAAGACTGGCTCTCCTTTGGCATCGAGTCCGTCCCGTTTTGGGGCATTGTTTGCCAAGCAGCGCCAGCGCAAAGAAGAGGAGTCTCATGGCTCTTCTTTCCATATTGGATCACCTCTCCGTGAATCGTCATTAAACCCAATCGCCAGCCCTAGCCTTGGTCCTATTGGCAGCAGCCGTGCTTCCCATGATGGCTCGCCGTTTGTTTCAAGCCCTGGACGTCAGTCCTCGATGTCGATGATTTCTGAGCAGCTTGGTGGCATGTCCCTTCATCCTGGTCCCACTCGCCACACAGCAGGACCCCCTGCTCGCCTTGACCGAACCATATCCTCCCCGGTCACAAACAGCAAGATCGAAGAAGAGGAGCAGAGTGATCTGGTCTTCTCCATGGAGGAAGAAGAGGGCAACAAGCGGAGTGGTGCCTCGTGAGCCGACAACGAAGAGATAACCACCGCCTAACCCGCCCTATTTGTTCAAAGTCCAGACAATCATCACGAAGATACGCCCCATGAAATGTCCACATCCGTGGACGATGTTGATACACATCAAAAGATCAAAAAAAGGGAAACTGGAGTTCATTGGACGCATAAGGGAGCATCAGAAGAGAACCAAAAAAAGGGGATCCCAGGACAAATCCAACCTTGGCTGACATTTCTCACGAGAATCTGTTTTGGCAAAAACAAAAAGGCAACAAAAGCTTCCTCTTCATAGAACTGGCCCAACAGCATCTTTTCTTTTCCTTCTCACATTCGAAATCATCTAGACCAGTTATGTCACATGTGCTTTCCATTGGGCTTCCGGCCAGCCATCTACTGTATTAATCTCTGCTTTTATCTCCCCCCTGTGTTTACTCCGTGGGATCATTTTCCTCGACTATCATGTACATGGGTTGTCATCTCGACTCGTTATTATTTTCTGCCAATTTTTCTACTTCATTCAGTTGATGAATTCACGACCCTATCCCGGTGTTTACTAGTATCCTGTATTGCTCTCCACCTTTGCTTTTTTCTCCCTTCATGTTCATCAGTGTGTCGGCTCCATAAGAATGTACTGTTTCATCAGTTTTACATGTTAACATAACTATCTTAGTCCTACGACTTCAACACAGGATTGCATTATGCTAGTCAATCGCCTCTTTGCTTCTTATGTTCTTTATAGGACTCACACACTCATTGCAAAATTCCCGTCGCCTTCTGCGTATAAACAGGGTCCCTCTATCCACAGATATATATCTATGGCGTGTAGTGGCCTGTTTGCTGTGGTTGTCCCTGTTTGCCCCATTTGGCTCCTTCCTCTTTAGACACTTGAATATTTGACTCGATATGTTTGTTTACATCCTTCCACTTCTTCCATGTCTGCTCCCATCAGCCAGCGTCGTTTTCGAGGAGAAAGATTTCCTGAGTCTGCAGACAGCCCATCGCTTTTGTCATCATGTGAAAAGAGGACATTGTTTCAGCCTTTCCCACGTTGAACCTCAGCCAGAGAGCACAGCTCTCAATTATTTGGGATTAATGTTCTTTCAGAATGTGTTCTCCAATCTCGACCCAACGAGTCTCCTGCAGTTGGCCTGCACCCGATTAACTCCCGCTTCAACCATTCTTGTGTCCCAAACGCGAGAGCGCCAATAATACCGAGATACCAAAGAAAGGATTGCAACCAATGACATCGATGCTGGCGAGGATATCACATTCTGGTATGATCCATATGGCGCACACATGACCCGGAGTCAGCGTCATGAAAGTCTGCAACACATGGGGTTTGCCTGCAAGTGCAGAGCGTGCCAACTTGAAGCTCCCTTCCAACAACTCAGCCGCCTGCGCCGACGACTGATTCGAGGTGTGCGATATCTTGCAAATGGCAAGGACTAGGATGGGCACCTCATCAATTATTGTCGAGTATAGGCTGTGGCCACTAACTGCTTGTAGAATATGGGTCTTTTCGGTGGATCTTGGTGGATATTGGAATGCAGATTGCAACCGTCAGCGCTAAAATAACTACTATCTGCGCTGTTTGTGTCGTATTGCAAAAAGCTTTTAGTATGAAGCCACTATTCTCTTTTTGGATGATTTCGGGGAAAGTCCTCAATCAGAGATAGTGCGGGTCAGCGTAACTATCTGATCGGATGCAGTAAGCAATATTAAATTCTCCGGTGGTGATATGTATGCCGGTAGAGTGAGCTAGGGTATGCGGGCGATACTTAGGACCCAGCATGTCTCGAACTACGGATTGACACCCACTGTCTTATGACGTTCGTTCTTTCTTCTGGTCTTTTTCAAGACTCTGCTCTACATATTCCATTTCTAGAAAATATAGGGATGCCATGTGGAAACTTATTCAGTTAAGCTTTAAGGTATTTAGTTTGGGATGTCGATCCCGGGTGTGCCCTCCAAACAGCTGAGCTTATGTTCCATGTGGCTGAACCCTGGTAATCTATAAGTGGACCGAACGGTTCCTCTAGTCTATTAACACTTAGACTAAACAGTGGATAGTAGGCTTCAATCCATTTAATCAGTATAGGAACGTCCAAGGTTGTCTTAGCTGTTCAACTAACAGCCCTAGCTACAGCATTAGACACATGCTCGCCCTAACCTGTTATAGACTACTATAATTAAGTCTGTGTCATGGGGCGTAGCGGTGTCTCTCTCACTCCTTGACCGTGCTGCGGAAGGTAGGATTACGATGACATGACAAAGTAAAACTAGAGGTCTATTTCGTGGAAAGAAATCCAGTGTGTTGCTCCTGCGGACAAAGGTATAAATAGGACAGGAAGCCCACGTCTAAATGACTTTCTATCCATTATCAACCCCAACTACCTCTTCTCTTCTGAAATATTTCCATTCATCGACTATGAAGGTCCCCTGTTTCCTCGGTGCCCTTGCTCTGGCCGGCAGCGCAGCTGCCTGGAACGGTCAATTGAGTGCCGATGCCTACAACCCAGGCGAGGGTGGTACAATTACCCAGGAAATCCACCTGCTTGACTACACTACTGGATCGAGATACAACGGTGTCCTTTATGGTGGTTTCAACGCTTGCACAACCACTCAATGCTCCGTCTAGTAAGCTTATATGCCCCCGAAAATAGCATCCAGATACAAAAACCTGACATACGACTAGCTTTGAGGAAGTCAGTGGTGGAAACTATCAATTCTCGACCAAGGTCTGGAGAACTAATAATGGATGCCACAACATTGATTTCTTGGGTGCTTTCAATGCTGGCCATGGGTACTGCTGTGGCTCACTGCCTTGCAATATCTCGGCTTAAGTGCGCGGGTATGTTCTCGCATCCTCTGATTCTCTGGGGGAGATTGAACTGACAGATCAACAGAGTATGAGGGAGCTATTGCACCGAAGTCCTCTATGCAAAACTGATCTTTGTATAGAGAATTGTAGCTAGAATACTGATCCAAAAGATCCATGTTCAACTCCAACCTTTTCTTTGTAAACCATAATAAATCCCGAGGTCAACGACTGTCAAGTCTGAGACGATCACTTTCTTTCAGTCCCCACCTGACCCTGGTTCAATCTCAACCATCTTGACAATAACCTATGGCAAAAAGGGAACATGTTCAGTCCAATCGGGGATATTGACCAAGCTACAGTGACCCAATTTCAGTTTGCACCTTAGTCTATCACAAACATATGGAATAGTAGCACAGTAAAAGAATCATTCTAATCGACTTAATCATACATAAAAACCACGAGTCCCAGCCAGAAAGACGCCTTGACCAGGAAAGAATTGCGCCATTCCATAACCAAAACCATGCCGAGCCCCGACCATGTTCACCTCTTCAATTCCTTGCACCTACATCTCATCCAGGTACATCGCACTCCCCTTCAGATTGACCAATCCCTCACCAGTAGATTGAGCCTGAATCTGCTGCGTCTGCTCTCTAGCCAAACGATCCGCCAGAACACCACGCTCACGCGTCCTCACATCCGCAGCACGAGCACCACCCGCTTGGTCATGGTGGAGATACTTGTAGATCTGATCCGTACCAGAAACAACACGTGAAACGAGGGTCTCGAACGCCTTTCCGGTGAGAGCGTCGACACGGCTCTTCAGGGCGGTCTCGGCATCAGCACGAAGACGCTTTGCATTTTCGTCTCGCTCGTTCTGCTCGTCGGCTAGCTTGCGCTTGCGTTCTTCGACCTTCTTCTGGTGTTCGTCTTTAGTGGCCAGGTACTTGAGGGAATGACCAAGTGTCTGCGGCGAAGCCGGGATGTAGTCCACCGGCGGCGCGGAGAAGAAAAGCACGCGGCCCAGGTCATCGCAGTGGAATTGGTGGCGGATATCCTCTGGGATTGAGGCGTTGGCTGCATCGCTGAGGTGGAAGACTTCCACTGGGCGCGGTGCGTTGGGGTTATAGACTGCGGCCGGGGCCTGCATGCGCCCTGAGTAGTTGAATGGCGAGGGCTGGGCTGAGGCTACTGGGGGTTGCAATCCTTGGTAGCCTGCCGGTGTTTGGGGAGCGGCAAAGTTGCTTGGTCGCCGGGAGAGGGACGCTTGGTACATCTGGGCAGGGGTCATTTGACCCGCGAAGGCTGGGGAGGCACCTGGGACGGGTGACGTCTGGACGGCGATTGGGGCTGCGGGCGAGCGTGCTTGGAGTGCAGCAGCAGCATTTGGACTGCCCAGATTACCTCGTAGGCCCATGGATTGGCGGGGTGCGACTGTCATGGGTTGTGGAGGTGGTGGAGATGGAGTTGGTTCTGGTGGTGGGGATTCCTATTGAATGTTAGGTATGAGTTCGCTTTTTGTCAAGTGATTTTGTAGCTCAACTTACGTTCTCATCGCGGGGGCGCCGGTGAACGGCGCCAACGACAGGGGGTGCATTGTCTGTTCCCCACGTCGGTCGGGGGAGGTCGTCGGTTTCTTTTGCGTCGTCCTTCAGAAGATGCTTGATCGGACTGGGTACCTTTTTGATCTTGCGCGGAACATCAAAGAGGTCCATTTCATAGTCCTTTTCGCGCACCTCGTCTGGTAGACAACTGGCCCATGTTTTGATCTTGTTCAGTTTATGCTTTTCCTCATTGTAGCGAGCCTCGCAGACATAGATTTCTTTGTCCGGTGCGAGATCTCTTGGGCGACCACGGCTGTAACGAGTAAAGAACATCACGAAGCAACGGTCCACAATTTCATCAATGCGGTGGTCTCGGTATTGTCCGGTTTTGACCACCTCATTTGGATAGAAGTGTTTTTCAAAGTGATGGACGGTCTGCTCTGGACGGTAGTACCAGCATGCATTGATCCATTTCTCCCCTTCGGAATCCTGCCAGGTCCGGTAGATCTGCGCAACGATCGGCTTGGTCACGTCGTTTTGGTTCTGAATGTGAACCCAATCTCCAACCTTCCACAACTCACCGCGGTGAAGAATGCCATCGGGGAGAGGGAAGCGACCATCTTCCATCAAAAACTCGCTGTCGGGCTTCTTCTTTTCTTGCTCGGCCAATTTCCGTGATTCGTTCTGCAGGTCAACAGCATCCTTGAAGATCTCGCTGTCGGATTGATTGTATGTTTTGGCGTTTTCGAACATGAGATCAAGATCCCGCATGAAATGATCGACCGAGTTATACTTCTTGCGCTTGGATTTGCGCTTGATGATGTCGATAGCAATAGGATCCTTGATCTCCATGTAATAATCCGGATAAGTAGCTTTGTCGGGGAGCCGTTCAAAGTGGGTAATCTTCAAGTGGCCACCAGCACCCTTGAATTTGCGGATTCCTTTGAGAATGGTCTTGATCCTAGTTTCCATAGGAGTATCCACGCGTGGAGGGCGGCCGCGTTTCTTGCGCAGGTCTGGCTCCGGCTTCTGAACCATTCCACGCTTGGACCCAGGCTTGGGACCGGGCTTCTTCCTTCTTCGGCCCTCATCCTCAGAACCCTCCATCTCAACCTCGTCATCGTCCTCGTCTTCTTCCACTTCCTCCTCCTCCTCCTCTTCGTCCTCATCGGGCAGAGGATCGGCCTCGGGGATTTCTCCTAGATCGGGAAGTTCTGCCTCATCGGCGGAGATCACACCCTGGGCAGCTAGCTTCCTGAACTCGGACGCAAAAACATCCTAATGCTGTCAGTTTGCCAGTCACTTGATCAGTTTCCCTGGGTTTATCTTACCCTAATAACCAGCGCATCCTCGTAAGCTTGCGATCGAGGTCTGTTATAGGTTTGCGCATTGTGTGGGATCTAGAGACTGTCAGTCAAGGAACCGGAGATCTGGGCGCAATAGACGTACCAAAGCACAGTCGCGGACGAATTCCGAAAAATGTTTGTATTCCCGCTTGTTGATGCGGGCTTTCAAGATGCTGAGGGCCATTGGCTCCTTAATGATATCGTAGTAGTCCGGAACAAAGCGCTTGTTGACACTGCGATGGAACAATCGGGACGGATCATGGCCACTCCAACAATGTCAGACAAAAGTTCCACACAGCTTTATCAAGACAACTTACTCGTCTTCCCGATAGTTATAAATCGCCATGACCACATCCATCATCGACTTCCATAGTTCTCGGGTGATTACACCGTCATCCTCGATGGAGTTGACGGGCTCCTCACGCGGGGGATGCGACTCTTGCTCGGAAGGCTCCATGCCGCTGGGAACGAGCGCGCGTTTCCACGCAAATCACAGGCTTGTGCGTTGCAATAATCGGGTGAGCGCTCAGCTAGAAAAGGTCCAGTAAATTGCCTAAGTTGGATCGTAGGGGGAGTCGGAGAATGTTTTACGAGCGCGTGAAGCTACTGCTGAGTCAGCAGAATTAACGTTACATACGGTAATCTCATTTCATGACGAGTTCGAGCTCTGCGAATCGCTTCACTTCGACAATATATTCTGCATTCATGGCCATGTCTCTTCAGGATAGTATTGCCTTACATGGCTGCTATTATATATATAAACGCTGATCCTTGACATTCCTTGAAGCTGACTCTTTTGGTTTCATTGTACTCCGTATGCTAAGACCGACCTGTTTGCGGATTTCAGATCTCAAGAATTCTTCAGACCTGGACAAAGATTCCTTGAGCTCGTGAACACCTCAGCAACAAAGGGGCTTTTGCTTGTTCTTTGCTTGCATCGCATTCCGACAGCTACCCCACACGGCATCGTCATATCTATCGGTGGGACGCCCACATCACCGCCCTAGCTTCTCCTCTTCGCCTCTGCATCTCTTCTGTCTCAGATATTTCATCTATTGCATCATGAGGATCCGAGTGCGCGGGCCCTCAGGCCAGTCAACTGTCACTCTAGACGACACTGCAACTATCAAAGATCTCCGAGACCAAATTGTGGAGAAGACTGGTCTAACTGCCTTTGATGTGAAATATGGATACCCTCTCCAGCCGCTCGAGCTAGGCAGTTATCAACCAGGCCAGACCATCTCAGAAACAGGGGTCAAGCTGAATGGGGAGTCACTTATCGTCGCTCCTAAAGAGGGATCTAAACCTCCTAGCGAAGCAAAGAAGGAGCCACCGGCCACGCTGTCGCAACTGTCCACCTCGTCGCAAAAACCGCAAACCAATAACGCCGACGACCCCCCAGAGATCGCTTCGCCAGAGCATGCAGGAACCTTTGTTCTCCGCGTCATGCCGGACGACAACTCATGCCTTTTCCGAGCAGTCGGCGCGGCAGTCATGGGCGATATGGACACAATGGTCGAGCTTAGATCGATCATCGCAGGCGCCATCCAGTCGAACCCAACAGAATATACAGCAGCGATTTTAGGCAAGAAGCCGGACGAATATTGCCAGTGGATCCAGAACGAGGATTCTTGGGGTGGTGCCATCGAGCTTAAGATTCTGAGTGAATACTTTAACATCGAGATCTGCTCGATTGACGTACAGACTCTCAACATGTTTCAGTTCAACGAAGGAGCACCTACGCGATGTATCGTCGTCTATTCAGGAATACACTACGACGTCCTCGCCCTGTCACCCTCCCACCCGCCATACACTCGTGCCAACCCCTTGGCTGATGGTGATACAAAGATTTTTGAGGCTGTCGACCCTGTTGTTTTGGAAAAAGCAAAGGAACTATGCAAGGTTCTTCAGGGCAAACATTACTATACCGACACTTCTGGATTCACTGTGCGGTGCAACGTCTGTGGTGGTACATTTACTGGCGAGAGAGGTGCCACCAAGCATGCGGCGGAAACGGGGCATTATGATTTTGGAGAAGCAGGCTAAGCAGTTAAAATAGATGATAATGCATTTTGCAGCGATTATAATCTGCTTGGTATGAATAGCGTATGGCATCAAATCGATATCACATATCGTACATAAATCGGGTCTCATAGCATAGCGACCTCGTCTGCTTCATCTTCCCCTTCGTCTTCCTCTGCCGAGTCTGCACTCTCTTCAGGGTTACCGCCCCATTCGACATCATGATGGACGGGATTTGTGAAGAATTCATGCTGCAAGGCATCTGCGGCACTGAGACGCTTGGACGGGTCCAGCTCCATCAGGCCAGACAATAGACGTGTTGCCTGTTCCTCGCTTTCTGTCAAGTCCTCCACACAGCTTGACCATTTCACCAGCTTCTCCCAGCTGTAGCCTTTCTCGCCGATAGTGGGGATGTTTGTTTCGAAGATTTGTCCGTGCATGGCTGCTGCGGTCTTCATGCGCCGAGTACCAAAGATGCTAGACATCTCAATCATCGCATCAATGTCGTCTGCAGAGTTGAAGAAGGGGAACCGACGTCCCAGCAATGTCAAAAGGATGACACCAACGGACCACATGTCGATCTTTGTGGTTTGTGAAGTGCATTTGAAGAGAACTTCTGGGGCTCGAAAGCCTCGAGTGCCAGCACGATTTGCTCGTCTCGACGGCCGTGAATCGTTCTTGGGGTAGCCGGCGGACAATCCCGCCGATGGGGGATTCTTGGAGTAGTAACTGGAAAGTATCCGGCTCCGGCGGACATAGCTTTGATGAGTACAGAGACACGGGCTAGTGTATTCCGAACCTTGGCGCTATTGAAACTGTGAGTATGCAGGTCATAGTATAGAAGATGGAAGTCATACCTCTGCAAGTCCGAAGTCAACCAAGACGCCTTCTTTCAGGTCTGGGTTGTAGAGGAAGTTGCTGACATACAAGTTAGTATGCAGGCAAAATTAAAGCGAGAACAATGAACTTACGTTGGTTTGATATCGCGGTGTAGAATATCATGTTCGTGTACCGAGTTCAATGCAGTCATAAGAGATCGTAGATAGTGGCGCATGTCTGCTACCATGAATGTTCGGTACTGAATGCGAAAGTCCGTATGTGGGAAGTAGGGTAGCACGGCAACGACTTGATCTTGGTATCGGAAAGCAGTGATCAGCGGGCAAACAGACCCGCAGCCTCGGAGATCATGTAGCAACTCCAGCTCGTTTTGGATTCGCAGCGGGCTGCTCGTCACATAGATCTTCTTCAAGGCAACGAATCGTGCCTTTTTCCGCCCGCTCAAGTCACCCTGTACTCGTCTTCGTTTAGATGGAGGGCTGTCGTATGTGTCTTGTTGTGCTTTGTCAAAGATATCCCAGTCATTTTGGTAGTGATCGTAGTGTAGATCTTCTGCCTTGTACACGGTGGAAAATGTACCTATAGTTTGTCCGTCAGTAAACAAGCAAACAAGCCATATAGGATGAAGATATCATACCCTCTCCAATCCTGTTTACTAGACGAAACCTGTCCGAGATCCCTGGAAAGGTATCCTCGAGCTTTCTCATGTCCTCTCGAACGGATTCGTCCACTTCTTCTTCAAATTCGCTCTCCTCTTGAGGCGCAGCGCCCTGGGAAACCGAATCATCCTCTTCTGCTAGTGTGTACTGGGGCTTCAATGCCTGTGGTTCCTGAAAAGAGCTGCTGCGTTGCAACTCAAAAACGCCTGGGGCGGCGTGGAGGGCCGACATAGCTTGATAGAGCCCCCGCGAGCAAGTATAAGAGGATTGGTCGTGCTTTGGTTCGGAAAGGTCTTCAAGTGTCGAGGATATGGTCTTGGGTGTCACGTGTCTATGTTTGGTGTTTGGAAAGGTTCTTTGAAGTTTGATTGTTTTCAGATGTCAATTGCCAAAATAATCCAAACGCGGTAGGTTTGCAGGCAAAACGCGCGGTGACAGTACCAAGAGCCCTTGGGGCTGGCAGATCGATGGATACAAGGCGGTAAGGAGGGGAAGCTGCAGCGTTAGCGGTAAACTATGACGAGTTACATAAGATTATGTAAGAATCGGCCCTTTTTGGCAAAAGCCAAACAATCGGCCTTATCAACAAGTTTCCTCCCCGCTTTGATCTCTTCGCAACAACAACAACCATGGAGGACAGGATTCAGTTCGACATCAACGACTCGCTCAAGTATTACTTGAGTGACCCCGCGACACTCCCAACCCCGGATGCAGACCCGGAACTGCTGGATTGCGAATCGGATCCCGAGTCAATTTCGCCCGCGCTGATTGACAATGTTTTGAACCCGATTGTGGACGCGGTAGCGGAGAACCCTGAGGGATTAACGAGATCATCCGTATTTGACTCCCTACAATTTTTGCTAAAGTGCGCCCCGGTCCCTTCCCAACTTACCCATGGAGGCTTTCGCCCGTCAGGAATCGACTCTGACGAACCTTTTCACACTTGCAGATATTCCACGGTCCTTCCCACAAAATCCTTGAGCAAACTTCTAGATTTGGTCGTTTCTGGCCTCTCCGTCGAGGCCGACATCATCCATGGAGACTTGGAGTCAGACGAACAGGATGCCATCCAGGCCCACAAGCAGCTGCTGGAAATGTACGGATTCCTTTTGCAGTGGGCCCTTTCTGCTGTCGAGGTAAAGGCAGCAGAAAAGCCAACCGAGGCAGCTCCTGTGCGACGAGGAGGACCCAAGTCCAAGAAATCGGCCAAGGACGGACAATGGGACTGGACGCCGCAGATCCAAATATCCATGGAGACCATGTGCAAGGTGATGAAGCTCAAACTCGGACGCATTTTCCTGACGACTTCGGATCGGGATACCTTTATTAATCTCTTCACGCGCACCATCTATCTGGTTCTCGAGAGTGAGCAGCGGGTGAAGAGCATGGCTATTCGCATGCACGCCTTCAAGGTCCTGTGTATTGCAGTGAAGCACCACGGTCATGCATTTGGTAGGCTTAACGGACCCGTCCCAGCGCGACTATATTAACGTTGGTATAGGTGCCCAAACGTCGATTGTGCAAAGTTTGACCTACTTTGAACACTTGTCTGAGCCTATGGCCGAGTTTCTGCATATTCTGGCAGAACAATACGACTACCCGCAGCTCTCCGATGAAATTTTGAAGTAATGCCATTCGCCGTTCTGTCTTGTCTCGCACTGACATTGTTTAGGGAACTTGGAAACAAGGAATTCAATTCTAATGACACAAGAGGGCCCAAGTCTGTTTCGTCATTCATCATCAAGCTGTCTGAGCTTGCCCCCAGATTAATCATCAAGCAAATGACACTTCTGGCAAAGCAGCTTGATAGTGAGGTAATTATGGCCAATAACAAGATATGTGGTTCTTTCACTCACGAATACAGGCATACACACTCCGCTGTGCAGTAATCGAGGTTTGTGGAAACCTCATTGCTGATCTTAGCCGACAAGAAGAACCCAGCGACAACTACAAAACCCAGATCAACGCCTTTTTCGATGTACTGGAAGAGCGTTTCCTCGATATCAACCCTTACTGCCGCTGCCGTGCGATCCAGGTATTTATGCGAATTTGTGATCTTGAGCAAAAGTTCCCCAAGAGACGACAGTCCGCGGCTCAGCTGGCGACTCGAAGCTTGGAGGACAAGAGCAGTAACGTCCGACGTAATGCAATTAAACTCTTGTCCAAGCTTGTCTCCACGCACCCATTCAGTGTGATGCACGGCGGGCAGCTTTCATACAAGGAGTGGAATGAGAGACTCGACGCAGTTGACGCCGAGCTGAATTCTCTTCGCCCTGCGGAGACCCCTGGCTTTGATGCAGGCGATATGACGCAGGTCGACCCTGAGCTGCTTGACGATGCTACACAGCTGCCAGACGACTCACCCTCGAAAGCACCCCGATTGACTGAAGAAGAAAAGGCTGTGGCAATTCAGAAGGCCCAAGAACAGGCTGCAACTTCCGAGCTGTTGACACGGCTCCAGCTGACCAGAAAATATTACAATGAGGCCATCCGCTTCATTGAAGTACTTCACTCGGCGTCTACCATTGTCTCGCAATTGTTATCTTCGCGGAACAAGAGCGAGGTTATCGAAGCCATGGACTTTTTTGTCGTTCTTGATGCGTACAAGATTGAAACGGCCCGTGGTGGAATTCGTCGCATGCTGCGTCTGATCTGGACCAAGGGCAACAGTGACGAAGGAAAGGGTGTCCAAACACATCTGATTGACTGCTACAAAGGTCTTTTCTTTGATGCGCCAGGCTCTTTCAGTCCCAACGATGCCGCCAATTATATTGCTCGCAACATGATCAGTCTGACATTTGGTGCGACACCTGCAGAACTGACCTGTCTCGAACAACTGCTCAGCACCATGATGAAGGCTGGAAATATATCAGAGGCAGTCATTGCCAAGCTATGGCAGGTTTATGGCATCCAGAAAAAGGAGATCTCGCGGACTCAGCGCCGGGGTTCGATTATAGTGCTCGGCATGCTAGCTCTAGCAGACCCCGAAGTTGTGGTCAAGGAGATCGAAGCCATGCTGCGTATTGGCTTGAGTGGTCATGGCAAGTCTGACCTCGTGCTCGCCAAGTATACTTGTATCGCTCTGCGACGCATGATTCCTGGGCGACAAGCCAAGTCAAAGGAAGTTGGAGTTACCAAACTTCCCAGTGACCACTCCGTGTTGGTCAAGCTTGCTGCCATGCTCGAGATTGAGACAAACAGCAAGGAATGGTATGGAGTAGCAGAGCACGCGCTCAATGCGATCTATACTCTCTCCAAGCACCCGGATGTGCTCTGCTCAGACATTCTTCGACGGAAAACAATCTTCGTCTTCCAGCCACACCTTCAACAGCGCCCACCTTCCTCCCATACCTCCGCTGCTGATGGCGAAGAGGAGCGTCCTGGAACCGCATCAACTGAGGGACAGGGCTCCAAACCCAAGCCAGCCTCCGCAGCGCTTTCGCAATTGCTGTACGTTGTTGGTCACATCGCAATTAAGCAGATTGTTCATCTTGAACTGTGCGAACTCGACTTTAAGCGTCGTAAGGTTGAACAGGAGAAGAAGAAGGCTGCCTCCGCCCCTCAAAAGGAAGACAATGCCGACGAGGACGAGCTTGATCTCATCGGTGGAACTACCGAAGATGATTTCCAGGATGCTATGGCCCACATCCGAGAACGTGAACTTCTTTACGGAGAGAACTCTCTTCTGGCCAAGTTTGGTCCCCTTGTAACAGAGATTTTGGCCAACAACAATGCCTATCCGGATCGTGATCTGCAAGCCTCTGCGACTCTGTGCTTGGCCAAGCTCATGTGCGTTTCTGCCGAGTACTGCGAGAAGAACTTACCACTTCTTATCACGATCATGGAACGGTCCGAGGACCCGATTGTGCGTAGCAACGCTGTGATTGCCCTCGGTGACATGGCCGTCTGCTTCAACCATCTGATCGACGAGAACACCGACTTCCTCTATCGTCGCTTGAATGACGATGACGATTCTGTCAAGCGGACCTGTCTCATGACTCTCACCTTCCTCATTCTGGCTGGTCAAGTCAAGGTCAAGGGACAGTTGGGTGAAATGGCCAAGTGCCTGGAGGACGACGACAAGAAGATCGCGGATCTGGCTCGCATGTTCTTCACCGAACTTGCAACCAAGGACAATGCAGTCTACAACCACTTTGTCGACATGTTCAGTCTGTTGAGTGCAGAGCGCAATCTAGAGGAGGCCTCTCTCCGCCGCATTGTCAAATTCTTGATCGGCTTTGTCGAAAAGGTACGATCATACTTCAATGACCTATTAATGGAATTGGCTAATATTTTTCAGGAAAAACACGCCCGCCAGCTGGCCGACAAATTGGCTGCTCGACTTCCTCGGTGCGAGACAGAACGCCAATGGAACGATGTCGCCTACGCCCTGTCTCTTTTACCGCACAAGAACGAGGAGATCACCAAGACCGTCAGTACCGGGTTCAAGGTTGTCGGTGCGGCAGCCTAATCGGAGGCAGCTTATGTATTGATGTCATTGATGATTTGGGTCTGGTTTGTAAATTCTGGCGTTGTCGGTTAAGTCTTGGGGGGTTTAAAGCAATGCATAATTTTCATCATGATTCATCCCAATGAACCTGCGTACCTTGACTACATTCTATAAGCTAGACTAGACTCTGCTATATTCATTTCCGGAGGCACAAGGTGCAGGATATGCAATAACTTCATTGCAATACTAATCAACAGCTCCATCGGTCATCTACTCCGATGGAGCAGCTGCCCAAAAAGAGATCTAAAGGGTGAAAGATGCGCAAGATCTAAGTATGTGATGAGAAAGTAACGGAGACCAGACGTAAACACAGAAGAAAAAGAGGAAAAGACGCCGAGTGTGTGATGGTCGCATGCCAGATACGCCACGTTTGTGAACTGCGGGGAAAGGAGATATTAAACCGGTCTATGCGCCCTTCACTGTACTTTCTGTCAAGGTATACTCGCCAGACCGAATCCCCTGCAAAACCTTCTGTCCCTCCTCTGTTAACTCGGGCTTGCCCAGCGGCGTCACGGCGCCAGTGAAGAAACGCGGGTTCCACTCGGTGCCCTTCTCCTTGCGCTCTGCTGCGCGTTCGCGTTGCCGTTCCTCGATATCTTGTTTCAACTTGGTGGCCTGGCCGAACTGTTTGTCCACGATGGCGTTTGTGACGTCGCCCCAGAATTTTAGAGACTCATTAGACAGCTGTTCTTCTGCTGGGGGGATGTTCTTCGGGACGGGAAAGAGAGGAGTAATGTCGATGAGCAGAGATGGCTCCTTAGTGCCTGCCGGAGTAAAGTATATCTTGCCGTGCCAAGACCCGGTGATGCGAGCGATGACATCGCTCTCTGGCACGTCCTTGATTCTTGTCACGGTGTCCTTGTCCTTGTTGTAGCGGAAGATCACACCCTCCAACTTGTTTTGTGATCGGCCAATCCATCCTTCTTCCATGTACTGAAGGATCGCCTTCATGCCTGTCTTTGGGCAGGTGATGTAGCATGTGTCGGCGACTGTGATAGCCAGCGCGCCTCGTAGGATTCCTCCGAGGTGGGCGTCTGGGTGAGTCAACTGGTATTCCTCGTTGTCTCTCTTCTCGATGTTGACGAAGATTCCAAGGTTATGCTGGCCAGGGCTCACGCGAATGCTGGTGCCTGTGAACTTGGCACTGATTTGGTCGAATCCGCGCGCGGTGACTCCCCGCTCCGGGCAGTCAATGTAGAAGGCCGAGACTGGGGGGTGGTGGGAGGTCTGTTCGGTGAGGTAGCACACTTTGACTTTGTCGTCGCCGTCTTGGACGCTCGAAGAGCCGTTAGAGCTGATTCCGGGGAGGTTTTGTTCTTCGGGGATGTTGTCATTGACATCCCAGCTGCACTAGAGGGTGTCAGGGAAAAACCAACAGAATACCTGTAGAGTAACTCACTCGGAAGAATTCACCCAAGGTGGAGTTGTATGGCTTGCACGGTTTCCCCTTGATGTATTTCTGGAACCAAGTCAACAATATATCCGGCCAACCGACGCAGGGAACTATACCAGATCCTTCGTGAACCAAAACCTCAACACTTCCAACATACGGCCTAACTCATCATCCGACTTGCCAATGCTGTAGCTCTTGGGTCAGCACATGAGCGTCTGCCAAATATGGGTGTTGCTGACCTCGCAAAGGTCTCGGGTCGGTCCAAGTAATTCCAGTATTCTTCGTCACCAACCCGTTAGCCTCCAACTCCACAAAGGCTAGCACAGCAATGACCTACCGAGATTCGGTCTCGGCTCCAGCAGTTGCGCCGGCAGTGAAAAGCGAACCGAGGCGATATCTGCCACACCCACGAACCTAATAGCCAGCATGTTAGCGCCTAGAAACGGCGGTGCGGGGCGACCCCAGAGACATACTTCCGGAGAATAGAGAGGAAAGTCTTGAGCTTGGAGGAGTCATCTGGGGCCTTTTCAGGCACAGCAGCGGTCGACATGGTGATTTAACGTGTGCGATAAAGATATGTTGAGGAGGGAAGCTGGTTTGTTGAGTAGAAGATGTGGCGAACCGGTCGCCAGTAGGGGTTGAGAGGGGGGTTCTCGGGCCTTGTGTGCCGAAACAAGGATGAGGAGTGTCGCTAGAGTCGCAAATTGCTCACGGGCAATCTCAATATGGTCAAAGGTAGAGAAAAGAAAGGAGGTAAGGGAGCTTAGAACTCGATAACAATCGAGGCGGTGACGTGTGAACTATTTTTTGCCCAGTGGGGTTCGAGGGTGCGGTGTACGAGTCCTCTATGGAGAGTATGTTCTTTGTTCTTTATTCTTTGTTCTTTATTGTCCAAGTCTAAGTCTAAGTCTATATTTGTATACTTTCGACACTTAGATGTCACCGGAACGGGTCAAATGATAAGGCGCGGATCTACATGTACGCTGCACTCAGACTGGAGATTAAAGAAAGTCACTTGAATTGAAATAATTGGAGTAAAGGGGTATCATCGGCCAATCAGTTGGCCACGAGGGCGGTTTGTAGCTCCTGCAGCTTCTGCTTCCGCGCCAAGAGCCGAAGCCACGTTCGCACCGCCGGACTGTAGTCAAACCGCCGTCCAGCTGCGTACTCATCATCTGTTCTGTGTGACTGCTGTTCCTCCCGAATGCGTGCTCGTAGTTCCTTCTGGTCCTTGCTAAGCTCCTGCTGATACTGCTGTAACTGCGCCATCGAACACGATTGGTATTGCAGGACCGTCTCAGGGACCTCCGCCGCATCGATACCTTCTCTTGTCAGGCACAAGGATGGCTCAGGACCGAGGATCATTTCATTCCAGGCGACTTCAATGTCGGGAGGTGCCAGGGACATAGCACGTTGGCTGAGAATCTCTAGGCTTCGCACGTTGATGGCTAAGGACTTGATGAGGTCTGGTAGAGGGTCACGCACGAGTCCTAGGATCGAAAATTCAATCTGGTCTTCTTCGTATGCGGCCATTCGGGTAAGAAGATTGGGCCGGACCAATTCTAACCAGTTGTCCTCGGAACATTCGCCTATCAACTGGTGTAAGCAGGGTCATCCTGACATATTTCGGCTCCAACATACCAAGTGCTTGAGGCTGTCGCTCAAGTCCATCAAACTTCCACAGTTGACCCATAACAGGCATGAAGGCAATAAAATGGAAGGTTGCATCGTCATGATCATCATCATCCTGATCCTTAGAGCGATGCTTTTTGGCCGTAGCTTCGATCTTGAGTTGTAGATCTGAATTGAGAATATCCATTTTCCTAACAAAGTCAGACCGGAACAAAGAAAAGTCTAGTATATTGGCATACCGGGCGAATGAGTTATGGATTCTCTTGACGAATTCGAAATTATTGATGGCATCTCCACGCAGAGCTGGAGTAAAAGGCATCGTGAAATCCTTGAAAGACTGCAGATTGTCTCCTAAATCAATACCTGGGATATTGTTCACAATGTTGAGTAGTGCCACGCTGGCACAGGCGTTATTTGCGGTCTTCCCCGTTAGTAAAAACACCATTTAAATAGTATCAAGGGCCTTACCTGGTTGGCAAACCAGATTCCCTCAGGGCAACTAGCTTCTTGTTTGCCATGATCATCCTCACGCCAACGGAACAAAAAGATCAAGCCGTAAACAGGTTTGCTATACATCTATTAGCAATTGAGTCTGGGACAAAATGGGTTGGGTTCGTACTTGAGAAAGGCCATCATCTCTTCGTCAAGAGAGACTACTTCTTGGACCTGGACACCTTGGACGCCAAATTCACGCAGCATGACATTGAACAGAGCCTGGAATATCCGTTAGTCTGTACATATATGTCAATGCTGAGGAATCATACCGGCTCTGACTCTACCTCGCAGAATCCATTCCAGCTGTCTTTGTCCAAGGCAGAAGCAGCCTGGCAGATGTCGTCGCTTTCGTCTTCCGGATCTGTCAGTCGGCGCCGCTTAATACGTGGACCCATGGCTTTTTTGGAAGATATGAAGTCGCTTTGCGATGGGTGGCGATGATTGGACTGGGTGAAGAAGCTAAGGTGCAATGATGGAGTAGCTGGGCGTCCAGTGAAATAAAGACACCGCAATTAAATACGACAGAACTAAAGATAAAGTGAGGTCAAAGAACAATACATAATAGACAAGATGTGTATACAGTATGGGAGAATGTCGTCTAGTGGACCGAGCTTCCCCCGACGCGCTTCCCGCGTCTCCACCAAACTTCACTTTTTTGTTTCCCTTCATTCTCCAACTTTACAGCTATAGGCGCATCCTATACCACAGCTTCTCAACCTACTCTAGAAGGTCTTTGCAGCTGACCCGGATCCTCATTTTGGTTCTATCCTTTTCTTTCCTCGAAAGGCCTAGCTCTGGCAACCACAGCATGCCATGAACGGCACACCCCTCCTCGCGTCTGCCTTTCCCCAGACGCCTACAACAAACCCAGGAGACTCAGGAGTAAGGAGAAAGCTCTTTACTCCTTCACGATCGCAATCGCGGGGGATCCGTACAAGGTCGCCGACCAAATCACCGTTGAAATCCGCCTCCAAAGCACCCAGACCGGCTCCGATCTCAAACACCAATGCGCCGCTGATTCCCGAGAGTACGGTCGATGCACCCACCCAAAGACTCTATGTGGTCGGCTTTTACTTCGCCCTGCATGCGTGGCGATTGTATGAATCGTGGACGGAATCCGATAGCGAGCCCACGGGGCTCCTCGTGAAATGGACGTTGGTTGATTTGGTCTTCTTGTTCGGCCTGCAGGCTCTGCGCATACCTTGGCTAGAGTGGACTTTCCCGACCACACTTGCCCTTTTCCTGCTCCATGTCGTGGGCAATGCCTTTTTGATGTTCCGGATCCCAATCCCATGGGGTGCATGGATTTCCGGACTGGTCAAGGTGGCCTATGATCGCGAAATGTCCATCTCTGAGCGTAAGGTCAAGCCAGGGGATATCATTCACAATGCATCTTTGATCCTCGGAAAGCAAATCGTTCATATTCTGCCAGAGGGGTGAGTTTTTATCTGGCGTTAGCTATTGAGTGACATGCTAACTGATTTAGATCCGCCGTTCTTAACCCGGACCATGATGCTCTTTGCCTCGACTCGTTGAAATCCATTATCGACCTCCCAATCCGTGTCAACCAGACCGACCCGATCATGATTGAAATGTTGCGCATGGACCTTCACACCGGCGAGAATGAAACCATTACCATTCCGACAAAGCAGCTGAAGAACATCAAACGTCAGGCGGAGAAAAAGCATACTCCCGGGCAGTCACATCGGGATCTGCAGATTCCTATCCGCAAGACTGGAATCTACCGTCTTCAACGGGTGGTGGACGAGTCTCAGCTGGATGTCCATACCAGAACTGTCGATGCGTTGGTGGTTTCCTGCCCGCGTGCTTTCGTCAAAAACTCGCACCTTGACAAGTGCAAGGGAGAATTGTCCAACTTCGCCCTGGAGGTGGAAGGCACACCTCCATTGAAGATCAAATACAGTCGCCAGGTCAACAATCACGATCGTGGATTCTCGGTTCTCAACATCCAACCAGATAATCTGCGCTCCCCGCTACTGAACCAGAGGACTACTGGTCCATTGTTCAGTATCAACCAACCCGATGTCTCATGGGCCCAGAGCCAAAAGATTGAGGTCCCGCTAAATGAGTCATTGAATGTCGGCGGAGAATGGTTTTATACCATCGAGGAAGTTCATGATGCTGCTGGCAATGTCGCCAACTATTCTGCAATCTTCGAAGAATCGGATCGGCCATCTGCAAAGTCGCAATCCCAGTGGTACCAATTCTCTGTTCATGAACGTCCGCGTTTGTCGTTCGAGGACTGCAACGCCCAGAATCCATTGCGGGTTGCCAAAGGCAAAAGCGTTCGATTCCCACTCCAATTCCATCCTTCTGGAAATGGATACTACGATGATGGACCTTTCTCCGTGGCCTATTCTTACACCGGCGAGGAGCAAGAAATAGAGGATACCAAAACTCTTTCTCAAATGACTATCGACCGAGTCCATCAGATCAAGGAGCCTGGGGTGTATTCTCTGGCATCGGTTTCCACACAGTTCTGTCCTGGAGAGATTTTGGAGCCTTCGTCCTGCCATCTGCAAAACCCGCCTGAGCCTGAGGTTGCAGTCAAGGCCGAGAAGATCTTTGACCGTTGCGCCAACAATGCCATTGGGTTACTGGTTGATATCGATCTTACTGGATCTCCACCATTCACTCTCCGATACAGCATTGAGAGCTCCAAGGGTGCAACGCAAACCAAATCTCAAAAGATCGACAGTGTGCGCGCACAGCTCGATTTGACCCCATCGGAAGCCGGATTTTACAGGTATTATTTCCTGGATATCGAAGACTCTGTCTATTCGCCGCGGTCTCTCAGGGACAAGACACCTGTGCTTGAGCAGGACGTCAAACCACCAGCCTCGGCCCATTTCATGGGAACCGCCGGAGTGCGCCGGGCCTGCTTTGGGGAGCAAGTTGCTGTAGATGTATCTTTCCTTGGAGAGGCACCCTGGGCCCTCCAATATGAGATCTTCCACAACGGCAAGAAACAGAAACTCACACTGGATTCCGACGTTGATACCGCCACTATCAGAACCGATAAACTGATTAGCGGGGGCGAGTACACCATGTCATTGACCAGTGTCAAGGACAAGTCTGGCTGCAAACGAACCCTAAAAGAAAGCATCAAGATTCAAGCTCGGTCCCAGCCACCACACGTGTCTTTCGGTGAGATCGACAAGAAGAGAACTGTGTCGGCCTTGCAGAACTCCAAGATTGATATCCCAGTGCGACTCAAGGGTGAGCGGCCTTGGACTATCAGTTACAGGAATGTCGACCTGCAACAAGAACCCATTCAGCAAATCCTTTGGGAAGAGAACAGCATCTTGAACGTGGATAAGCAAGGTCTCTATGAGATCACCGGAGTCATGGACAGCGGCTGCCCGGGTACCGTGGATCAGACTGCCAACGAGTTCGAAATCTCGTGGATCCCCCGACCTCAAATCATTGCAGTAGACGGTTCTCCCGTCGCTGCTGCGAAGGAGGTCGTCAAATCTGAGGTCTGCCAAGGTGACGATGATAGCATGGAGCTTCGGCTGTCGGGCAACCCTCCGTATAATCTTCAATACGAGCAGCGACGCAAGACAGACCGTGGCATGTCTTCGGCCAAACCCAGAGCCCTCAAGTCTGCTCTTCATGCCACTTCAATGGAGATGGATACTTCAGAGCCTGGTCAATACAGCTACAAGTTCACGCAAGTTGGCGACAATCTTTACGACCATGACTCTCGGAGCGCCCCGCTGGTTGTGACGCAAAAAGTGAACCCGCTGCCCTCCGCCAAGTTTGACTCCCCTGGCCACGTCTATGGCTTCTGCAAGGAAGATGTCAGCGGCGAGGAATCTGTCCCCATTACGCTGGAAGGTGTCCCGCCGTTCTCCCTGGAGATCACCATCAAGCACCACTCCAACGCCAGACCCGAGATTGTCACCATCCCCAAGATCAACACCAAACGTCACAACCTGCTCATTCCTCGTCGTCACCTTGACCTTGGCCAACATGTCGTCAGTATCCACAAGGTTCGTGACTCTCGAGGATGCCAAAAGACCACCGAGTTAGACTCTTCATCGGTGCGGGTTGCCGTTTCCGATGTCCCCACCATCATCCCGCTTGAGTCCAAGGTCGACTACTGTGTCGGCGAGCGGCTTTCGTTCTCGCTGTCCGGGCACGCTCCATTCGACGTTTTCTACAGCTTCGACGGCGCCCAGCGCAAGGCCTCTTCTCCCAACACCAACTTCCGCCGTATTGCTGAACGCCCTGGTGAATTCACCATCACTGCGGTTAGTGATGGTGCCAGTGGCAAGTGTCGGGCTCACAAGGACATCACCAAGGTCATCCACCCGATGCCCAGCGTGAGGATCAGTAAAGGCAAGACAACCATCGTGGACATTCACGAGGGTGGAGAAGCCGAGCTTCATTTTGAGTTCTGGGGTACACCACCGTTTGAGTTCACGTAAGTTATTCCTCTCCAGACTTGTTCATTCCAATTTACTGACAACCAGCAGGTACATCCGAAGTTCCAACGCTGCCAAGGGAAAGAAGTCCGAGGTCCTTGATATCAAGCATGACATTTCCTATGAAAATATCAAGACCATCAAGACCTCCGACGAGGGTACATACGAAGTGATCGCGATCAAGGACAAGTTTTGCTCGTTCTCCTCCCAAACGACGCCATCCGGCAAGTCAAAATGATGTGATTAATGTGGTGTAATGCTGGGTGCTCCCTTTTATGATTCGTTTTGTTATTTATGCTCTTTTTCTTTCCTCTTAACTCTTTTCTCCGACTTGTTTGCATTGCAGCGGCGCTAGCACTGTCTTCCATCTCAGATATCTACAACCTGTTTTCTGTTCAATAACTAATGAGACTGTCGTCTGCTCATCTTGGGTGGGTCTTTCTTTAGAAATGAGGCTACGGTGTTGGTGTTGGTTCCATATAGAGGCATGGGATAAGGGATTGAATGGAGTCATTCTGGATGATATTCTGTTCTAGTTTTGTATTGTCACCATAGCTCATGGATCTACTGTTATATGACCCTGGCATGCAGATGTCTCCTTTCCCAGATGTAGTATATCAAAGCCGGGAACAAGAGCAGGTTGTCCTGGGCCTGGAAAGGACAGCACTGTCTTCTTCTTGTGGGCTGCCTCGCCTTTTCGTCTCTTGGTCGATGTTCTGACCTTGTGGTGTGTTGAAGCGGATTGTGGGTGGTGGCATAGGTTGTGGTTGTCGAACTGCGGACAATGTGACAGGACCCTTGTTCGTGAGGTTCGAGGTTAATGAAAAGCAGACGTGTACCAAGCCCCCGAGGAATGTGTAGGCAAGAGTCAAAGGGCGTAAGTGAGGCTGAAGCACGTACATGCAGGTTTGTACAGAGGCATGGGGTGAATAGCCTCACCCGGGCGTCTATTCACCCATTCGCACCACAGAACAAGACAATAGACATCTCAAACTAGAGAGAGAAAGAGATAAATGCGAATAAGTCCGTATTGAATGGCATATTGAATCGTACGGCATTGAGTGCTGGCCAAAATACAGATATTTCTCGATTGGGACGGGCAGGTGCTGGGTATAAATACCCTCACTTCCCCCAACTTCTTCCTTCTCTTTCCCTCTTTCACATCTCCCCATCCCTTCCACTCTTCCCATTCCAACTGTGGGTTATCTCATGGGAGTCCGCCGTGGGTACGTCCCACACCGGACTGGGTTCTGTGCATCCGGGATGAGGGAATGTCTCTGTGGGCGTTGGCTCTGTGGGCAGTGATTCATGAATGGGAACAGGCACCAGATTACTCAGTATGGAGGTGCTTGTTGTTCGCTGCTAAGTTCTGCTGTTGGCATGCACTGGGGTGGTGTCGAGGGTTCTCGGCTACCAGGAGGATTTGGTGAAATTGCTCTCGCCATCTTCTTCTCTTGTTGTCAAGACATGCATGTTCTACGGTTCAGGAGGGCATCTGATGGAATGAGTTCAGATCCTTACGCTTTCTGCTTCGGACTTGTCCAGGCAGTCTACGCCACGGGTCGGGGGCACGGATGACTCTCGAGAGTAGCTTCCTCTTGGTTCCTCTTCGTGTTTTCTTTCTCTTCCTCCATGAGTGGGCACTGGGGACATGGGCACTCTCCTGGTCAGGAAGTGCTCAATTTGTCATTTGACTGTTGTGGGAGCAGGGCATGGGCGCGGGCGAGTCTGCATTCATGCAAGTTTGCATTTTTTGAGGCTAAGTCGGCAGAGGTCAACCTGCACAATCAACGACATTCTCGGTCACTGAGATCACAGTGGCTGAGGAATACTCAGGTCTGCAGCTAAGTGTTGGTTCTACTAGAAGGCAAAGATCCTGCAACTCCATTCTCTTGGGGGATAGGCCTTCAACTCTAACCCCGGAATCCTCATGGTCTCTCAATCATGTCGATAGGCTCCATGACCTTGTTTTTCACGTCTGTCAGATGGCGAAGAAAGAGTTCAGACACTTGCTTTCTTGCACGGCATGTTCTATGCAGAGGGCAGAAATCGAGGGTCGGGAGGGTCTGAAAGGGTCTCAGGACTGGCCTCTTGAGTCCTTTCACGATCCTTTTTCTCTTTCCTCCCAGTATGGGCACCCGGTACCCGGTGCCCATACGGACTCTCACTGGGGATCTGGACACTGCGAAGGCACACGTGGGTCAGGATGGATACAGTCACAGATGTGGTGCGCTACTCTGTGACTCCTTCCTTGAATTCCGGTTGCAGCTATCAGCCTCTGAGAAGACTTGTCTTTCCTTAGGACGCGGCAATTACTGCTGAAGACACGAAAACTGTTGCTTGGACTCTTCCGAGATAGGGCACCGGTTGGATTACAGTTCTGGCACGAAAGTGATCCAATAAGAGTTGCGACTTGAGGGCTTTTACTTGACTCTGTGATGACCAGTAGCAAGGGAATTGTCTGGACTTCGGTTCAGCAAGCAAATTGCTTCCTGGATATAATTCTGAGAGCACTACCAAGACAAAAGCTTCTTGATCTTTGTCTTTTCCTGTTGGCATTTCCTGTTCACATCTCCCATTCAGCTTTTTTGTTCACTTTTCCTGTTCTTCTCTTTCTTGTCATGTCTCTCCATGTACCTATTTTAAGTGGGAAACGAGTTTCTATATGCATGGCAAAGTACAATGTCACATCTTCATGTCTTGAAGTCATACCATGCTCCTACCACATACACTCTCCCAGAATAAACAATATACAATCCACCTTCTACAAATACCAGAAGTAAGAAAGACAGACAACTACACCATCATCATTCATAGCAATATCTACAACTCAACCTGCACAGCCACCATCCGCTCAGACATAAAGCCAGTAACGAAAAGCCAAGCCCTCTTAACCCCATCGCCATTCATCTCAACAGGAACAAGAACAGCAGCACTAGCCGTCCGAATCCTCATCCCATCATCCTCAAACAAAAGCCTCTTCTCCCACCCAGCCCCAACCCCAGATCCAGAAGGACGAGCATACCAAACCTGCACGGGATCAATCCCATCAGGATCCTTAGCAGTAACTGGTAACCGAATCCCCCTCGAAATACCCGCCACAACAACCCCACTCACATCATCACCGCTAGTAGCATACGGATCAACATAGTAACTGGGGTTATCAGTGACAGTATCAAAAGCAATAGATTCCGAAATCGAGAGTGAGTGGTTGGAGTCCGGTGTTGCGATGTATAATTCACCACCGATAGCACTGGAGATTATCATTTCGTTGGTTGTGCGGCCGTGACCGAGGCCGTTGTTGTTCCATAGACCTGCTAATGCAACCGAGGCTTGGATTTCTGTGTCCTTGGTGTTGGTTGGGAGTTGGACGTGGATGATACTAGACCATTTCGCACTAGACCATACATCCTCAACATGGCGCATCGCGCCCTCACGGTAGAAATGGTCGTTGGTCACGTAGAAAGACTCCGGAGATTCGGCGTAGATATCGTTGGGTGTTTCGATGAGCGGGTGGTTGATTGAGCGAATATGTTGGATAGTCTTAGAGCCCAGGATATGGTGGAAGAGTTCGACCTGGGAGCGGGCTTTGTGTGTTCCCTCTGGGATCTCTGAGTCTGATGTTGCATTGAAGTAGGCTGGGTTGGGCAGGTGGTTCACAGCGAAGATGTAGACTGCATCTTCATGCTGTTGGTCTTGGATAACGTCAATTCCGTGGGTGACGAAGGGACCTTTGAAGTTTGTAAATGCCAGGCGGGCTGATTTCATTGTCTTGGTTGGTTGTTAGATATTGGTTTCTTATATAGAAGAGGGGTTATGTGTGGAGAGTGAAGCAGATCAGAAAGAGGGAATATTGTAGTGCACACCTTTGGATCAACAACATGAATAGAACCACTAGTAGTAGACGGCACCAAATTCCCCAACGGCGGGAACCAGCTAAAGCGCGTATTCTTGTAATCCTCACAAGCAGTGAAGAGCAAGTTCGCAGGTCGGTAGTGGTGGACATCCTCGCAATGGATTGTATCCTCGATATAGATTGGGCCCTGGCCCTCACCCAGGACCGTCGGATTGGGAGTGAGGAAGACACCTCCAATGCGAATGATATGAGATACTGGGCCAGACAGGAAGGCGACCAGGGCGACGAAGATGCCCAGACTTAAGGTGCCGAGTAGACCCATGTTGTATGTTGGAGAGCAATTGGATCAATTGATTTAGACTGGGATTGGGAATGAGAGGAAAAGAAGAAAAGAGGGTCAGACTTGGGAGACCTTGGAGACCCTGTCATTACTAATTAGACCTCGGGATTATATGAATACCTTGTGGGGGGAGGGGGGAAGAATAGAGAAAGGATCATCACGATGTGGGGGAAGCACAGTCGGGTGAGGTTCGCAGTATAAAAGGAATTGATTGCACCGAGAAGCTAGAAAATAGAGCAATTGAATTTGGGCAACTAACTTATCCTATGGCAATGGACATTTTTTGGGTGTTTGCTTAGTTTCCAAAGGCCAAAAACATCATTAATTGCTAGTCATGAGTGGAGTGACTAGGTGCAAGTCCGAAAAAAGAAAGATATAATAAAAAAAGATGATTGCACTTGTGCAAATTCCCGATTCCATAACGTGTCGTGATACAGTTTCAAATATTATCCCCGCAAATGCTCCTTAGTTTGCGGATTGCTTGGCCTCCAAGTACTCCTGGTCGCTGGCGTCGAGGACGTCATATTCCTCGTCGGTTAGGAAGCCAGCATCGGTGCTGGCATCGTCAAGAGCCAGGCTTTCCACATCCTCAACGTCGACTTCGGAGGAATTGGACAGAGTGGGTGCCACGGGCGCAGGGGCTTCTTGAATGGTGCTTGACTCGGGGGACTCCTTCTCCAGCTTGGGGAAGATCATGCCACTTCCGCCAATCTCAGACACGGGGGACTCCTCGGCCATAGCAGGAACAGGCTCCTGCACCTCAATCTCGCACCACAGGCTGTGGCCCACAGCCATGCCGTTGGGAAGCTTCAACCGCCAGTAAGAGGTAACGTTGCCCTCACGCTCAGGGGCGCGAAGGTTCACGGTAAAATCAGCCGACTCGCCGGGCTCCACAGGGGCGAACAGCTTGTTGCTCTGCTGTGCCGAGTAAAGAGACATGGTGTCTGAGGGGTGGCTGGTGTCGACATCGAACATGGCGTCTCCACCGACGTAGCGCACGTCACAGCCAACGGGCCATGCAGCATGGCCGTTGTTGACAAGAGTCCAGGTCTGGGAGAAAACATTGCCTGGCTTCATAATGGTGCCGTCCTCAACGGTATCCTTGAGGAACTCTGCATTGTAGCCCGGTACACCAGAGCTGGAGGCAGCTTCAACCTCAGGCTTGAAGGCCTTGGGCATCTCCACGGACTTAGCATCCACTTCAACGGGTTCCTGCTCATCAACCGCCGCACTGTCCCAAGTGTGGCTCTGGCAGCGGTCACCCAGGGCAAGTGCTCCCTTAGAGCCGTCATCGCCCAGGGTGCTCACAGTCACGCTGCGGACAGGAGTCTTGAACTTAACCAGCGGGTGGGTGCGGTTGTGGTGGTCAGTTGGGAGAGCCTCGCAACTGGCACAGAAGTCGCAATCATCACAGACAGCACACTTGTAGCGAACGCCAGAGATGTAGCTTTGAGCAGGCTTGTTCTTGCACAGTGGACCGTCGCAGAAGATACCATAGTGGATTTCATGCTCACGAGGAGCCTCACCAATAGTATCGTAAATCTTGACGAACCGGTGACCAGGGTGGTTCTCAGGTGCTGTAGCAATGCACTCAGGGCAGAAGTCCCAGTCGGGGCAAGCCAGGCACTTGTGACGGACGCCAACAATACGCCTGTCACAGCCGTCACAGACAGCGGCGTGGCGGAACTGACGACCAGGGAGACAGCGAGAAGTGATCAGATCTTTCAAGGAGAAGTTACGGTCAGAGCCAAGGTGGAAGGTATGACCAGGGTGGTGACCGTGCTTATCTCTGAGGAGACAACGAAGGCACAGGTCATAGTCCTCGCAGTCATTGCAACGGACGAGATAGCTGCCATCAGCTTCACGACAGCAGCCATTGCACATTGGCTTCTCTTCTCCCTGGACTGCAGCATCCAAGGACTCCGATGGCTTCACATCCAATTTGAGAACCGGCTCGGGGATGGTTTCGGGAAGAGCCTGGACCTGGACAAGCTCAGCCTTCACAGGGACATGAGGCTTGGTGATCACCTCAGACTTAACAGGAAACTGGTTGCGAGGAGGAATCGTCTCGGTGGTGCTGTTCGTAACGACACCATCTTGAACGAATCTCTTAATCAGCCAGTGACCATCGCCGCCGCAAGATGATCCGTCTTCGACACATCGTGGGCACATGTCATAGTCTCCGTTCTCACAAATACTGCAGTGATAGTGCTCGTTTGCAATGGAGCGACCACAGTTGTTGCAGTCGATGCAGAACATACCATTGACGGAGTTGTGAGAGATGAGAGGGAAGTGGTGCTTCTCCTGGTCCAACTCGAAGTTGCGGAAACGAGGCTGGCCAATGGGAAGCGACTTTGGAATTGGGGTTGAGTCGATGAGAGCGGGGTTCTGGGAGCGAGCCTGAAGATCGGCCGGGCTCAGAACAGTCTCCAGGAAACTGTATCGAGGCTGCTCCGGTACAGAGGGCTCTTCGGCCGGTGCCGAGGGCTCCGAGGGCATCTCGGGCTCTGTGACGGTGGGACTGGGGACAGTGACCTTTGAAACTTTAATTCGGAGCTTGGATTTGGCCTTGGCAGCCCGATAGAGCTGTTTGTAGACTGCGACGTTGTCACAGTCCAGGCGAATATAGGAACCGGCGCTGTCTGAATAGCGTTCAAGGATGACGTTGACATCCGCCGGAACGCCGAGGAGGCTTCGGAGCTAAACCAAAAACACCAGTCAATTTCCCTTATTTCCCCTAACAGTGTGTTTTACTATGAAATAAAGACAGGAGTGAAAGTGTAGACGTAGTCAGGGTTGCTCTAGATGGAGATCGGTGATAAGGAATGGAGTCGGACTAGAAGTCCGGTCGGAGCTTGAGTGGAGACATACCATTTGAGGGAACACCTGAGCCTTGAGCTCCTTCAGAGGGAGCTTGAAGCGACGGTTGCTATCGTTGTAGAGCACCTTGACCGTGACCATATGATCCGGCCCTGGATGAGAAGGAGAGGATGGAGTAGCCATGATGTGCAAGCTCTCTCTCTATCAAAGGGTCAAAGGGTGGATGTCCAAAGGGCACTAGTGGAGATAAGGCAACAGTCACAGGAGAAGGGAAAACTGGCACTGAGAGGTACCAGGTGAAGAAGTCAGTGATGCAAAAGGAAGATGAAGATGAAAAAGGGAAAACTAAAGATGAGGCAAAGTCTAGGAAAGAGAGGGGATTGTACAAGCATTGAACTCCAGGGAAAAGCGGAGAGAGACGGTCAGCTGCCTCACAAGGCGGTGAGTGGATTACCTAATATGGCGTCAAAGCCGGGGGGAACAAATTACTGCAACTCGGTGTCATTTCAAACCGGACACATCATTATATGAGGTCATGAATTGATTGCTGACCGGGAGTTGTTCGCCCGATTGGAGGGCTGTTGGTGGAGGGCTAGAATCATGCATGTACATCGATGTATAGTGTGGGGAAATGATGAGGGGAAAAGTCCAAATGCCTCATGCAGATCCACCGACACGAACTAGGAAGACGAGACGGTTTCTACAGCCGGCACTTGACCTCCCGACTTTGGATCTTAGACTGGGAAGATATGGATCAACCCTCCTAAGGTTAGATGACGGGGCTGTGTACATTCCCGGGCTGCAAGATGCACATCTTTCACATTGTATATTCCCCGGATGTGTATCACCATGTCTAAACTCAGCCCATTTGAATGTGCCCCCGGACTACAACCTTGGCAAAGCCTAAAAATAGGGGGATTTAGATGTCTGGCCCATTTTGCGAGCCTTGGCCGAATATAGATAGATAAGGAGCTGCATAACTTCGTTAATGTCTATTTAGATGTCGATACAGACCAGGAGAGTTGCCACTTCAGCAAGCCACGAAAGCCCAAAATAAGGATTTTTATATAGGTTCTGTCAACCCAGGCAACCGCAATTCCGCCAGAATACCCTGCAGGGTTGCTATGCCGATCTTTCTGGTTCACTCTGCAGTTGATTCTCGGCTCGAATCTCATGGTATGACAGCAATGGCATTCAACGGTTTCCGTCGGGTCATACTGTCACTCTAGAACCGACCCTAGCCTGGTTACCACGGTGTGTGCTGTTGGTTTCTACTATAACCTCCATATAAGGCAATGATTGTGCTGCCCTTTCAGAAGCACAATCTTGAGCTAATCCAAGAAGCGTTCTACATCGTTCTACATCGCGCGAAAGATAGCAGATAACAGTGTGATTTTACAAGACACAATGTACATGACTTTGCAATTACTTTTATTGTCAAAAACCCGAGGTGGCGGATCAACATAAAGAAATAAAGTCATAGGTGAAGAATTGAGATTCGATATCCCGATTGGAAGAAGAAGCTGGACCAAGTACTTGAGTCTAGCATGGATGTACCTTGGAGGTACTGTGGAGGAGTTGCGGAGACATGAGGGGGAAAACGCTCAAATGCATCAATAATCCAGATCTAACAAGGGCCGCAATGAGTCATATCGGAGATACCATGAAAACCAGAAAGATTAAGATAGAAGAAAACAAAGTCATGCAAGTGAATGTGGCTGGATGAAAACTGAGAAATGAAAAATGGAAGTGGAAAATGAAAATGAAATGGCCCCTGTTGATCAAGAGATTCAAAGGAAATGACAACATAATAGATGCGAAAGGTGAGAGGAAAGGAAAAGGAATCCGAAGTGAAGCTGAAGTCAAAGAGAATTGATATCGTCGATCATTGACCGTAGTACCCGGACTGTTGTTGCGGGTAGTAGATGGTTGTACCGGGCGGCGTCATCATCCCACCCATGCCGACCACACCACCAGGTCCAGATCCAGGCCCGGGTGGTGCCGGTCCACTGTAGCCAGACCCAGAGTACATCTGGTTGGCATCGTAGAAGTAAACAGTGCCGTTGGATTCATGAGCAACTGTTCCAGGTTGAGATGGCTGCTCGCCCGCTGAGTAGGGTGCCTGCTGGCCCGGGAAATTCGGCACAGATGCACCAGGCCCCACTGGTCCGTTGTAATAGTCGGGGCCCGAGTTCGGGTAGTACATGCCTCCCGGAGGATAGCCCGGAGGGTAGAAGCCAGGTTGTTGGTACGTGTAAGGTTGGAAAGGCGGAGCGTGGATGGCTCGCTCCGGGATCTGAGAGAGTGGGGTGGCAGAGGGTTGGCTAGGTGGACCTGTACCATCGGCGTGCATGGCAGGAACCTGGTGATGGAAGGGCTGCTCTTGCTGTGGCTGAGGAGGGTTGAATGGGAATGGAAAAGTAGCCGGACTCTCGATGTCAGCCACAGAGACCGTCTTCTGGGGACGAGGTTGATGCATTGGGATCGGTGCGGGGCGGCTTTCCCGATATGCGGGGTGAGGGAGCGGCATGGCAATGGGTCCAGGAGGGAGAGCCCCGAATTGTGGGAGCCCCATAGGCGGGCGATTTGGCGGGGGCATGCGAACAATGGGTTTTGGCTCAGTGGGGATCATGGGTCTGGAGTAGGTGGATCCTGCGGGCGAAGGCCACCCATCCTGACCCAGCGAAGACCGACGGCTCACCAAACTTGGCGTGTACGATGAGTTGGGGTAATAGCTGGGACGGCGCCCACTGTAGAACCCACCACCACGGCCACGCCCACGGTAGCTTTGGTTCGGCCGCAATGCGCGAGGAATGAAGATGAACGAGCGCTCCACTGAGGGGAAAATGTACCGGGGAGCCTGATTCGGGAGAGAAATCCGGACCGGCTTGTCGCGCCTCAAGGGAGGCCGATGCTGAGGCAGCCGAGTGTGGAGTTTCTTCTCAGTCACAAACTGGACAGGGTGGGCCATTCCAGGCAAGGAGACAACCACCGGCACATTTCCAACCAACGTTGTACTGGAGAAGGATCGGTTTGGCGGCGAGGACCTCGGGGCGGTAGGAACAGGCTGTCCAACGGACGGCGTTGGGCGTTTCGGTGCAGCAGCAGCAGGTCGATCGTCTGCCACGGTATCGTGGAGGTCATGTGCCCACTGTCCTCCGCTGGCATCGGACTTTGAAGGCCTAATTCCGTTAGTGAGTGCTATCACTCAAGGTTCGTAGAAAAGTACACACCTGCGGGAGTTTCCGTCCACGATCAGACCGTATGGACGAGACTTGCTCTTGCTGAAAGGCCGGTGACCGTTTGTGCCCGCTTCAGCGGATCGTTTATCGTGAAGGAAGAAGCTGCCCCGGGTGGGGACGAAAGCCGGGTTTTGATCACGCTCCTTCACATATTTGTCATTCTCACGACGCTTCCTTGAAGCCAAGTTATCTCGCCTCGGTTCGGTGGGAGGGGCAGAAGGTGTTCTAACCTCTAGGTGGTCGAAGTTGACTTCAGCATCACCAGAGGCATCCGAAACCTTCAATCCATTCATCATCGCCTCAGTATCCGAAACCGTTGTCTTGGACCCTCGCTTCTCGGGAGACGTAGAGCTGTGCCGCGTCAACTTATCCCGTTGACCGTTGACCTGTTTGCCGTTGACCGACGGGGCCACCTCTTCCTCGCTTTCCTCACTACCCTCTGCATCTGCATCTTCATCCTCCTGGTGACTGTCGGCCGAGCCTTCACTCAGAGAGTCGTCTCCCAGATCTGCAGCCATTGAACCCTCATCTTCGCCATCGTCGTCCCGTCTCTTTCTGCGGCTAGACCCGATATGACGTCGAGCAGGAGCCATGTTGGAATACAAGGGATACCGAAGGTTGAGATGGCTCAAATGTTCCCTGCTGGTAGAGATTTACCTCGAGACCAGGTGATCGGGACGGGTGCCGGCTGAAGAAAAAGGAACGGAGTCTGGTGAGGGCCAACCCGGATTCAGCAAGGAAACGATACCCAGGTAAATGGAAATCAAACAAAAACAACAAACCAAATGGCCTAGAAGAAAGAAATGAACACCTTGTGCAACAGATATACCAAGATGAATAAGAGAAGAAGAAGAAAGAAGAGCAAGGGGTGAGAAGAAGGAGCAGCCCAACAGTGAGAAGCACAGAGAGTCAATGAAGGGCATGACATCGCGACAGACGACGTCAGGCCTGATCGGGCCTAGCCCAGGCGGTGAGGGTGGTTCTGCCATGAACGGGTCTAGAATTTGTTTACCTTATTTTTTTAGTTCCAACTATATCTTCGACTCTACTATATACTGACCTGCTATTCTGGACTTTGTGTGCTTCACCTCTTGTTTTTGTTTTGTTTTGTCTTTCCCCCCCCTTCGGCTCGAAACTGCTTCCTATGCGGGTTGGATGCTGTGGTATGTTAGTCCGGAAGTATACATGCATCTCGCGCATCTACAACTTGTACCACCACCCGATAAGATCTTAAGAACAAGCGCTTAGTGGTCATCCTACCATCGAGTCACAAGGCACACCGTAAAAGAGGTGATATTAATGCCAACTCAACAAAATGCAGGCTGTAAACAGCAGATCATCCACAGGGATCAGAATTTTAGATATCCGGTAAGAAAAGAGTATACAACGTGTGGGGGGACCGGTTCAAATGGTCATATATCGAGGGAAAAAATCGCAAATCATCCACCACAAAATATCAGATTTAGTCGAATGTAGTCTTCTGACCTTGGCCTGCGACAATGGCACCGCTGAGCTTTTGCACAGTCTCCTTGGAATAACGAGACTCGTCGATAGAGGGACGTCTCTTCTTGTGCCGGGGCTTCTCTCGTGATTCGCCGTCGACTTCGGTGATTGCAGGTCCATCCTTCTTTTCCGCATCCTTTCCAAAGCGCTTCTTGTACCGCGTTGACGCATCCTCTGCGAACTCCATTCTCATGCGGCGGCCCATGAGCTGATTGACCCACACCCTGCGCATCCTAGGTTTTCTTGTCTTCTTCGCCTTCTTCTCAGACGCCGAGTCGCTTTCGCTCTCGGAAGATGAATCTGACTCCTCGTCCTCCTCCTTAATGAGCGTGAATCCTCTCACCGCTGCTTCCGCGGCAGCGAGCTCTTCAAACTCCACCCAGGCATATCCCTTGCATTTTCCTGTATCCTGGAAAGTCGCCATATGCACGTTGTTGACCGTTCCACAGCGAGCGAAGTTTTCCTCGAGGAGTTCCTTGGTCACATCGAAGCTGAGATTGCCGACAAACAGTCGCTTCGATGGAGGGTGGCCCGACTTGGAGGCCTCGGCACCGGTTCCTTGGCTCTCAGTCTTTGCAGGACGACCCTCGTAGCTCTTTGCGTCCTTGATGAGTACGCGGCGGCCGGTCATGAGCTGCTCGCTGAGGCCAATTGCCTCCTGCAGAGCCTTTTTGCTGGAGAAGTCGACATAGGCAAAGCCCCTGTTCTGAGAACGGCCGAACTTTTCGGGACCCTTAGGGAGGTGAATACGAGTAATCGTAGCGTCTTCGATGGAGGTATCGTTGGTAAAGAATCGGCGAAGATCGTCCTTGGTCACGTTGAACGACAAGTTTCCAATCCAAACACCGTATTCAGACCGCTTGTCCTGGGCATTTTCTTTCTCGGACTTGGGCTCAGACTTGGTAGCCTTGGATTCTTCACCATCAGTCGCATCACCCTTACCCTTCTTTGCTTTACGCAAAGCCTTCTTTGAGGGTGGCTCCGGCGCAGACACATCGATCTCAAGCTCAGGACCTTCCTGCAGCTTGCGCTTCTTCAGACTGGGATCAGTGACTTCGGACATTGTGGGATGAATGCAAAAAATCACTAGAAAAACACAATATTTTCAAAAAAAGAGAGCGCAAGATATCCGATCGGCGATAATCTAATTTTTTACGGCGGTCCGGACCCGCCTCCCACGCAGTCCGCACTCCGTGTCTTGGCGTTCGCAGGGTGAACATCCCCTTCACCATCCCATCTCTCTTTATCCCGTCTATTCTTCACAATGGAGCCAAACGGAGCGCGGCCCGCCATGGACACCTTACAGGATGCTCCGACCCCAGCCAAGCAATCGGTTCGGTCTTTCAAGTACGTGATCCCAAGCAAATCAGCCCACAGGGATGAAGTTGACTCGTCTCTACAGGAAAAAATACGCCAAGCTCAAGGTCAAATTTGAGCTAGGAACTCGCGAGAATGAAAACTTGATCAAGGAAGAGCTGCGCATTGAAGATCTGTCTAAACGGATTCAGGAACAAAACGAGTAGGTACTTAGCAGTCCTATATGAGCTGTTGCTAACCATCCATTCTAGTCAACTGCTAGAGGTCCTCCTTGAGTTCAATGAAAGCCTTCATATTCCACCCGACGTGCGGTTTGATTTGAGCATGCCAAACGACCCTCCCTTGCTACCGACCCCCGAGCAGGCAATCGCGCCTTTGGTCAATGATGCAACACTGGCAAAGACAGCGTGGAAGGAAGCCAAGGCTGCTTTGGCCGAGGGCAGGATCAATGCGGATGCCTACCGTAGCGTTGAAGAGAGCATCAAGCGGAACAAAGCCTTTGCCCCCGCCAATCACTACAGCTCTTTGTCTCAGTCCCATCACCCCAGTCTAGACGTCCTAAAGGCTGGAAACGACGACACCGATCGCAAACTCGGTTACTTTGCCCCCGATCACGAGACTGAGTACTACCTTGCCCTGGATGCGAAGCTTGGAGACGAGGCAGCCGCCCAGCAGCTCGCGCGTATCCCGGATCGTCCCACACTTGCAGAGCGCGAGCGCGACGCCTCCATTCGAAATCCCGCGTCGGTCTACAATTGGCTACGACGCAATCAACCGCAGACTCTGCAGGATAACGAGGCCGCTTCGGAAAAATCTGCGTCACGTCCTTCCAACCAGCGCGCTTCCAAGCGAGCACCAGCTCAACGCAAAGACGAGGACATGTATGATGAAGATGGGATGGATGCACCTACTCCCAAGAACAAGCGCAAGCGTGACGAGGACACGGGATACAGACCAAAAGGTGGCAGCAGCCGGTCCAAAAAGAAGAAGGATGAGCCCACTTCGACTCCCAACAAGGCTGTCAAGAAATCCTGAGAGTTGGTATTGCTCTATGGGATTTATGTGTATTTCTATGGGCGTTGGGCTTAATTTAACTGGCTTGGTAAAGATCAGTTGCATTGCAATATTGAGGCATACCGGTTATATGTCAAAGAAACAAATTCACAGTTCACCTTTTCACTGTAAAGCTCCGTAGATGTAATGTGGAACAGTCATGTGACCTTTCCTTCTCAGAGCTTTGTCTCCGACACTCCACTCACATTTCTCAGATACAGAATCAACCAAATAATTCGCAATGCCAATTACCATTCTGCCTCCCGTGGTAGAGGACGTAGGTCCCTACGCTGACTCGGACGACTCCATGTCAGTGGACTCAGATGAAGACGTTGAAATGGGCGGCGTCTCTCTGCCTCACAAGCGATCCCGTCTACAAGGGTACTCGAAAATCGGCACAGGAATTGTCACACCAGGAGAAGTTGTCACAGATGATCCGCAATGGATGAGGTTCGTATTGAATTGAAAAAGGCTTTGCGACCTGCGAGGCTCAATTTTCACTCTTTTTCGGCGAGCAACACTAACAACCCGCAGAGGTCACGGCACCTTTATGAACCCGCTCTCAACATCCATCATCGCCACTGTTGCCGGTACAGTTCAAAAAACGAATAAGCTACTATCCGTACAGCCCATGCGCGCCCGCTACACCCCCGAGATTGGAGACTTGGTCGTTGGTCGCATTGTCGAAGTGCAATCGCGGCGGTGGAAGGTCGATATCGCCGCGCCACTACTCGCTCAACTCCCTCTTTCCGCGATTAACTTGCCCGGTGGAATTCTGCGCCGACGAACGACCGCCGATGAACTTCAGATCCGCACATTCTTCAGCGAGGGCGACCTTGTGATGGCCGAGGTGCAGAGCGTGCACCAGGATGGCTCAGCGTCACTACATACCAGATCTGTGAAGTACGGAAAGCTGCGCAATGGTGTTTTCCTTGCTGTGACAGGAACCGGAGGCAGTGGAGCATCCAGCTCCAGTGTGAAGGGTGGTCATGGAGCTGGGCCTGCCGCAGGTAGCGCCCTTAGTGCACCTGGAGGCTCTGCTACTGGTGGTGTGGTGCGGTCACGGCGACAGATGTTCACCATCACCTGTTCCAACGGTGGCGGCGAAGTGGACATCATCCTTGGCGTGAACGGTTACATTTACATCTACAAGCATGTTGAAGGTACGGATGCTACATCTTCGACCACAGATAGTGTCACGATCACTCGCATGGAGGAGATGGTCTCGAGCTCGATCTACTCTAGCCAGAACGACGATATCCCACCACAGACCCGCCGCGAGATTGCGCGGTTAACACAGTGCATTCGGGTTTTGGTACAGAACAGTGTTCGTGTGGACGAAGACACTGTCAAAAGTGCCTACGAAGCTAGTCAGCAGGTGGATCTGGAGGTTGGGGATGATGAGGATGAGGAGGATGAGTGGCGCCAAGAAGGTCGCGAGTATCTCGAGGGTGTCAAGGCCCGACGAATCATCGAGCTGGTGGTTTCACAACAATAGAATGTATGATAATGATACCCAAACAATCAAAAAGGGAACAATAGGCAATTGTCCACAATGTACGGGGACCTTCTCTGGTCTTCTCCATATGATATCAATGGCCCACGATCATCCAATCGACCAACCACATGGCTGCATTTTATAAAATGATTAGGCAGGCAAAGTGGGATCTCGATTCTATTTAATAAGAACAAAGGAAAATCTCTGAATAGCAACAGAAATAGTATCTCACGTCCATTGGTGGAATCTATAAAAAGTTCTCCAGGACTCATAGTCGATTACATACTCGGTCACGGGCTCCATAGGAAGGGGAGTCCGTTTGACTTTCTCCCTTTCCCTTTCTCTTCTCTTCTTCATACTCGACCCTGCTTGAGATCATGCCCAGTACTTTACTCATATCATTCTCACTTGATTATTGCCCGGTTCCTATAGGTTAACACATCGTTTTCTTATCGGCTTATCGATTACTACGACTTCACATCTACACCTCGGCTGCGCGAGGACTTTCTTTCAAACACCTAATTTCCGACACTTCTCACTCCAAAATGCCTGACCTTCGTCGCCAAATCTTTGAGAGCGGCAAGACTGTCTCGCGCAAAGCGGCCTCCCGTGAAGCGTCCCGCAACGGTTCTCGTGCCAGCTCCAAGCAGACCTCGCGCCAGGGTTCTCGAAATGCCAGCAGACAACCCTCGGACGAAGAAGACTCTGGATTTACATCTGACGACACTGCTATGAGGTACGCCCCCTGCCCTCCCTTTCCCTCTCCCCGCGCACTTTTTTTTGTGTGCATTCCAAGCTATATTCACATGCCCCCACTCCCGTGGCGGGATGATGTCACTACCAATGATGTCGGGAATTTTTGCAAGCAACGGCACTAACCAAGTATGGAACAGCATCGGTTCCCTCGACGATGAGAACCCCGAGACAGACAACCCCGACTGGGAGCAAGAGCTCAGCGATCGCATTCAAGAAATCCTCGACCGGAAGCGCAGCAGTGTTCAAGGCCGCGAGGAGGCCTTGCAGGCATTCAACCGTCTAACCAAGTACCACTACACCGTGGAGGAACTTAATGGCGCTGTTCCCGATCTTCTGGCTGCATTTGCTCGCAGCGTCCGCACCGAAGTCAGTACCCGTGAAGCGACCCTTGCACTACGTGCGATTGAACTGCTCGCTCTCTCGGCCTTTGACAACACCATCTTTGAAAATGCCGAGCCTTTGCTCACTCGCACCGTCCGCGATGCCACCTCTGCCGTTGTCAAAACAGCTGCTATTCACTGCCTGGGCGCATGCACCATTTTCGGGGGTGCCGGTGAAGGTGGCATTCTCGAACAGATGACCTTCCTCCTGGACATCATCGCCTCTGATGGTCAATCTGTCGAAGCTACCGACGACCCCACCGTGGTGACTGCTGCAATCCAGCAATGGGGATTCCTCGCAACTGAGATCGATGACTATGAGAGCGAGAGCGAAGAGGCCGTTCAGATCTTCATGGACCAGCTAGACAGCGCCGACTCCAATGTCCAGATCGCAGCCGGCGAGAACATCGCCCTCCTCTACGAGAAGAGTTATACCCCTCAAGAGGATGACGACGATGAGGAAAGCGACAACTCAGAAGAAATCGACGAACAGAAGGTGGACAACACCCCTGGCCCCAAGCTGGTGAAGCGCTACAACGCCTACCACAACACCCCTGAGCTGGAAAGCCAACTTAAAAATCTGGCCACAATCCACCACAAGCGCATCAGCAAGCGCGACAAGAAATCCCTGCACAGCAATTTCGCGTCTATCTTAACCACCGTGGAGAACCCACGCCGCGGTCCCCGCTACAACACAGCCATCGACCAAGATACCAACCGCCACTACGGCAGCACTCTCACCGTCAAGATCGGCCGCCATGGCATCATGAGCATCGACCGCTGGTGGAAATGGATCCGTTTGACGTCTCTGCGCCGCGTTCTCCAGGGTGGCTTTGCTGAGCACTACTTCCAGGGTAACCGAGCCGTTCTCAACAGTCTCCCTGTTATGATGCGCATGCCAGAGCAGGGATCTGGGACGAATGATCGCCAGGGTGCGCGGAAGGCGGCTAAGATGCGTAACTCGCGTCGCTGGACTGCCCAGCATTCGGATGACGATGAAGAATAAAATGGGATAACTGGATACGATACGACAATGCTTATGGATGTGGTACGGGTGGAGTATTCTTACCTTGCACACACAGTATTTCTGCGATTGAATTCGGCTGCATGGCCTTACGTGTCACGGCTCCTTCTAGTTTCTCTTTCTTTCCCATTCTTTTCCCCCTGTTTATATGTTTCTGCTACTCACGTACTGTTGCATTCTTATTCCAAGCATGGCTTGATTTGACTTGACTTGGTCTTCTTGACGACTCAACGCTTGAACTTTGTGCATACCTCAATGATAAGTTACTCGATCTGCCCTTTTCACTACAAGACCACCACAACCATAAGTAGTATACCAAAAGGTACCGGAAAGTAGTCACGATTTATCTCTATAGAGCGAAGAAGGTCCTGCCCGATCCAAATCTCCCGCCCACAGAGCGAAGAGGGACAATTCTCACCATGCACGCAAAAAGTAGGACCAAAAGACAAAGACATTCATCAAGCATGACCATAACTCTCTCATCATCAACATAAACATCAACATCCTCAACCCACCAAACCCCAACTCTACCCTTCAAAAACAGGCACAACATTCGACCAACTCCCCCTAGCCCTCTCCTCCCAATACCCATCCTTACCCCCCTTCAACCTCCAAACAACCTCACCATCCGAATCCCCACCAATCCGCGTAAACCAGCGCGGAACCCAAGCCTCGCCCGCATCCTCCATCTCACGTCTACGCGCGCGCTGACCCTCTTCAAGCTGCACCTTGACTTCCTCCGCACGGTCCAGATCCCCATCCTCCAAAGCCCGCTGATCAGGGCGGAGACGGGAGTCCGTGGCGGGGAGATGACCCTCTTCAATAGAAGTGATCTCATTCAGCGAAGCCGCGAAGGACGTTAAACCGTAGTGTTTTGGCGCGGATGGGACGAGGGACCCGGCTGTCCAGACTGTCTTGCCTGTTGGGTTTCCGTCACGGGTGAGGGTCAGCGATGAAGGCCATGCACCCGACAGACCGAGCGGGAGGGGTTTGTTATTGCTGTCGACGGCGCGAGTGGAAACTTCCTCGCTGCGGCCGGAGAACATGCCGCCGGCTTTGAAGGTTGAGACAGTGCGGTTGCCGGAGGATTCGTTTGTGACTGCTAATTCGCCGACTGGCTCGACGTATTTCTCGCCTGCGATGATATTGCGCAGGAAGGAGGTTGCGGGGGTCCAGCTGTAGTGTTCGCCTGTGGCGTGGAGGGTGATGCGGACGCGGCCTTCTGTAGTGATTTCGGCGGACTTGCCCCAGAACTTCTGGCTGGGCATAGGGGACTGGCTGAGGGACCATTCCTTGCTGTCCGCTTGGTAGGCCAGTTGGACGGGGCGGTGCGAGACTTTCTCCGCTAGGAAGCGGAAGCCGCGATCTTCGCGGACGAGCTCGTATGTCTCGCCTAGCATTGGGTTGAAGGGTTTGCGGATTGAGCGTTCGCGGACGCGGTTGCTTGAGAGGGAGGAGATGGCGAAGGCGGTTACGTACATTAGGCGTTCGGTTGCGTCTGTTGACTGGTTTGCTTGGTCGAGCAGAGAGGAGTATTCGAGGATCTCTGCTGCGCGTTGCAGGAGGGACAAGGGCTCGTTTGCGGAGACAGGCATGGAGATGGTGGACAGGTCCTTGCCGACGTTCTTGCGCAGGAAGCCGATCAAGCTTGGAGGCATGACGGTTGGAGCGAGGATGTTCGCGCGACGCTTTACGGAGTCCAGAGGGAGCGGGATCAGGGATTTGGGCTTGGTTGGGAATAGACCTGATACACTGCCACTCTCCTGTCGAGTGTCGGATTCGCCATCGCTGTCGGAGGGGGCGTCGTCTTCGACTTCCCCGGCAGGAGAGGCAGCTCGGTCCTCCTCGGGGCCTTCGTCGTCACTGTCTTGAATGGTCAAGAGGGGAGACCTGTCACCACCTCCGTCGGTTGCATCGAAGAACTCTTGCGAGATATCCGACTCCATACTCCGCCGCGGAATGATAGATTGCCGACGCAGGTGCCGTCTCTCCTTGCTCTCAGCAATCAACGTAGAAAATTCGGAAACAGCAGTATCAAGGTCGTGCAATACAGCCATCAGATGGTCATGGATCTCATCCATCTGATCTGTATGACTATGAATACTAGCAGGCTTTCCCTTTCCATCTGTAGGAGGCACCACGAGCTGCGAAGAACTGGAGTTCGAAGTCTCGGCATTTGGACGCTTGCCACTAGCATGCGACTGTCCACTTGTCTTGCGCTTCCAAAACGGCCGTCTAGGCCCCTCACCAGGAGTGGCATCGTGAGAGCTCGGCTGAGGACTGGGCGACCGGCCACGAGACTTAGGCCGATCAATACTAGTCGGCATCGGCGGAGTCATGTATTTAGGGTCCGTATCTTTAGCCAGGCGACGCACGGCATCCCGCGATCCAGAAATCTGGCTCACCAGTCTCTCAACGCGGGTCCACTCGCTTTCCTCTGCTGGTGAGGGATGCGATGGTGCATGCAGGCGCAACTCTGGGGGAGCGGCCAGACTGGCATTGCTATCCTTCTGAGCATCCTTAGAGGAAGCTCTCTCCAAAGCACGCTTCCACGCGATAAAGTCTTGGTCATCACTGGCACGGAGATGCCAGATCTCAGTACCAGAATCGATCGAGATCTCACGCGATTTCTCGTTGGTCGCGACGGCCGCTAGCGAGAGCGGGATCGCGCCTCGCAGAGCGGCTGAGTTGCGGTCATGATAGTATGACAGGGTGCATGAAGTAAAGTCCAAAGAAAAGAACCGGCGTGCCCAGCCCTGGTGACGCTTTCGCCGCCGCTTCTGCAGCAGTCCCGTGTGGATATTTGCGTTGGATACATCTTGCTGCCCGTTGAGCGTGGCGCGACTGTTTCCCCGGCGGCGGGTCTTGGGCTGGGGCAGCGAGTCGGTCGATGCACCGATCTGAGAGCGTGGGATTGTATTCAATACAGAACTCTGTGGTGGAAGGCCGGTTGGGTAGGTGAGGAGGACAAGTGTCAGGGTCTTGGAGATTTGTTTAGAGAAGGTATTGTCAAAGACGAGCGCGTAATTGCCGCCCTCGTTGTTTGGCACATCGTATGTTCCCTGGGTGATCTTGTCCGCTTCGCATTTGCCGGTCCATTTGATCTGTTTAAGACCAATGCCCGTCAGCTTGTCGATAACAGCGGATTGTTGGTTGCGGCCGGAATTCGCGACTGTTGCGGGGAGGTTCTCGGTCGAATCGGTGCTCTGGGAATCGGAGGAAGGGAGAGCAGAGCTCAGTGCTGATGTCTGGCCAGGGTGCTTGAAGATGCCGAAGTTGACGGACTTCTTGTGCGGCTGGATGCTCCACGAGATGGTGTGGTTGGCGTTGACATTGATCCAGCGGACAAAATAAGACTGTTATGAGATTAGCAAGAAGCAGATCATGTATTCATAGCACATACCTTGCTGTGGATTTCCAGCTCCTCCATGGCCGCCATGGTTGCGCAGATAGAGGGGTTGAATGAGCCTCAGCAATGTGTAGACCCGTCGCGGTCCGGCGGTGCGGCTGAAGGTGGCTTCGATGCCGAGCCAGTTAGTTCACAGCCACACGGTCGAGGAGCAATTGAAGAAGTTTCTATGAAAGACCCGGAGAGCTCACTGATGATATCTGAGATCTGAGATCAGGGGAAGAACTTGGAACATGTTGAAACCGAGGCTGCACACTCGCGGTTCACATGGCTCGGAAGTAGATCCTCGTGTCCTTACGCCACAGTCTGGGGTATTCTACACTCAAGTACTTCATGAAAATCATGAAAGTCAATGCTGTTCATTGAGGAAATAATGGTTACATGCACGCCCAATGCCCCCCAACCCATAGGTGTATCAAATTAAAAAGAAATTCCATGCAATGCCCAGTTCTGAGGTGGGGGACCCCTATTTTTGGCCTGGAAGATTTCAAAGTTGGCGAGAAAATACAATAGTACACTGTACAGGCGAAAGAAAAAGCTCATCTCCGGCCACCCTTGCTCATGTTCTGGAACATCAGCTTGAAGCCGTTGCACAGAGCATGCATGTCAGGGTAAGGGTTCTTCTGTAGTTCGTAGCCTTGCGGAATCACCTTCACCGGCCAGTTCTGAAGTCGAGCGTGTTCGCCTGCCTTGAAACAGAGGAAAAAGTAGCCGGGATACTTGGCGTTGATGCAGAAGGCATATGCCGAGCGGCGGGGGTTGGCCTTGGTATAGGTCTCGAGCCATTGGTCTGCAAATGTTAGTAAAGAAACGAAAGGAGTGAAAACAGAAAACATACCCGTCTCGGTCTTACTGCCTGGCTGGTATTTCTCATGGTGCACCATCTCATCCACCTTCTTGGCCATCGCTTTGACATGGTTGACAATCAGTTCGTCGAGATCGCTGTAACTGTACCGACCGCCGACCTTGAGGACACGGCCAACGGAGAACTCATTCTCCTTGTCTAGCTCAAGAACGTCAATGTGCTGGTATACACCTGATGCCACCTTCCAGGTGACTGCAAGATGGTCATGACCCCGGGAGGACGGGCGGATCACAACGTCGCCAAGGCTCTGAGCGCCCAAGAACTCCTCGGCCTGGGTAGCGTTGAAAGGGCGGAAGAGCGGGTGCTTGATGACACGCATGGCCTGGCTGCCACGCTCCGTCTTTTCTTGTAGTGACTGTTTGTCATTGCGTTCTTGCTGTTCATCCCAGTCGTCGAAGCCGTGCTCCTGGTTTCGGCGAGCTGGATGGCTGACCTGGTCCTCGCGCAAAGATGCGTTGCAGGAGAAAGTCTTGCGGTTCAAGAAAAGAATCTTTGCTGAAACAGTCTGGTGAATGGAGTATACATTACGCACAGAGATAGGGTAGGGAACACCAAGTTCTGTCTCGGCGACAAGGACATCAACTCCGCAGTCCAGCTTAGCCTCGATATGATCATCAAAGACACGCTTGATGGAAATTGGGACAACCATGCCAGTGGTGAGCGAGTCAGGTGTCTCGCCAGTGAGCATTGTAAAGATGTCATCAGTGCTGAGGAAGACAAACTGCTTACGCAATTCTTCGTATGGCTGTTGCAACTCGGCTCGAATTGTCTCAAGAGTTGCACGCTTGCGCTGGTTCAGGTTTCTCTCGAGCTGCTCGGCGTACTCCTCCAAGATCAGATCGTTGACACGATCCTGTGCTTCTTCCCGGAACAATTTCCGCATAATAGCGCCAGTGCCGTTCTCATCAGTCTCGGCCTTGATATCTTCCTCATCCAACTCAAGGGCATCAGCGGCCATCTTGCGGGCAATATCGTAGTCTTCAGGATGCACACGAGTGTTGTCCAGCGGGTCGGCATCGGGGTCGGCGTTCTCAAAGTCGATATAAACAAAACTGGCGCAGTTGTTCCATACCTTGACTCCCATAGCCGGGTATTGCGCATTGACACCAAGCAATTCCACGCGGTTGTTAACGACGCCACCGTTCATGTTGACGATCTTGAGCAAGTGGGCAGCCTTTCGAGGGCCGAGACCGCAAACATATGGCAGAAGGTTGGCTGTCGCGGTGTCGGCCACTGCTTCGTTGAGATCAACACCAACCAGATTTACCATATCCACCAGAGCAGTCTCGAGCTGCTTGAGGACTAAATCTTGAGACACGAGCTGCTGGCCTGGTTTAAATTGAATGGAGACAATATCACGACCCAGAGAAGCATATTCCTTGAGTGGGCTCTGGAGGTAACGGCCAAGAGCCACACAGTAATGGGTCAGAGGTCCAAAGCCTGGGTTATCGCTTCTGGCGCGAGGGCTGTTGTGGTACAATCGAGCAACCTCGTCATTAACGATAACTACTTCCAATGGGTCGCTGACCTCTTCGTCACGGTCATCTGTGTAGGTAGCGCCGCGCATGTCTTTGAGTTCGACAAGCTCGGACAATAGCTTGTAAAGACGGCGAGTATCTGGCGTCATGCCTGAAACACCAATGACATCCGGTCGGCGGCGATCAATCAGTTCCACAAAGGCGGACACACTGTCACCGTCTGCAATGCCACGGCTCTGGTCGCCTACTGAGAGGTCAACAAACTTGCCATTCTCTAGCACGCGGCCATCTTCTTCTGTATAGGCCCAATGAATAGGGTCCCGTCCAACCTGTCCAGATCCAGTAGACAGGGTGAGAACACGGGGCACTGTGCCTAGCACCATGCCCTTGGGCTTGTAAGGAGCTTGATCCAGTCGTTGGGAGAAAGCCTCGCGACATTCCCTGGCGACATGGTTCTCACATTCCTGTCGAATATGTTCTTTGACGCTGCGGTTAATCAATTTCTCCAGTTTGCCGAGAGCCAAGTCCAGTGCATCGCGGCGAACACGGTTCCACGCATCGGCAAGCTCACTGTAGTTGTCCGACTCGATGTCGGCGTACAGGCGTGAACGGAATTGGTCAAAGTTTTCGAATCGCACCTTGACATCCACAAGGCCTTCTTCCTCGGCCTTGAGCATGCGCAAGAACATCTCTGGGCGACGGGCAATGTCACTGAGCTGCTGGTTACGCAGGTATTTGAATTCCGCATAGGGGTGCTGCTCATCGATGCGGCGCAGACCCTTTTCTGTGCGGAAACAATCAACCACGCCATTCATATAGTATGCTTGGCGGATGACCTTGCGCATCTTGGGGCTGAGGACCAGTTCTTCAGCAAACATGGATTTAGCGGCCTTGAGGACGTGAGAGCTGCTGGAGAAGTCATTGTCGACAAATTGATCGGCCAACTCCTCAGGGTGTTCACTGGGATCTTCGGTGTACTGCCGGCGCCCTTCCTTGGATGCATTCTGAGCAAATGCATCGGCCGTAATACCGAAGGCCTGCACCAGACCATAAGCCTTACCATTGCGGACTCGCTCAAAGAAGGATTTCCCGGTGGCTTTCCGGCGCTGTGTTTCTCCATTGGCCTCGCCATTCACTTGTGTCAGGTCGCGAAGCTGTGAAGAATATTGGAAATGAATATAGTCCTGCACATCTTGAAGCTCCTCCATGGTACCGGCTGCAGCCAGTAGATCCTCCACATTCGAGTCATTCACGCTGAACAGACTCTGCAGACTATGGTAGGATTTTTGAATTGTGCTACGCTTGTCAACCAAAGCGCGGAATTTAAGGTCGTGGTCGAAGATATCCCATAGATCGGTCATGTTGAGAAGCTTTTCAGCACGGATGCTGTATTGAGCGGACTCATCGGCGGGATCGGCACCATGAGCTAGCTCCTTGACGGCGTGGATCATATAATCCTTGCGGTGCTGGAAAATGAATGGCACTTCCCAATCATCTGTGATCAAGAACTCCAGCATCTTGGCGACGGAGCGCTGGAAAGGCTCCTTCAGTTCTGGCTCCATGCGCTTCTTGAGCAACATCATGTTAGAAATCCAGACGGCTTCCTCCCGGAATTGATCCTCGGTCAATGTCACATGTCTGTATGGTTTGCGGGCGACCTGGTGGCGTTCGGGTTCATCGAGGAGACGGATTTGGTTGTCGTCCTCTGTCAACATGCGTTCTGCGAGTTCGGAGGGTTCGAAGACATCCTTCAGGTCCAGATGACGTTCCTCGGTTTCCTTTTCTTCGTCCTCCTGCTCTTCCATTTGCAGTGCAAAGTCATACTCAGTGCCGTCACCAAACGCAGCGCGCATGTCCTCAAGCGCGTTCTCGTCCAGGCCAGAGATATCAGTCGGCAGAAGGCCAGTCTTGTTGGCTCGAGACGCAGGCGCAACTTCCAGGTCGTCCCGTTCCCGTTGGGCTTCATCGTCGGAAAATGTGTCCTCCTCGATGAAATCGTCCATCTCGTCGCGCAGACCGCGGCGCTGACCGGGGCGAGCATACTGTTGTGCTTCCTCTTCTTCGTCGGAGTTGAAAATATCGTCGACGCCTTGGGACGGTTGGTGACTATCACGATCCTTGCCGCGCTTCAGACGCTTGAATTTGGACTGTAACGGGTCAGGGTTAGCAGTTGCGACCACAAATTATATCGCCCACATACCTCTGGGACCGGACCCCGTTGAAGGCCAGGGACATGTTCACCGATGAGTTCTAGATCCTCATCATCCAGATGCTCTTCCTCACGGGGACGGGAACGTTTCTTATGTTGTCTGCGAGCGCGCCGTTCCTCCATTTCCTCATCTTCGTCGACAATGAAACCTTCACGAACCTATTCGGCCAGTATCAGTAAGCAGATCAAGCTTCAAGTCTAGGCAAAACTCACCGCGCGAGCAGCCTCCTCGTCGTCTTCTTCTTCGTCGTCCTCTTCGCTCGAATCATTGTAGTGATTGGAGGTACCGGCACCCTCACGGACCTGCCCATCATAGTCGTCGGGGACCTCCTCATTCTCGTCATCGTCCATGAGGGCCTCACCCTCGATCAAATCGCGAAGGCTCATCTTGCCCGAAGGTGACGATCCCTATTCCTAGGGACCAAGAACCGATTGAGCACGCGGCGGGTGAAAGATTCACAGTGCAATAGCGCTAATGCGACACCCGGTAGTGCCGAGCTCGATGAGGTGGTTGAGATGGAAGAGGGGAAAGCGAGTGAAGCAGCAGTTGCCAGAGGAAGAATCGCGGCCATCGGCGAGGGAGGACGCAGGTCACAGTGATTGGCTGGCGGTGTGGCTGACCACACTAGTCCTCTATAGGCAGTTTCCGTGGCTAGTGTATCACGTGCCATCTTTGTTTGACGCCTCAACCTGCTTAACTTGCTCAACTTGCTCAACTCACCTCCTTTTCTTTGTTATTCTTAGCCACATTTCTGTCTCTCTCTCTCTCATCCTCTCATTCATCATACCGTGTGATTCTCGTAAATCTTCAACCCAAAACTTGCGCCCAAAACTAGTGGATCCCACCCCGAACACCTGTTGTTTCATAGTGGCCTCAGTAGTTCCGATTCAAAAAGACATTCTAGTTTTTCTCTTCCCCTGAGTATTCTGCAACTCAACTTGACCTTGATCAAACTTGATATTTGGCGCCGAATGCTACTGTAGTTGGTTTCTACGCGCCCGCCAGACCCAATCAGCGCCAAGAACATAGGTGATATCGGCTTCCCCGCTGTTAGCTTCCTCTGACATCCCATCGGCTTGGGGTTGTGACTTGCTCTCTTTCCTTGATATTCTTCTCTCTTTAGCCTCCTTGAATTGTGCACCTCCAACAAAAGCGCCATGGCGGACGCCTTCCAGGCCCGGACGTTGAAACGCAAGAACGTCAAGGGTCTTGCTCTCAATGCAGCCCCTAAAGTCACCTCCAATCCCTCCGATGGTGATGCGCAGGTCCCTGGCGCCATCGGGAACACCGAGGCCAACCGCACAGATACGCTAGAAATCGGTCTCGAGTTTCGCCTCGATCTTCGCAGCGAGGACCTGGTCACATTGAAGGAGCTCGGCGCTGGAAATGGAGGAACTGTTTCCAAGGTGATGCACGCATCCACCAAGGTGGTGATGGCTCGAAAGGTACAGATTCCCTGTTTGTGTCGACTTGGTCACCCCGTATGCTGATTTCGCAATCCCTCGCATTAGATTATCCGTGTCGACGCCAAAGAGAACGTGCGGAAACAAATTCTACGAGAACTGCGCGTGGGGCACGACTGCAACTGCCCCAATATTGTGACTTTCTATGGTGCATTCCAAAATGAGGCGAGAGATATTGTGTTGTGTATGGAATATATGGATTGCGGGTAGGTCGACCGCGTGGGATGGATGTGAATATGGCTGACAGGCACAGTTCCCTCGACCGCGTTTCCAAAGACTTCGGCCCTGTCCGCGTTGATGTACTAGGAAAGATTACCGAGTCTGTGCTGGCTGGTCTGGTTTACTTATATGAAGTCCACCGCATCATGCACCGCGATATCAAGCCCTCCAACATTCTGGTCAACTCCCGCGGTAATATCAAGCTTTGCGATTTCGGTGTCGCCACAGAGACAGTCAACTCTATTGCCGATACCTTTGTCGGCACATCTACATATATGGCCCCTGAGCGAATTCAGGGAGGAGCCTACACGGTCCGTTCAGATGTCTGGAGTGTGGGTTTGACAGTCATGGAATTGGCCGTTGGCAAATTCCCATTCGACCACTCTGACTCTGCCGCCGGCAACCGTGCCAGTGCCGGCCCAATGGGTATTCTGGATCTCCTTCAGCAGATCGTTCACGAGACAGCGCCAAAGCTGCCCAAGAGTGATGCCTTCCCGCCCATTCTGCACGACTTTGTCGGCAAGTGTCTCTTGAAGAAGTCCGAGGAGCGACCAACCCCGCGAGAACTATATGTATGTGTATTTGAGGCGCTCATTTTGAACCATAAACTGACCGCTCATAGGACAAGGACGCATTCCTACAAGCTGCCAAGCGCACGCCCGTCAACCTCGAAGAATGGGCAATGAGCATGATGAAGCGTCACGACCGGAAATCCTACCTGGGACCTCCTGCACCAAAATCACTCCGTGAGGTGTCGACCCCAACCTCCAACTCGACCTCGTCCCCAGCGCCCACATCAGCAACGGGTGCCAAACCCCCACCCATCAGCAAGCCATCTCGCACACCCCAGCAGTCTCCTTTCCCATCGAACCCAGTATCAAGCGACCTCCCTCTGAACGACCCCTCCGCCAACCACCGCTACTACCCTCAGTCCCAGACTAGCCACTACGTCTCCTCGCGGTCTCCTCAACCCCCATCCCTGGAGCACCTCTCGCTGGAAACAAGTGACGACAACGACATCCGTTCTGGCCGCCACGCAATGCGTCAGCATCTAGGAGACCCGGTGTCTGCTATCGATGCCCCATCTCGCCCGTTCATGAGCCCTCGCTCTGCCAGCTCGAACACTTCCTCCTCTAACTCCCGCACTAACTTGCACTCGGCCACACTGCCTATGCGTCCTGCTCCTCCAAACGGTGCGCCTCCTGCCCCACCAGTCTCGGCCGGTGGGACTCGGCGCACTCAGCCAGGACGCGATGCATATCACTAAGCCATGTACTGGGATATGATATTTTCTCGTTTATCCCTATCTATCTCTCGAGATGGACCTGCATATTTTGAACTTGAACCGGATCTTGCGTGGTTTGCTCGTTATTTCATCGGCCATGGACTTTCCTAGCTGATTCTCTCGTTTTCCCTTCTGTCTGTGTTTTCGGCGCTTTCTTGAGATGAATCAAAACAAAAAAGATAATGAAGACACAAGACACACTACGCCCCCATAGCATTTTCCTTTTCTTTCTATTTCTCTCCCTCCTTTTTGTCTGGCCCTTCATCAATATCAACTCGCATTCCCATCTACCTGTGGATATCCCTCGTTCTGCCAATGTCGGTACTTTTGTTGGATTTTTTTCTTCTACTTCTTTCCTTTTCTCTTCTCAATGATTCTCTACCTGTCTGATTCGAATGTTTGATTTGGCAACGACACCCCCTCTTTTTCCCTTTTCTTCTTCTCTGTTTCTGTTCATTCTGAACTCGATCTCTTTCATGTTTGCTGGGATATATCTTCCTGCATTACTCGGCGTACATAATTGCAATTTCATTTTCATTTTTCTTTTCCAGCCTAGCTATGTTTCAGGAGATTTTACGTGGTAGTCAAGTTATTCATACAGTTGGGTCTCTTATGTGTTGACAGCTCGTCAGTACAAGAACAGAATGTGTTTGACTGTCAGATGTAAACCAAAGTACGCAATGCAAAGGAGATATCATTGAAATCTTCAATCAATTGTAAAAGATGATACGAAGTCCAGCAAGGTATAGATACAGAGCTCATGGTAAAAGACTTTAACAAAGAAATACGGACACGAACAGCACCGAGCCCAAGACCGAAAGCAAACAAAAACCAACAAAAGAGCGCAAATACAAATCAAACTCAAATCCCACAGGGAAACGCCTGACACCGTGAGCATGGAATCAATCAAGTCTATTTCATCATGAGCTCCGGCCCAGCTAGTGGGTTAGGACCCGGCGGCGCAGGAGCAGGAGCAGAAGCAGGAGCAGGAGCAGGAGCAGGAGTAGGAGCAGGTGCAGGAGCAGGAGCAGGAGCAGGAGCAGGAGCAGAAGCAGGAGTAGGAGCAGGAGGTGCAGCGTTAGGCGTTGAAGGAGAAGGCGCAAGACCAGGCATCGGGACCGATAGTGCAGATGCTTTTCCACCCCGAGTGCTGGTGCTTCCACCTCGGCTAGAGCTGCCTGCACCACCACCGCGACCACCGCGGCCTTCATTTGCCGCGGAGGCAGTGGTGCCGTTACGGTCGGCGTGTTTCTCACCGTCTGCTTTCTTGCTGCCGCGCGGACGGCGCGTTGTACCACCTCGGGAACCGGGTCCGCGCACTGGCAGGCCGGTATCCTGGGAAATAGGCACAGCAGCGGCAATGGGGACGTGAGGATGAGAAGCCGTAGACCGACCTCGGCCTGTCCCTCGGCCACGGCCACGGCCGCGCTTGATTGTACCATCGGCCCTGTGAATTGTTAGGATCCGTACCATGCTATCATGAAAACTGTCAGAACATACCGTTCCACTTGGATCTTCTCTCCCTCTGGCACCAATGGCCCGCTGTAGACAAAGAATCCATCCTTACTAGCAGCAGCCTGCTCTTGCCAGACCATCTCACTGTCATCAACGAATGGGTCGTCACGGTCATACTCTTCAACCTTCTTTCGGCGCTTCTTCTTTCCATCGCTCGCTTCGGAGGGTGCACCGTTGGTTCCGACACCAGTACCACCCATGGCAACATCGCCATCCACATCACTATCACGCTCAGCATCAAGGCTCAGGTCCTCGTCAGCACTCTCGCCTGCTGAAATGCCCTTGGCGTTCTTATCGTTGCGCTCTAATGCAGCACCAGCGGCTGCCACACGGGCCAAGCGCGCTTTGTGAGCGGCCAGTCGCGGATGTAAAGCCGCAAAACCATATTGTTCTTCGGCCAGTCGCGCGAAATTGACAATCTGATTTCCCTTTCCTAGAGGGACGTGGACAATGATGTTCGGGGTGCTGCGCGAGTCTGGCGATTTCGCAGATTCATCTACTCCGAATAGGGCGTTACTGATCAAGCCAGAGCCTTGCGGTAGTTGCGGGGCCTCTTTGGCAGGTCGAACGGGCTTAGGCGATGAAGCCTTTGATGCAGGAGTCGCCGTCCCCTTTTCCTTCTTAGCACTAGGAGCAGATTGTTCCTTTGGTTGTTCCGTGGGTTCGACTTCCATTACCTCGGACGGTTGGGGTCTGGGTGGGGTCGGCTGCTTTAAAGGTTCGGGGTGTGCGTGGGATTGTGGTTGAGGTTGACGCATAGCGGGTGGAGAGAGCTCAAGTTTTGGCGGTTGTGATTGCACAGGCCGCTGCTCAGCTGGTGGGTATGGAGTTGTGTAGTGATTCGGTTGCGAAAACGCATGCGGTGTATGCACGGCTCCATGAGAAGGCGACGAGATGGGGAGGGGCGAAGGGGCTACGGATGGGTGTGTGGGCGTGGGAGCCATCGGAGGCGGCGCCGGTGAAGAAAGAGCAGAGACATGACCAGAGGAGGTACGCTGAAGCGGAGTGTAAATTGGTTGGGAGGTTTGAGGGGGGTCGATGATACTCGAGATCGCTGGCGATGCACTGGCGCGATAAGCGTTATGTGGGGAGACTGCGTGAATCGGAGGACTGTATGCTGGTGCCGGGGAAGGGTTGTCAAAGGCTGACCGAATCGGATCGAAATTTTGTCCACTGGTCCTTTGGGGAGGTTGTGGTTGTGGCGTTGGCGGTTGTGATTGCGGACGCGGGGGCTGTAGCGGTTGTGAAAGCTGGTATGCAGCTCCCGGAGCTGTGGGATGTGGGCTTTGGGAATAAGGCGATTGGGCTGGTTGGGCTGACTGAATTGATTGGGGTGGTTGAGCTGGCTGGGGTGCTGTAGGTACTTGGACAGACACTTGGACAGGGCTTCGGGCGTCTGCCGAAGCGTCACCCCCCGTCGCATCAGCCGATGGCTCCAGCTTGGCTTTCTTCCGAGAGCCGGCGGTAGTTGTGGACTTTTCTCGAGGTCGACGCGGAGCTCGAGCTGGCTTCTCCTTTGGTTCTTTGTCTTTTTTGGGCTTGGCGTCGGGCTCGTCGTCCTTCTTACGACGCGACCGTCTGGCGGTACCGGAAGCACGTCGGGCGTTGGTGTCGGGCTTGGGATCAGACTCAACAGGTAGGCCTTCTGTAGGCACCACGGCCGGATCCGTAGACATAGTTGTGCACAATTGTAATCTTATCAAAAGGATGAATTCTGACGAAAGTGGACAAACTGGACAAAGTGGGCAACGTGGATGGAATCGGTCGCTAAGACGTGTCGTCAGGAATGAAAGTTGGGGGAATAAGGCACAGATAAGAAAGATCCGAGTTGAAAAGGAACATCAAAAACATGAGAGAGATGGAAAGGGGAGAGGGAACACTTGAAAATGAAGGAAATGGGAAAAGGGAAAATGGAAAATGGAAGGGATTAAGACCGGGGAGGGAAAGGGAGAAAACAAAAAGGAAAAAAAAGGGAAGAAAGGGGAGATTCATTACAGAGTAGAAACTACTAACTGAACGGCCAAAGTCGATATGTCTAGGAGAGTCAGAATGCAAGATATACAGAGTAGAGAGCGAAATCTCAAAAAATCAAATGACAATGACAATGCTTCAAACTCCCAATACTGATGAGTTGTTCTTGCTGAGGTCATTGGTATCATATCCAGTTTCCTGCAGTTGTGCCCGTTTTACTTCAGGTACTTATACAGGAACTAACTATATAGGGCAGTTGATTTGAGGCATTTCCAAGATTCGGAGTGACCAGACTCGAGTTATTGCCGTGTGTCTTGTGTCACTGTGGAGGTTCCATAGCATCTTCTTATGGCCATCAACATGAACACAGTATTGTCTCGCATCCCGAAGTTTATGCTGTACCTGGAGTGTCATAAGTAACTTAGTCTACTGTATTGGAGGTACGTGTAGATGCGATGACTAAGTCATGGTATGCTAGCTGAGTGTCTATAGTCTGGACTATATCAAAATCTCGAGGGATACATAATACATCAAATGCAGAACATCCTGTGTTGAAAAACAGTCCATGAAGTCAAGCGAGGTGTATAGATGCAACCGAGCCAGTGTGAGGAGTCCCGATTGGGCCTAGCACATCCGTCATCTACCACTAACCCAATGTGGTTAGTCTGTTCTGCAGACCCATTTTAGGCTTTGGGAGCCGCATCCCCGCGCTGACATAACTTTTTTTCTTCTCTTCTTTGTCTTGACAACATGGCTTTCCGCGGCGAACGTTTCGTCCTCGATCTGGATGGAGACGAAGGTGCTCCTGAGATCCCCTCTCCCTTCTCTCTCATCGGCGAAATCCAAGAACGGGCCCCCTCCGCCGCCAAACCCCCTGCCCCAACGCTATCGAGCTCATCCACCGGCTTCCCGGCTCCTCGCCAGCGCAAGCCATCTTCCTTCAAACAGCGACGAGCTAAACAATCCACCGAGACTGAGACGTCTACTGAGGAACCTGTTCAAGATGAAAAGAAGCTTATCGACGAGGAAAACCGGCGACAGCTGGCAGCCATGTCGGACGCCCAGATCAACCAGGAACGAGAAGAGTTGATAGAACAGATGGACCCCGGACTCCTGGAACGGTTCCTCCGCAGAGCTAGAATTGATGAGGATGAGCAGAGCGACAAAGAGCCGCCGGCATCGGCACCCACAGATGAAGCTGCGTCTAAACCGAAAAAATCAGTTTCATTCGATGTGCCCGAGCCAACATCCAGACCACGAGCACGATCAACAGCTCAATCTCACTCTCTCCAAAAACCATCCAAACCACACCCGGTCAATGAAGACCGCCCACCCAACTCTCTCCCCCAGGACCTCCACCCAGCCTCCGAACAACCCTCACTCGACCCAGCTACCCTCGAAACCTTCCACTTCCCACTGCCCTCAACACCCATGCCAATCCTCGACCCCTCTTCCCCCAACTTCCTCGCAGACCTCCAGTCCCACTACTTCCCCGAAATCTCCCAGGACCCATCAACCCTCTCCTGGCTCCAACCCCTTAGCGCCGACGAAGAAGACCCCGACTCAACGTCCGCCTACCACCCGGCCAGCAGCGCCATTTCCATGGCCCCTTCGGCAATCCGCTTCTCACTCACAGGCACAATCCTCGCTCCTGAAACCTCCCTCTCTCTCCCAACAACCATGGGCCTGCACCACCACGGCGACGATCCACATGCGGCGGGGTACACAATCCCCGAGCTGGCCATCCTGGCACGCTCGACATTCCCCGCACAGCGCTGTATCGCATGGCAGGTTATCGGCCGGATCCTATTCCGCCTGGGTCGCGCGGAGTTCGGTGATCGCGGGGGGGCATTGTCCGAGGGTTTGTGGTTTGTGATCGAGAAGGAAGGTGTTGTCGCCGGTATGCTTGCTGAAGCGGATGGTGCTGCTGGCCAGAGTACTGGCAGAAACAGGGATTCCGATAAAAAAGATTCCGAGGGCAAGAATGGCGGTACGCCTGTCGCGTCTGGTGTTGGACGTCATGCTAGTGCTGCTGCTTGGGCTGTGGAAGGTATCTGGTTGTGGCAGAAGGGTGGTGGTGGTGATCGTGGACTATTGAAGGAAGGACAGCACCGTTCGTTATAGACCATATATTTACATTTCGTTCTTCTTTTATGTTGCTTACGAGTGAATGGCTTTCGCATATTATCGATGATGCAATGAAACTATAGATATGGAAATGACATCTGAGTTAGTGGAATTAGTTCAAGAATATGAGATGGGCAAATGGACGCTGATTAATATTGATATCATCAGAAATCATATTCCTATTCTCTTGACCTACAGTCAAGCATATAAAATACACATAGCATATGGGAGTAATTCTAGGGCAAGATGACCCTCTCTCTGTCTCTCACACACACAATCATCACCACACAAACCCAGTCCAGAGCCCATTCTACTCATCAACCCGATCCCCAATCTGCACACCCCAAACCTGCCACCTAGCATCATCAACAAAGTCCCTCCTCAACCAAAGTCCCGAAGGCGGCTGCACAGCCTTCATTCCAGGATCTAACGAATCCCGTTCCACAGGCTGTGTGCGATCCAGCCAATCAAACAACAACCGCAACTGCCAGATGTGATCACGGACTTCATCCGGATCAGCGCCGCGGCCACGCGCAGACTGCACGATATTGCGCACCGTATGAGACAGTGCGAGTCGGGCGTCAACGGCTGAAGTGCGTAGCCAAGGTGGCGCGGAGACGACGTCTGAGGTGATTCGTTCTCCCCGCATTGGGAAGGAGGATGGGAGGACGAGGGAGCGTTCGCGGATGTCGAGGCCTTGGAGGGCGGGGAGGTTGAAGATCCAGTCCCAGGGGGATTGGGAGGGTGAGGCTGTGGGGGAAGTTGCTGAGAGGAGGGTTGTACGGGTTGGCCAGGCGGAGGGGGGCAGGCCCTTTGCTTGGTTTGAGGTTGTTACTGTTGAGGTTGGGAGAATGTCTTGGGTTTCGCTGAGGCCAGTTAGAGTAGAGGCGAAGACGGAGGTTGAGGAGCCCGAGGGGCTGTAGGTTGCTTTGCGGCGGAGGTAGATTGATGGGTCACCGCGGTGGAATTTCTCGCGGAGAGCGTCGTTTTGGCTGAAGTCTAGGACTAAAGGCCAGTGGTCTGGGCCGCGGATTTCGATGCGTGCGATGCCGCTTGGGTCTGGGAGGAGGCAGGGAGCGCCGATTGTGCGGGTTGTTTCGTCATTGAAGGTTATGGTGATTGGTATGGAGATAGGTCGGCGGGTGTCGAGATCACGGGGAACGAGGCAGCGGGGTTCGGCGGCGAGGACCCATAGATGGCGGAAGGCTTGGAGATGGCATTTGTTGTCTAGGACGGAGGTTGGGAAGATCGGGTAGAATGCGCAGATGAGGGAGACTACGGCGCGGTTGGATGTACCGAGTGTGTAGCTACCTCCACCTAGGAAGAGAACTCCTATCGCCATGTGTGCTGCCATGTGGCTGCCATAGGGTGTGTCGGCGTCGATGCGGCCGTGCAGTGAGCGCAGGCGTCTGAATAGAGCTAGATCACCCGTACCAGCCATAACTGCGGCTGCGGCTAGGGCTACCACATCCTGGCAGTTGCGGACAGAATTGCGCGCCAGCTTGGCATCGTAGTTACGCACAGGCAGCCGTGAAATGCGGATGAGCTGGTCTAGATAGAACAGCAATAGATCTCGCGCTTGTGCTTGTCCCGACCCAGCATGGCGGAGACCGAGGGCAAAGCAAAGACCGGCAATGATATTGAAGAAAGGCATGTCTTCACTGCGCAGGCGGCGCACATCGACAAGTCGCGATCTGCCTCGGTATACCTCAGGAAGACTTGAACTAATCCACTCAGCAGTGGGCTGGATGCTGTCCCACATGATAATGTGCCGAGCCAGAGTTCGCAACAGGAACAGGTCTGGTCTTACGTAGTCGAAGCGAACAGTTGTATCGGGGATATCAATTTTCTTGGCCAGTACCGAATCGTTCGTCTTCATAAAGATGATCATCACGGCAATTGTTGCGCCAGCTGTGGCACGGTCAAGCACATGGGCAATATCGACGTTCTTGGTGCCCACAGCAATTGCCAACAGCCGTTCAACAATGTGCATGTCACGCATACCACGTAGATCATCACCCTTGCCAAGGTTGATGAAACCAAGTGCAAATCCTGCAGCCAGGCGATATCCTTCATCACGGAGGTCTTCTTGTGTAGCAGCTTGCTCGTCATACTCACTGTTTTCAATTTCAGAAAGCATAACCTCGCTCATGCGACGATGCTGAGAGCCACAGTAGAGCATACCGATACCCATGATTCCGGCAGTTTGAGTCAAAGGCGAAAGATTCAGCTCAGCTGCACCCATTGGGAGCATTCGTGTCACATGTACCGAGAGCAGGCGTGTGATGAGGGTATCCATTGTACCGATATACGATGCAGAAAGCCCGAGCAAGAGACCAATAGAAGTCATGGTATGCTTGGGGGTGAGGTACTTGAAAGCAACCCACTTGGCCAGTGACTTGAGATGTCCATTCAGACCCAGCGCCAACAAGAAGCCGGCATGGCGATTGGTAAGTTCCTGTGGCTTGTTGAACAAGATCCATGAAGTGTCGATTCCCTTGGACGCCTTGGAGATTGCCAGGCCGGTGGAGACACCATTGTGGAAGAATGCCCAACAAACTTTCTCTTCTGAAAATGCAGATCTTTCGGCACTGACTGTCACATTAGATGGCTTCATGACACACTGTAGCGAAAAGGACGGAATCGGCAGTTTCTCGGTCAATAATGGAAGCCGTCCACTGAAGGAAAGCATTCCACGACCCGCAGGAGTAGAAAGAGTGCGGACAGTCACCAGCTGCACAATCTCCTTTTGCGCTTCGAGAAGATCAGCATCGCTCCAATCTGGCTCGGGTATGCACTCTGCCACGGGAGCTTTAGACTGGTTAAGGAGTCTGGCTGCTTCTAGGAACCGCTTATCCTCTTTGAATATCAATCTTGTCACAGAGAATCGATCCGCCTCCGCGGAGGCCTCAAAGGCGTTGATGGCATCGATGTCCAACGCCGCACTGCTGATATAATGGAAGTCTCGTACAGCGTCATGAGACGGTACATGTTGCTGTGGTGCTGGTAATGAAGTGGTTTGAGTGGGGTTCATCGACATGTAGAGGTCCTCCCGGTCAATCAATTCCAGAAGCGATGCGTTCCAGGAGGTGGAGGCTTCGATCTGGCATTGCATTACTGCTTCGTACAACGGTGCACTGACACCTTCTGGGAAGCTGTCAATGACGCTCTTGGTGAATCCCCAACGTTGCAATAGTTTAATCTTTTCCAAGGGCGTTGATACATCATGAACTTCGGTGAAGAAGCCATTCAGCGCCAATGTTCTTGGTGTGAGGCTAAAACATTCACGCCACATGCGCCCCTTTCTAGGACTTCGCTCGGACGCAGTCACAATATCAAGGAGTGTGACAAATGGCGTAGGGTTTTTGTGAGCGGCGTCCATGAGGAAAGCAAAGATAGATGGAGGAGTGAAAGGTTCTCGAGGCACATTAAGTCCGGAAATTTTAGTATCTTCAAATTGCCAGCGCTCCATACTGGCCATTTCGTTTCCGAAGTAGGCATCCTCGGTCCATTTCCAAGAGTCCCAGCCCAGCCAGCCGCCCAGTTGTGCGAGAACAGGAGCAAGCAGACCCAATGGTCTCCGGGACTCTTCCGAATCACAGATTGAAAGTTTCTGTTCTTCACGGAGCAAATGCAAGGCCACAACGACACTGCATAAAGCGGTGCATCTTGTGTTTTCAGAGAAGAGTTCCGAAATAGGGAGATAACCTTCGTTGCCGGCAGCCCTGACGCCTTGGGGAGTTTGAAGGAATTCACGGCTGAGAGAGATGCATCGAAGCAAGTACGAATTGTTGCGGTAGGTAGATCGGCTCGCGTTGGGCTGGTCAACTTTGGGTGTACGTGATGTTGTTGCGAGATCCTCGATTGCATCTTGTTCAACAATCCATCCCCAGGAGCTGTCCATCATCCAGGGCGCTACAACACCTGATGAGCCAGACTCCAGGTCCAGCATGGTCTCCCAGCTTTCGAGATCAAGATGGCTGCCACTACTCGACCTTAGCAAGCCCTTCTTGCGACGTGTTCGCTTGGGTGTCGGGGTTTGGGGGAGCGTGACGAATGGAACTGCTAAGCTGAATAGCACAACAGTCATAGCTGTCCACTCGAGGTCATTTTCAATGTCCTCTTTACCCCGAAGCCACTTGATAACTTCCCACCAGGCGACCATGATGCCATCACCTGCTTTGTCGGAGTCACGCAGGGCGAACTTGCAGACCCTAATTATCTTCTTCACCAGATCATTGCGGGGCTCCATTCGTATTTGGAGTCGGTGTCGTTGTTTGTCAGTGTCCACCAAGTCAATCTTGCCTCGAGAGCACACATGATCAAACTTGGTGAAGACGAGATCGGGGTCAGCCATAACTCGGTTAACACCGCTTTCTCTTGGGCGTGCCTCGAGTTTGTTGGCAGAGATCCCATGAGGCTCATACAGCTGTAGCGGTATGGGAACCTCGATTTTTGTCGGGCTACCCCATAGGGTCTGTAAGGATAACTCACGGTGACCGCTTTCTGTCTCGCTGAGTGAAAGTATTCGTGAGATATCTCCATCGGAGATCTTGCAAGCATCTGAGATATTTGGCACATGCTTAACCTTGACCGCATGGACAAGCAATGGGCTCTGGTCGGACTTGTTCTTTTTCTTCCGGCTCTTGGAGACGGAGATTCGATCCGCTTTGAGGTTCACAATGGTCATGTTCCGTGCCTCTTGGTCCGTAATGAATATGGCAACAGAAGCAGTGCTTCCCTTTTGTGCGCTTCCATAGTCAGTGGAAGCTAAAGTAGAGACCTTCAACCGACGGGATGCCGGCTCTGGTGTGGACTTTTGGAAGCTTCCAGAGAATTTTGACGGGAAGCTCTCGACCTTGTTCAATAGGAGCTCCTCTGGAAGTCCAGATGCCGATTCACGAAGGGCAATGTTCTCAAAGCCTTCTGATAGCGCATCGTTATTGAGTTCTTCGAGGAGCCTATCCACCGGTGCATCCACAAAGCTGCCTGCAGTGCTGTAGACAGATCCTGTTCCAGGGGGAAGAGAGCCTCGCGGGTTGAAACCAAAGCTTCCACGTGTGCTTGCTCCTCCGATAGACTGGCGGAAACTACCATGACCATGAGGTATGGCGCTAGACTGACTTCCAGTGGCCAGCTCTGAAAATGTCATGCGGTCCTGACTGGTTGCAAGATCCGTTCGGGCGAGCAAGGAGCTGACTCGTCTGGATGTCTTCAGAGGCACACCGACATCTCCAAAGTCCTGCGCAACTCTCGAAGCGAGATCGTCTTCAGGTTGCTGGGATTCAGTTTGCTGACTCTTTTCAGTCCAAGCTCCAAAGCTCTCTCTACCTGCAGTGCGAGCAGCGGGTGTTGTTGTGCCAGTTGCCATGCCGAAATGTGAGCTCCGCCTCACTGACCGAGTGCCTCCTGTCTCCCGTCTGGTTTTGTCTTTTATCGAACCACCTGATTCATCATCTTTGTAGCGTGCAGTCCAAATCGTATAGATACCTGTAGTAGTATTGAGGGTCACCACTAGGATCAATGGGCCGTTGGTTGGGCCTCTGCTTGTGCCCAGAAGCTCGTCCTTTGGAGAGATGTATACAATCTCATCTAAGGGATCCAGCACCTCAAGCCCGGATGGCCGTCTTCTGGTGCTGTTAACACTACCCTGGAGCCAACGAGAGCTCTGCGATGTCACAACAAGGCCCATCTCTGAATGAGGATCGATGAGAGAGAAGACTCGAGGTAGGTCGTTGCTCGGGCTGGAATTAGGCATCCAAGAGCTTGGAGCAGAGAGCTTTATCGAAGGACGCCTGCCTTTTCTGGAAGGTGGTCGCATGCCAAATGATTGTGAAGCACCAGGGTCGAATAGCGAGCTGGTCATGAAGGAATTGGGAGGCGCGGCTGGCTGCTCGCGTCCTTCGATGGGTGATGGAATCTTCCTCTGGAGAAGAAGACCACGAGGAGTTGCGAAGACAGATTCCACCTCGAAGGGCAGAGGAATTGTATGGCTGTTGCCCGCGACAAAGAAGATATGCGCTTGCGATTTCAGGACCACCACCAGAGCTCTGGAGAGGCTCTCACTAGATTTCTGAGGAGCGATCGCTGCCACTCGTGCATCTCCGTGTAGATCCAATGTCGAGCCTTGGATTTCAAGCGTCGACTGTTTCCCATTTCGCCGGCTTTGTTTTGTAGATCTCTCGGTGGTGGGTGGTCTCGTAGGTGTGTTCCCAGAGCGTTTGATGTTGGCGGCCGCAAACTGTGTGAAGAGAGCATGTCGGATCTCTTCTTTTTCAGGATCCATTCGAAAGACTCGCTTCACCATCCCTGCGCGGGACCATACAACGCAATGCTTCGTCCATACCAGGTCATCGTCCACCGGACCGGTCAACCCGCTTTCGTCGACGCATACCGTCCATTTGTAGTGGTCTTCCGAGGGATCAGGTGGGAGAATACCCTCTGCGACAAGGTAGGATACAGCGGAAGGCTCGTGGAGGCCGAGAGATCGAACGGATGCCATGGTGGGCTGATTAGCAGCCGGTGTAGCAGTTGCAATGCGCCGTCACAAACAGTTCTCTGGTCCAAACCGTCGAATTGGTCATTTCGTCCATGTAGCTTAAGTAACGGTGCGCCGGCCACAGGACATGGTTGTTGAATGTCGAAGTTGGAGACGCGCTGGAACGCGGATTGGATCGACTTTCTCGCCGCCCAAAACAACTTTCCGTCAACACCTCCCCTCGCTACACTTTTTTCCCTACTCGTCTATCGATCTCCGCTCAAGACTTGTTTAAGAATTGAGATTTCACTCATCGATCTTTGGGTTGTCTGTTATCCTTACGGTGCCTTTTGGCGCCTGTGCTTGAACCTGGAAGCTCTGAACAGCTCGACAGCGTCGCAATTCCCAAGATGCCCTCATTCCCAACCACCCCTCTGGTTCGGTCCAGAGAAGATGGTCTGCAGATAAGGTAGGGTTGATTGCGGTCTGCTCGCAATACTTGAATTGATGCTGATTCTATGTCTGCAAACTTTTAGCTATCGCCTCCCTCATCGCGTTCACTCAGCCAAGGGCTACCCCCTCCGAGCTCCTAATGGCTCCTCTATCATTGTTTACGGTTACGACACCGGATTGAAGGTTGTCTGGAGAGGAGGAAGACGTTTTGCGGAGCCGAAAGCACCAGCGCCTACCGAGAAGCCGAGGCGCGCAGAAAACAATGTGGACGACTCAGTAATGATCATTGATTCTGACGAGGAAGAGCCTGAACAACCAACACAAGTAGAGTCCAGCTACGATTTCAGTCTGGAGGAGACTGAGGTCGATCCTGCTGCTCCGTACGAAGAGATTCTACGACAGCTTGATATTCCCCTCGGAAGCCGAGTTCTGGATGTGGCGGTTCCTCAGGTTCTCCCCGAAGAATTGCGCTCTCCCCTTGATGCCTTCCCGCCTATTTTGAGAAACACAATTGTTGTATCTGCAGTTTGCTCTGACTTTTCAACACGAGTTGTGACTTTGCCGCTTGCGCCTCCTCACCCTACACAGACCGACCCTGCGAGCTGGCGCATTCGGACTCTCACGGTCACTGGTGCCACTACTCATCAAGATACTCCCCGAGGAGTGTCTCTGGCCTTCACCTGTCAGGAGAACGAGGAGGAAAGCCCACGCAAATCGCGGGGCCGGTTCGGCAATCATGGAAAATGGGATCTCCTTGTGGCCACACATTCTGCAGAAGGGTCCGGCGCACTGTTGTTGCACCGGATCCCAATCCGAGAGGATTCATCTGGATCAGCCTCCTACCGCTTCCTGGAGGAAGACATCGTCTCTCAGCGACGACTCCTGCCAGCACCTGCACAAACGATCACCTTTAACCCTTCACCATGGCCATCCCCCCGCCATTCGACCCTGCTTGTTGCATTCCACAGCGGATGTGTCAAGGTTTACTCTTGTTTCTCCGTGAAGAAGGCCTCTAAGACTGCTCGACGGGCATCCATTCCGCAGGAAGACTATGAAACTACCGACATGGAAGGTCGGTGGCTGATCAGCCTGTACCCCGGCTTTGAGCAGGGTCCCATTGGACTTCCCCGACGAAAGACGATCATTGATGCTGATTGGGTGCTGGGTGGCCGGGCCGTCATGGTGCTTCTAGAGGATGGCGAATGGGGCGTCTGGGATATTGAAGGCGCTGGTCCTGGTGCTGCCAAGGGCCCGCTGCACCGCCAGACAAGCATTCAAGGTGTCACCGGCGGCTCATTGACTGCCTACGCAGTCAGTGGCCGTATTGTGACGCCGCTTTCCAATAACCAGTCTGAGGCAGAGCAGCGATCCCGATTTGCGCCTATGACACCATCCACAAGACGTGTTCGTGAAGATGGCCTGTTGAAGGGATCGTCGACTGTAGCCAGCCCATCCCACCGCGGCCAAATATCTGTTTTGCAAACCAACTCAACGCAGGATGCACTCCCCGACGAATCAATTCTGCTCCGTCATGGCCGCCAGAGCGCAGTCATCCCAAGTCTGCTGTCTCTATGGCGCAACGCCGTCCAAGCCAAGGGTACCTTCGATGCCTCAAACCGCTGCCGAGTATCTCCGTTCCAAGATGTGAACCTGATGGGCCAGAACTTCCAAGCGATTGGCCATCTACCAGCACCTGTCCGCCGTTCTCGCCAAGCACAGCGACAAGTCTTCGATGTCCTCGTGGCAGCAGAGCACCAACTCATGATCCTCGCCCCGGCATTGGTCGAAACTGACGAACCGAGCCAACTTTCAGTGAAGCAGGTAGCAAGCCCAGAAACCGATCAACTCATGCTCCGACGTGGTGAATTGGATGTGGAAGGAATGGGCCGACTATTGAATGGCATGGCCAACGCAGCGGCGTCTCTGCGCATGGGAAGCCCGATCAAGCGGACTCGTGTTTTCGATTGAAATGGCCACCGGATTTGCCGTAGATGATACTAATACCCATATCCATTCTATTCCAGTGCTTTCTGGTCTGTCTTTCTCTCCTGCTCACATTATTTCTCTCTAGTAGACCATTCGCGCTGTAAGGTGGAGCGCAAGGCGAGATCAATGCCTTGAAATTCCATCTTCGGATGTGAATAAGCTCTGTATCGGATGCGATATATCGATGACCATTGCAAACACAAATGTGCTACGCACGAGCCCTTGATATTGTGACTTACGTCGCAATCCTCACATCTAACGTTGGAGCTCCATTCTTGTCTCTGTTCTGCTGCGGATGCCGATCTGTCTCTTGACGCTTGTTACATCGGTGGCCGCAGTTGGCGGAGTAGAGAATGGCCAATGTTGGAAGTGAGGGAGTTGGGCATAATGGGACATTCCAATAGCTAGCAATGAATTGACTTCACTAAAATCCAAGCATCTATACTCCGTCATGCCAGAAGACCGCATTGGTAACGCAATCTAGAGCATTACCTGCAATACGACCACCAATACGACCACCAATACGACCACCAATACTACCACCAAACCGGCCCAAGGAACTATTACCGCTTATAGCCTTCTACACCTCAATCTTCCCAGACCAGGAGCTCCTATCTGAAGTCTTGGCTGGGCGGTGGGTTGCGCTGCCGTATATTTATGATTCGTTGAAGACGTTGCGCATGGAGGGTGTGCATGATTGTATATGGCGGGATGGGGAGGTGAAAGCTGTGCATTGTATTTTTGGTATCAAGCCTTGGCATGAGGATGTCTGCTCAGAGGATGTTTCCCGGCATGAGAGATGGGGGTTTGGTGGTGGAGGGCCAATTGGGAAAGGCAGGGGTTGGAGAAGGGGTTGGAGAAGGGGTTGGAGAAGGGGTTGGGTTTGAGGATGAGTTTCTTGGACTGGGTGAGATGGACAGGATGGGATAGGGATATTGTAAGGTAGACAGAGGAAGTATGTACATAGACGTTGGATCTGCCAACATGTTTACAAAATCTTATTGATAGACCGTATATGGATGAGATATCGATAATGGTATTGATGTCAATTTGAACAGCTCCTATATTGGATGCATACATGCAGATCGATCTAAGTATATCCATGGCCGGCTATGCAGGTGCCATTTGCATCATCATCATCCATCGCATCATTCCTCTACATCTTCAACATCCATGCAACTACACCTTCGGCTTCGACTTCAACCGTTGTATCCAACAGCCTCGAGATCCTTCCGGACCGCATCCTCGGTCTGGATCTTCTTCATCTGTGTATCTTCGAGCTTTTCACCGCCAGCAAGGCGCATCTTAAGCTCATCGATAGCCCGGATCTTCTTCAACAGACCACGGATCTTCTTATCCTGGGCGGAAGGATCCTCAGCAGGGGCAGGAGGAGCGGCAGCAGGGGGAGGAGTAGACTTGGCAGCACCGTTACCGTTAACGACACCGTTCTTGCCGCCACGGTTGCGGTTGCGGTCTGGGCTAGGGCCAGTTGGGGCGTTGGCAGGGGGAGCGTTATCGGTTCCCTCCTCCTTGGCCTTCTTGGCAGCTTCGCGCTTCTTCTTGTTCTTGGCGGCAGACTTGGACAGGTTCTCGGTGGGCAGAGCAACGCCGCCACCCGGTGCGGCTCCAGGAGGAAGGTATTCCTCGGCGGGCTCGGCGCCGGGGATCTCACGGCGGCGAGGCTTGCCGAAGCCGTTCATGCTGGCACCGGGAACGCCATCGCGGACAAAGGCAGCACCACCCTCGTCTTCACGCTTGAAGGCGAGAGGGGTCAGCTGGCCGCGGGCACCGGGGGGTCGGTAGGCGCCAGCAGGCTTGACGGGGGCCTTGCGGGTGCCCATGTAGGCAGTGGCAGAGGAGTGGGGAACAGGGAGCTTGGTGAGCGGGTCGCCCAGCGGGTGCTGGGAGATGCTCTGTGGCCGCCAGGTGACATCGTACAGCTCGGTCATATCTTCGTTGTACATAAGGCCACCGGTGACGTGCCAAATACGCACGCCGTTGTCGACGCGCAGGCGAGGGCTTGTTGTCGCGGTCAGAATGTATTGTCCGTCGGGGGACCAGGCGCAAACACTTGCGTTGGAGGCCTCGACCGTGGTAATCTTGTGGTAGTTCTTGTCCATATCGTAGAGATCCATTTGTCCTGCCAAGTTACCGAAACCGGCAACCAGAACGAAACGGCCATGCGGCGAGAACTGAATGGTGTTGCGGGGGGCGAGGGGGAAGTTGTGGGTGGCCACACCGCGCATATTGAAGATAGTGGTCTTAGCGGGCATGTAACCGTACACAACACCGAATTCCTTCGAGTTGGGGTTCCAGCTGACATCGTGAATAGGACCCTCCTTATCAAGATCAATACGCGAGTCGAATGCACCGCTAGCGCTGAGCAGGTACAGTGTTGTCTCGCCATAATAACTCTTGCCAGTGCGGTCGACCTCAGTTTGTGCGAGCACGATCAGGGTGGTTCCAGAAGAGTTCCACTTCAATTGGACCTTGTCACCCTTGAAGAAGTTCTTCTGGGACACAGGGGCACCGAACTGCGGCACAATGAACACCTTGACCGCGGCAGGTTGACCCTTGCGCTCGGGAATGAACACCGCAATCGACTGGGTCTGACCCGGCGAGAGCGCGAAGTCCGTCACACCCTCCACGCGCAGCTTGTTCCAGACAGTTGACAAATTCTCGCTTTGGTAGAACTGGACCTCGTTGGTCACAGTGCGGGCGCAAAGCTTCTCATCGGCGGTGTACTGCAAGTTCCATCCAGTCTGCGACTTTTGCACGAAACTGCCCACGACCGCATGCTCATCTCCGTTCTCAATGGCACGCCACACCTTCAGGTTCTTGACGGCGTCTCCGTTCTCGTCCTTGGAGGTACGCTGCCAGGTGATCACGTAGGTACCGAGCGGCGAGAAGCCCAGCTCGAACACGTTCTCGGCGGCGATGGTTCCGACGATGTGACCAACGGAGGCGTCGATAATGGAGACCCTGCAGGCAACAACATTAGTATAAGAGTGACCGGGGAAATAGAAGATCAGCTTACTTCTCGGGCGATGCCCATGCGTAGTACCGGCCACACGGCGAGTAGGCGCTACAGCGGAGGTTGCCTTCAGGTCTGACAGAAGCGCACAAGTCAGCTTGGTGTTCCCTGTTCAGTCAGAATCAATTCCTACCTCACAAACCCGGGTAGAGGCTCATAAACAGGGGCGGCATCCATGATACCAATGCCCTTGAGCGTGCGGTCTGTAGACAATCAGCGTCCATCCATCAACATTCGCATCGATCTACTCGAGCCGATATTTAACGATCGGGGAAACCCACAAGCAAGCTGCGTAGGAGCTGCCATCTTGACTTCAACGGTTCAAATAAAACCACCAACAGAAGTACTTCAAAAAGTTTATGCCTCTCGATTGCGTATCCCACAAGTCGAGAAAGGAAAATCCGTCCGATATTCTGGGACCAAAATAACCACTTGTCGCGACAAAGAGGCCCAATGTAAGAATGGGAGTCGGACAAAGCGAAGCGAAACTTCGAGAAAGTAACGTAGGTGGGCGAAAGAGGTTGGAATCAAGATGAGACTCAATTGGTGGGGTTTGGCGGAACAAAAGACTTGGGTCTTCAGTCGGTCAGTGCTAGACAAGTCAATGCCAGCAATGAAAGGTCGGAGGCGAAGAAGAGGGAGGGTAGTGGTTTGAGGGTTGGGAGGTTGAAGAGTGAAAACGAAAATTCGGGTGTCGCGATGTGGCTCGGCGGCATGCCGTCATCTGCTATACAGGGACATCACCAACTACGGGTTGAGTTGGCTTGAGTTGGGCTTAACTAGTGGTTATGTATGGGATCTTATTGTATGTTATAGTCAATTTGATTCCTTCTACTCGTGTCCCTTTCGAAGACAGGTGGCCGTATTTATCCTACATAAAGAGGGGAATAACCCAGTCATGTGCTCAATATAGCACCGCCACAGGCCACAGAGTAGAGTCCATATGAGATAAATAGTTTGCATTAAAGTCAATACTCCTCTCCTACACGTCAGTCATATCCACCGACTTTCTCAGGGATCCCTGTAGAATTACATACATTGCCATTGGTACTTGAAAGCAGAGCCCAAAGAAAGCAAAAACGCCATTCGTAATTTCTTGATCTAACAACCTTGGAAACACCCATTCTAGTCCCGGCCTGGTGAGCCAAATCCATTGCTGTGCCCAGACGGAGTAGCCAGACGCGGGGTTCTGGCGGTAGTATCAATCACATCGGGATCGAACGTCATACCATTCATCATACGAGCATCCTCATTCATAGGCTCGGGGGTACTCGATCCAGCAGGAGAAGGGGACCTCATCGAGCTTTCGCCAGCATGATACTGTTGCTGCTGAAGGTAAGAGGTAAGAGGGTTGGGCCGGCCAACAGTGCTGCTCATCGAAGTCGGACGCGCCCCAGGACCTCCAGAGGACAAACGGTTCAATCCGGCAGGGCGAGAGGTCGGTCCACTGATCGTACTGTTGGCGCCCTCACCGAATCCTACAAGACTGGCATTGCCTTCATCACTGATATTGCTCACGCTCGAGGTTCCATCATCCGGGTCGTGGTCTTCACTCATTTTGTCTGCGTCAAATGCATCGCTTCCACTCGCCCAGGTTGTGCGGCCGCCAATGCTCCCCGTCGCGCTGGCGCTGCCGACTGTGCTTCGCTCCTTCAGGGCTTGGCTTTCGAAGTATCCTGGTGCATATGAGGTGGGCGCGTTGGACTGGCCGCCCGCGCGTGCTGTTGCGACCCGCTCGAGACCAGCTAGGCGAGAGATGCGATCTGCGCGCTCGGCTTCTAGGGTTGTTGTGGAGGAGGTGGAAGCAGAGGAGGACTGGTGCGCGTGGCGGCCGTGGGGAAATGGTTGGCCCTGGTGGCCGTCCTTGATGGCTGTGGTGGACAGCGCGGACAGCGAAGTGGTGCCAGAATTGGGAGTGCCTCTAACCAATCCATTACCCAGGTCAGTCAAACAGAAACTCCAACTGAGATAGAAACAGAGATGAAGGTCTTACGGTCCCATCTCCGACGGGGTGACAGGGTCCGACGGGGGAGGTGGCAAGTTGATCAGCGTAGGAGTAGACATGTTAATACAAGAGATCCTGGGGTATCAGCCAGTGGTCAACAAGTTAAGAAGTTCGGAGTTGAGAAGTTGAGGAAAGACTGCGGGGAGAAATAAGCAAATTATTGGACTCGACGTCATATTACCTTAAAACGGGCAAACATCCATGGGTATTTCTATAAGGTCCTCAGATCACTTTGTTATACTATGTTAGTTGTTTATTATATATTAACTTATATCTCGTTCAATATAAGTTGTTATGCACATACATGCACATGTGTCTACGTAGTTCGGTCGTACTGACTCACATTCCGCATTAACATGTAGCAGAATATGAGTGCAACAGTCCTTTTGTGTGTTCAACGCAATAATCTAATAATCTAATGGAGCCGAAGTGAAAAAAATGTCGTATTCAAGCCCAATAAAAGCATTGGCCATATAACTATAACGGCCCAACGCTACTGGCCCAGATCCACTTCATATCATCCAATATTCAGCCCTCTGCTCGTACTCTGGACTCTTACCACTTAAAATCTGCTTATAATATTGCGGCTGAGCACACCCTATCACATCAAATACATACTGTCGAAGTCTTCAGCCCTTTGTTAATGCGGGATGGCCCAACCTTAATGTCAGAGAGTAAGCAGAATACGAGGCCAAAACGCTATATGACTTCGAGTTTCCCTCTACTCCACCTTGTACAACCAGAAAACTCTCCAAGATGATGCGCAAAAGAGAAACATATACACAAATCACACCCATCCCTTCCAACGTACCCCGCCAACTAGCCCTGGATATCCTACACAGCCACAGCGAAATAATCACCCTGAACCCACTAGTCCTCTCGCACCACCCGATCAGAGCCCCACGAGATGCAACCTCAGACGAATACTACTCAACCTGGTACGAGATCATAGAAAGAGTGCAATACCTACCTGGTCTAGGAAAGCTGGGCTCAGGCAAGATAAGCTTCAAAGGCTGTTTCCACGACACAACCTGGGGCCTACAGACCCACATGTACGCACCGATGGGCATCGACCTCCAAAGCAAATGGCGCATCGCGGGCAACCAGCCAGACGAACCGCCCGATCTAGAAGGACGGGAACCGCGCTCGGCAGGCGCGCCTGCGAATGGACTCTATCTGCGCGAGGATGTCGAGATCCAGTGTAATTTGACGCTGATATCGTTTGTGAAGAATCAGTTGAAGGCTGCTTCGAAGGTTCTGGTTGATCGGTTGATTAAGAAGGCCGAGTTGCTTGATGCCGGTGTTTTGCAGGCTATGATGGAGGATGGGAAGTTGAGGACTTATAATCCGGCTGATCGGTCGAATTTGGGGATGTCGCCTTCGGTGCGGCATTCGGGTCTGGATCGGAGGGCGTCTAGGTGGTCGTCTCAGACGCCGACTTCGCCGGTCGAGTATGAGAATGAGCGTGAGCAGGGAGGGTCGGGGTCTGTGTCTGGGTCGACGAAGTATTCTTTGCCGCCGAGATATAGTCAGAAGAGTTTTGTTGCGGAGTTGCCGGCTGATTCACATCATCCGCAGAGCGGTCCTAAGCTTGAGAAGTATACTGAGCTTCCGAGTAGGGATAAGCGGTTTTCTTCGAGTCGGCATGATAAGGAGTATCCTGCTGAGCTTCCCCAGTGAAAGAGGACGTGGGAGCACAAGTATAATGAGCAAGATGGAAAAGGCTTATATAGTATGGTGACGGAGTATGACTTGGAGTTCTGTTTTTGATATTCTAGCACACTACCTGTGTGATGTATTCGCAGGGATGCATTGAATCTTTTGGTCATTTTATCTATTTTGTATCGAAGCAATTCGAAATAATCAGAGTATATCTATTACATCCAACGTGGGAGGTAGTAAGGAGCCAACATAATTCAGAAGCACAAGACGGACAACTGCCTTTCCTTTCACTTGGAATCGGTTTTCTGAGCGAACCAAGACCTGAAACATTAGACACAATCATGGGCGATGCACTGTATTCATCAAGTATAGCTGTAGAATTAGGATCAATTCGATCAGGAAACGTCTCGCCTCATATGGTGCGATGAACACAACACTCCATGCTTATTTGCAGCCTTGATAGAAACGAATCGCAATTGCGTAGACGCATTTCTGTCGGAAATCTGCTTGGCAATTGGACATCGTCCACGCATCTCCAGCTGGAATTTGGAGAGGAAGGGAAGACCGATATAACAAAACAGAACCGGGAACAACGAGAAGGCTTATGTTGCTATATTTCCGACGGCCATCAAAATTCCTCCCACCGAAGACTATGTCAATTTTCGATCCGATGAAGCGGTTTCAATGGTTATGCCTTTGCATGTAAGCCAGAGCAATGCGGATCTCTTTGTAATGTCATCTCTTCATCTCTTGAAAGAGAAAGAGGTATACAAGAAAGAGGAATTTAAGAAAGAAGGCACTGGATACCTATACCAGTGATTTCTCGTCTTCTTGAAGCATCCTTAGTCCTTATCGGGATAGTCTTGGTTCAGAGACCGTCTTGTCTCGTGAAATCAATGATACGTGCAAGGTTACTCGCAGGAATCCACCTTAGTCAATGGCATGGCAGAAGGGATTGACTGAATGTAGGAATTTAAATGTGTATGGTTGTCTGTGAAAACAATGGAAAGGAAGAGGGAGACGTAGACATAATATTAGGAGGGTTCGATGTTGGAATTGATGAAAGGAAAAGAAGAAGAAGAAGAATGTCTATATATATATAGAACAAGCAATATACCGGTCAAACATTGACATAACGATACGCCAACTTCATACAATCATTCATTCATGTATACAACCACCTATGCCACGCTATAAAGGAGAAAAGAACAAGAGAATACAGTCCCGCTGTACCACTCTAGCCCCCAAACCCGTCACTCAACCTTACGATTCTCATAATGACCCCTCAGATCATCCACCTCCTTCTGCAATTTCGTCAAATCAGCCAAGATATCCAAAGCATTAGACGGCTGCGGAAGAGGCGCATTCTCATCAGTGACCACCCTCGACACCGGCGGGCTATCACCTGCACTACTACGGATAGCAGAATCCCTCGTCCGACGAGGCGGCGGTGGAGGAGGAGGCCCATACGATGAATTGGACGGAACACTTCCATAAGAGGAAGCACGCCGACCAGCTTTCAGTGAGGGGGGTCCAGAACTAGGAGAACCCAATGGATTGAGAGAGACATCCCCTGAAGGAATTGCAGCCTGGAACTCCCCCGATGATGAAGGCGGAGGCATACTGATTCTCTTTGACGCCAGGGATCGAGTTGGACCCGGACTTGGAGGCAAGGAGCTATTACTCTCACGCTCTGAGTCGCACGAGGACATGGTTAAGCGGCTAGATTTGGACTGGGTGGATTTTGATCTCCGCATTTGACTGTGTCGTCGACTGACGGGTGGAGTTGGGGGTCGTTTCTGGGAGTGGCTGCGTTGCAGAGAATCTGTTGGTTCTGTTGCCGTCTGGTTCTCTGATACCGAGAAGTAGTCTGCTGCTGAGGGTAGGGATACCGAGCTGGGATGGGCAGCGCCAGGCGTCACCCTTTCCGTTGAGGAGCCATGGATTGATAGCCTGTTACTAGACCTCCAGCGAGCTGCTGAATGTGAAGAGTGTGCATCTGCATCTACATCGCTCATAGTCGTAGCTGTATGGCTAATCCGTTTCCCGTGATGGCTCTTGGGCGGAGGCGGGGGCTTCTTCTCCCTCGTCCGGGCGGTACTTTCCTGGGAGGGGGAAGATTGAGCCTCGGAGCGTAGAGAGCGCTGGGAACGGTCTCGGGATGCGTCAGGGGCTACAGGACCATCTCCTGATGCAGACTGCACATTGCGGTCTGTTGATATAGATGGCTGCGTGGAGGATGGCGTAGAGGATCCATCTGGGGATGGAGCAGGGAGTGGAGCAGACCCAAAGAATGCACGGCGATCACCAGGAGCTGAGCTCTTGGAGGCAGAGTCGCTGGCCTCGCTGTCGCTGGCCAAGGCGTCCGGGTTGAACGGGTTTTCGTCCGAGCTCGAGTCGTCTACCTCGAGCTCGAGGGATATAGATGATTTCCCCGGGTAGCCGTTTGCTATGGTGGGGGTGGATTGGGGAGGGTTGGGGGCATTCTTCGATTGAGGATCTGCGGGATTGCCTGTCTACAGTTAGAGGTGCATTCGGGATATCGGACAGAGAGGAAGAAGACTGACCCAGGTTTCTTGCGCGGAAGGGATTTGATCCAGACATCGCGAAGTGGATGGGAGAAGATTGAGGGGAGAGGGGAGTCCCCCGCTGAGTTTCTTATCCATGAGGTTCCTACGCGCCGCGTTCCGATCGAAGCGTCCGGCGGCCCCGAGAGGCCGCGTTGTGAATAAAACATTGAAATATTGAAACATTGAAACTCGAATTTCAATTTGAAATCCCAGATGCTATGGGCAAGTATGATACAGGTAAACAAGCTCCTCCTTATTAATAATAATCTCCCCTCCCATCACCGCTCGTTATAGACATGCCATGTCTCTTCATCCTCGAAGAATTTATGTGCCAGACGCTTTCCACTCTCGGTGGGCTGGCTGAATGCAATTTGTGCCTTGCTTATTTCCATTCCGTAAATAAAGTTGATCACCACACAGTCGAGGAGATCCAAGGCGATTCCCTTTCGCCGCGAGGATCCGGAGGTCCAGATACGAGAAACTCCGACAATGGCCGGGCGTAGTTCATCTCGCACGGAAACTGAGGAGCCGTTGGCGCCATTTTGATCCGTCGCGACCGGGCGTGATTCCCAGATGCGCTCCGTCAGGCAGAGCCCAACACAGCGACTGTCCTTCATATGCAGAAACACCCGATACCGATCCACTTTCTCGGTCGGGCCATCCTGCAGATGTTTGGGTGGCTCTGTTTGGCTCCAGAGTGTTTCATCGTCAATCTCTGGCGATGAGAGTTCTTTGTTGACCACCTCGAGCACCTTCTTGGCTTGATTTTTCGCACTGGGGGATGCCTTGCGATCGACAATCACCACGTATCCCTCATCGAACCGAGTAGCTTCGTAGACCCAGCGCGAGGCGTTCGCGCGCATAAATGCCTTGCCCAGGTCGATCCCCGTAGCATTCATCTCGTGGAACTTTTTATGCAGCGCCGCGTCCTCGGTGTTGGAGGGGATATATTCCATGCCACAGGTCGCGCACGTCTTTCGTGTGTCATTTCCCAGGTCAATCTGCATCTGGCGCATCACTGGTTTCTGCCCCTTCTTGGGCTCCACCGACGAGCGCACACTGTTCGAGTTGACCTCTGTCAGCGGTGACACGGTATCCTTGTGCTTTCGCTTGAGAAAGGCAAATGTTGGTTTGCGAGTATTTGCTGGCGGCGGACTTAATCGTGGGGGTGGCGACGAGGGTGGTGTTGTGAGATCGTCAATATCATCGAGCGTGCCTTCCGACAGCACGACGGAATTGCGACGCGACGGGCTAGAGAGCACAGCAGCTGAAGATTCGCGAATAGCATATTGTAGGTTGGTCTCTGCTTCATCCGACTCATCCTGCACGCGTCTTTTCTTTGCAACGCGCTCGTCATCGTAGACGCGCCATGTCGGTCTTCCGTATGTTTTCATGAGGCCTCTGGACAAAGTTAGTGAGTGAGTGGCGCGCATAGAGAAGATAGAGAAGGAGACATACCGCTTAAAAGAATTGGTGACAGTCCACGGCATCCCTGCTTTTCCAAAATGGTTAAGTGGGAGAAGTTGAGAAAGTTCAAGTTGAATCGGTGACGGCACGCGTGGGACGCTAGTCTATTTTAGGTCATATTGTTTCGACTGCGATTACGACCACTCACCTATCCCTTGCTGTGTCTGTTGTCTGTTGTCTGTTGACTTTTGTCTGCTGGTGTTTGGTGTTGTGTGCTGCCTGCTGGTGCTGTCTGCTGGGAGCTCGCTTGGGAGGTAAGGTGTTTATATGATCAACATGTGGAGAGTTTAATGACCCTCTTCGCCACCAAGCCAGGATTGTGGCTGGATCACATAGGAGAGACGTGAATATGTACAAAGTCAAGTGTAAAGGTGTGAATTGTATACAAATACAGCCTCTCAAATTCCTCCAAATCCCTCCACATCCCCCCGTTGGCATGTTGGAGTGGCACGTCGGGCACCCCCTTTCATGGGCCCAGGAACCCGTCAATCACAATACATTATCTCAACCAATCGTACCATCGTGACACTCCTGAGAAATTAAACAATTGCGACATCCTCTGGGCGTCAAGAACCGCACGTTGGGTCCCACTACCCACAGGCACCAACTTAGGAGACATTATTTCCACCTTTATTTCCACCTAGCCCGAAGTGCCAAACGGACCAACAAGAGCGCATTTATGCTAATTGGATCACAGCCTGTGGGAGATCGAAGATCACCGACAGTGATTGGCTTGACACGAGGCCAGGTTACGAGGTCCCATCGCAGACACCCTTGGCCCCCGGATCTCACAGTGCATGGGTATACAGCATACAGTAGAGTTCATGGCAACTTGACCTGATTTGACATACCTAGTCTATATCCTAGTCAAAACAGGCTGGCAGGTGCAGGCTGCGCGTCCTTCATTGCTTAGATGCAGCCTCGCATGGCGCGCCTTGGGGCTGACTTCGTATCACTCGATGGGCCCCCAACCGATAGCCTTCCCCTATAGTCCATGGGGGCTATGGGAGACACCGGGCTGATTGGCGTCTGCTTCAGCACGACTGCAGGATCTGTTACACATGCTCATCATCTGGTCCAACACCAGAGGTGTGGTGGCCTTTTGCATCAGAGAGTTTCGTGGGCGCCATAGGCTGCAGGATTTGAGAGCTCTCACATCATCCGGGCTCTGTTTCTCCGGTTGTAGTTGTGGAAGGCTGTGAGATTCTAACAGTGGACAGCTGTTTTCATCTCTAATCTTCAGGGTTTCCAAGGTTTCCAATGTTGCATGCATGGTAACGTTAGTGCTTACTGAGATGTATAGGCACGATTGGGGGGGTATGTCGATCCCACCCCGCCAGAATCGGTGCGCTGCAGAAGATTGTCCAACGGTTCCTGGACTATATATACACGTAGCATAAGAGTATGGGGATATGGGGATACTAGATGAAATGGCTATAGAATAGAAGCTAATTGGAAACTAACTGGAGGCTGTACAATTATAAGTGTCTTGTCTGTATGTTTGTCTGTCTGTAAATGTCAGATAAGAATCCCGTAGAAAGTCCCCGAAACAATCGGGGACTTCATGCGAGTATCAGCAGAAGCACACCAGGGCTATGTACTGTCGTGAGGTTGAGGTATATATGGCTGACCTCTGGACGTCTGGTTCCCGCTTTTCAGCGGATCTCCGACCGGACCCCCAAAATTTAACAAAAACTCTTCAACTCCCAACCAACTTCACAATGTCCGACTCAGCTCAAGCAGCAGGAAAGCGCAAGCGTGCGAGTAAGTGTCCTTGTTCTTATGTTGTCCTTTTTTCCCTCTCGGTGGCGCCAATGTGGCCACTCTGCGCTTCTCCGATTTTTTCGAACCAGACCTGTTCGAAACCATCCCCAAGCCCTGAGATTGGTCCCTAGTCCCCTCAAGTTGTGATTGTCACTGCGGTGTGACGTTGCTGGGCCAATCGTTCTTCCTTACAGCCCTTTTTTCTACCTCTCCCGCTTCTGTACAAGTTCAGAGCCGACAAGATGTCTAACTCTTTGTCCCCAGGGACCCAGTCATGTCCTCCCCCGGAGCTCCCCCAGCTCGTCGCAGAGCAGCATGTGGCTATTCCTACGCACGATAAGGACACCCAGCGCCTGATCGTGGTTCTCTCCAATGCCAGTCTGGAGACCTACCGAGCTGTCTCAAGCGGACGCAATGGATCCAAAGATGAGAAGTACTCTCTGCTGAACAGCGATGAGCACATCGGTATCATGCGCAAGATGAACCGTGATATCAGCGAAGCTCGCCCGGATATCACCCACCAGGTATGAGTTGGCAATGCCATTGAAAATTTTGCCTTCACTAATCCTTATCAAGTGCCTTCTTACTCTCCTCGATTCCCCCGTTAACAAGGCCGGTCGCTTGCAAATTTTCATCCACACGGCCAAGGGTGTGCTGATCGAAGTCAACCCCTCCGTTCGCATTCCCAGAACTTTCAAGCGTTTCGCCGGTTTGATGGTCCAGCTGCTCCACCGTCTCTCCATCCGCTCCACCAATTCCCAGGAAAAACTCCTCAAGGTCATCAAGAACCCTATCACCGACCACCTGCCCCCCAACTGCCGTAAGGTGACCATGAGTTTCGAGGCCCCCGTGGTCCGCACCAAGGACTACTTGGAGTCGCTGAACCCGAACGAGTCCGTCGCCATTTTCGTTGGTGCCATGGCCAAGGGCCACGATGACTTTGCCGACAGTTTCAAGGATGAATCTATCAGTATCAGCAACTACAGTCTGAGTGCCAGTGTCGCCTGCAGCAAGTTCTGCCACGCCGCCGAAGAGGTCTGGGATATCCTGTGAGAGACTAGACTAAATCGCGCAGCATTAAGCGCGCACCTTGCCGTCGCGACGGCATCTGCCATGAGGCCACGAATTTTTCTTACGGGCGGGGATTGAGTTGCATGACACTACGCGTGCCAATTGCTGAGTGTAAAAGCCCATCTCTACCTTTCTCTCGGTTTTGTTTTTAAGGAGATTCCAGTGTCGGGAATCACTTGACGGGACACCAAGCCTCGGGATTCGATCCCAGGTCGTTCTGGTTGGGGACTTGTGTCCTTTGGAGGTTTTTTTTCTCTCCCCTGTCTCCGCATGACACGTTACGGGCTGGAGGGCATTTGGTTCCTTTTCGCCAGTCAGTCCTGATCCGTCTTCCATCCACAGGTTCAACCTCGACTGTGATGGGCAGATCAGAAAAAGTGAACAGCATATAGATCAGGACCCATTGACTTGGATCCTGAGCCAAGGCACATATCTTCAACTTCTGTGTTACAAATATAGCTATTTTATTCCTTTCGTATGCGACGTGGCATGCAACTAGCGCCTCACTTTGGATGCAAATGGGGATCCGCCGACATACAGTAGTGTACTCTACAGAGTACTTGTGTAGTATTGCCTTCATGATTTGCTTCCTAATCAAATCCTTTTCAATAATTAGGATCCTATCAAAAACCACCACTACTATAGAGAGTCGGAAGACAAGAATAGTGGCGGTCAGCACATCTGCCCAAGTTGAGATTGCTTGGAATCCCTCACTGGCCACCACTTCCTCTCTCCACCAACCCACTTGAACTACTGCATCTCGACCAAGCGCCCCATCCGCGTCCACTTGGACTCCCCGCGGTGACCTGGCAGCCCTTGAACCAGTCCTAAATCGGGCCTCTAACCAAACACAGCAATTTGCCAACTTAGCGTCCGCTACGGCACACCTTGGGCCTTCATATCCGACACTACTCGCCTTGCTCTGGCTGTTTCAAGCTGCTGATCTCTCGGGCCATTCAGCATAACCGGTTGAACACAGTTATGGCTAATCAAAAGTCCAAGAATTACCCACCCTGACTCCATCGAGAACTCTCATGTCTCTCTGTACGAGGCCCACTGTCATCTCGGAGGGGCTGGTCTCCAGCTGTGGCTCGCCGTTCTGGGACGACTGCTGACAAGTTCGTCCTTTGATGACACTTGGGCAGGAAATCGGGAGACTGCGCGTGCCTTTACCGCGAATCTGGAAAGCTGCCGATGCTGACTGGCTGGCTGTAGGGGTTAGCTTCGGCCTCGTTTTTCCCCCTGGTCATAGTATAGACTTGTCTCTCACCGTATATATCCAGGCCCTCAATTCCCGGCTCTGAGTTAAATGCAACTTCCTTTCCATTTTCATCTCTTCACCCTTGTCTTTCGCTTTCCCATTCCACAGTACGTGTCTTCGTACATACTTCAACAATGCCTGTTTCACATATCACCCTCACGGTCTCTCATCTGCCGACTTCCACTTCTTTCTTCCTATCTTGTCTGCAACCTTTGGGTTATCAGTTCATTGGGAGACATGACGACTATATAGGTTTCGGTCAGAAGCAGGGGGAGCCTGCTGATTTCTGGATGACCGAACAGAAGCCTGGGTATGTATATGCAAATATGGCCGTGACCATAAGCTAACCCGACTTAAGAGTCCCTCCTGGTGCAGTTCATGTCGCTTTCCCAGCCCCGTCAAGAGACGCCGTCGCCTCATTCTTCATCAGCGCCTTGAAGGCCGGTGGGAAAATACACGGCGAGCCCAAGGAACGGGATTCCCAAACTGGGTATTTCAGCGCGGCAGTCATCGACTTCGACGGCAACAGCATCGAAGCTGTATACCGGCCGATCAGCAGTGGCGCGTCAGTCGTCTCCGCCGCCAGCGGGCCGACAATGGCCCTACTAGAGAACAAAGACAGCCGGTCCGTGGTCTCCAAAGTGAGCAGCAAAGCCAGCACCGTTAAGGCCGAGAGCCTCAGAGCAGAGAGCATCGCACCCCCAAGGTCCGAGGCCCATTCTCGCGCTGTCTCAAAGGCACCTACTGCCATTGAGCGCTCTGCCCCGACAGTCGTATCCCGGGCACAGTCCCAGGCACCCTCGCAACAACAATACGGGCTTCAAACGCCCCCGCAAACGCCCCCGAAAGCCGACGATGGCAGCAGAGCAGCCAAGACAATCGTTGGCACCCTTATCGGCGCAGCAGCAGGTGCAGCCATCGCCTATGCAATGGTCAAAGGCGAAAACCAGTCCACCACTGAGCAAAGTCCCATGCAATACGTGACCAACTTTCCCCAGCTCAAGGCGGCACCCTCCCAAGCCTCTCACGAGGACGAAGAGCCCAGCCCAAGCCAATACCGAGCCCTGGAAGCACCACCTCCACGCAGCGAATATGCCCGCAGTGAATACGCCCGGAGCGCATACACAGCAGCCTCGGCGCCACGCACAACCCTCACGCGCAGCGTAACCTCCAAGAACCCGCGCGCGAGCACCATCTACGAAGGAACAGAGTTCATTCACGACGACCCCGGCCGCCGCGCTTCAGAGGGTAGCATCTACAGTATCCCCGAAGATCTCCCCTTACGCGCAATCGAGTATCCACCCCCGAGCAACGCCTCGCAGCAGCGCTATCCCTGCAACCCGTCCACTTTCATCAGCAGCTATGCGAATGACAAGCCCCGCAACAACTCCAGTGGCAGCATTCACAGCTCGTCAACAATCAAGGCCTCCCAGGCCAGCGTGCAGCGCCGTCACAGCCACGATGATAGAGATGGATACTCGACTCATAGCAGCCAGGTGCACAGCCAGCACACCACCTACCGCGCAGCCTCCGTCAAATCCGCCTCAGTAGCCCCATCCTCACACCGCGGCGGCTCACCCTCAGCAACCGGCAACGCCAAAGAACCAAGCAACGCCCCCTCAACCTCAACCCGCTCAGCCCGCAACGTCCCCCTCCCAACAGGCTCACAAACAACAACATACTCCAGTCCAAGCATTCACAGCAAAGACAACGGCGGCGGTAGCACAGCCAAAAACTCCCACGTCTCTGCCCGCCAAATCCCCCTGCCCCAGGGCTCAATCTCGACCTTCTACTCCAGCCCAAGCATCCACAGCGGCGCCGCAGATGGCTACCACGGCGCCGGAGGCGAAATAACCCGCTCCGCAGACAAAACCTCCTACGTCTCCCTCTCCCCTCGAGACATCTTCCTGCCCGAAAGCGTCCTCGACGTCGATGTCAACTCGAACGTCACACCCGATGACTCAATCAGCCAGGTTGGAGGCCATAGCCACCACGGTGGACGGTCTAGATCTAGACATTCGTCTCATAGTCATGCGCGTTCGCATCGTTCACGCTCGCGCTCGCATCGGTCTTCGCATTCGCGTGCTTCGAAGAGGGAGCCTTCCGTTCATTCGAAGGCTGCTTCTAAGGTTGGGTCGAAGGTTGGTTCGGGCTCCAAGGCTGGTTCGAAGTTCGATGAGCCCGTGAGACCGGCTGATTCTGTTAGTCAGGTTTCTAGGGCTTCGCAGCGGACTGCTAAGGCGCCTGAGAGTCGGAGGGGTAGTCAGGTTGTATGATTTTGAGTTGTGGTGATGGTGATGTTGATGTTGATGGGTGCATCTTCCTTGCGTAATATTTGCATTTCTTGCCTTCGTTTCTTCTCTTTCCTTTTCTTCTTCTTTGGCATTGATACACACCCTTTGGAAGGGGTATATCCAGTTGCATTCTTCTACTGCATTAATTTGCATCTGCCTTTGGCTTTTTGGACTGGATTTGCTCTTTCTCCTCTTCCTGGACATGGCTCATCTTGGATCAAGTCTGAGTTTGAAGAGGTTGGAAGGTATGAATTCAGTTTTGGGATTTCGATACGACAGACCAGACCAGATTGATTCTATAAAGAAACCAGGTTTTTGCTTTTTTGCTTGTTTCATTACTGTTCTTTTCTTCTTGATTTGCATTTACACAGATAGAGACATACTATACTATACATACATACATTCATCATATGGTGGAGTTTTGGGAATTGATATTGAGATGCATTTTCGAGAGAATCAACCTTTGACTGGATTTATCTATGTCGAGTATAAAACTTGTCAAGATGGATGATGTCAGTGAAGAGATGTTGGCAAGACTCGTGGAAGATGAAGACAAGGCGTGATAGCGAATTGGGAAGGGTAACTGCGAAGGGTTAGTGTGTTGATGCATTCAAAGTGATACTGGTTTCGAGTAATACAAGTTCTATTAACGTTAACCTGTTGGAGCCTACGCTTCTATTCTATTCGAATAAATCATTAACTTGTTCGTACGTCTAAACCTACTAGCAGTAGAAACAAAAGCTGCAAAGAGAATGTCGAAAGGCCCCAAAGCGTCATATCCAAAACGATAGCCCTAACCCGATATTCATACCCGAAACTGATGAACCCTTACAATTGAAATGCAACGGAATGAGTGCATAGATTGCACTATCCACCTCTCCATGGCATCTCTGCCTCTCCATGGCATCTCTGCCTCTCCATGGCATCTCTTGATATGCGTGTGATCTGACGAGATCTCAACAAGAAAACTAAGAAGCTTTTCCAAATCTAGGCCGAATTGGGGCAGGAGGGTCCTGTAAAAATAGGGTCTTTCTCTTAGACTAATACGGTGGTGAGATTCATATAACTAACTTAGCGTTTCGTATGCCACCTGATACCTCAGGCGTGAATAACGTGATCACTTACTCGCCTTGCCCAAGTTTTCTAAAGGGATATAGGGGTTTGACATGCTTTTTTTATGTATAACGTGAGTGTATGATATGAAGCTACATAGCTACTATGAGGTTACTTATGGTTACTACGAGGTATAGACCAAATCAACACCGAGGGACCTGCCTGGATTGTGCTATTCATAGAAGAAAAGAGAACAGCCACTAGCACCTAGCACAAGACACACAAGACCTCATGATGACAAGTCCACATAATCGGCAACTGCATCTAGCCTCCATCTTCCATCGTTAATCGTTCAACCGCATAATCCAAAAAACCGAAGCAACCCGCAGAGCAGCACTGTAGAAATGTAGAAGTTCTCTGAAAGCAGAATCAATCCTTACGAAAAATCTCAGAAAGAAACCTTGGAAAACAAAGATGCCATGCATGAAGAAGTTGGTCATAAGGATCGTTGGAGTATGACATTGGGTCCCAGGAACTCTCAAATTCAACGACCACGAAACGTCACCGCGCAAACACGCGGGCAAAAGTAAAGCAAGCAAGCGCGATCACGGAGAAGAGACAGGCATTTGAATTTGAAGGTGACATAAAACTGGATCAAGTAATAGTGCAAGAAGACGGCAAGAAGAAACGTATCTACGACCACGGGGTACGCCAGACTTTCGCGGGTTCGGATTCTGAATTTGATTCTAACGTGGGTTGCGGGGCACAAGAACGGCGAAGCGGAAAGATGCAGAGCGACAAAGTTGGAAAGAAATCGAGAGGTATTTTGTCGTCGAGTGGGAGATCATAAGGGGCCGAGGAGAAAGGTGGGAATGGAGGAGCGATAAAGACACATGATATTGATTTGTCGTTTCAAATTCTCAAATAGCGTACTTGCGGGTCCATTCGCGAGCTGTCGCCTCGTATCGTTGGCGGTCGGTCTTATAGACGTGCGCGATTTCGGGGACGAGAGGGTCATCCGGGTTGGGGTCTGTGAGCATCGAGCAGATGGAGAGCAACACTAGAACATGTTAGTCATATGATATAGATGTATGGTAGGGCTGGGTTACTCACCCTTGGAAATGGTGAGTGCGGGGCTCCATTGGTCCCTCAGGATGTCCAGACAGATGCTGCCGTTCGAGTTGATGTTGGGGTGGTAGATGCGAGTGGTGAAGTTGACCTTGGGAGGCTTGAAGGGGTAGTCGGTAGGGAAGTGAATGGACAGGAAGAAGACACCGCCTGAGTATGGGGAGTCACCCTAGAGAGAACATTAGTACCGTGCGGCTGAGAATTGATCCCTCTGTGCTTGGTGGGGGGACAGATGGCCACCCTCTCACCAAGGTCCCCAGAGAAAGAGCGACGAGAAATGACTTACAGGACCCATGATCGTTGCTTGCCAGTGGAACTGTAGCAGAAACACACCAGTCAGTTATCCATGTCCATTTGTATCAATATCAGGCCACTGATCAGCAGGGCACACGTGCCCCGCCACAGCGCCAACGAGCACCAGAATGGAATCTCATACCAGGTCATCGCCGACAGGACCAGCGGAGCAGGAAGAGGGCGGGTCCCTAAACACAGTCAAAGTCAGTTCTGGATAGATCGCAAATCGTCATCTCTGGGACAGGCTTACCGGCCGAGGTCAGTGAGTTCCTTGTTAATGCGCTTGAGAGCCATGACGAGCAAAGAGAAAGTAAAGTCAAAAAGAGAACTAGAAGAAGATCGTCAGAAGTGAAAAGGAAGAAGAAGGGGGAAGGCCTTACGATTACGTCTTTGTGTGGAAAAGAAAGAGAAAGAAGAGAAGATTGAGAGGGGGAAAAGTGGGCGGGTTTCTCCCATTACAATACCAATACCGCCACAGATGACACATCCTGAATCATCCGGCTGTATTGGGCTATTGGGCTATGCTACGTAGAAGAAGGCAGAAGAGGACGGAATAATCTATTATTCATGAATCTAGGCTAAGAAATAGGGCTGATCTGGGGTCGGATTCAGGTGAGATTGAACAATTTACAGATCCAGTGTAAGCAGATCCTGAATATTCTACCTATACAATGTTATAATTTGATAGTAATCATGATACCGTACGGTATCTGCCCCTCGATGATGTCACGTGCGGGTGAGGCGCAAAATCCCGGCTTAGATCAGCAGCCCGTATACTTCTTTGGTATTATATTCGATTCTCTAGACAAAGGCCTGTACGCCGGTGATGGCACGGCCTAGAATCAATGCTATATCTCATTAGTCTCTGCCCAACACAACCAGGCTTGCATGACTTACCGTGGATATCGCTCTGGCCCTCGTATGTCTGCACCACAAATAGGTTAGCCACATGGCGGGCAATATGGTATTCATCGCTAGCAGCATTGCCACCAAAGACCTCTTGTAGACTAATACAAATGTCAGCAATTTAACCAACCACCCAGAGCCCAAAACAGGAAACATACATTCTCGAGTTGGCCAAGGCCCGGTCACAGTTCTGACGCTTTACCATGGAGATCATCTCAGGTGTAGCCTTGCCAGCATCCTTAAGACGAGCCACCTGCACAGCAGCCAGGGTACCATAGGCAGCGTCCGTAGCAGCATCAGTCAGCTTCTTCTGAACAAGCTGATACTTGGCCAGCGGGTTGCCCTTGAACTGCTTGCGCTCCAGACTGTATTCGCGCGCACGGGCAAGACAATCCTCCAAGGCGCCCATGGCGCCAAAGGCAATGCCCAACCGGGCACTGTTCAAACACGTAAACGGTCCCTTTAGGCCCTCAACCTCGGGGAACATATTCTCCACCGGCACGGGGCAGTCATCCATCTGGATCATACCGGTGATAGAAGCCCGCAGGGCAGTCTTATTCTTGATAGCAGGAGTCTCGAACGTACCCGGTGGGCATCGCGAGCGCTCAACAACAAATCCACGGATCTTACCCGTCGACTCGAGCTTAGCCCACACAAGGGCAAGGTCACAGATGGGCGAGTTGGTGATCCACGTCTTGCTACCGGATAGCAAGTACATGCCCTTTTGTGTGGGATGTTCGCGAGCCACGGTCTCCATAGATCCAGGGTCGGAGCCGTGATTGGGCTCTGTCAGGCCGAAGCACCCAGCCAGCTGGCCCTTGGCCAAGCCAGGGAGGAAGCGTTCCTTTTGCTCTTCTGTGCCGAACTCGTAAATACCCGTCATGGCGAGCGAGCTCTGCACGGACATGCCTGACCGGTATCCTGAGTCCACACGCTCCACTTCCTTGGTGATCAGGCCGGATGCCACGGTGCTGACGCCGGCGCAGCCGTATCCTTCAATTGAAGCGCCAAGAAGACCTAAGTCGCCCATCTCTTCCAAAATGCGCCGGTCATAGTCCTCGTTGCGGTAGGCCTCTGTGGGGGAAACACTGACGTCAGATCACTATGTGGAAGCAAGGTGAAGGAAGAATACATACCCAAAACTCGTGGCATGAGCTTATCTTGGCAGTACTGGCGTGCTGTGTCTTGAACGGCCAGTTCTTCTTCTGTGAACAGCTCCGCTGCCGCCAAGGGATCTTCCCAGTTGAAGACGGCGGACGAGGCGTATCGGCGGCCTGCAACAGCGGTAGGGCCAGCCTGGATTGAGCGCGCTGTTGCGCGCAGGAGAGATCGATTCATCATGATCCAATATTATGTAGTGAACGTTTTTGTACAAGGAGAGTGTGAACCCAATAGACAATGGTTGCGGGGGAAGCTTCAAATATGCACTGACGGCGGAGAGACCTCGGCAATTTTGCAAGTTTGGGGTAAAGAAAATCACCGAGAACGGGGCCTGAATTACATACAAAATGAAGATTGTTGGACTCGGCTTGTAATTTAATTATTAAACGAGTCTGATTCGGCGGATTCCCCGGGTATTTGGGTGTTTGCCGTGTGTTCAACCGACTCGGACTTTTTCGGTTTTCTTGCTTGGGTATGCCAAGCACCGAGGTGTATATTCCGTACTCAATTATAACCTCAATCAATGGCTGCTCTAAGTGTATATGTCTAATAGCCAAATTCAGCTCGGTGCTAATTGGGCCGTCATTACTATGTACAGGTAGTGGAACGATCAAGGGACATGGCAACAAGGAATGCCAGATCTAGGACCAGCATATCACGCTGGCATCTGGCTCTGGAGGAAGTCAAACACTCCCGTGGGGAAGTAGTCCTCATCGAATCCCCACAGATCCGCCATCATCGGGTCTACCGAACCCTCAGAGAGACCAGGTTCCTGCTTTCCGGGGGTACCAGGCGGCTCAAAGCCATTGCGGCGCTCGGCAGATAGCGGCGCAACTCCGAGCAACGGAGGTGGGTGATTCAGAATTGTATCACGCTCGCCCAGAACCTGAGCTCCGGGTATGATCACTGGCTTGAAGAGGGATGAAGAGTCGTGGTTCGAGCCCATGGACTGTTGTGTCCCTGAGTTGCGCTTCTCCCATTCCTCAAGCCCCGTGAGCATCTTCCGTAGACCCCTTGCGATGTGATGACTGAGGTGGCGCTCGCTTGCGCGGCGGCTGCATGATACCATGAGCTCGACGACCCGTCCAACAAGGACACGCACGTAGCCGACATCGACGTGTAGTCCTGCAGAGGCGATCGAGGTCTGTTGGCCTTGACTCCCGGGAATGGCCCCATTTGAGCAAACCTTGGCTGCAATTTTCAGCAGGAAGACTGCTGCAAATGTGATCATGCTGTGGAGATACAGTGGGACGCCGACAAGTGCACGCTGGATGTCTCGCTCATCTAAACAAACTTGGAGAGTGGCAATGGCTGATTCGACGGCTATGTTGGCACGCTTTCTCCGTTCAAGTGACATTTGTCCTGAGGAGGTAGAAGAATGGTATGTACGAAGAGCAACTGAGTTCAGCTGTAATCGAGAGAAATGATAATGCATGTAGACGGCCTTGTAGGGGTATGCACCGACGTAACGGCTCCCAGCTGGATTGAGCGTCAGAATGTATAAACAGACACTGTGAATTGGCTACCACTCACCAAGTCGAGGAAGCCACGCTGACTTCCAATCTCCTAAATCAAGATCGAACTGGTCGATCTTGGGGAAATCACTCTCGGGAACCTCCAAGTCGACGTCGGGACCAAATGCAAAATATATACGGGTTAGAATTATAAACAAGTCAACTTGACTGTGAAGTCGAAGGTCGCCTTGGGATGTTGACGGTGTCTGCGTAAAGATATTGTGTTGAGTAACACTAGCATCTTCGTGGATCATCGGTGGTCGACCATATGCAATAGAAAAATGATGTTCCAAGGTCTGAAACGCGTTAGCGAGTGACAATCTTTGCTCCAAGGATTCTTACATAGAGTAGATACCACAGCCTTGCCTGTTCAATGTGCTCTGGTGACCCTTGTACGGCCTTGCGATAGAATTGGTGCAGATTGCGTTCGGTTGCAATACGAACCGCATAGCCAGAAAGCTTCCAACTTACATCCGCAAGCCAGAAAGCTCCGATACATAGGGCACGGATATCATCCATGGTGTGATGATGACCTAGCATGGATTCTGACGCTAGCTTTGCAAATTCCGTGTAACAAGTATCGAATGTGCGTTCCTTGGTTGGCATGTGAAGTGCAGTGACAGCCAGGATGGCAGCGGAGAGCATCGATGATGACCGTCGAACGGATGTCAAGTCTTTATGCGCCAATAATGCTCCATCCCATAGGTATCGGTTGAGTACCTGATCAAACTGAAGAAACAGCTCCTCGGCTTCTTCAATATTCACCACGCCGCGCGAGATGAAATCGGTGACCAATGCCTGGTCCGGTGCAAGCATTTGTCCTGGCGAGCTCTCACGGTTTTCACTCAATTGTGTCACCTCGTATAGACTCCCCATTGGTGCTGTAACTAACGAAGTAGCGCCGGTTTCCTCTCGGTCAAGAGAATATTGCGGCTGCTGCTGTGAGAAGCTATAGTTCGATGGCCTCGAACCTGTAGCATGTCGGGCAGAATTTTCAACCGACTCCGTCCGATTGTGTTGTGCAGTCCCATTATCATCAGTCGAAACGGTGGAATCTTTCCGGTTTCTCTTCTTCGACGGTGTTTCGATCGAATTACCGCCGGCTTGGTAGTATGATAGCTCGGGTAGCTGAGACTTTCTGAGTAGGTCCGTCATCGCCGATTCGATCATCGTCTTCCACCTAAACAGCCACAGGCGCAATTAATACTTGGCAGCTCTAACCGGACCATTGGCACTCACTCGGCTTCATCCTCCAGTAACGTTTGAAGGCTTTTGTTTACGACACACTCTAATCCCATGCGCCGACACCTTGAGCACACAGAGTCGGTTGCCTTCATGTCACAGCGAACCTTATGCCGCTTACACTCCGTGCATGCTCGTATCCGTCGAGAAATCTTCGGGACGTGAGGTCGCGAGTGGTCCTCGGGCGTGAAGGCGCCTTGTGGAGAAGCGGACGAAGCCTCTCCATTGGCCTCGAAGTTGGTGCGATTCCGCTTCATGTTGGTATGGAGGTTGAGGTCATCCTCCTCATGGCGCATTCCGGGGAGAAAGGCGGGGTCGCATGAAGGCGCCTGGACCCGAATTACTCACAGTAGTGTCCTGAGGCATCCATGCGTGAGGCAGTAAGGCACCAAAGCTTGGCAGAGATCACATGACTGTTGGTCACGCTATCCCTTTTGGGGTTTAATGGTGTCGCGCTCTCCAGCGCGTTCGCGTACTGCGGTGTCAAGCTCAACTTGGATCCCATTCCATCTTGACCAAGACAACTCAATCCCACCGCCAACATGGGTATTAAGCGTGAGTGGTTTTGAAATTGGTCATCTCTGATCCATGCTAATGAACATCAGACCTCTACCAAGTTATCTCCGAGAACGCCCCAGATGCGATCAAGACGGGCGAAATCAAGAACCACTTCGGCCGCAAGGTCGCAATTGTATGACTTCCACACCATCTACTTTGGACAAATTGTATTGAGCAAAGCTGACTCGTGATAACTTGTGTAGGATGCGTACGTCATTGGTTCACTGTCACGATAGCTCAACTGGTTGCTAACCCAACACAGATCCATGAGTATCTACAGTTTCTTGATTGCCGTGCGATCAGAAGGTCAACAGCTGATGAGCGAGTCGGGCGAGACCACATCCCATCTGATGGGCATGTTCTACCGTACACTACGGATGGTGGACAACGGCATCAAGCCTCTCTACGTTTTCGACGGTGCCCCGCCAAAGCTCAAGTCCGGCGAATTGGCAAAGCGTGTCGCACGCAAGGCTGAAGCTACCGAGGCCCATGAAGAGGCTAAGGAGACTGGAACTGCGGAGGATATTGAAAAGTTCTCGCGACGGACTGTTCGTGTCACTCGCGAACACAATGATGAGTGCAAGAAGCTTCTTAAGCTTATGGGAATTCCCTACATCGATGCACCTACAGAGGCTGAGGCTCAATGTGCTGTTTTGGCCCGTGCCGGCAAGGTATATGGAGCTGCATCGGAGGATATGGATACGTTGTGCTTTGATGCGCCGATTCTCCTGCGCCATCTTACTTTCAGTGAGCAGCGAAAGGAACCTATTCAGGAGATCCACCTGAGCCGAGCTCTAGAGGGTCTGAACATGGACCGTCCACAGGTAAATTCCCCGTCAACATATAGAAGTCACGATTACTAACTACATAATACAGTTCATCGATCTCTGCATTCTTCTGGGCTGCGACTACCTGGAGCCCATTCCCAAGGTCGGGCCCAGCACTGCCCTCAATCTAATCAAGGAACACAAATCTCTGGAGAAGGTTCTAGAATACATGAAGAACGACCCTAAGAAGAAATACGTGGTCCCCGAAGACTGGCCATACCAAGATGCCCGGGACCTATTTGTCAGCCCAGACGTCCGGGCAGCCGATCACCCAGACTGTGATTTCAAGTGGGAAGCACCTAACATTGACGGTCTAATCGAATTCCTGGTAACAGACAAGGGCTTCAACGAGGATCGTGTACGCAATGGCGCAGCACGTCTGTCAAAGCATCTCAAGACCGCTCAACAGTCCCGGCTAGAGGGATTCTTCAAGCCTGTCGCCCGCACCGATGATGAGAAGGCCAACCTCAAGCGCAAGCACGATGAGAAGCTTCAGGAGCAGAAGAAGCGCAAGAAGGACGATGCCAAGGCCAAAAAGGACGCCAAGTCAAAGCCTCGGGGTGCGGGCTAGGCTCTGATACGAAAAATCACTCACTAAATTGGCAACTCTGTGTCATTTTGTCAAGGGATGTGATACCGCTACAAAATTTGCTGATGTAACATGAGCTGGGCTGGCGCGGGCGTTATGTGGTTTCTTTGTTTTCTTATGCATTGTCTTCGCTTCGGCTGTGCAGAATCCCCGTTTCACGGACCGGGATGTGGTATGGAAGTCCTGTGTACAATAACCTCTCTTCATATTTGATATCAAAAGGAACATGAAAGAGTTGACTTCGTTGTCTTTATTGTCTTAATGACATTTTCTAACACCTTGGACACCGAGATCAGACAAAAAGGAACAATATAATGGTACCACTTTTTGTCTGATCCTCAACGCCATGACAAAGTAAAAGACCAAAACAACTCTTTCCTTGCTAATAAACCAAGTCTCAATACCAACATCCTAATCAAAAATCTTATCGCACGTTGTGGTGCAACAATCGCAGGGGATGAACACCCAGCACGGAAGTATAGGCCGGGCCCAACTTAGTGAGAAGAATCCAACCTCCAAAACAGTGACTGATCTCCACAACAATAGCAAAAAATTTTCAATAAAATAACCAAAATACATAAGCAACATCTATTAGAATCAGTTCCCACCCTTACAGAACGCAAGCTCAGCCAGGTGGTGCAAGATCAACGATGAACCCAACCCAACCCTTGATTCGACCCGCCGGTTGCAGGTGCAGATATGCAGTAATTCCTGATCCCAATCGACCAATCACCCTGATGAACCAATAATCGGGTCCATACACTAGGTAATCATACAAAGTGCACAGCCGGAAGGGAATAATTAATATTTACTTGGCTTTGGGTGGGTTGGAAATGGGTCAAAACGTGTTTCGCCGGATTGGGGGCTAGATCTCGCTATACTTGTGACGGGGTTAGGCTCCAGAATGGGGAGCTGGCCTTGGAACGCTGGGAACGTGCAGCGGCGGGGATTTGATTGGGCTTTTTGAGCTTTGCTCATTGGTTCTTCTGCTGCTGATCTTGGGGATCGTGTGTGGCGTCGGTGTTTTTTCCCCTCTCCAGATGCTGGATATATATCGCGTGCCGGTGCCACCCTCTTTTTCCCTTCTGAAAAGTCAATATTTGTTTGGAATGGTTCATAATTTGCCTGCATTATCCGGAGAGCGTTTCTCATTATAAAGATTAACCTAATACGAGGATATAATCAATTTATAGGTCGATTATGTATACTGTTTGTTTGTATATCTGTGTTGGAAGCTTGCTCTTGCGGTCCCAGGAGACATGAGAACCAAGAAATCAGGTTACTGCCGCGTATATGGATAATCAAGTAATGGTACTCATCCAAAGAGTACAATATGCTGGTGTGTTGATATAGAGTAGTTCACATGACACGCCCATATCAGCGGAACCGTTATGCCCCGTGATCCACCTTAACTTCTATACATTCGCCACCAGGCACCAAGTCTACACATCATTGAGTCACTTTCCCGTGTCGGACCATGGAAATTGACAAGTCACCAGGTGTTCACAAAACGGGTCACTTTCGGGATCTCCAACGGGCACGAGGATGCAGGTCCCCAGCAAGGGTAGGTAAGCTTCGATGACTTCGGCTGCACATCACAGCATGGAGATCTCATGCGTCAATCATTCGAGGTGCAACCCTTGAAACATAGCATCCATATACACAGTTACATGTACTGTATACTTACTGTATGTACCCCGGAGTTTGTGCTTCATGTTCCATTTTTTCGCAAGCGTCCAAGCTCCTTGGATTCCATGGAGGATCGCCAGATCCGGCCAGAAAAGAGGGATAGGACGACCACCCCGGATGGCATTGGAATGTGTCCATCTCCAGCCCCTGGAGTTATGCATCTCGCACCGAAAATGAGGAATATATGCGCGATTTCTATTAATTCTATTGAGGGGAAGGCAAGACGCGGGACTCCTTGACTATGATCGCGCTACATGGATGAAATTAGAATAAGTTCTCTTGTACTTGTTGACTTATGAGTCCATTATTAGAATTAAAGTCGTTAATGCCTTAAGAATTTCTTCATTTCATCCATGAGTATAGGGGAATGTGCAGTACCTGTACATCGACAATTGAACGCGATCTGGGAAGAGACAACAACTCAAGGTAACGAAACTCTTAAGCAAAACAGATATAAAATAAAACATCCAATACAAGGAAGAGAAACCAGAAAGAAGAAAAAGAGAAAGGAAGTGAGTGCCTTTTCTGATCCTGTGTCAACACCGATCGCCTATAAATCGCGGATGCCCCGCGGCCTTCTTCCCTTTCCCTTCTCTTTTTCCCTTCTTCCTACCACCACAAATTCAGATTCATTAATTCTCTTCTCGGTTCCTCGAGCTTGATCTTCTTCTATTTCATCTTCTTCCACATCTTCAATCATGCCTCCCAAGAAGTCTACCGGCGCGTCCAAGAAGGCTGCGCCTGCTGTCCACACCTCTTACCGTGGTAAGTTTCCTCTGATCCTGCTTTCGCACCACATCGCGTAAACGCGATTTATGCATCATTATAGTCGCGAATGACTGCTGATTTGAATGATATAGATATGATCAAGGATGCCATTGTGAACGTGAGTTGAGCACTGCCGGCGCGAGCCTACCTGGTTGTTGTGATTGTCGCGCCCGACCGTGACACGTCTTTGCCTTTGGGCATGGACAGCCACAATACCAAAGGCTTTTGTTTTTATTTGTTGTTATTGATTACTGACTGGTCTTTCTGTGTGTAGCTCAAGGAGCGTAATGGTAGCAGGTATGTTTCTTGTGTTTTCCACCTCGCGGTCGCCGGTACCCCAGACGGTATCGGCGGCCCGGAATTTTCAACACCAGAACATGAAACTGACTGGATTACTCCTATAGTCGCCAGGCGATCAAGAAGTACGTCTCGGCCAACAACGACATCCATGTTATGTCCCCGGGTATCTTCGATGCTCAGTTCAACAAGGCCATCAAAGGCGGTGTTGAGAAGGGTGAATTCACCCAGCCCAAAGGTATGTTTCGTTCCAGTTTTACGCGCATTGCCCTATTCTATTTGCGATGCTTTCCAATCCCTGCACCTTGCGCTGTTTTGGATATTATATGACTGGTCAGCTGACGCGTCGCGCTCTAGGTCCCTCTGGCCCCGTGAAGCTCGCTAAGAAGGAGCCTGGTGTCAAGGCCCCTGCTAAGCCCGCGGCCAAGCCTGCCACGAAGCCTGCTGCTAAGCCCGCTGCTAAGACTACCAAGGTAAGATCTGTCAAGGTTGTCCCTGCTTCTCTTGCTAATTATCATTGAAGGCCACCAAAGCCACCACCAAGAAGGCAGCTCCCAAGAAAGCTGCTAAGACTGCCGGCAACAAGAAGACTACTACCAAGGCTACTACCAAGAAGACTGCCACCAAAGCTGCTGCTAAGCCCAAGGCCAACTCTGGCAAGGCCCGCAAAACTCCCGTTTCCGTATGTATTTCCTGGGTGCCCCCGCGCACCCCTTGATCGACAGTTCACTAACAAACATTCCAGGCTCCTGCTATCGTTGAGCAGCCCAAGGTCCTGGGCAAGACCAAGTCTGGCCGTGTCACCAAGACCACTGCTCCTCCCCCGCCTGCTCGGACAGGTCGGGCAGCTCCCAAGAAGCGGGTTGCCAAGAAATAGAGGAAATAACCTCCTTTTCACCAAGCCCTCCCTTATTTCACGAGCGCATTTCCAGGGAGGGCATCTGGTCTTTTGTCCTTCTCCTGTAATTTCTTTCTGTCGATCCCTTGATCTTTTCGTGGGTCTGACGGTCTTCTTTCTTATTGCTTTCTTTTGGGATATTTTCGTTACGATGGCTCTTCTTTTCCAAAGTCAAATGGATGGCGTCCTGCGGTGGGTTTTGCAATGGGGAAACTACGGTCTTTTTTATTGTTCGAATTCTGTGATTGATTCTGTGAATTGGATCTTTTTGGTCGGATCTGATACTTTGGTCTCAGGGTCCATGGTAGACTGTAGATCGCGTATCCTGGACCGCGTGCCTGTAAACAAACCGTAGATCGGCTCCACGATCTATTTTTGTTTGAATGACACATGTCTTTTAATCTGACATCGTTTTTCATCCCAAGTCCTTTTCATCCGAACTCGCTGTATCTCCAATGCTTTATTCTCGTGCAGTGATACAGTCCCATTACCTCACTAAATGAGACACAGTTGGAAGAATCGTTTCATCTATATAGACAGTTTCAACCCCCGCACAAAATGTCTTTCATGTATGAAAACTAAACAAAATAAAGCAGAGTAGAGCCTGTCAAGACAGCCAAAGGGGCAAGTGTCACATCCAGCCCTGTCACCATAGCCAAGAAGTCCAGCCCATAAGTATATTACGCCCAATCTCCGATCTCCCGACCTAAGTACAGTACCACATATTAACATACCACTGGGGCCATAAGTGATTATACAGTGCAGTAAAATATTGAACATTTTCTACAGGAAAACCTCGAAGCGAGTATACCATTTCATGCATTATTCTTCCCCGCCTCTGGCCTTGATTTTTCACCTCTTTCGCCCGTTTTCGAGTGCCTCGGTTCATGTAGATTGCATCGAGGTCGGAATGTGAAAGGACTTCCGGCCTATGACTGGAGAAACAGTACAGTACTGTACAGATACATGTCCTTGTGGCTTGATCTAACTTACCCAACACTAAGAACGGAGCACGCTGTATATGAGCAGGTGTCCGTGTGTGGAGAATTTCCCCTGTGGCGTAGCACGAAATGATTTCATTATGGGGCACTATTTTTGGCACTTCCGTTTTGGAGATGGTAAATACAGTAGAATGGCGATGGAAGGATAGGTAAGAGGGTTCTATGTGGTTGGATATGTGCTTTTTATGTTGTGTATGGCGATATTCGTCTTATCTTGAGGGGGGTTGGCAGACGATGCTACGCTATACTGTAGGGTCCGGGTCAGGGACAGCCGATAGTGGTCTGTTATTGGTTGGACTTTACCCTGTATATCGTATATCGTATCATTCTGTACGGAACATTAAATAGTCTTGGAGAATGTCGACTGTAGGTAGACTGTAGACTGTATGACGTTCGTATACTTGGATAGACCTGGTTGTGCGACACCGCCGATCTCCTTGCATGGGAGGGGTTGGGACACATGGTCCAATAGTAGTAACGTCAGTAGGGATAGTAGTAGAGTAGTGTAGAGTAAGTTAGTAGTTTAGTAGTAAGTATCTTACAATACTAACTTATAGAGTAGCGAAGATGGAATAGTAATAAGGAGAGGAAGTGGTCCAAGATATCGAATTTTTATGCAGCAGCCTGATATCCCTCCACCCTGGCACAACTTAAAAAATAGGGGACTTGAAAGATCTATATCGGAACGGAATAATAAAGAGAGAAGATAATTAAACATAGAATACATAAGTTAGAACATAAAATAGAGAGCTGAACGGTGGAGTCGACGTACAGTAATTACGACACGCACGTCTTTTCTCCCCGACAACCATCTTCCCTCTCTCTTCCCCTTCTCTTCACTTACCCCCCCCCATATTGTGCCCCATCTTCCCCTAATTCTTTGTCCCCCTGCGCATTGTGTTACCGAAACATGTTTATCGGTTAAGCACCTTCACCCTGAGCACTCTGGCTCTCTTCCTCTCTGGTACCCGGCCTGGTTCACAACTTCCCTGGTCCGCCCATAAAGGCCGTCACTTCGGGTTGCCGGTCCACGCAGGGCTCACGTCACTTCCTTGAAAGACGCAGCCATGCCCTCCTTCAACGACGTCTCCTACCAAACAACTACTGCCACTGCCACCCACCCTCGTTCCTTCGAATCCCCCCGAAAGTCGCACGACAAAAACTCCGTCGGAAACACCTTCCTGTGGACCAACTATCCCAACGACGCGAATCACGACTCCCTCCAGAATGACCGATCGCTTCTGACCGACTTCAAGAACGGCAGTGCATACTCCCTGAATGGCCCTCGGTCAAGTGTCAGCTCGTACACACGCGATCCGCCGCTTTCCAAGGACGGCAGCATGCATTCGGTGGCCAATGGGTCCGCCAATCCCCGCGAGACCAGCCGGCCCTCCATGTTGGACCGGAAACCTTCAGACGCTGGGCCGGGAGCGGGCTCCACGACAGCATCAACCAGCCAACAGACCAATGGCAATGGGAACTATCGCCCTGTTCCAGGGAAGCTCGTGGTCAACGGGGATACACACCGGCCCTCTGCCGACGAACTCTCTATCTCTCCCTCCGCGTCGCTATTACAGATTCCGCAACCCGACGAAACGGGTCGTCACTCCCCCGATACTGATCGCTTGACCCCGACCTCGAAGCCTGGCGGGCAGCGCCACTCCTCTCCTCCTGCCCCGGCAATCCTCGACGCTAGTCCTATTCCCGAATCGCAGGGCTCTAGTATGCGCCACCGACATTCGTTACAAGTCCCGAGGGCACCTAGTGTTCGACGAGATAGCCGGGAATATATCGACGATGCCGCATACAGCACCGGCCGGATGTCTCCCACTAGCGGCTTCCGACGCACATCCGTTAGTTTGATGCGAAGGGCGACGAAAACCACTCAGCCTGATAGTGCCGTGGACGAGGCGCCTCCGGATGAAGATGCGGCTCGATGGGCCGAAGCCATCAAACAAAAGCGTGCATCGCGACGCCGACGTGAGGAGGAGGACGATGAGCGGGTGATTGTCGGAACCAAGGTTGACCAGAATCACGTCAACTATGTGACAGCATACAACATGTTGACAGGTATTCGCTTCACGGTTTCGAGGATCAACGCTAAGATGGACCGGGAACTTACTGCTGCGGACTTTGACGCCAAACACAAATTCTCCTTCGACATGTATGTTTGTTTGTTCGGTATTGACTTGGTCGTGACTAACATTAGCAGTACTGGAAACGAACTGATCCCCTCCGCGAAATACGATTTCAAGTTCAAGGACTATGCACCTTGGGTCTTTCGACACCTGCGCGCCAAGTTCCGTCTCGATCCCGCCGATTATCTGATGTCCCTTACCAGCAAGTACATTCTGTCCGAACTCGGCTCCCCTGGCAAAAGTGGGAGCTTCTTCTACTTCTCGCGCGACTACAAGTATATCATCAAGACCATTCACCATTCCGAACACAAGCTTCTTCGGAAGATCCTCCCTGAGTATTATCGACATGTGGAGAACAACCCGAACACTCTGATCTCTCAATTCTACGGACTACACCGAGTTAAGATGGCCTATGGGCGCAAGATTCACTTTGTTGTGATGAACAACTTGTTCCCGCCACACCGAGACATTCACCAGACATTCGATTTGAAGGGGTCGACTATTGGCCGTGATTTGCATGAGTCTGATCTCGAGAGGAACCCGCGAGCCACCATGAAGGACTTGAACTGGGTTCGTCGGAATCGTCATATTGAAGTTGGTCCGATAAAACGTGACTTCTTCATTGAACAACTCAAGCGTGATGTTGTGTTGCTCCAAAAACTCAAGATCATGGATTATTCATTATTGGTAGGAATCCACGATGCAGCGAGGGGCAATGAAGAGAAACTGCGCGATAAGACACTGCAAGTTTTCCAACCGGGAGGCGACCGTGAAGAAGATACAAGTCCCAACTCGCTGATACGCACTCCATCGAAACTGGAGAATGAGCGCAAGGCCCGGGAACTTCGTATGCTCATCAAGCGGGAGCGCCCCGTTCCCCTGGATAAAGCCGCAGCAAAGATGCCGGAAGAAATTCTTGACGAACGGAAATTTCACGTCTTCTACGCCGACGACGGAGGTTTCCAGGCCACCCATGAGAATAACCAACCTGGTGAGGAGGTTTATTACCTCGGTATCATTGACTGCCTGACGCATGTAAGTATTGCTTCTCAAATGGACGAAACACAGCTGACATCCTTCACAGTACGGTACCATCAAGAAAATCGAGAATTTCTTCAAAGGTCTCTCGCATGATCGCTCACAGATCTCTCCAATTGCGCCAGAAGGATACGGAGAACGCTTCATTAATTTCATCAAGGGCATCACCATGTCCAAAGAAGAAGCTGAGCGACATCGAGAAGCTCAAGAAGCTTCCGCTGCAGCTCAAATATCAACCGATAGGCGACACTCAAGATCCTCCTCCGTGGAACGGACCATGCAAGCAGCAGAGAAAGAGGCATCGAAAGATGTTTCTATCACCCATCCCCGCACATTAGCCACAGTCTGGGACCCTGCGGATGCAGGAGGCCCTGGCCCAACATCGACTCTTCCCATCGTGGACGAAGCCGGTGAGGCAAGCAGCGTCGGAGGCCACAGCTCTCATAGCCGAAACGGTCCTCCCGCATCTGACAAGGCACTCCCTCCTGTTCCTAACGATGCTCCCCCACCAACACCCAGCAAAGGCAAGGAACCTGTCCGGGCCAACCTTCTGACTCCGACAAGTCCAGCCGGTCGTTGATTTTGATGTCTTTACCCTGCATTTGCAGTGGCATCTTTGACGTGCGCTTTCTTTTCGTCTGTTCATCTGATTTTCTGTATTCAGCGAGATATCCCCCTGTTTCTCTTGATAGATGTCACCTATTTCATTTCCTCAGCATGGGTTTGCGCGAGGCATCTCATTCCGCTTCCTCCTTTCTCCTCTAACTCTCCATCTCCACTTTCTGCAAGAAACTGATGTTCACGAGTGACATGTGTATAATTTCTTTGATTGTTGACCGACTCGTTCCCGTCTCTTCGTGTTGCCTTTGCCTCTTCGAGGACTCGATCTGGTGTTGGGCTAAGCCGGAGCCAAAGCCCATCACCACACTGGCTCTTTCCCCCCATCTTATCTCAATTGTTTTCCCTCTCTAGAGCTTGGCTCTAATTTACTAACATGATCATGTACCACCATCTGTGGATGAATAGATCTCCCCTTCGTTGATTGTCGGAACATGCCACGCCGCACCCTCTATATCATATCCAACACCCACCCCCAACATTCTGCCCAATCCAATGCTGTCTTTCTATCATCTGTGCCATCACGCACGCACCCGCACCAGACTTATCAGTCTCCCTTCTACCAACACATCTTTTCCTTGTCTTATTTCCTTCTTCCCCTGAAGGGTCGGTCCTTAAAAGAAAAGGACTACCCTGAAACCTACCGGCCTAGAAAGCCCATACAAATTCGTTTCAAGAACGCGATCCTTTTGCCCCTTTGTTTCTCATTTTTTGTTGCCTTGCCTTGTCTTGATCGAGTCTCTCTCTCCATACCCTGTACCAATCAAATCACTATACCACATGTTTCCTCGAGATTTTCGCTTCCTTTCTTATTTGTCTTGTGAGGTCCTACTTAGCAGAATCCAGCGTACGAGCTTTTTATTGAGTTATCTTAATCGTCCTGTGTAGCCTTTGTAGTTCTTCAGTGTCAGGTAGAATGTTAGGGGGATTATAGTGAGCCCTAAGCGTGGCAAACACTTATGTAGACTAATCTTGATGACGTTATTAGGTGTTTGTAACAGAACATAAGGTACGGGCAAGTCTACTAGTCTCTCTTACTGAGAAACACAGGTGATCGATCGACCACTACAAATGTCCATCTAAATTAGACAGGACATGAGCTCCAACAGGGTTCATAATTGTGTACACAGTGCCATTGATGAAGTATTGGACAGTCTCTACACGAAAGCCTCGAAATATAGTTGGTTATATACATACAAATAGGGGCGTAGAAGGACTTATGGCCTATGACCGAGTCTTGATTAGAGCGATACAATCTAGACTAACCAGTACCACCAGCACTACTAGATATAAGAATAACAGAGAGAAAAAAAGAGAAGCCAGGATAGGCAAATTCATTATTCAAGCACTGCTTGTAAACGAAGCGAGAATAACCAAGAGAGAGAAAAAAAAAAAGGGTAACTATCGTAAAAGCCCCCTTCCTTCCATCGCGCATAAACAGAAATAAAGAAGATGTGTAAGACCTGCCCATCCATCACTAGACGCCAAATCCTCGAATAGAGAAAAGGGGTTGAAAAACGAGAAAAATCAAATGTGAAATGTCAAAAGAGAAAAGTAAGTAACACCGCGCCCACCCCCCGGCCCCGATTGACCATTAAGAAATCAGAAATTGGAAGTTGAAAGTTGAAACGGGCATTGATATTGTGCAGTGTGCAGTGTGGAGTGTGCAATGTGCAAGGAAACCAAAGACTAGATTAGCCAACATTGCAAGGAACAGAATGCAAAGAGGAAAGGAATTTTCATTTTCTTTCTGTTGTAGTTTTGGTTTCGACTACTCCGACCTGCCCTGGGTAACCTTGGCCGCCTGGATAGCAGACATCTTCTGCGTCCAGGCCTGGCTAGGCTGGGGTTTCTTGACGGTGCGGAGGTCATCAGTTGAGAAGCCTGAGATACGCATGTTATAGTTGCGTTCCAGGACGAGTTGGATATCTCGTAGTTCGAGGGTTGACGAAGGGCGGAGTTTGGCGAGGCGGCAGGCTTGGGTGATAACGTCGTCGACGAAGTCGTCGGCCATTTGGAGGATGAACTGGGTGAGAGTAGTCAGTTTTGGCTGTCTCTTTGCTTTACCTCTCACTTGACTTTTGGGATTCGGGATTTGGAACTTGATATTTGAAAGTGATTGGGTGACTTACCTCTTCTGCGTCAGGAGTGAGCATTTCTCCTTCGCCGCCGCCGGTGACTTGGCGCACGAGGATATCGAGCATCTTCTTGCTTAGTACGCGCTGACCTTCACCTTCGAGAACGTAGCCGGGGTGCTTTTGGATTGCTGGCTGACCCATCATACCGATGGCGCTGTGGCTGGGGCCACCTGAGAGGGAGGGACGCGAGGCAGGCATTGAGACAGGCTCGGGGGTGGAGACGTTGAGGTTCTTCGGGATTGCCATATTGATGTTACGGGCGGAGGCTTCGGTTGAGCGGTTGGCGAGGTATCCCTGGGGATGGGCCTGGTTGGCCTGGGCTTGCTGGTTCATGGTGTTTTGTTGTTGTGGGGTAGGGTTGGTGTAGGTCTGCGCAGCTTGTGAGATCGCAGCTTGGTGAGACAGGGGACGTGGCGGGCCTTGGTTCACCTGTTGAGGAGGCACAGTTGGAGTTGGTGTTGAGCCGTCCGGATTGGGGGTTTGGCTGAAGGTTACCTGTGCTCCTGGGGTTCCTTGCTGTGATGGGGGTTGCGGACGCTGTGCCTGGGGTTGTGGTGCACTAATTGGGACGGGAGTATTTCCTGCGGATTGGGATGCTGGTGTTTGTCCGGGTTGCATGGCCGAGGGGGACATGGCAGTTTGGCCAGCTTGGTTGCGTGCCGCATTCACGGCGGAATTGATTGTGTGGGGTGCTGGGGTTGGAGCCTGGCCAGATTGCATATTGTTTCCTGTGTTGCCTCCCTGAGTATTCGGAACAGCTTGGGTTGCTGCTGGAGGAGCAGCTCCTCCAGCTGCCTGATTCTGAGGTGGTTGCGGGACTGCTTGTTGTCCCGCTTGATTCATAGTCTGACTCTGGGGATTTTGCTGTGACTGGATTTTGAAGCTTTCCTGCTGCTCCTTGAACTTGTTTAGGAACTCACTACCCTCCCGGAACAGCTTTTCGGCTGCCAACTGTCTGTTCTTGAATTCTTGAATTTCCTCCTGGTTCATATTCCCCTGCGCCTGTCTCTGAGAATATGATGAACGAAGCTCAGCAATCCGAGCCCGCCCAACCTGCTGCTTCTGCAGGGCAATACCGTATCGCAACCGAGCCTCCGGAATCCAGGTCTGCACCTGCTCCGGCGTCACGTTCGGAGGCAGGAAAAAGTTCAGCGAGCTGACCTGAGCCTGGATCTGGGGAAGCAGCTGATTGAGCGACTGCGGGTTATTAGGCTGGGTGCGCTGGCCCGGTTGCACCTGTGCACCTTGTGGCCCCTGGTTTCCTTGTTGTGGCTGCTGTCCCTGCTGCGCGGCCGCCTGGGCCTGTTGATGCTGTTGCATAGCCTGCTGTCGGTTCGCCTGGAACATGCGCATCCCTTTCATCAAATTCTGCGACAACTGCGACAATTTGGTGTGTGCCTGTTGATATTCGTGTGTGTTCGGGTCGCGTGTGTTAAGCAATTCCCACAGGCTGCGCACCAGCTGGGTATGCTGGGCCTTCTGCTGGTCGTTGAGGTGCGGCAGCTTCTGCACTTGGTCGGTTCGAATGAGGTTCGAGTGTTGTGGTTGCTGTGGCGCCGCCATGGGCTGTCCAACTTGGCCCTGAGACCCGTCCATCTTCGCGATGAGGTTCCGATTTCTATATGGAGGATCGGAAGAGCACGAGGAGCCCTATGATGTCGGCGACGCGTGGACCGACGCAGAAACGTTCGGCGAAGATATCTGCAGTCGGGGATTACCTATTGCAGCGGCCGATCTATGGTGTATCCAACGAGATGGCGGAGCGAGAGAGTCTGAAAAGAACGAAGCTCGATGGCGGGATGCAACTTTGACGGAGGTGAGGTCGACGGCCCAGTGCTGGTCTTGGCGCCCGGTTTTATAAGGGTAGGACTATCTACACGGTTACCGCGGCCTAACTACGCATCATGTACATTGTTTTCTCTTTTAGAAGGTTGTTACCGGATCTTTGTTGCCGTTGGAGATCTGTCGGTAGGAATTGAGATTAATTGGCGAATAGTTCATCAGTGGCACTGTATACACACTTAGTGACCCCTGTTGTCTAACATATTCGGAGATCAGAAATTGCATCCATTGGTAAAGATTCAGAATATGTATGTATCCAACCATCTAAGATATATAAGTATACACAGTCATAAAAGGGAGGCAACGACCTGAAGAAACGACACAAGCAGAGCTGAGAAAAAGAAAAGGACATATGTTTACATGGGACAGATTCCCCTCTACTTTCTCCGCTTCATGGTCTTCTCACACATCTCAATCAGACCGGTCTTAGCATCGCTATCAGGGAAATCACTGATGGCAGCAATGGCCTTGTCGGCGTACTCCTGGGCCAGAGCGCGAGTCTGCTCGACACCATCGCTGCGGTAGACGATCTCACGAGCCTAGTATGAAAGTCAGTATTCTGTGTTAAGGAAATTTTGAACATGGATCACTCACCCGCTGCACATCACCCTCCTGGCGGAACTTCCGTCCAACTAGAGGACCCAGCTCAGGGTTACTCTTCCATGCGAACAAAAGCGGTGCAGTCGCCAGACCCAACTCCAAGTCCGCACCAACTGGCTTGCCCATTTCCGCCTCGGTAACCGTGTAATCCAACATATCATCCACAAGCTGGAACGCCAATCCCAAGTTGCGGCCGTAGGCGTACGAAGCTTCAATGACCTCCGGCGCACTCCGGCCCAGGACCGCAGCGGAGCGGCAGGACTTGCTGATAAGACTGGCAGTCTTCAGGTAGGTCTTCTGAAGGTAGTAGGAAAGGGTCTCGTCGGTATAGGCGGGCTTGGATTCGTCTTGCGCGGTGTTCTTCAGCTGCATGAACTCGCCCTCGACCAGATTGGCAATTACAGTGGCCATCAACTCCGTCACCTCGGGATCACGGAGACGAGCGAGCGCCACCGAGGCACGCCCAAGCAGGAAATCACCCGCCAGCACGGCCATCTTGTTTCCGAACGCCAGGTTCGCGGAACTGTTGGCGCGGCGTGTCACCGCATTGTCGATGACATCGTCGTGCAGGAGAGAGGCTGTGTGGATCAACTCGGTGATTTCGGCCAGGCGCCGCTGCGAAGGCAGGATGTTCTCGTCTCCCGAAAAGTCATATTTGCTCTCGGCGGATTTGGACACGAGCGGGTTCATCTCTGGGTTGGCGTCATCGAGGATCGTCTGTGCGGTAAAGGAGTCATCGACAGTGGCGGGTTTATCGGTGTAGGTGTGGTGCTTGCGCGGGTCCAGGGCCGTGGCCTGGGACATGAGGAGGACCAGCAAAGGCCGCATGTGCTTGCCCTCGCTGTGAGTGTAGTATTTGGCGACCTTGTCGAGTGCCGGGTGGCCGGAGCCAAGCAATTGCCGGATGTTCTTGGTCAGGAACTTGAGCTCTTTCCCAACAATTCTCAACGGGTCGACGGAGATGCCTGCAGGCGCCTTTGGCATACCCTTGAAGATGGTCTGGGCCGCCGACACGGCAGCTCCGAATGGCGAAGCATCCCTCCGGCGGGTAGGGTGATATTTTCGGGATTGAAGAGCAACTTGCGTTAAGCGGAGGTCATCGCGGAGGCATCGGGTGCAGACAGAGGTCGCGGTCGGTCGTGATGAGAGGATCAGCCCAGAGGCCGACACGGTTCGAGCTCCCATGCTGGAAGGTCAATTATAAACGAATGGAAGGTTCCAAATTACACCATGGGAACCCAAACACAGGAATCGACGTTGATGCAAGTATTCGCGGAATATGAAGACAGGTACAACCTTGAACGGGAAGATTTCGAGCTCTCGGGACGGCACGGACCCCGATGCAGCTCAACTCCTACAGATATCACCGTCCTCTACATATTTGTCTGGATATTGGTCTACGGTGGCATTAATTGCCTAAACAAATACTGTGTCCCGAAAATATGTGGAATTCTACATTTCAGACTCTACAGACTTGACAAAAGTAGCATCCGATGCACAAATAATTCCAGTATAAGTGACACAGATTGCGCCGACCGTCTTAGTCCTGCACATCCACCGTCGTACACATCCGAATAAAGTCCAAAGCAAAATTGCAGAATTAACACACAGGTTGAAAGAGGCCACTACGAGTAGATACCCATGCATGGGGCCAGTGTGGAAGAAAAAAAAGCTGTATCGATTATGGAAACATCCACACTCCCCTTTACATGGCATCAAAATCGCCGCCTGCATCTTCATCGTCCATGTCGCCCTCCTGAATCTCCTTGGCAAGTTCCCGCTCCCGCTCGCGGGCTTCTTGGGCACTCTTGAGCTCCAGACGGTGCTGGTTCATGGGGAAACGCATAGCCTGTGATGGGACGAACTGTGTTAGACGAGCCACAGGAAACAATGTGGCAGAGATCGAAAAACATACCTTGACACTCTCATCGTGAAGAGCGAGACAAGCACGAATACGCTCGTGGAACGCCTCACCGGGCTCTCTGGTGGCGTAGATATCACCAACCTCCTTGCTCTTCATGAACCCGTGCTCGTGGTCGAGCGTGGCCTCAATCACACCGTCCCGAATAGCCTTGGCCACAATGTACTCGGCGGACTCTTCGCTGTCAAGTCCGAGGCGAAGACAAATATCGCGCAAAGAGATACGGGAGTAAGACAGCGACATCATACGAATACCGGTCTTGATGACATTCTGTCGGAGGCGCAAAATCAGGGTGTATGTGCCATCCTTTCGGAAAGTCTCACTGTGAGTGTTGACAATGTTGAGGAATCCATCGAGGTCACCTGCACCGACTGCCTGAGAAAGCAACAGGTAAGGATGCATGGCCTGCTCCAAAGCCGGCTGGCGGAAGACAGCACGGTCTGGAATGTCACCCATCAACAGCTCAACGACTACCAACAGCTTGTGAGAAGCCTGGTAGAATCCGCGAGCAACGGGGCTGGCAGGCGACTTGCGGGTAGCGCCAATCAGATGACTGTGAGCCTCCGTATATTGCAATTGGATGGCACGGATGCGGCCAAGGTAATACAGATACCGAGCAATCTGGTTGTTGGAAGCAGCGACAGGGAATGGGTTGTGGGAGATCAGAAGATCTGCCTGTGAGATGTGAGACGTGGACAGGTAGTTGCGAAGCAAAAGTGTCATCACAGTGGCCTGTGTGTCGACGTCTTTCCGGAGCACAGCTGTACGCAAAGCAGCCAACAATGGCTGACGGATAGTGGTAACAGCCGCTGCGGGAGAGGGAGGGAGCGGAGAAATTTGTTCGTAGAAGAGGGAGTAGTAGAAGTACACGCGGGCAGCGAGGGAATCCAGCGTACGGCGGTTGAGTGCACGCAGGCGCTCAATCAAGTCTGTTGAGAACTGAGCGCCCTTCTGGATGTCCCGCTTGTCGAAGAGATAGATCTGAACCAAGATGGATAGGTAGGCATCCACCTCGGCAAGAGTCTCCTTGGGGGCTGCCTTGCTCTTCTCCGAATCCACCTCCATCTGCGAGCTAGCCGGGGCATTCTCGAAAGCATCCGAGTTACCGAGAGCCTCCAGCAAGAACGAGGCTGTCGAGTTGGAAGCGGTGTAGGTGTCGACAATGACTTCGGCGAGGACCTCGGGGGTGATGTGTTTCCGCATCGAGGATATGGACCGCAGGACACGGAGGGTAAATCTGGGGTCGAAATGGGCAACGGCTCGCTCGAGCAAAGTGAAGTTAGTCTTGATGTCTGGATTGAGAGTTGTTGTTAGCAATAGATCCGTCGTTTTTTTTTGGACCAAGAAGAGAAGTTGACAAACCTTGAATGGCCTTGGTCGTTGGGTCGATCTCAGGCTCCTTCTCAGCATCATCCTCTGCTCCCTCCATCACCACATCCTCCCCCTTGTCCTTGCCGGATGGTTTGGAACCCTTGGTCGGGGGTACTACTACGGTCATCTTCTCGTCACCTTTGCGGTCCTTGTTGGTGTTGAATCCGGATGTAGGCGCACCTGCCGTATCCTCTCCCATCTCAACATCTTCAGAACCATTCACGCCATTCTCGGTTGACTTCGATCCGTTCGTATGCGAGTCTTTCTCCCCCATATCACCGTTTGATGCGCCCTTTGCGTCTTTCTTGGCCGGAGCTGACTTGGCCTTGTTAGCGGCTGCACGGGTGGTAGGCGCGGCCTTGTCTTTCGCACTCGAGCTCTGGGAATTCGAGCGAGCCTTTTCACCGTTAGCAGATGAAGAGGTGTCGGATTTGTTGTTTGATCGCAAAGAACGCCTTTCGGCCGGCATCTTTCTCAAGCTATCGAGCTCAGGTGAGCAGCCACCAAGCTACCGGGAGAAGTAGGGAGAAGGGCGAGCAAAGTGTAGAGACAGGAAGCAGAAAGGCAAACCCTAGAGACCCTAACTGCCAATAACACGGAATATGATGAGAAAAAACCTGTGTGGACAGATGGATGAAGTGGATGGGTGATGTGATGTCAAGATGGGATGGACGGGCGCAAGAGACCAGACGAGCAGCTTAGTCAGGGGGAGCTTACTGGTCAAGTCGCCGCAGTACACTCTGGATAGAAGCTGCGAGAACAAAAAGAGAATATTGTGAAATCAACTTCAAGATGAAGAGCAGAGTTGTATTCAATCCAGAATTACTTTCCAGGCCTCAATTTCGGTGTGGCAGTTGATGAACAGCCGGATTCTGAATATTCTGCCTCAGGCAACACTGCAGCTCGGAGTAAACAACGGCGCAAGGAGGAAACACTCACTCTAAGCAACTATTCACAGTTAGAGCTCCAGATACCGCAACTATGACCCTTCTCAGCTCCCACCTGGAGCAGATCACACTCTCTTCCAATGCTATTGCCGATTTGCCGTCAGTTCCTTTGATACCCTTCATGCTGTGTAGACTAACGCAAGCATCCAGGTTCCCTCCCCCGCGGATTTTCACCTCTGCGCTGCTAGGATCCCACGATATCACAGCCCTGATCCGAGACACAGAAGCCCATGAGCGGGCTCTCTTCCAAGTTGATCCCTCCTCCAAGGCCCATGGACACAAACGCGCCGCACGACGCGGGACTATGTTCCCCGCCGAGCCTGAAAACGAGTCGATGGCCAGCCGAATCTATTCAGCACGGAATAACCGCAACCAGTCTGCGGTAGCAAAAGTCCTTGGACATGATATGATGGAAGAGATCAAGCGATCTGCGGGCACCTCAACCCGAGGACCCCGCGGGGAGGTCAACATTGAAGTTCTTCTTCGAGGCGCTGAGATCCTGTGCAATGTTTAGTAAGTGTAGTGGCCTCAGCAGAATACATCATCTTGGTCTAACGGACTCGAAGCCCCGTTGCTGGAGCACAGGAAAAAATCTCTAGCCTCCGCTACCGTCATGAGCTTGTTACCGAGTCTATAGCTCGACTGGAAGACCGGGTCGCGACCAACACAGCGGAGCTGGATCAAATGAGACACTCCTATGAAGATGATCAGGATGGCTTTGCGCCTGCGTCCGTTGCACAGCCGGAAGTTCCAGATGTCACCGATGAGGATATCGAGCGAGAGATGGCTGAAATCAGTGACTTGGAACGGAGAAAGCGAACACTGGAACAACGAGTTGCAGGCATGGAGCGAGACCTAGGAGGCCTGATTGGCTGAGCTTTTCACGAGCTCTAGGGTTTCATTCTCTCGGTGAAGGACCTAATGTCAACCGGCTGGGGCTGCGTTCTTGTCCCCCAAAACACCAGACATGCATGGGCCATAGATGCGCAATTTGACTGGCTGCCATGTTTCTTAGTCAAGAAAAGCCAGTCATGGCCTCTGCCTTGACCCTCATGTTCCACTGCGGCTTTATGTCTCTGGCTATCGTCAATTGTTATTGGTGACCATGGGGATTCAAATGAAGTTTATCCCGGGTCACTACCAGTTACTCGATGTCATAGTCCGCGGCATATGCTGCGCATTTCCTCTGGCCAAAGGAAAGCTCTTAAATCATGTTTGATCATCACTAACGATGCTATATTCGTCTGGGTTGAGGACAACTGTTCTAGGTCGCTACTACACAACGTCTGACAATCATGTCCGTGTTATGCCAACTTCCAGCGACATATACATACGGCTTGCTCATTTCATGTATTACGATGGTTATGAGTATCAATATCAATGATTCTTAGTATTACGAAGGTTTTCATACAGCATGGGTCAGGCATGTTTATACAGTGCCATTGATAAAGTATTGGACATTCTCTACACGAGTATACCAATGGTTTTCGCCCCATTTTGACCTCTCTTTTACATCTCTTGTTTACCCATTTTAGACTGCCGCGAATTGTAGTTCTTGTATATAGTAGTCCGTTGAGTGATTCCTCCGTCAGAACAATGCCACTTCGGGAAAAACAGGAGCTCGGTCAAACAAGGCATGGAACGGCAACACGAGGGGCCCGCCGTCCTTACTAGTTGCAGTGATAATTACTTGCTGAAAATAGTACTGCTGTAGGTTAGCAGCGTAAGAGATTTAATATCGTAGATTCGTAGTAGGAGAATACATGCCTCTTAGACCAGGCGTACTCTTATATAATTAAGTATTAAGTAATGCTTATACTGCATTTGACTTATCACGGGGTGTTTTAGTAGGCAATTAAGCATTGTTATTCTACACTACGATAGATTATCCAACAATGAAGCGTATGGTATAGCACAAGCCCTCGATGCTGGTATCAACGGAGGAACTACGTTTACCTCAGTCAATTCTTACCCAATTTAATCAGTCTTTGATGCAAATAATAGAGAAATAGCTAGAATTTTGTTCAATAGTTAATATCGGTATACAAGCCTTTTGCGGCCCCTACAGCCGCGATTCTACGTGGTATTGAGCTAATCAGACGATCTATACGCCGTAGCTTCCCGAGGTGTATGGGCGGTAATCCTCCGACTTTTGCTGAGAGGAGCCCTAGAAAGCTAGACAAGCGTTTCAATTGAAAAGATCCCTTTTTATATGGGCCTATGCCTGTTCAATAGGGTGCAAATCTGGTGAGTGAGCAGGCATTCTGTGACATGAGCCCCGGCAATTTTAGAAGGCGATATCTCGTTTTGTGAGGCGTATAAACCTAGCCGATCGAGTCTCGTGAAAAAGCTCTGCCTTTTCAGCACGGTTACCATTTATTTCGGTACCAAAACGACGCATATTGGTGGAGTTATGAGGTAGAAGACGCTTTTTGGTTAGGTCCGACCTAAGTGTCAACAGACTCATGACACCCTTGTATCATAGGCTCGGCGCTACGGGGTTGAAGCCCCTCGCACAGGTGTTTCACGGCAGAGATATTCAGAGCTCAAGACTCGATTGAAATAGCTATCTACCAAAATGACCTTATATTGCCCCAAGCCAACTGAAGCAGTCGCAGTTTCAGGTTCCTGACAGCTGGTCGGATCACGCGGGGTACTAAACGGATACGGGGGTGGGCCCTGTATGTAATGTATGTACAGTATAAATACACAAATTACGTACATTAAAATGGGTAATATATATGAATTACCAAGACCATACCGGTAATGCCGAGGTACCCAGAACCTCCGTCATCCCGTGCAGCTGCAACTCCACTTGCTCTAACTTATCTCTTGCTCTCTCGCTCTTTGTCTTTGTCTCTCACGCTATCTCACTCGTTTTACCTTGGAGCCGGTCTCTTCATTTGCTCCTTGTCTCTTCGCTGTTGGAGGTAGCTCTCCCAAATTATGGAGCTTTCGATACTCCCGCATTGATCGACTAGTTCCCGATGGGTTCGCTTGGTAGCTTCCTCTTTGTTTACGCCCTCGGTGGAATCACCTTCATTCCTCTCGTTCTATCCTTGATCCTTCTGTACGCCTACTTCACATTTCCAACTGTCCCGCAAGCGCGGCAATCATGCGCCAAAGCGACCGATCCGATCCGCCAGCCTACCGATGACGACTATAGTCTCAAATCCGGCACCGACCAGCTGGCTGAGAAATTCCACCGCACTCACGAATCCGATGTCGCTGCGGGATATTTTGCTGTCTGTCGTGAATATGTTCCCGGGGGCGTGAATGGGAAACCGCCGGAGAGGACGACGCCCGCGGGAGAGGTCGTCGCGACTGAAAGTCCCAGCGTCTATCAGGCTATGTACCGGAGTTTGTTCGATCGAAAGCAGACGCCTAGTATTGAGCCAGCGAAGTCGAATGGAAAGACCACTAAGCGGGCACGGAACGTCTTTTACATTGTTCTGCGGTATGTATTTCTGGGGTGGGTGAAAGCTGCCTTGTAAGTGCCGGTTGCTGACAATCAATGCTGTCTTCCAGACACGGTCACTTGATGCTCTATGACGATGAAAATCAAGTTGAAGTTCGTTATGTCATTTCTCTCGCTCACCATGATGTGACAATATATGGCGGAGAAGGGGAGATCCCAGAAGGAGAGCTGTGGCTCAAGAGAAATGCCATTTGCCTCTCGCGGCGACTGGATTCGCTTGGTGACCTGGGAGGCCCGACTCCGCCGTTTTACCTCTTCTCTGAGAATCTGTCTGAGAAAGAGGATTTCTATATCGCCATGCTGCGGAACCAGAATAGGCTGTGGGACTCAGCTGATCGCCCGCCCAAGCACCAGGAATTTGATATCAAGCATATTGTCACGTTAGTTCAGAGACTGCATTCCTCTGAAGAGCAATTGCAGACACGCTGGATCAATGCTTTCCTTGGGAGATTGTTCCTTGCGCTATACCGGACACCTGAATTGGAGGAGTTTGTGCGCAGCAAGATCGTCAAGAAGATCTCTCGTGTCAACAAACCCAACTTCATCAGCAAGGTGGGCTTGCAGCGAATCGATATGGGCGAAGGGGCGCCATTCATCACCAATCCAAGATTGAAAGACCTGACTGTCGATGGAAACTGCTGCGTAGAGGCAGATCTCCAATACACTGGGAATTTCCGACTCGAAATCTCAGCCACCGTGCGCATTGACTTGGGTCCTCGATTCAAGGCCAGGGAAGTCGACATTGTCCTTGCAGTTGTATTGAAGAAGCTAGAAGGCCACTTGTTAGTACGCTTCAAGCCTCCACCCAGTAATCGAATCTGGATGTCCTTCGAAACAATGCCCAAGATGGAGATGGACATTGAGCCTATTGTCAGCTCCAAACAAATTACATACAGTCTCATTCTGCGCACGATTGAAAGCAAGATCCGCGAGGTGGTGGCAGAGAGCATTGTCCTGCCTTTCTGGGACGATGTCCCATTCCATGATACTTTGGGACAGGCTTTCCGTGGTGGGATCTGGCAGCGGGACGCTCCAGACTCGAGTGACCAGGTAGAGATACCCGATGAATCTGGTGAAGCCCCGGCGACCCCGAAGAGTGTCGGTGGCGATCCCATTGAAATCCTCAAGTCCAAGGACGATCGCACCATGAGCATGCCTACCCTTTCCGAGTCAGCAACGGCCAAGAAAAAGCCACGCAAAGGCCCGAAATCGTCTCTCTCAGACCTGCAAACAAATAGCTCAGCTGCAATTTCCACTGGCATTGAGAGGCCAGAAAGCACGCCATTGCCTCGAGCAATCCGGTCGCAGACGTTCTCTAATGCTGCAGACCCTGTGGTCACAGCAGATAATGCCAAAGTTGACAAAGTCGTCACTGAGAACAAAGGAGACGAAAAGAGCCATGCAACCAGCGCCATGATCGAGATATCAATCCGCTCCCCACCCACATCACCTAACCGAACCCCGAGTAGCTCGCCACCCACAGGTGGCATCACAGTGCCAGAAAGTGTGGTCCATAGTCGCGAGTCATCGATTGCAGAGTGTATTGACAGCGCTAACTTCCGAAATGACAATGGCATCCAAAGACCTTCTGCTACTCGACTGGAGAGCAACTCCTTCTCCAGCATGAGGAGCTCTCGGGGTAGTTCTACTACTTCGCTCATCAGCGACAAGGCTCGCCGACGTAGCACGATTGAAACCATCACCAAATCTTTCACTAGCACATCATCCGATGACAAGCCTTCTGGTTCTATGACGATCGGGTCAGCCACTGCTGCCGCAAAAAAATGGGGTTGGAGTGTGTTCGGCAAAGGTGATATGAACATGGGCCAAGAATCCTTGCAGGCTCCTGCTGGCACACTTGACCAGCCCATTGGGCGTGGGCATCCTCATCCACCGCCCGGAACTCCGTTACCTCGCCCCGACAAGTATGCCTTGAAGAGAAACCCCACAAGCTTGCCCAAGCGGAAACCCGTGGGGACACACACAGAGTCTGAACGCCCAAAGACGGGAGACTCACAAGCACCACCATCACCTTTACCTCGCAGAAAACCAATGCGTCCTGGGGTGCACACTAATGAAAGCACCGATGAACTGCTTGTGGTGGAGGCACCCCAAGACTCTGAGCCCAACAGTCCGGCCCCTGGTGACCTGGACTCGGACCAGGGTCTGAAGAAATCGACTCCTGTTGAGAGTGAGACTTCTTCAAAGACTGAGAAGTCCTCACTCGACCACGAGGAGAAAGAGGAGGCCTCTGAAGAGGCTTCCGATGTGGAACCCATAGGCTCTGTTGATCAGACGCCTTCAACTCTAGGCAGCAACGAGGCCCTGCTATCTGAAAGACTGGAAGTGCCTGCATCGTAATGGATGTTCCCTTTTGCCCAGACAACTAAGGAAATAGAGGGTAGTCTGTTCTCTATATCTCCCTCTGCCTTGATGGATGCTTAGTGTTCATGGACTCATGCTGGGCTGGTTATCCCTGCATGTGATCGTTTCCTCGCATAGAGTAGTGGAAGTGCCAGTCATATAGCTATCTCTCTTGTGTTAGTGGGCGACTCAAGTATCCAACATATTGTTCTCTACTTGATACCATTTAAAAGTAGACCATATCCTTCGTAACGTTAGAATGGCCTGCCACAATAAATACTGAATCCTGCTGCCTAACCTGCATTGCATGTTTGACGCGTATGCTAAAAAGCACAGTCTCTTCATTCGCAAGGGATAGAACTCACAAAGTTGAATGCTTCATAAGTGTCTCGCCCAACCCGCATCGGCTTAGGCGTCGCCAAGACTCCCGACAGGCGCCAACTTTCCCGTTCCCCATCAACGTCATTCAATGGTTCGAACTCCCACGTGTGTCTTTTTGGTGCTTCACCAATTCCCCTTCACTCTGCACTTCGAATAATCCAATTTATCCGGTCGGCGCAAGCTCACTTAAGCGTCTCTGCGCTGTCCGGGTTCGGGATCTGCCAACGCGACAGAGTTGTCCAACACTCCCACTCTTCCGCCCCCCTGAGCCCGCATCGATAGCACCCCGTCCGTCAAGATGAGTCGGTAAGCAAGACCCCTGCGGAATCCCTAGATCCTGTGTCTCACACTGAATCGTGCAGGACCGAGGCCGATTTGGCCATCAATATTCGCAAGGCCACCAGTATCGGTAAGTGGTTGATCGAGGATGAAAGTGACAGGAACTCGACGAGCTAACGAATTGATTGTTAACAGAGGAAACCGCTCCTAAACGTATGTTCCCACTATATCCCACTGCCATTCCTTGAATCGATTGATGTCGCCGTGGGCATTGTCCTGTCCGAATCCGAACTGACCACACCCCGTGCCTGTAGGGAAGCATGTGCGGAGCTGCATCGTCTATACGTGGGACCACAAGTCGTCGGCGGCTTTCTGGGCTGGCATGAAAGTGTATGTTTCTGAGATATCCGGAGGCGATATAAGGGTGAGGGGAGGTGTTGTTCGAATGTGGCTGACACGCATCGGTTCTTCATAGGCAGCCTGTCCTCGCCGACGAGGTCCAGACGTTCAAGGCCCTGATCACGATACACAAGGTTCTCCAGGAGGGTCACCCCATGGTTGTGCGCGAGGCGCAACAGCACTCCAATTGGATTGATAGCTTGATGCGAGGTGTTGGTGGCGATGGCGTTCGAGGTATGATATCCGCACTTGGCAATTGTGCAATGGTCCTCGGCTGGAGGAGTTGCGATGCAGACGGGGAACAGGATATTGACGGCTTTGGATAGGATATGCGCCGCTTATTCGGGAGTACGTCTTCTTCCTTGAGTCGAAGCTAACGTTCCACCGCAACCACCCTGAATTCAACGGTATGTCATCCCCCGTGGAACGATGTTGTGATGTGCGGATGTTTGACAAATGTAGGTCTGTTCGAGTACGAGGAGTACATTAGTCTGAAGTCGATCAATGATCCGAACGAAGGGTGCGTACATACCCGTCTTTGTGACAATACAGATGGATAAGTGTTAACAGGTCTGCAGTTACGAGACTATCACCGACTTGATGGCCTTGCAAGATCAGATTGATTCATTCCAGAAGCTCATCTTCTCGAACTTCCAGTCCGGCACGAACAATGAATGTCGAATCTCAGCGTTGGTGCCCCTTGTGCAGGAGAGTTATGGTATCTATAAGTTCATCACCAGCATGCTGAGAGCCATGCACACAAGTAAGTGTCCCTCATCTTTTGAGCTGCGTTCAATGGCAACTAACTGACTTTTTGCAGCCACTGGCGACGACGAAGCTCTCGAGCCTCTCCGGGGCCGGTATGATGCCCAGCACCACCGTCTCGTCCGCTTCTACTATGAGTGCTCCAACCTGCGCTACCTGACTGGCCTTATCACCATTCCGAAATTGCCGCAAGACCCTCCCAACCTGCTCGCCGAAGATGACGATCGCCCCGCTCTTCCCAGGCGACCCGCAAGGGAAGTGGAAGCACAGCCTTCACCACCACCCAAGGTGGCTGCGGAACCCGAGCCGATCAATGAATTCTGGACCAACGAGGCCAGACGCCAGCAAGAAGAGTATGAGGCAGAGCAGGCACGTTTGCAACAGCAGTGGGAGGATCAGCAGCGCCAGCAAGTCCTTGCTCAACAGCAGGCCCAGAACGATTTCGAGGAGCAGCAGCGCCTCCAGGCAGAGCAGCAACGATTGGCACAAGAGCAGCTTCTTCGTGACCAATACCAGACACATACACAAGGCCGACTGGCAGAGTTGGAGCAAGAGAACCTCAACGCTCGTGCTCAGTATGAGCGTGACCAGTTGATGCTGCAGCAATATGACCGCCGTGTCAAGGACCTCGAGGAGCAGATGAACCACCTGAACTCCAACCTCAACTTGCAGAACGCCTCCAAGGACGAGCAGATTCGATCCCTGCAGGAGCAGGTCAACACCTGGCGGACCAAGTATGAGGCTCTGGCCAAGCTGTACTCCCAGCTTAGACAGGAGCACCTCGATCTTCTGCAGACCACAAAGAGCCTCAAGCTCAAGGCTGCCTCCGCACAAGAAGCAATTGAACGGCGCGAGAAGCTGGAGCGTGAGCTCAAGACCAAGAACCTGGAGTTGGCTGATATGATTCGGGAACGTGACCGTGCTCTGCATGACCGGGATCGCCTGACTGGTACCAACAAGGATGAGCTGGAGAAGGTCAAGCGTGAGCTTCGTATGGCGCTCGAGCGTGCCGAGAATGCCGAACGCTCAAAGGGCACCGAGATCTCATCCATGCTGTCCAAGTATAACCGTGAGATGGCTGATCTGGAGGAGTCTCTCAGAGTGAGTATTCATCCTTCCCGTTTCACTGTCTGATTTATACTGACCGCATAGAACAAAACACGAGCATTGGAGGATATTTCCAGCCGCAACACAGACCGCGATGGCGACCATGACCTGGAGCTTCGCGAGAAGGACGAGGAGATTGAGGTGTACAAGTCCGGCATGGAACAGGCTCTTATGGAGCTTGAGGAGCTGAGAATGGTAAGCAGTGGTCCTGATACCATGGAGTATGTGCATGCTAACCTCGTGTCATTGTAGAACCAAGGCGATGCCGACCACGCACTGGATAGCCAGATTGATACTGTGCTCCACGGCACAGTGGCAAAGATCAACGATATCATCGACTCTGTGCTCCAGACTGGTGTGCAGCGTGTCGACGATGCCCTGTATGAACTGGATTCATCCATGCAGGCTGGTAACCAAAATGCCTCCCCGCCATATGTGCTTTCGCAGATTGAGAAGGCCTCAGCCTCTGCGACCGAGTTCTCAACAGCCTTCAACAACTTCATCGCCGATGGCCCCAACAGTCCCCACGCTGAGATTATCCGCACGGTCTCCATCTTCTCTGGGTCTGTTTCTGATGTGTTGAGCAACACCAAGGGTCTGATGCGCTTCGCCAATGACGACAAGAGCTCTGACCATCTGATGAACGCTGCCCGCAAGTCCGCCCAGGCTACTGTCCGCTTCTTCCGTGGTTTGCAGTCGTTCCGTCTCGAGGGTCTGGAGCCGTTGCAGAAGACTGATGTGGTTATCAACAACAACCTGGAGGTCCAGCGTGACCTGCAGTCGCTGTCGAAGCTGGTCGACTCGTTCGCTCCTAAGAACAGCAAGATTAGTACCAGTGGTGATTTGGGTGACCTGGTCGACCAGGAACTGCTCAAGGCCGCTGATGCCATTGACGCTGCTGCCCAGCGTCTGGCCAAGCTCAAGAACAAGCCCCGTGATGGTTATTCGACTTACGAGCTGCGCATCAACGATGTGATCCTTGCCGCGGCCATTGCCGTCACCAACGCCATTTCCGAGTTGATCAAGGCCGCCACAGAAACTCAGCAGGAGATTGTCCGTGAAGGTCGCGGTAGCTCTTCTCGCACTGCCTTCTACAAGAAGAACAACCGCTGGACAGAAGGTTTGATCTCTGCTGCCAAAGCCGTGGCTGGCTCCACCAACACCTTGATTGAGACTGCCGACGGTGTGATCTCCGGTCGCAACTCGCCAGAGCAGCTCATCGTCGCTTCCAACGACGTTGCCGCCAGCACTGCCCAGCTTGTCGCTGCCAGTCGTGTCAAGGCCACCTTCATGAGCAAGAACCAGGATCGTCTAGAAACAGCCAGCAAGGCCGTCGGCGCCGCTTGTCGCGCTCTCGTTCGCCAAGTGCAGGATATCATCAAGGAGAAGAACCGCGACGACAACGAAGCGGAGGATTATGGAAAGCTGAGCTCGCACGAGTTCAAGGTCCGCGAGATGGAGCAGCAGGTATGTGATTCTCCCGTCCCCCCATGTTCCCCTTGTGGTGTATTTGACCCAATACTGACATTATCTCCTCAGGTCGAAATCCTCCAGCTGGAGAACGGTCTGGCTCGTGCTCGCCAGCGTCTGGGCGAGATGCGCAAGATCTCCTACCAGGAGGATTAAGCAAAGCTGTTCCATTCGCGTTTGTTTTTCACTCTTGACTGTCTTGTGTATATTCCGCATTCCAATTCCGAGGAGTTCAGTCCGTGTCGGTCGCATTTTGTGTTCTTCGATCTGGACCTATTCTCCCCATTCCCGTAGTTAGTCTCTTGAGTTAAATTTCCATAGCGAATGCAAGCAACTTACACAGTCCACTCCAATGAGCGTAGTTCTTGTTCCCATTTTCCCCTGTACTCTGGACTGTATGTTCTCTTGGCCCCAGTAGACGATCCCGTAGCACGCATCTGCATCCTGGTCCGTCGACCGACTCCCTGCATGCCAAGCCTTTCCCCAGACTGTGGAACCTCGGGACGGCTGCGTGGAGATCCGTGGGTCGCTGCACTAGCACCGACTATCAACAAAGAGAATCGAGACGTCACCTCATATCCCAGACAAAGAGGGAGTGTGCAACGACGTCGACGTATTGGTCGTAGCTTCGAGAGGAAGCGGAAGCGTCATGGCGGGGACTCGGTTCGATGGTTCGACGGGTTGACAGGCTCGAGGGATTGGAGCTGGTGGTTATTCGAGTTCTGCAGGTGGTGAAGCTACAAAGAAGCAAGTCAGTCAGAGAAGCACAACACGGCAAGCAGCGAAGAAAATTTACCAGGTTTATGAGCCATGAAGAGGACTCTCCAGTCGCAAGTCTACAAATCTACGAATCGGAGAAGCAGGATTTTGTGCATTTGCATCATATTGACTACCTAGGCCCTAGCTGAAATTCTGTAAATGATCACAACTTATCATGCCCGCGCAGGAAGAAAAGGAGAATTCGGTAGCCTGGAGGGAACGTAGACCGATGATCATCCTCTCTTGAAGATTGCGCGCAAGCAAGATAGATACAAATCATCGATAGGGACATGGTATGACTGAAAAAGGAAAGACGGAAAAGCGCTCACAAAGCAGATAGTGGTACAGGGGAATCGGAAAGCAGAGAGGCAGGGCTGTTTGATTGGAACCTTCACGAGAAACCCTGATCAATGACTGTCCTCTGGCGCAGGATGGCGCAATGGGATAAACAAGAGAGAATGGAATGGATTGAAGTTGAATGATGGCCGTGGATCAAGAAACCTGGTCAGGGATGACAATGAAGGCGCGGCGTTGTAACCTTGAATTCATGCGAGACCCTCATGGACAGCTGGTTGACCGGCAAGGTGGATGCTGTGAGAGGATCTGCGAGTGAATTGTAAGACGTGCATCTTGGATGTTGTCAAGCCGAAAGCCGAAAGTGAACGTCAAAATTAATTTTCCTGCCGGAAGAGCATCTGCTGAGAATCCTTGTCAAGACTGAGCATCTCGTACCAAGGGATTGGTGTGTAGTCCATGTCACAAAAGGTGGTACCGGAAATCTGATCGTTGGCAAGCTGCTGACGCTCATACTCGTTGTAAGAGGCAGGAAGAGGCTCGACACCGTTTGGGCCATAGAGAATTTCATTGTTGCCCAACACATCCATAAAATCTTCGTTCACAACAGCAACGAGATTGCCAGAGTGCAACACAACATCGTCCTCATCTTCGTTCTCGTCCTCATTCTCAACAAAGTTGTTCCGAGTAGGCACGGCACGGGAGGCACGGCGCTTGCGCTCAGAGGGGCGGCGTGGGGTGTACTGGTAGTCAGGGTGGGCAAGGGAGTGACGCTTCTTCAAGTCATCGGCGAGAACAATGTAACGCTGACGGACTTCATCGGACTCGTTCTTCCAGCGGGCACCAAGAATGCGGGCTGATAACGAAATTAGCTGAGAAAATAATGTTATTCAAGCATGAAAGACCCACAGATTTCGTTGTTGGTAATGGCCGGGTTAGCATCCTTCACAGCGTGGTGGTTGGCCTGACGATAGAGAATGAACGAGTTGGGGGGACGTGGGATCTTGGTCGAGCGAGTAGGTATGCGGACAGCGGTATCAGCAACAGCCTGGTGAACGGCCTTGGAGATGCGCTGGTGGTCGCCAAGCTCCAGGGTCTTGCCGCCAACCTTGAGCTGCTCAGGAATCATGTCCTTGGTGAACTCATGGGGGTGAACTCGGTAGCACTCAATGCTGCTGTCGGCCAGAATCTGAACCTGCTTGTTCAGAAGGGCCCTATGATTATATGTCAGTAGCATGCTCAAGACGTTCCAAGAATTAATGACTTACGCAAGGCGCTTGGAAATGACCATAAGGCCCTCCTGGCCGATCACAGCCTCGACAATGTTGAAAGGAACAAAGACTTCGCCATCAGTAGACTTGAGATGAGTGATGGCATCAGACCAAAGGATCTCCACAGCCTGAGCGGGAGTGACTTGGTCCAAGACAGTAGCCGGAACATTAGGAGCTGCCATCTTGAAAGATATCAACGTTGGCAAAGAAGCAAGAAAATGTAAACAAGCGAGAGGTAGGAATGGGAGGAAAGAAGAAGGTGGGGGTAAAAAGGAAAGAAGAAAAGAGAAAGAGAATCAGAGTAATAACCAAAGTGGACGATGCGATGGGCATTTCTTTGTTTGCGAGGCAGCACCAATCAGAGTGCCTCACCCCAATTGGGATTTCTTTGTTTTGTCAATAAAGGGAAATAAAATAAGTAAGATAAACTACGAGAGCAACCTGATTCAAAGTGACTTGGACAGCATGTACCTGTTCAACAGCCAAACCGAACACCCCCAACACTTCTGTGTACATGTGTTCCCATCTACGCTGCTGGGCTGGTCTCCGTAGCGATACGAGGCTGCAGGGCTTTGATAAATCATACTAGGGGCTATCAAGACATACTTATTATATTCAAACATATCAATTTCAAGTATGCCTATAAGATATCGATTTGTGCTACTGCAGACGGTAAGTCAGGAGAAAAACATGGATGTTCTCCACGTGGCACTGCAGATCCGGGGATTAGCGCCTCCACCCACAATTAAGCTTAAAACACATGGTCCATGCACAATAGATTCGAGGTGATTTACCTATTCTCCACTACCTAGAAGCTGCCAATTTTGGAATAACTCGTCCAGTTTCAGCTCATCTGGCTGGGATTACATGGCAGCCAATCCGATCTAACTTGAGGATGTTGGTAAGGTACTTCCCCTGAGGTATCTCCGATTCCAAATTTCCGCAGCAAAATATCATGAGTCATGCCCTAGCGAACAATGGTTTGTAGGAAGCCAATCAGAATATCGGAAAATAAAATAAACATTCACTACGATGGCTGAATAGCGAACAATTCCTGGGCGACCAATTACGACGAGGGAGGATAAAATACAGTTTGCGAAAAGCCGCTCAATGGGAAACAATAGAGAACGATCTCCCAGTCGGCCATTCAAAAACCGAAAAAAAAGGGCCGGAAGCCTCATCAGCAAGGCATCCACAGAGCTTCAGGTTCCCAGAGAACTTTCCCCGATCATGTCTTCCAGGAGAAATGCTCTGAGCCTCCCCAGACAGCCATCGATCTTGTAATAGTGGGCTCCAAGTAGCCCCTTGGGATTGCCGAGAATATACAATAGCGAAACATTTGCATGGACAAGGCAATTAATGCTAGCTACGGGGACACGAGATGAAGAAACCGTGCAATGCGGAGATGCAATCGTAGATATTGCTATTCATATATTGCTATGGGTTACCAAGCGAATCCCTCAATTTGGCACATAAATTTATATCATTGCTCCAGCGTTGTAGCAGACGGGTTCCAATCACTAGCCCAGATAAATGTAGGACACCGCCACTGCGTGCCTTTCTCCTTTACTCCACTAGGACCCAGTGGCCGAGGGCAAATCCAGAACGAGCGCCCGCGATTCATCCCTGGTTTCTTAGTTGTCAAGCTGATGCAGGGCTCCTGGTGTCCGTCACACGGTGGGACGGGCTTTTTAGTAAAAAGCTTCGACCAATCCTCCTTGCTGACGATTGGGTCAATGACTGTATCGTTGTCCATGAGCTTGCTGGATTTAGGTGTCTGGGTAGATGAGTCGTATGTGTGTGTTTCAGTGGGCTGCGATCCGAGGTCTGGAGCTGTCTGGTTCTCTTCTGACGAGGAAGGTGTTTGGATGTTAAGCGGTGTCCCCGAGACAGGGACTGATATTGAGGAATGAGTAGATTCATCGCAGTTCATGACTTTCGGTTTGAAGAACCCCGTCAGTGACTTTTGGCCTGCTGTTGTAGCCCCTGGAGACGCTGTTGCTGAGGACTTGCTGCGTTTCGTCAGTGGAGTTGGAAGAGGTTGCGCGCGCTTGCGAGAAGCTGTATGATTTGATTGGTTGTCAGTTTTGATGGGCGCAGAAGAGCTTTGAACAATTCCACAAGACTGGGATGTTGTAGTTGCGACCGGTGATTCTGGAGTTTGAGCCTCAGATTCTGTAGTGAATGCCACGGCCGAGTGCACCGGTTTCGTTGGAGCACTGGCCGGTTTGCGAGCAAACATATCCTTGATACTGCGGCGCTTATTAACGTCAAACTCTGGCAGTAAACGTCCTGAAGCAGGCAATGCAAATTTGACCGAGTATTCCTGTTGGCGCTCGCCATTTTTGAACATTCCCGGTGGGTTAAGAATGTCTTTGACGTTCACCAGGCCTTCCGGCTGCGGTATGGAGTCTTTGAAGTCGACGAAGACAGGGCAGTGGTCCGATCCCTAAATAGCGATCCATCATCAGCCATCAACCCTGTACCAGCTATTGAACGAACTCTCACCATCAAACCTTCCTGGATATTGGATCCTGAGAGCCAGTCCTGCATATTCAAGCTGCAAAGCACATAGTCGATCCTTGAACCATAGTTTCCTGGCCGAGTATTAAGTTTCTGATCCCAACACGTATACATCCCAGTACGATCTGGATGGAACAACCTGCAGGTATCAAAGAGAACCGGCTCTTCCCTGCCGCTGTCGCGTTCACCGATAACGACACCGTCAGATAGCAGGTGGTTGAAAAGACGCCGAGCAGGGCTAGATATGAACTCCTCCTCCGACGTTGTGCCCTTCCGTATAGCTTCCATCCCATGTGCTGCATCGAATCCCCGTTTTGCAATGTTGATATCCCCAGCCACGATCACGCGTTTTCCCATCGCTGTCAGGTTGCGGACCCGAGAATCCAAGGCATTGAGAAAGTCCATGCGGAAGGTATCTCGACTTTCGTCCCGATTTGCTGGACAGTATACACCAATTAGAACAAAGGCGGGAAACTCCAGAATAACACAACGGCCTTCGGAGTCAAGGGTTGATGCATCGATTCTGGCTCCAGGCCCCGGGTTGGAGTCATCTTGCTCGTCTTCTGAATCAGGCTCTTCAGGATCTACCACTACCCGGGAAAGTTGCTCAGCGGTGGGATATCCACCAATCTGTTGCTCTTTTGGAAGATCGCAGAATGATACCGACGAGTTCGGCGGGCAGAGAACACCAGTGATGCCTTCTTCGGCTCGTATGGGAGCACATGTGGCATTGCGCGTGTATATTACAACACCAGAGTACCCTTTAAACTGTCAGTAACCGGTATAGAATACGCAGCAGGAGCAGCTTGCCTTTCTTAAATCGAGGGAGACTGAAGTAGCAGTCCCAACCTGGCACCAAGACCATGTCATCGCGGAGGTCTTTGCGTTGGATCTTGGTCTCTTGGAGAATGACAATATCAGATTCCAGGGTGTCAAACATGGACTTGGGTGACTCGATTAGCTACTCATATCTGTAACAGGAAAGGGATGGACGCTTACCTCAAACGTGCGCGTCCCTCTCCATGGCTCATAGGAAAACGGATTTCTTGACAAGTAGTGAGCCTTGTATCTTCAGCCTACAGGTGCTTAACATACCGAATACCATTGACTAAGCATGTGTGATTAGCATATGTTTCATCCACTTCCTGTCAACAAATCAGATGGAGCTCACCATTCCACGTCGTGATACGGAATCCCATGCTGAAGGCTAGTGTTCCAACAAGCACAGCAGCATGTCCAGTAGTGAGTGGATAGCCACAACAAAAAAAGCTGCTCAAGTCGTAGCATCGACAGCTTCTGTCGAATCGCGGTGCATACGTATCCCGTGACATAGCTATCACGTGATATAAATGGGGTGATGTCAACTTACATAAGCCGGGAGATCACGGGGATACGCTAAAGGCGGCTTTTGCTTCAACGCACCACCTCCGGTCCACCACCTGCAAAAGAACCCCTTAGCACCACCCACCATGTTCTCTCAGCGCAACATTGCCCGCCTGTCCCAGCGTGCTTCGCAGCAGATGCGTTCCGCTCCGGTCCGCTCGACTGTCCAGCGCCGTTTCAACAGCGCCGAGGCCAAGCCCTCATGGATCGTCGACAACGAGTTCAACCGCGAGAGAGCTGCCGTCAAGCACCACGCTGCTTCCACTAGTGGTGCGTACCCCACTCAATTGATCCATCACCAGGTTATTCCCGGCGGAAAATACCGATCGCTAACCCAATGATTGTTTAGACCTCTGGCGCAAGCTGTCCATCTTGTACGTCTCCAATGGCTTTGATGCCCGCACTACCAGAACAGAAACTAATTGCCCCGCAGCGCTGTCATTCCCTGCCTGATCGGCGGTGGTCTCAACGCCTACAACCTCTGGAACGAGCACTGGGAGCACTGGGAGCACATGCCTCCTATCGAGGAGCGCACCGAGTACCCTTACCAGAACATCCGTGTGAAGAACTTCCCCTTCGGTGACGGTGACAAGGTACGTTCTCACCCGAATTTGCAATAAAGGTGTAAGCTAATCCATATGCGATACAGACCCTCTTGTGAGTTTCAACCCCGCCATACATTATCAATCTCCCTGCAGAACAGTCGGCTCTGCACCGAACAAGTGCAAGCTGACTTGACACCTACTTCTTTTATTCTTACTCCCCACAAATAGCACCGCTAACTGATCTATCTCTAGCTGGAACTCCGAAGTCAACTACCACAACAAGGACAAGGCCACCTAAATGACGCCATTGAGGATCGAGAAACACCTCAGAAACTTTTTGGCAGACCCTCTTTTGCGTGCGAGGGCTGTCTTCTTTGAGTGCATATCATGTGTAAATCTATCTCGCTGTTGTTCTAGGGGTGAAATACAGTCAGATGCTTGGGAAGATGAGGGTCCATTTGACAGAATGAAGCGACGCTTCGTATTTCTTAACATTCATTCGTGCTGCTACTTATTCCTTTTGTCCGCTCTTGGATTCTTTCCTTATATTGATCTATCCGGAATTCAATATCTACTTGGGTTGCCGGATGTGACCTAGCCCAGCAAGTAGATAATGCGCCTCCAACTGCCCACAGGACGGAATATACCAGAGATTGTACCAGAAGGTGATTGGCAAGTCATATGGATGGCTGGCTCGACGAGTGGCTTCAGTCCCTGTTAGCTTGACCGGATGCCTGTAGGATTGTTGCGCTTTGCATTATTTGATATTGAATTGTTCAAGGGGACAATTGAAAGCCTTAATGGCGGTTTTCTATTACCCCTGTACTAAGCAAATGGTTAATCAAATAATTTAGATCGAAGAAATCACTTGAGTATCAGCAATATCTACTTCCTGTAGAAGAAACGCCTTTCGGGAGAATAACCAAGCAAGTTGCAGTCCACCACATTGGTTTTTGTTCTGCAGTGCGAGCCACCATCTGTTTCTGAGAAAAAGAAAGAAAAAAAAAAGAAAGAAGAAAGTAAAGCAAGTCCTCAAATGCCGAACGAGAATCAATCTGCGCACAAGGAAGAATCTCGTCAGGAATCACCAAGCAATCCGCTGAAGGTCACTTGAGACCTTCCATCCATGCGCGCGGCAAGCTCTAGTGTAAGCAGCCACTGCTTCGCCAACCGAATAGTCAGTCTTGGAAGACCCAAGTAGCAAACGAGCAGGTTTGGGGTCAGTGGCAGTAAGAGCCATGCGAACCTGCAGCAGGACACTCTCAATCGAAGCAGAAGGCAACCAGCCAGAATGGGTGAGAAGCTCCATGCACATCGCGCCGCCGGCCGTAACGTGTCCGCCACCCCCAGCAGCAAATTCAAGGAAGCGAGGACGGATGACCCGCACGAATGGCGGGTCCATTGGGAACTGGGGAGGGAATCGAAGCTCGAGGACGATGCTTTTCAAGTTGGCAGCTTTGAGATCCTTTGCGAGTGGGAGCCCTGGGTCGAAGGTGTGTAGTTCCACGATCCATTGGTAGACTGTTGTAATCAGGTTGACGTCGACGTACCAGCCCAGTTCGCTGAGTGGGACTTGTCCCTGGACTTTGATGGTTGCGTTGAGATGCTGCTGGAGCATCTTTGTCGCTGGCATGGTGGCATACTGTGGTGGGTTGAGCAGAGACAAAGTTTCCTCCGTCAGGGTTCCAGGTCGGAAATCAGTCTTGGGATCAACGGGTGTGGAGCTTGCTTGTGAGCTTCCTGTTGGCGTGTCTTGCATTTCGTCGTCTGAGAGAAGGATTGTGATATCTTCTATATCGGTTTCGATGCTGTCATTATCATCGTTGTCGTTGTTGTAGCTGTCTTTGGTGTCGTTGGTGTCATTATTGTCATTATTGTCATTACTGTCATTATTATTGTTATTCTCGTTGCCATCAACGTCAATGGGATGATTTTGAGTGTGTCCGAGTAAGAATTTGCGCCTTTTGGGTGGTGCAGCAAAGTCAATAACCACAGGCGTATTTGGCTTTTCTGTCGCAACTTGAAAAGTTCGACCACGATGGCCGCTTAGTGCCGAGATTGGTATCCTGATGAGTGTTCCATCGGGGCCATGAACACGACAACGAGGATCCTGTTTGTAAATGAAGCTTCCAGTTTGGTTGGTGTTTGATGGCTTAGATGTTGACTTCGACCCCTCGGAGGGGCTGATGAGCTTGACGAAAAGGTATCTTGGTTGGATCCAGTCTAAATTTTGCACGACATAGTGTGGAGTTTGAGACACGAAGTCGTTGGGAGAATTGACAACTTCGTTCAACGAAACCACTGTCATGATGTCCATTCGGTTCTGGGGCCAAGTGCCAGATGTATGGCGATTGGTGTATCCCAACGAAGTGTGGAAGGTATTGGACATGTAGACTCCATTGCCACAGGAACGGCCATTGATCACTCGTTTGAAATGAAGACCTTCGCGGAGGATACTGTGCCAGTTATGCACAGGGCTCCCATGCCAAGCGAAGAGCGTCGGGTGCTTGGGTTTGGTTTTCATGGACACGGAATTGACAGCATCCACAAATCGCTGCTCCTTGTCGGCGGCGCCCTGCACAAGTCGAAACTGGACATAGTCTTCCATGCCACGCACTTGGTGACGAGTCTCCTTGTTGTCCATTCTAATGAACGATCGATTCGATGCAACGATCCATCGTAACAGGTCCAATGCGGCGGGAGAAATCATTTCTTTCCATGAAGAGAGAAGCCTTTCTTTTCCATACTCGCCGATAAACGCCTTCATGTCCTCGATTTCTGGAAGCGAGCTCAACAATACAGAGATCATAGCTTGCTTTTGTGGGGCAGGCAAATCATCAAAGTTTGTGTTATAGATCACGAAATTCACCTTTTGCGGCTGATCTATCAGGTCTGTTGCCTGAATCTGACGACCGAGGGCGATTGGTAGCGAAATTCGAATATGATTCGAAGATTCGCCGACTTGGTCAACGCGGCAATGCCAGTTTTCCCTCCATAGATCCTTATCAGTAGAGGCCTCGGGGCGAACGATGGCAATCCAATCACCTTCTTTGACCTGAGGTGGTTTGTCTGTGTAAAGATCAAGCTTTGATGCAGTCAATCGCCCGACAAGCAACGGACCAGATTTGGGGTCCTTTCTCGAAAGCATTTCGGCGGGAACACGAAGCGCAAGACCGGTTGGGAAATCTTCAAGAAGCATCGATGTAGCTCGTGCGTATGCCAGGCTGATCAGCAAGTCGACGACAAAGGGCTGCGAGCAGATCTCATATTCCAGACCTGGACCCATGTCCATTGCCATGTATTGATACAAGCACAGACCACTTGAGCAAACATACGGCTTAAGTGCCTCGAAAGTATCACCGGTCTTGCAATGGCAGACAAGGCAAAACTCTGTGCATTTGACAAAATGACGCAGGGTAAACTGCATGGCAAGAAGAGGCAAAGACAGGACATTCATATTCTGATGCATCTCAACCATATGATCAGCCGCAAGAAATGTTGGCGTTGAAGTAGCCCAGCTGTCCGGCTGACGATATTCATCTGAAATCGTATCAAAGTCAACGAGGATTTTGCCTTGGTTGGTGTGGAAGTATAGTTCGGCTCCCGTCCATGAAAGTCCATGCTGTACCCGAAGTCCGATTATCTTCAGAAGTCGTTCTTTGAGAAGCGAGTTGATCGATCTTCCGATGAAGAGCGGTCTCATAGGGTGACCTGCGAGTGTATTGTGGGAATCGGTGTTCGTGTGCTTGGCCGTTTGAGCATGTGTGCTTTCAATGGCCTCCAGAGCATACTCCAGAGATGGTTTGTATGAATCGCAAAGCCCAACGTGCATCTGAACGAAGGTAGGTTTTGACTCGCGCGCCGCCTCGAAGATTGTTTCGAGATCAAGGTAGGTTGGCCGATAACGAATCAGCAATACCAGGTACTCCGAGGGACGGACGTTCCATGCATCCATAGCCTCCTCGGAAATTCTCAGTTTGGCAATGCGACAGGAGACAGAAACGATGATATCCCCTTGTAGTGAGCCCAGGTGTCCCACCTTGAATCCCGCATTCTTGGCCGCAAGCAAGTCCCGGCGGATCTTCTCTCGTATTACCTGCTCATTTTCAATTCCCACGGGAAGAAAGTCGGCGGCTTCTTGAGCTTCCCAGTCTGAGTCACCATATTCAGAGACCAGGTCCTCGTCGCTGAAACCCAATCCATCATCTAGCAGACTGGATGTGTCATTGGGGTCAACGATGGTATCGGTAATGACATTCTCAATGCTACCCAGCATATCATGGATCGTTGAGCCTGTGAAGAAAGAGACACAGTTCTCAACGGCTGAGGTGACAGCCTTGGGACAATCTTCAGACGTCGAAAAGATCAGGTAGCTGTGATCTTTTGGGTAATCATGAGAATCTGTAACTGGGTCAGTAAGATGTTTTGAAAAATAAATGCACATAACATAACCAACCGGATAATATGACCTGGAACTCAAGCTCAAGGTTTGTCCCAGGTAATTTGAACATAAAGGAGACCGATCCTTCATATTCCCCAGCCTTAACATCTGTTATGCTGGAGAAGGTGCCAGGGATGGCAGCCACCTCGAAATCCCTCAAGAAGTCTTTTCGTGGCATGATGACGAAGGGTCAAATGCGCGGACCTGAGAGTTCTTGATTGAAATGTGACAGGCGAAGACCAACCAAGGTAAGAAGCGAAAGGTCAGGGAACCCGATGAAAAGAAACAGGCCCAGTGACAAACATGAGCAGAGATAGTTGTGGAAGAGAAGGTAGAGAAAAGAAAGTGAGTATTAATGAAGTAGAAATCAACACAAAGCCCAAGAAGTTGGAATATGAGGTACGGCGGAAGCCCCCACATCGGTCGATCAGCCGGGCTTGGCGCTTGCTGCCTGAGGCGGTTCTATACTCTTTTTTGACTCACTTGGATCACTACACGTCATTATTCATGTTATTGTATGTGATACAGTGATCCAAGCTAGAATGGTACCGATAATTCATGATAGAAGACCTCAGCAAGACCGATATTCCCAAATATATACAGCTGAAAATGTCCGAACAGGGGGTATATACTATTCCTTCAGCCTCTCTAAGTCCCTCTCAGCCATAGGCCGATTAAACAAAAAGGCCACGCTAACCAGCCCCTTCCCAATGGCGCAAAGGAGAATAGGAAAAGTCGAACTAACCTCACGCTTCGCAAAAGCACCAACAAAACAGCCAGCGGTCAACATAATCAGAAACATAACCCTTCGATTCCTCAGCCGATTCTTCAACTTGCCCAAACACGGATCAACAACCACATCAATGAACGCAGCTGTCGCCATAGCAGTAGTAATTTCCGTTATCTTCAACGACCGACTCATAGCAACCTGCCCACCAGACGAGAAAGCCAAACAAGCAATAACAGCCATAGCAGCGGGACCGTCACGGCGAATGGGAAAACAATACTGTATAGCGACAGCCGTGAAGACAAGAGCGGTTTGAATAAAATTACTGATAAGGAGCCATAGTCGTCGCCGCACACCGATATAATTCCCTAGTTGACCCATAACGAAACCGCCTGCCACGAAGTGGCTCAGACTTACCCCGATATTGGGGAAACTGTATGCATTGTTGGTCAGGCCTGCTACGCCAATTGCGAGGAAGAGTGTGTTTCCTGTTTGGTTGGAGGCGAAGCAGGTGTAGTCGGGCCAGGCAGCTGCGTCTTGGATGCCCGTTGCGAAGGAGAGGAGTAGTAGTTCGCATTCGAGGAGGAGGTCCTCGCGGATATCTTCCATTAGGAAGTCTCGTAGCCGGGATTTGCGGGGTTTGTTAGTTAAAGGTAGTGTGTCGTCCATTTTGAGATTTGCTACTGATCGATGTTAGTTTGTGATGCAGTCTAGCAAGTTTGTCTTATACTCACGGTAACTCCAAATGACCCACGGTTAGTGAGAGCAGATCGCTGATCAACACGATCTTGTGATCTTTGGGTCTACAATATCGAAGATCTAAGCACGTTCGTCTCGGGTTCCGGTATCAAGATCAATGAATATCAACGAGCTACCAGTTGGACTGAACTGAACCACGCCGAATGTCCTCAACATAACGAACGCCATCAGCTTGGCATCCGACTATATACATGTGAATGGCACTCAATTCCTTGAAAAAAGATCAAACCCTACCGACATTCCATGCTGACGTATATCCATCATTCCAAAGGAAGGAAGAATTCCAGGCCAGCAGCGTCGAAGATCGACGGTTGTGGAGTTCAGCAGGGTGTGCAGTATGTGTGGCTTTGATATCCAGGCTAATCTGGCGTCTTTTATGGGTTGATGGGCTATCAGTGATGAAATCTAATTCGTGGCCTTGTTTCTGTTCGCTCCACGTATATCGGGCTTCCACCCCAGAGCTTACTTGTATACAGTAACTGCTGGGACATGCCAAGGCTGAGACTTGATCATCGTTTTAATATAGGCATTTGGACTAACTGTTACTGTCGAAGGTATGTATGTCTACGTTATGGGAGATTCTTATCAGTTCGATGCGTTGGGATCGGGGCTTGCTTGCATCGTCATTCTGAGATAATGGTATAAGTAGAGAGTTATGTCGGGCAATAAACGCCATTCTGTTATACAATTGGAGGACTGCCTAGGTAGAAAGTATATACACATGAAACTCAACGCAAGCGCCTTGAGAAAAGAAAGCACCAGCAGATAAGAACTCCAACTCCACACCAGACCCTCACAAACCTATGTGCAGGTATACAGTCCCAATAATTAAACGAACAAGGAACTATTGGGAGCAAGAGTATCCAGCCCAGACTCACCCTCCAAGAGCGGGAAGAGTCTGCGAATGCGATCCTCAAGAATAGCATCCTCAGCCTCCCAGCGTCTGCGATCAAGAGTCTTAGCCTGAGCACGACGCTCACCACCAAACCAAGCACTCTTGGCCTGCTCTCTGCTCTCCTGCTCTTCCTTCCGGGAACGAGCAACTAGGGAAGAGACCATAGTTTTCCAGTTCTCCAGACCAACCTTGACACACTGCGCACAGCGAGTGCGGGCATCGCGGTTGCCGGAGTTTCCAAGGTCAAGCATCGTGGACTCGGCCATATCGACAGCATCCCGAGTCCAGGCGAGGCCTAATTCTTTGTTTGAGGAGGCGTAGAGGATCTCGCCGATGTAAGTCATTAGACCTGCTTCTTCGCAGGCAGAAGCGCTTGTGCGCTGTGGGGGCTTATCGCCTGATGGGAGAGGTTCGGGGTAGGTAACGGGGACGAGGACGTTTTTGATTGATTTGAAGAGGGAGGTGAAGATGTCGTTGGTATTTTTGTGAGGGGATGGGAAGGAGGGGAGGCTGAAGTCTTCTGAGATGGGGAGGTTGCGGCGGGCTTGAAGGACTGATGTGAAAAGGGAGAGAGCTATTGGGAGGTTGCCTTGGCGGGCGTTGTGGACTGCAAGAGCTGTAGAGACACGGAGGAGGTTCTCTGATGGTAAATCCCCACCCTTGCTGTTCTTCAGAACTCCGTTTTTCATGTCCACAACCTTGCTGACGTCTCCTTCCAGTCCACCAGCGGCAATGTCCAAGGCCCAGGTGTACATGTCACCTGCTGTCTGGCCGAGACCCTTGAAATCAAGCCAATCGGCATATGCCAAAGCAGCGTCGAGTTTCTGCCTTGTATCAAAGCCCCTAGTCGTCAAGACCTTCATATAGAAACTCTCCGGAGACGGAGAAGCCTGCTCGCAGTCCTCCTCATGCGGCACCTTCTTCTGACCAACAGGCATAGGCTTCGGCCTAGGGTTGGACGGCCCAACAACATACTCTGCGGGGGCAGAGATACGCTGCTTGCGATCCGTCAACCATCCATCCAAATTCTCAGCAGCTTTAGCAGCGCCCATGAGCGCCTGGAAATATCCACGACGCCAAGGCTCACTCTTCGCCGAAACATCAAGCCCAGTCCGGCCAACACCTTCAACCAAGAATCCGCCCTCGTCCTGCTCGATAATGCCCTTGCCTTCAATCTCAGGATCTTCCAGACGCTCCAGCAACTCACGCAAATATCCAGCAACCATAGGCCAATTGGTCATAAGCTGACCAATCTGTTCAGGGTTCTGCTGTGCCTGCGCAGAGCGCAAACACCAGCGACTTTTCCAAGACCATTCCGGCGGCGTGGGCCACGAATGTTCAATATCTTCTTGGTAAACGCCGAGCTTGACGACGGAGAAAAGGACGAGAATGGCGTAGAACGACAAGCCAACCTTGATACCGCGCGATAATCGGCGCTTATAGTGTTCACGACTTTCGGTTGAGATCAGACGGCCGAAATGTTGACGAAGGTGGATTGATAGAGGTGGGAGTGGTCGGGCTGGCGCAAGCGGTGATAGGAAGGGTAGTTGGGGTCGACCTTGCGCCGGAGAAAGAAGTTGTAGGCGTGTGCGTTGAGTGAACGGCCGAAGGTGGACGTTTGGGCCAGGGGTCCGAGGTGGTAGCACCGGCCGGATATGGCTCTGTATACGCCCAATAGCGCTGCGAGGTGGCAACATTGTTGGATTGTTGAAAAGCAGTAGTGAAGCCTCGACGACCTGGGGATCCGATATGCTCGTTTGTCTTGTTTGCTTGGCACGTGACCTGCACCTGCCGACCTTAAAGTGACCGGCGAGAATCCAATGCCACTTTCCAAGGATTTCACACGAGATGAGTGTCTACGATTGGAGCAAAGTGTGAATCAAGAAATCTTCGATAAACCGAAATCAAACGTCTATTGGCAAAGTATCTAAGCCAGGGGAATCCAAATAAAGCCCACTACCAAAAACCAGTACACATTTCTATGCACAAGAGACCAAAAACTACTCCAGTAAATTCCATCCAATCAGAAAATAGTTTACTGACGCTCCAGGAAGCCCTGGCTCTCGAGAATGAGAATGATCTCGTGGACGATGCTACGCACGCTCTGCTTGGAGAAGTCGACGACGAGGTCAGCCTTCTCGGGAGTCTCATAGGGGTCATCGACACCAGTGAAGCCCTTGATCTCGCCACGGCGAGCGGCGGCGTAGATACCACGCTTGTCGGTCTTCTCGCAGTGCTCGAGGGGAGTAGCGACGTGAACCAGGAAGAAGGAACCAGCCTGGGAGACGGCGTCACGGGCGTACTTGCGGGAGACTTCGTGGGGAGCGATGGGGGCAGCGATGACGGCGGCACCGGCGCGGGTGAGCTCGGTGGCGACGAAGGCAATGCGCTGGATGTTGGTGTGACGGTCCTCGCGGGTGAAGCCAAGCTCGGAGGAGAGCTCGTGGCGGACGGTGTCACCCAGCAGCAGGGACACAGAGCGGCCACCCTGCTGGTTCAGGGTAACCTGGAGGGCACGAGCAATGGCGTCCTTGCCGGAGTTCAACAGACCGGTAAGGAAGATGGTGAAACCCTGGGCGGCACGAGGGGGGTTGGACTCGCGCAGGATCTTGACAACCTCGGGGTAAGAGAACCACTCGGGGATGTGAGCGCCGGAGCGCAGACGGCGACGGAGCTCGGTACCGGAGATGTTGAGGGTCTTGACGCCAGCGGGGACCTGGTCAACGGGACGGTACTCGTCGGTGTCGGGGAGGTATGTAACCATCTGGAACTCGACGACCTCAATGCCGAGCTCGTCCTTGTACTTCTCGACGGCGTGCTGGGCATCGTAAGGACCGTAGAAGTCCTCACCCTTGGAGTTGGAACCAGGACCGGCGTGGTCACGGCCGACAATGAAGTGGGTGGCACCATGGTTCTTACGGATGATGGCGTGCCAGATGGCCTCACGGGGACCACCCATACGCATAGCCAGACCGAGCAGACCCAGAACGGCCATGCCGTTCGGGTAACGGGGGAGGAGAGCCTCGTAGGCGCGGACACGGGTGAAGTGGTCAATGTCACCGGGCTTGGTGAGACCGACGACGGGGTGGATCAGGACGTTAGCCTGGCGAGAGCGGGCCGCGCGGACGGTAAGCTCACGGTGAGCACGGTGCATGGGGTTACGGGTCTGGAAAGCGACGACACGGGACCAGCCCAGCTTGTCGAAGTGGACGCGCAGCTCCGCGGGAGTGTCTGAGGTTATATTAGTCCAAATCCCAGTCACAATCGGAATTCCAACATACAGCGGAGAGCGACATAGTCGTAGTGGTTCAGCTTGTTGACAGCCTCGACCTTTCCACCAATGTAGAACTCCTCAACGGTCTCGTTCAGGTACTTGATGGCAGGGTGCTCGGGGTCACCGCCGAAGACGAGCTTAGCCTCTCTGGCCCTAATCAGGGGGAAATTCCACGTCAGCGAGCCCCACTAAAAGCACAAGCCTCAATGGGCTTATACATGCGTAACGCTCGAGGATTGCGACACCAAAACGCCACGAATGCTTTTGGTCTCTCAATATGGAAAAAGCAAAAGCACTGGGTGTGTTCCAGGGATGCATCTAACGATCGCCAATGCAGTCCCGAGACTCGAAAAGCAAAAAGGTCCGAAACTCACTTGTCGGGGCGGTAGATGTCGTCAATGGTCAGGATGGCCAAGTTGCGGTCGTCACGGAAGTCACGCAGGGTAATACGGGAACCAGCCTGGAGCTTGTTCTCGCTGATAACCTTCTGGCTGGCATCGAGGGTGATGGGCATGGAGAAGACGTTGCCATCGGCAAGGCGGTTGTCCTCACAGACGCTATATGCACATCATCAGCATTATGCAATCTTTGTGCAGAATGACCGGTCTCATTCCAATGGCTCATAATACATACCCGTCATAATCGGCCTGGTTCATGAAACCTGCATGAAGATCGGCGTTAGCGATTGCCCCTCCCAAAAAAAATTACAGATCCAATCCCGCCACACCACCAAGCGGTTCCAAATAATCAATTGAACTTACCCTCGAGAGGAGAGAAACCTCCGTTCATGATCAGCTCGAGATCACACAGCTGGCGCTCGGAAAGCACAACAGCGGGCAGGGTCTCGGCCTCAGTGGCGAGCTCAGCCTGGCGGGGAGCATCGCGGGCGAGGAGATCCTTCAGGACACCACCGTGGGGAGTGTTGGCCATTGTGTAAGAAAGGATAAAAAAGAACTTTTTGAAAGTCTCCCTGAAAATGGAAGATAATGTACAGAAGGGAGTGGAAAGAAAGGAAGGGGAGAGCCAGTGACTTTATGAAATTCTCACGGAGGGGCCACGACATGGCATCAGTCGTCAACAGTGGAGCATGGGGGGGCTTGGCTTGGCCGATTCCGCCATCCAGAACAAGTAACCAGGTGTCTATCAACTTCCATTTCCTTGAATTGCAGGTTTCATTTTTCCACTGTTCGTTCCAGGGGACTAAGATCCATTTCTATGGTTTCACTTCCTCTATTTTCTATCTACACGTGGTCCCTTCATCCCCTCTAGCTCTACTTTGCTCCTAACTGTACCACAGGTTTCCATATCTCCGATGTCTCCGAGGCGGAATGGTGTACGTACTCGTAAATGGCGGGGATCTTCTGGATTTTCAGGGGGCGGCATATTCTTGGCCCACTGGATAGTGTTCCTCATCATAATGTGTGCTGTAAAGCATCAATTCCATCCCAGGTCACCCAAAGTCTCTATACAAGTTTATACATCGAGCGAACAAGAAATGTCTCAGCCCAGCCTTACGCCATTCTTCAAGGTCACGTGCTGCAGCACGCAACCTCCACTGTCAATCACGACATTGACCCGTCCCAATCAGGTAAGGATCGTCTTGGCATTCTACCTAAAACCCTAAATGCCGCAATCTCTACATGGAACAGCTCATCTACTGAAGTACACAGAAGTACAGAAGTACATATTACAATCAATGATAACATACAATACCACTATATTACATCAATTACTCACTACCTATGTACAAACTTTTCCACCTCTTCCTCATCTCTCACTGCGCCGTCACCGTACTGTTAGGGAGTGTGATGGTCAAATTCTTAAAGTCCAGAGTAAACGCACCCTCCTTCATCGAAGGATGGGTGGCATTCGTATAAGAATCAATTAGGTATCCCTGGATATGATCCCCAGAGGCCATAGCCGAATGAAGCGACCCAGTCTTCTGCAGAATGTACAGCACAGCAACCTGGGAGAACTCAACCACTTCTGAAGGAACAGCCGTCGCAGTCGCAGTAGATGCGGCAGCAGACACCTCGGCGGTTGAAGAGGGCTGGAAATTGATCTTGGTGGCTGTACCGGTGGCCGTGGAATCGGGTGCATGGTCTGGTTTGGTGGCTGACTTGCTTGTTGCTGCGTCGTCGTACAAGATACCGTTGACAGTAGCTTCGGCGCGAGATGCGAGGACGGGTGTTGGGCCGGAAGTCACGATAGAAGAAGAAGCGTGGTTCTTTTCGGATGGGATTGAGTCTGCTAGCATGTCGAGAGAACGACGGCTGTTGCTGTTGCTGGTACTGTTGGTAGTCTGAACATCACTGAAAGCAACTAGCGCATTCTCCGTCTTGCATGATATATTGTTCATGCTGAAAAGGGCCATGATAGTGTAGGCGTCGAGAGTGATATCGAACTTCTTCTTAGACTCATCGAACAAATTCGCGAGTGAACTGCCCATGGTTGCATTCTTGGTCGAAGCGCCGCTCAGGATGGCGTGAGTGGTACAGCTACCGTCATTCTCAACGGTGCATTGCGAGCCGGTATAGCCATTCGAGCAGACGCATGAGCATTCGCTGCCACTCGAGACACTAATGCCTCCATTCTTGCAGGGGTTTCTGTTTGCACAGGCTGCGTCTTTGTTCGCCTTTTCGCGAGGGACGGCGATAAGGAAGACTGGCAGAAGAACTGCAAGGATGACGATGATGAAGATGATGATGCAGAGAATCACGAAGACCTTGCGGGACATTCCGCAGCAGGTCTTCTTGCGGTTGGGGGCGTTTGGCTCGTCGTCGTTGGAATTGAGTTGCTCGACGTTACGCAGGTTTGAGCGGCCGAAGAAGATAGGCCAGGATCCACGGCCTTCGGGAGTCTGTAGGCCTGGTGGAGGGAAGGACGCGAGCATATCTGACAGGGAGCCAGAGTTGCGGCGGCGCTTTTCACCATTTCCTAGACATACGTTAATATTCTCGGATTGTATATCCATACACAGAGACAGGATTGTAAACTCACCCATCGCAGACTTAAATCCTGCCTCACCACCTGCAGCCAAGTCAGCCCGGCTGGCAGTCCTCCCATGGTCCAAGTTCGACGCAAGCTTCGTAGCACGACGAATCAAATCAGACAAGCTTGAAAGACTTCCACGAGCCTCTGCGTCCCGCAACGCACCCATGTTCAGAGCAGGAGGCTTGCGACCTCCGGGTCTCTTATCGCTCATAGTAGGTGCAGCTCTAGGCAGATCCCCACCGAAGACCTCAATCTCCTTCTGTAGAGCAGCACTGTAGGAAGAATTGTGTTGTTCGCGCTGGGTAAAGGGTGGTTTTTCCGGGTCAATGCCGTTCAAAGAGTCACTCGATGCGGTAGATGTAGACGCCTTTCGTAGATTGCTTGGTGGATAGAGCATTTGGTTGGCGGCAGCTCCCGCTCCCACACCAGCGGCTGCGCCTACAACTGCAGCCTTGTTTGAGTGCTCGTTTGGGGTGGGTGGTGCGTCTGGAATAGAAACAACAGACGCAGGATTGGACTTGAGGATCGTGCGCATTGTTGGCTTCCCACGCTTTCCAAGACTAGCACTTCGGACAAGGGTTGCATTTTCCTCTTTGGGACTTGGGTGAGGCTCGTCATCGTCTGATTCTATGTCAAGGTATGCACCCAGGATCTCTGATTCCGGAGGGCCAGAGCCCCAACTAGACGGGATCGCTCGGCTGGATGCGAAAGAGCCCTTGGTGAAACGGGGATCGGGAATATCCTCCGGAATGGGAGCCACGGACGATTGAGCTCGAGGGGGTCGTCGAGCATTTGGAGGTGCGACCAGACCTGCTGTCCGTTGGAAAGGATCTTGGGAAACATGGGGTTCAAGCGGTGGGATTGGAGGAGGGAATGGTGGCACATCTGGAATTGAAGCCGTCGAGGAGGCGGTCGATTGTCTGAACAAGTCATCGGTGGCAATCGAGATGCGAGGAGTCATGTCGACTGTACTAGTGGGACTAACGGGGGGCTCGGCCTTCAAGGGCCGCCGAGGTTGCAACGGCGGAGGCCGCTGCAGCTGTGAAAATGATCGGGGAGGCCGTGATGTAATGTTTGAGCTTGCTTCTGAGTCCTGGCCATCCCGTTCTGAATAGATTGACGGTGAGGGAATTTGGCTCTGGCGCGAAGGCATCTCACTTGGATGTGGCGGTCTTTGTGGAGGAGGTCCTTGCGGGAGCAAATACCTTGGATGGTGGTTGATTGGATTTGGCGGTAAGCCTGAGTCAGGCAGAGGCCATTGTGTCCGGTGAGAAATGTCTCTAGGCAGAGGTGACTGTCTCATCTGGTTGGATGGCGATGCTCGTTCTGGACGCACGCCAGCCTCAAGCAACTGTCTGGCGTGCTTGACTGACCCTTTCCTGTCGAGATCCCCGGACGGACGAGGACCCGGTCCGTAAGTTGGTGCACTCATTTGGTTACTTTGTTGATATGCCAAGTCTTGGGTTAAGTGTTGAGCAGGATCTCGTGTGTTGTTGTTGTTGTTGACGAGAGGTTAGGGCTTGCAGTACATCAAGCAACTTGGAACTGCGGCTCAGTAGAAAGAATGTTTTCATCCCCTGATTAAGAACTGAAAAGGAATGATAAATGGCTCGATACCCTGATCGAGTGAAGAATGAGAGAAAAAGAGGCTTTGAATAGCGAAAGAGAGGAACGGCGACAGCTTGAAGCAAGTGTCTAATAGAATGCGGATAGGATGATCGACCAAAGACTTGATAACCACAGGATCAAGCTTGAATCGCTAAAGAAAGGAAGGGACATTCAATGCCTCTGTTGAATAAGGTCAGATCAACCTATCCCAGTGTTTTTCAAGGCTTACCACTGCATACCAATAAAAACGAGAGAACTGAATCGCTAGTATCAAACCGCGTTCAAAAGGCAAACTGGCGTTCCATTACCCCGAGAAAGGGAGAACAAGACACAGTCAAAAGAAACGAGCCTCCAAAGAAAAGAAACGAGGGGGGCATCTCCTGACGGGGGCCCTGACACACTCCGGCACTATCTAAGACCCCGGGCCAGAATAGATTAAACGGGAAAGGTTTTGCAACCGAGGTGGAGGCTGGTGCAACTAATGTTTAAAGACATGCTCCGTGTAATATAACAGCCACATCAATACCCATATCACAGAGCAGAATCCTGCATAAACGCAGTGCTGACCGACTGGTCGGCTCTCACGACCAGTCGAATTTGCAGAGAAGCAAGCATCCGACAGTTGATGGACCGTAAATTCAGGAAAATGGAGAGCTAAACATGAGACTCTAGGCGAATCAGCCGACAATGATGGGGCCAAATGCACGAATCACACTGTCAGATCTCGAGGATGTTGCGCCAGTGGGGTCAGTTCCAGGAGTTAGTCCTGGACGCTACGTCTCATATTAAGAGTGGGCTCCCCCTGGGCCAAAGCGGGCAACCTGAAACTTGAGTAAACAATCAGAATCTGACGTATGGTCAAGGTGTATACTGTAACGTTAACTTAGATAACGAGAAGTGGTGTAAACAGCGTTGGAATATAACAGCTCCAGAAGATTGGAGAAGTGTAATCGGCTCCAGCGGCTCGGGGATTTTGTTCATTGTTAGCGATGGTCTGGGCTTGGCGGGACGGATCTACTTACTATCTGAGTATGTCTAGTGTGTTAGATCAGGAACATTCACTATGTCTACCCTATAAATATTCCATCAATCGCCCCATATACCACAATTGGGCATATAAACCGTGAATGGGGCTTGAAACCGAGGGCATCCACCGTTCGCATACATGTCTTTCGGTGGAGCACTTCTGGCTCTCTAATTTTTGATTGCTTTTACTATGCATTCGGTCACATCTAGTAAGATAAAATAATAGCCCAGTTTGGGAACAGGCCTGTGTGACGGTTAACGTCAACTCTGCTTCAGCTGATCATTTGGTACCACGTTGAACAAGATCATGACGTTCCCCTAAAACTTCAGGTACCAGCTGGGCCCGCAGCTTCGTTATTTGCTCCTCCAGCGTCCGCATTTCAATTGTCGTACTAGCCAATTCAGGGACCTCGGTGTCAATCGCATTTGCGAAAGAGCGCTGTGCCCGGCGCAGTGACTGGGGCACTAGGATTCCATACCAATGGAGTGGATCATCAGAATGGAACTTCTTGCGGCTGGCCTTCGGCTTCTTCTTCTCGGTCGTTGGACTGCCGTCCTCGGAAGTCTCGGGAGTTTCTGGTGTTGTTTGTTTGTCCGCTACAGTCTCTCCTGTTTCGGGTTGGACACCCTTCACGGGGTCGGAGGTCTCAACTTTCTTCTCATCTATATCTGCTTTCGGTGGAGGACTGGGTGTGGACTCGGTAGCGAACTTGTATTCAGAGGGTAGCGAAGCAGCACTCTTGTTCTCCGAATCGTTGGTGCATTCGTCCGCAATGTTTTGTTCGGGTTTGATTGAGCTGTCGATTCCAACGAGTCAATAACTGATAATATGCAATGGAGTCTGTAGCATTACATCTTCCTTGTCGCTTTCATGCGCTCGTCGTAGAAGTCAGGCCCATAGCGGCGGCCAGGAGGACACGAGAAATTGGCCTGGGCGAGGGCGAAGAATCCCTACTGTATATCAGCCAACTGTCGCGTAAACCATGGCCAAGAAGCATACCGAGGACAACTGTTTTGCTAGGCCTGTTTGCAGTTTCTGCTGCTTGTCCAGTAGGTTCAAATATTGCTCAAGAAGCGTATCCAACGATTGAACCAGATCCGAGGCTACGGGCTTCGTCTTTGCTTCAGGAGCCTCCGAGCCTGGTCGGGAATCCGGTGGTGTAGGTATTTGAGTCATCGCGACAACAATACAGACTGAACAAGACAGACAATGCAAGTTACAGTCGAGCGGCGTGGTGATCAGAGGAAAGCCCGAGATACGGGAAACGTGGATCAAAGGAGCTCGGCCCCGGTAACTCCGTCATTCTCTCCGACGCAAAAGAATTTCCCGCCCTTCAACCAACTCTGGACTCACTTCAGCCCACTGTGCTTTCTTAGTTATAAGAGACTGTGTTGCAACATATCAATTGTGACAACCTTGTGTGGGTTGATATTGTTTCCCCGGATCTTCGCGCTCCTGCAAATCCGAACCGCCACCTCCGATCACGACAGTTGCGCCCAACCCCCGTGAACCTCACCACCTCGGTATTTCTCGACGAGCATTACACGTATCTTCATCTCCTACCGAACCTCTGTGGCATTTTTGCTGCTTCCGTACCGCCGTATCGACATAGCGAGCCACACGACAGTGAGAATCTGGGATCAAACTGAAGCCAGCATTCCGCGCATCTTTCAGGTCATTACATTTAACGACCTTTTTACTTCCTCTCCACTCTCTCCGTACTCTCGGTACACTTAATCATCATGTCCGTCGCATCGCTGCACCGTGATGCTGGTTTCCAGGTCCGGTCTTTGGTATGTCCTTGATTCTGATATCCGCACTCCAACTGCGAGCGCATCTATGCTTGATAATAGAAGGCTAATCATCTTTCCTTTGCTTAGTTCCGCTCCCTTCTGCGTCAATCCGGCCAATTTTCCAACTATAACTTCCGTGAATATGCCCGTCGCAAGACAAGAGATTCGTTCCGCGAGCACCAAAACGTGACGGAGGAACGTCGGGTACAAGAACTGATGCAAGAGGGTCTTCAGAGCCTGCGCTTGCTCAAGGTCAGTGGAACTCCAGGGGATGTTAATGCCCGACTCGGTCAGTGGCAGACAGATGGGTTTCAATTCCCCGCACTGAGGGTCAAATCGTCGCGCCTTGCTACACTGCCATATACTTTATTACATTAATGATTCATGGAGCTGACAATATCACAGCGCCAAACGATCATCAGTCAATTCTATCAGCTGGACAAGCTGGTGGTGGAGGGCCAGAACGCCGTAAGTTGACCTCGATATTGAGAACATCGTAGGGGCAATCCGTCTCACTCATTTCCACAGGGCAAGGAAACAGGCGACCATGGAGGCATTGTGCGCCAGAAGGACACTGGGTAAGTTGCTTTGAGTCTATTACAGTACATCCACCTTGCATCGACTGACCTTTGCAGCTGGGATTAAATGTGCTCACCATTCGTTGAAGGAGGCCTGTAACTATCCCATCTCTTTTTGAAGTACCAATAGTGAATCATCGGACACCTGATCCTTTTCTGTATTTATACACCCAGCGCTGCTGTGCAATCAATTCCCATCGAGCACGAGAAATACATCACCACTCCACTCTGGACTACGTTCAATTGCTTTCCTATGGGTGGATCTTGCCAAAATATGAATGATTATTGACCTGCAGTAGGTCAAATAGTTTGTTCATTGTCTTTGTGCAGCAAATGTCCTTATCAGGGAATTATATAGTGTTGCCACCATAGCCTGGAAACATTTGTACGAGTAGCTGGCTGCTATTGACGTTTACATTCAAAGATAGTGGCATTTTCTGGCTATATATATGGTCAATTATAGTATTCTGGACTAGAGTGTCTTCGTTGCTGGTTTCCTTAATACTGTACCTATAAATCACGTGGTATCTCCTTTCGGCGCCATCGCGCGACGGGGAGACACTGCCTATCACCTACTCCCTCATACTATCCCACGCGACAGCTCCGCCAACTAACTGACCAACATATTTGTGGCTTATACACTTCCCACTGGTCTGTCAATCTAGGGGAAGCCGACCGCAGCGGCGTTGACACATAATGCCTTCTACGGTACGTTGACCACCATCGGTCCTCTCTAGCGCAACCACTCCAACAAGGACACATGAGCATTGCAGATGCAAAGAATATTTGATTCAGAGAACCAGCTAGCTAATACCTCATAGTTCCGAGCTTCGCGCTCAGGGCGGCATCTCGACGGCCCCAACCGCACCCGAAACGGCCAAATCGACCACGATGTCTTTGAAGGATTGCCAGTACGACGCTGGTCGAAACAACCGCACACCTTCTCCCAAGCTCCTAAGCTCGAAGATTCGGATTTTGGCGTCCAGGGCCCAGGCGGAGGACCAACTCTACCAGAGCTCCCCATGCCAAGAGACAGCCAGCTCTTACCCCCAATCAGTCGCGCCCTTCTTCGAGCAGCCCGTGCTGGATGTGTCCATATTCGTCAAAGTAGTCGCGCGACCGATGAGGAAGAGAAGAGCGTGGCTGACGCAGAGGACCCGAATTCAGCCAATGCCCATGCCGCCGATCGAAGCTTCACAACTCGCAAGTGGCTGACGCTTCCTAAGCACTTGGAGCCTGCGGAGGTCGAGTTTTTGGCGAAGAGACGGCCTGGTCTTCCTTCCTTGTATGGCGCTGCTGCTGGTGATGCTGGAGCGCCGATGCGCAGGACAAAATTCAAGAAGACAGACCCTGAGACTGGTAATATCTCGATATACGAGGCTTGGGTACCTGAGGGTCATCGTATTGAAGGAGAGATTACCGGCGACGTACAGGCGATTGCCGCGCAGAGCGAGGTGCCTGTGAAGCCAGAGGCGCCTGCGCCTGGAACTGTCGTTGAGGGTGTCGGGATTGTCAATGCCGAGGGCGTTGTTGTTGCAGAGGCTGGCTCAGCGGCTGTGATGACACCACCAAAGCGACGGCCCCCTCCCCCTAAGCGCAAGGGCAAGGGCATTGGAAAGGGTCGGAAGAAGAAGGTCATGTTCGCACCAGGCGAGGGAGCTGATGCCGCCACAGTACATGGTATGGGTGACGGTGCTGGTGATGGTCAAGGAGGAAGCCAGGATGATTCACGAATGTCGATGGATCCGAATGGTCAAGATGATGACGATGAGGATGGCGATGAGAGTGACGAAGGTGATGAGGGAGATGAGTCCATGGTGGATGTGAAGACTCCTGAGACCCCTCAGCCTACGTCTGGTACGGAGTCTGCTGATCAACCTTCAATTGAAACCCCCGCTGAGCAGTCAGTTGATGTCGATATGGCAGACACTGGTCCCGACAACCAACAAGCTGCCCAAGAGCCATCTTTATCAGTTGGCGCTGAGACACCTTCGCAACTGCAGACCACCGAAGCTTCTCAGCCTGAAAAGGCACCTGAGACAGACAATAGTGCTATGGATTCCAGCGTGCCTCCAAAGACTGAGATCACTGATTCGGATGAGAAGCCTGCCGCACCGGAACATGATGATGCCAATCTCCCTTCTACTGAACCTGCAGCAGCCTCAAATGCAGCTGCTGAGCCATCAGTTGCCGTTCCCGAGACTGAAGCCTCAAGGCCCACCAAATCTGAGGCCACAGAAGTGACGGCTGATATTGCACCAAAGCAAGAGGAGCCCGATGTCAGAAGTCAACCAGATATTGAAAACGCCGCACCATCTGATAGTCCCGATAAACCCTCAGAACCCGTGCAACCTTCACTCTCGACCGAGGCTCCAGTCGAGGCTGAAGAATCTCAACCCGCCTCAAATGAGGCCACCTCCCAACTCGACACCGAACCCCTTTCAGCGGCCCTTGAAAATGACCAAAACAACCAATCCGAAAACCTCCAACCCGACGCGGACCCAGCTGAAACAAAAGACGTGGAAATGAGCGAAGCTCCAGCAGCGCATGAGCAGAACCCACTACTTGAAGAAATCCAGTCTCCCTCGAAGCCCGAATCGCCTCTATCAGAACCACCAGCCGATGATCCTCAGCCTCCTTCATTCGAAGTTGATTCTACCGTGATAGATCTCGCTCCGGCAGAGGAACCAACACCTGCTGCCGAGGATAAGACAGAAGATAAGACTGAAGATAAGACAGAACAAGCGGATCAGCCAGCAACTGAGCCAAATGTTTCGGGTGCGACAGCTGCTGCAGAACTCGATCAGACAGATGATCAACCCGATGAAGTGAAGGGCGAAGTTGAGCAGCCCTCAGATTCAGTCCCTGAGGGTGCCCCGGCCGAGTCTACATAGGCTGTTTCCTTGGGTTGATTGTTACTACTGTCCATTTCATCCAGTTTCCACGTTGTATGATGAATACTCTCTGTCTTAGTTATTACTCTTCCGGCGCTCTTTGTTTGTTGCGTTTGTAGGCTGGAGTCTGGGTTCTGGGTTCGTTCGTTGATCGTTGATCATTGATCATTTCGCTATTAACTTCTTGTAGGATCATATTGTTTGTCAATTATTGGAACGAGTCATTTTTTTGAATTTCATCAACTTGTTGACTGTTTCAATTAGTCCTGTAGGGACCGCGTTTATCTAGCTCTTCTAGCTATTGCCTCCAACTGATTACCTCGATATAACAATCTGTCCTTCGGCATTTTTCAATGGTAGATATCCTGCTGTCCTTGTTTAAATGTTTGCACGAACCAGAAGAAATCGATACACTGTTCTACCAAAGTCGTATGGATATATATCCACACAAAGCCCGAAAGAGTCTGGGATAATATGTTGGGCTTAGAGAATGTCACCATTTGAATCATTTTTGTTTGATTTGCAGATATTCAGTAGCAGCTGAGCTGGACGTATCTCACCCCTGATAGTCGAGACGGTCATTGCGTAGCTTAGCGTAACTGAATGGGTAGACGCAAGACGGATAACAACGCCATTTTTGTATTTTTCTTTCCTATTCCTTTTATTCTTATCTGCAGCTCTATGAGTTCGTGGGTTTTTTTTTACTTTGACCCTCTCACCGAGTTCACCGAGTCTTCTTAAACAGAATTTTGCGTTAGGGCTTATTTGGCGGCAAGCTTTCCGCATTAGGAAATCATCCGACCGATCAGGTCACCCAGCGGCCCTTTCAAGACATCATGACACTATTTTATAGCAGGACCTACGATTTAATAATATATGATAGGATGTTTAGCCCAAACCTCAAGCTGCAAATTACCCGATGGTTTCGGAATCCCGATCGGCTTGCCGAGTCAGGCCAAACAGCCCCAGTAGCTAACTTTAATATAAATAGGGACGCACCTCTGCTACTCTTTTCCACTTCTCTAGCCACACTATTATATGGACTAGTGTATCCATTCTTAATTCTAATTCAACAGTATACACAGCCCTATGGCATCTTGGCTGTTTGGTGGTTGTCAGGCCGCGAATGTACCAACTTACTTTGACATCAGGTTAGATTATACCATACTCCATTATGTTTCTACTCACTGACTGGTGGATTATTTATTTAGACTCGATAATAATAGCCTCATGCTTCCTCGTATTGATGAGAATACTAGCTACGGCCACCTCAACGGCACTGTTGTTCTATGTTTGAACAAGCCACTCCCCGTCAAAGAACTCAAGCTCCACACGAGAGGAATCCAATATGTCAAGTATGTTTTCACGATCCCTATTTATACTGCTGGTGAGAAAACTCAAGCTAACGCTTCAATCAGCTGGGACTCGACAACACCAGAAGGCCGACATAAGAAAGCAGCCTGGCGGGAAGCAACATTCTACCACCAGATATGGAGCTTTCTTCCAGAGTCGAACAAAAGTCAGAAATCTTTACAACCTGGCAACTACGAGTTCCCCTTTTTAATTACCCTACACAACAGTCTGCCAGAGAGTGTCGAAGGACTAGACGACTGCTACATTCGATACGAGTTGACAGCCGGGATTATCTGTTCATGGGGATCGATCACAAGATCGAAGGATATGAGGGTATCCAAGGCTCTGGATCCTCTATCATTCCTTGAACCTGAGGTAAGCAAAAGGACGAGACTCAGCTTTTGACCGAATGGTACGACTGATATGACAACTACACAGAGCATTGAAAGGACATGGCCCGAAAAGATCGCATATCGAATCAGTATTCCGGGACAAGCATATCAGCTTGGGGCCCCTATAAAGATCGACTTCCGATATATCCCACTCCTAAAAGGTGTTCGAGCCTGCCTCAATCAAGGTGCAACTTGTGGAATCCCACGTCGTCATTTCTAGGGCTGGGGACCAAGACATATACGCCAAACTCGAGAGAAGACTATAATCGACGATTTTCTAGAGTTCGACGGTTCTTTAAGGAACGCGGCCGCCACCGAAGATGCAGATGGTGAGGGATGGGATGCACTATCTCATATCATCGTGCCTTCAAATTCCATCGAGCCCTGTGTGCCAAGTTGCAACACGACTATTATTAACATATCCCACACTCTCAAAGTGTGTATCAAACTTCTAAACCCCAATGGGGCCTTTTCTGAGGTATGTGTGCTCACTGGAATCAAAATAAATACAGAACAGAACACAGTTAACGGCTCTCTTCCCTTCTTAGATTGCTGCCTTCTTCCCAATCTCTTTGCGTTGTTCCCCGAGCACATCCTCCTCTTGCTCCTTGCTCTACACAAAGAATGTCTGAATTGCCTCCAGCCTGCTCCATCTTACACAGACTATATCCATGACAAACCGTATCCAGAGTGTGATGTAATGGATATTCCAGATAAACAGGCTGTGACAGGCCAAAGTGAGGCTCCTAGACCGGCATACAACGAGGACAAATGCTTTCCAGAGGACTTGCTTGGAACTTCCTTGTTATGAAAGTGCGATATGTTCATTGGCTCCACGGAATGGGGGAAGCCCTTCTTATTGGGATGTTGTTTCGATTCATGAATAGGTTCGGTTTGGAATTTTCTAGGGCCTAGAGCTCCGTTTGATGTCTAAGTGCGCATATACCCGAGAGACTTAGCTAGCCAGTCCGACTTCCATTTGCTGTTAAATTTCACGTGTTTGCGTCTTCTTTCATATATAGGAGCTCACGTGAATACCAACATATAATGATCTTAAGAAAGTAATGGGCCATGAGACGATGTAGAAGAGGACGGTTCGTTAATATAGTAGGATATGAGAGAGAGAACCAGAGCTGCTAAGCCAGAAGCCCTAAGGTGGACTGCATTAGTATCAAACGGTGAGCAAACCGGAGGATTTTATGAGGCCTGAAACATAAATCATCTGTCCGATGTATCAGGCAGGACCCTTGTCGTGACAGAAAGGCTTGATTGCTATTCCAACTAGTCCTAGAGTCAAACCGTGCTGTCTGTCTGTCCACTCCTGTCTTCCTTATCTCTCGCCACTTTTCCATCACGTTCAATCACTAAGTTGATCACTAGATTCAACAATTATAAACCTAGGTAATTATTACTACTCTCACTTGACCTTGCCTATCTTCATCGCATTTTCCCAACTTCAAACGTCATTTCAAGTAGCTCTATTAATTTACCAACTCACTTATACAGATCAACAGAAACCGTAATAGAGAAGCTCCATGTACATGATCGACATGACCCATTGAGGACTAAAAACGTACGTAGACAAGCGTACTCATTCTGAGTAAACCTGACTCTCAATGGGGACATTTGTCTGAGCTAAGTGTAAACCATGTTGAATTTGGAAACATCTACCTTAACTATATCAAATCCGATATCAAGGTCACGCACCAATCTGAACTGAACACTCAACAGCGGCCCAGGGCAATCCCTCACTTTCATGACCATGACACATAACTAGAATAGGAAGTCGAGCGGGAAAAAAAAGCCAGAAGGGAAAAATAATAGAAAGGAAGAACAGAAGATAGGGAAGGCAGAATAAAGTAGAACAAAGAAACCACGAACGCCTTCTCAGTCAGGGAGTAAACAAGAACAAATAGGGATGTCGTACAAGGGAAATTAGCTAATGAACACGAATGTCAATAGTCGAGCAAGGAGGACAAGCACGTCAATAAAGAATTGAAGATGGAAATTATAGGTTAGAAAGAAAGAAAAAAGTTGCTGGTGGAGAGCCATATCAGAGATAGGGTGACTCGAATCACCTGTTGCGTAGTGTCAAGGTCGACAGAAAATGAGATAGTAAAAGCCGAAGAAACTCAACAAGTCCACTTCCCAGCTGCTGGCTGTAGGTCTGCAGTTCGTGAAAGACACAGGCCGTTTTGACAGCCGAATCATGTAATCCAAGCAGGGCACTGTCAACGAGTAGTAAAAGATTGACCAAGGTGTTTAAGCTCTCTTTGTACCCCTGACAGATCGCACAACACGCCGAGCGACGCTCTTGACATCTTTGCCGAAGCCCTTCTTAGCAGGGCTTTTAGCTTTGGTGGTGGGCATCTTAGCCCTGACGGGACTTTTGGGAGGAGCCTTTTGCGCAGCATTTTTGCGAGGACGGCCCACGGCGCCCTTGGAAGCAGTAGCGAGGATCTTTTTCTTGGTCTCGGCAGATGGCCGCTTGAGCGCTGTAGACTTTTTACCAGGTGAAGCTGGGGCCCCCTTGGTAGCCTTGGTAGCTTTGGTAGCTTTAGTGCCGTGGGTAGGGCGGACAGCCGCCTTCACTCGCCCTGTAGCCTTGACCTTAGGCAACTTGACATTCTTCGCCTTGGTGGTGGCCTTGGCTTTTGCTGTTGTCTTCGTGGTCTTCTTTCCGCGGACAGTTGCCACGGCCTTCTTGACGCCGGCGCGGATGGATTTCGTTGAGATCAGCTTGCGGCGTTTGCTCTTTGGAGGCTCGTCCTCCTCGGACTCGGACTCAGATTCAGACTCAGAGTCAGAGTCAGTTTCGGAATCAGACTCGGACTCGGATGAAGACTCTGCTGCGGCCTTTCGCTTTTTGCCGATGGCTTTCTTAGTCTTCTTCAAGCTATCAGCCTTTCGCTTCTGCTCAAGCTCTTTAGCGCGCTGTTGCTTATCCTTCAGCCGTGGGCCCAGGAAGCCTCGACAGTTCGCTGATCCACATCGGCATTGTTGCACGTTCTTGTTGGAATACGGGCTGTTATAGAATTAGCACAGAGTCTATCTGTTTGAGCACAAAAAGATGCTCACTCGAAATTGTAGTCGTAACTCAATTCCTCCCCAGTAGAAATTCCACGATCTCCCGCGAAGAGGGCCATGCGAGGTTTTCCAGCAACAGTCCATTTCTCCATACGACAGTTGGGCTCGCAAGCGTGATTAACGAAGCGAGCAATGGACCCACGAGTCGCATCAATGATCATATTTTGATCAAAGTACATGAGATAATAACACTAAATGATCAAGTTAGTAACAATTAAGCAGCGAGGGAAGCAAGGGCACATACGTCATTGTTCTTGTACACTGTTCTCATCCGTTTCTCGCACTCAAACTGTGTGAGGATCTCTCCGGTATACTCCACAATAATCTGATTAGGCTCGAAGGAACGGTTGCTGCGCACGCCGTAGCCACGGTCTTGGGTCTTGATGACCTCCACTCCGATGTTATACTTGCCTCCAGCCTTGGTCCGGTGCTTGAGTCCCTCGAAGTTTCGGTTCCCACACTCTGGACCCAGCCTGCAGTTACCGTTGTCACACTCGTAGAACATGTAACGATTCTGGCAGTTCTCGTCACAGCCAGTATCCTCCTCACACATGCAAGTAGACAGCTCGAGATTCTTGTTCGCTTTCCAAAAACTTCCGGCGTCACCAACAAAAACATCTGAACTGTATGTTAGCCCTCACTTCATAATGTGAGATTCCGACAAAATGCTCACTCTTGTTGGTCTTACGCCACTCATCTGGCTTGGGCTGGCCAGGCGGGAGAGGCGAGAAAATGTCGAATGGCAGCTGGTAATCTCTTCCATTCTTCAACAGCCGAGCACCCTTGAACATGGGCATAGGAAGAATAGTACGGTGCCTGGGTCCAGTGCCAGTCTTCTTGGAATTTTTGCTCCGGCGCTGTTTGGGAGGGGAGTCCGAGGGTTCCTGTCCAGTGTATAGACCGTGAGACAGCCACAGCTTGCGCTTAGGCCGAGGCGAGGATGGTGCAGACCGTTCTTCGGGGGCAGGCGTATCTTGAGATTTGAGCTTGGACAAATCGCTCTCGGAGACTCGGCGCTTCTTTGTTGCATGCCCATTCTCCTCCTTTGGCGGGTCCAAATTACGAGGCCGGAGGCTAGCACGACGACCAAGATCTTTATCTGCCATACCTCTCGTACGCTTTCCCAAAATACTGTTCGCCCGATCAACGAGATCCGAAGCCTTATCCAATAAACCTATGCGACCTGACCGCCGTAGAGACTTGCGGGAAACGGTACGAGATGGAGCTGGCTTAGCTTTGGGTGTTCCCTCATCTTCCTCCAATGCCTTCTCCACACGCTTTCGTAGTGCTCGCTGTTGAAGCGACACATTCATATCCTCAGCTTGCAACTCTTGAGAAGACTTTGAGACCGGGGTATCGGGGGCCATTGGGTGGTCATCTACCGCGGCATCCTTGTCTGCAGTACCACTCCACAGGGAATTTTCCATCACGGCAATACTGTGGCGCAGAGAGGAATGGGATCTTTTTGCGTTGGCAAGGCTAGCTACGTAAGCCTCGCTGGAGGAAGCGACGGATCCGTCCTTCTCAGGTGTGTCGTCTAGTGGCTGACCGGCCAGCGATGCGCGTGCGACTCGTGTTGACCTCCGCCGTCCCGCGGTATTTTCGTCAGTCAACGCGTTTTCATTGTTGCTCGATGTCTCAGAGCGGCTGTTCTCCGGCGTCAGGAGTTGTTCTGGAACGTCGAGGCTCGTGTTGTCTTCGGGCTCGTTCACCTTGTCGGCAGTCGCGGACGCGGACGCGAGGAATCGGGACGTTCGGGGAGCCATGTTTAAAGGACTGCGTAAATGAGAAGGACAATTCCACGAGGAACCGCCTTTCTCGAAATAAAACTGGCGCGTGTGATCTGGGATGGGAGAATATAAGGGGGAGAGAGTGCCAGACGGAGGATCAGCTCCCGCGCGCTTCTTATCAATTTAGGCCGATGCGATGTCTGACGCGTGCAACACCAACACAAGCCCAGCCTCAATAATGCAGAATTATCCGAGAATTGCGATACAATAGAGCGAGAAAAGATTGGATAACAAGGGAGAAGGAGAAGAAAGCCCTCGCAGGAGAAGGTGGAAGCTTATGAACTCAGATTTCCTGGAATGCCGAAATCCCTCATAACTTCCACCCCGCATGAGAGATTCTACGCGTACTGTAGCTGTGTATACGGAATGGGAGTCTATATGTGATATGCACAGATCAAATGCCATTGAATGAATATGTTCCAAAAGATGATATGGAAGTCGAGGTAGACTGCACTGGTAGGTGCTTTATTACCAGGTAGTCACACAAGTGGCAGAAGTGTAATAACAGAATAAGAAAATGATCTAGGATCAGTAGAAAGACAGGATTATGTCTTTGCCAAGTACAGCAAAGCAAACAGAATTTGTAAGAGGAAGGGTATGGATAATGTGGTGATTAGAAAGTGGTATGTGTGAAGGATTTTGGGGAGAATGGGAAATAGAAAGGAAAATATCATGAAGATCATGTTCAAGGGTCGTAACAGGGGAAGCACAGAATGAAAGGGTTTTTTTAGCCCTGTTGGGGACCAACGTGTTGCATCTCAATATCTCCTTGGGATTCAACGTCTGGGACACGATACTTACGCTTTTGCGTCCCCAGTCGTTGATCACCATCCTCATAGCGTTTCTTGAATTGCATGTAGGTGGGAGGCCGAGGCCGTCCAAGAACGGCAATCCAATTCTTGAGGACATTTCCTTGAGTGAACGGTCGATGGCGGTCGGCCTTGGCAAACTTGTGCGAGTTGAGATACTCCCTTGTTGTCTCGCCACGACCGACCAGGAAGAGATGGTATGCCCAAAGGGACGTAGGATAAGGCACTGCAACGATACCATAGATAACCATAGCCCACGGCACCCTCCATTTCGAGATTGCGGCCCCAAAGGAGATGTGCTCTTGTGACCTGTAGACCAAGATGTGTGCGAGGCTAGCGCCAATTAAGAAGAAAGATAGGAGGGTACAGGAGCTGACAAAGGTAAAAAAATAGCGATAGTTTCGGCGACCAACACAATTGTTGAGCCACACGCAGTGGTGGTCGAGGGTCTCGACACAGTTGTCGCAGACACGACAGTGATAGCAGCGAGGAGGCCGCCAAATACTACACGTCTTGCAGTATTTGACAGGTACGTCCATGGCAGCCACCTCGGAAGTGGCAAGCTTGACCATAACCCAGTCATTTGTAGGGGGGCCAAGCGTCAATGGGTCGTCTGAAGGATTCGGCTGCGGCATAGGGTGTATATTCCGGGGCATAATCTGGTAAAATCATATTAGCAATCGTCATGTTTCATCCAAACCGAGTCACTCACTCCAGGATCGACGGTGGACGCATGTACGAAGGATGAGATGCAAATGTAGAAAATATAAGCAAACAAGATTGGAATGGCAGGTGAGATATTATGCCATAGCCAAGGTGCCGAGAAGCCGAGGAACAAAGCTGAGGGTACGACGACTAGAAGGCCTGTTGCAATGTTGACAGGCTTGTCTCTCGCATTTTGGAATCGCCCTCCTCCGCAAAAGAGAGTATTGCCAGTGAAATATTCCCAGTTCTTGCCCAGATTGGACTTTGGCAGAGGTGGCTTCTTCACATCGAGAGGCCCCGGAGAAGAGCCAGCGGACGAAAGATGTTCATGGCCCCGAGAGTCATGATTGTGTGCTGCTCCCCTATTTTGTTGAAATGATAAGAATGAAAGTGGTGATTTCGGTGGTACATCCTGAGCGGCCTGTCCTGAGTAATTCGCACCCAGATTGAGACGCCCAGGCTGGGGAGTCTGTCTCTGGTCTCTATCTCGCAGCAGCCTGACACTGTCGCCCAAGCTCCGGATGGTTGTGTTGCCGGTAGGACTGGCGTTGGAGGTGTTGCGGTCTGGGATGATGGGATCCGTGAACTCTGTACCCCGAGACGGTGGAGCTTCCATATCTGTCTGAGGAAGGGATCCTTGCGGGATTGTGCTGTTAGAAACTATGCTTCTCCGGTTCTGACTTCCATGCTCGGTCCAGTCGTCGGACGAAAACGTGCCCTTGGTCCTAGGGCGTGTTCCTCGATGTGCTTGCAATCGCTGCGAACTCATTGGCCGGAAGAACGCTTGAGCCGTCAGGGACGGAATATGGGTTCTACTCAGCCGGCTGCCCGAGCTACCAGGTCTACTAGTGACCTGGCTGGACGCGGTAATGGAATTTCGCGTCGGTGGCGGACCACGCCTGGAAACCGAGGGCCGATGCTGGAGCGACGGGGGAGGTGACGTAAAAGATGTTGTTTGTTCTCCATCGTCATCCGTCACTCGGGATGAAATCCCTCCCATTGAGGGAGGGCGAGGGATGCCCAACACATGTTGCTGTGTCGGGGCCGGATTCGTGTCGCCGGTGTCTGGGCGATCTGTGGGGTTTGCCATTGTGCTGGAACAAGGTGAATATTAAGAATTAATTAGATCGAAATGCACGCTATCATATTGCGATCCGAGTAGACAATGGCGAAATGGCGGAAGCGAAATCGCGGTGAGCGTAGGCAGCTATCGAGCACTGTGACGAGCGAAACCACAGAAATGAGTGACAATGGAGTCGAGACGAGATTGAACGAAGGACTAAGCAGATCGTCCAGGTCCTATGAGTTTATTAGTTTCGAGTCCCTGTGCTGCGTTCCACCAACAAACGCGAAAAGTCAGGGCCAAACTGCAGAGCCCCTGATGGAGAAAACCGGACACGCACCTTAGAACAGCGATAGACAAGCCCAACCAAAGTGTAGAAGCCAATTACATCACAGGAAACTAACCCCGTAATGATTGTACAGTCGTCAGCGACTCGAATTAAAGAACCACAGAAATCGACCCAAGCAACGAAGGGGGCGATGGGATTGAATTCTTAGTAATCGAGATCAGGTTAACTCACTAACGCTAACTAGTCACCAAACTAGTTAACTAAGGTGGGTCTGCTGCCAGATATGTCAGGCGGCAAAATGATATCACGTGGTGTTCAGCCTCATGATTGGTAGTTTGGAACTATAACAAATATTACCTTGATGCAATCAGTCAGGACTTCATATTTAACGAATATAAGCGTGTTCATGGATGCTGTAATATGTGGTTAGATCAGGTAGGTCATGGCATACTTCAAAACATGGTAGCGAACATGCACACACCAGGATCGAGCTCCGGAATATACAATTCAAATCCCTGAGCCAGTAAGTGTACCGACCTAAATACTCTACAGCGATACTCACCTTCCATTCTATCATGAGTTATTATCATCTCGCTTCCCACTAGATCCTCGGCCCAAAATCCATTAGCCATATGATGGCCTTGTTCTACATGCATACAGGCTCAGTATCTTGAAACAGTAAATCTCCGTATAATTTGTCTGCTTGTAGATCCGCATCAGGCTGTTTAGATTTCATGTATAATTTTGTGGGGTCCTTGGTAATACTGCCTAGGGTCCCCAAGTAACGCAGTTTGAACACCTAGAACCCTTCGTTGGCTGAATGGCAGCTGTCTGGTTACCGCCATTTTGGCATGGGGATCCCTTGATATTCAAATTTGCAAGCGTATGAAGAACGTGTATAATTTGCCAACCAACGTTGAAGCCAGATACTATGACTTAAAACTGCCTGCTAGTTCTAGGATAGTATACTCAGGTCGGCACTTGCATCTCTGCTGGTTACGACTATTCCGGTCTCATTTTGTTTGATTAATTGCATTGAGCTAATGGTTCTACACTCCATGGTTGATTTTGAACGTTTTTGTGTCAGGCTTCTTGCACGTATATATTACAGGATACACGGAGCCGTGTTTCGCACGGCTCTTCAGCCTCGGCGATATGCAGGAAGTGGTCTGGTTAATACAGCAGCAATTAATTCCGTTAATAGATATCTTTTGTACATAGTCAAAAATGAATAGATCCGGACGATAGATTTCCGATTAGCAGTGAAAGGCATATAGTCGCTTCCAGAAAGAGGTGGGAGGAGTGGTAAGCAGCCTAGAAGCGCACACAACAGGATGTATTTGACTTTCAATCTGGCACCTCATTAGAGATTCTGTGGCGTCCTCTTTATTACACTGATTGAACCCGAGGTGCATTTGGTCGCAAGCAAAGATACCGTAGTATCGGATAAATCCAGGAGCTCCGATGTGATAGGTATTGAGGTCTTTTGATTAGGCTCAGTAATGGCAATGTATATGGCATATATGAATCCTCAGTCCGCACCCCCTGATCAAATCTAAGAACATATGCAGGTTGCAAGTTGCAGTCAAGTGAGGTCGGAACATGCGAAGCAAATTCTGTGAGTTCTCATTGGCCAGCTTACATAAGGTCCGTTCGTGGCCGGCAACATCATTCGATTCTCTCCCACTCCCGTCACCAGTTCACCCACAAATTACCAACCCCACGCACGCTCGACTCGCTGCAAATATGTCCTCAATCGCTGCTCTGGCTGGCCGCCGGGCTTTCACCCGCCAGGCCCTCTTCCGCGCTCCCCCGCGCCGCTTCAACTCCAGCAAGGTCGAGGAGGCTCACCTTGACAAAGCCGGCAAGCGTGACCCCGAGCTCTACGTACGAATCCCACAAGCCATTAAACCCCCCAACAGAGCTATTTGCCTAATTCATATGTCTCCAGGTTCTCCTCGGTGTCATGTCTGGTGCTTTCATGATCGCCGGATGGTGAGCATCCCTCCCAATATTCTCCTACATCTCCCGATCTCCAAATATTTCGCCCCATTTGCACCATTGTGACGTACCGGCATACTCAATCGAGCACCCCGACCGACTCACGTCTATCAATGGCGCATTTTCAAACACAATGCAAGCTTGAGCACCGGCTAATTCGTGATTTCGCAATCATTAGGTACTTCGGCCGCAAGCCCACCTCCGTCAACTCCGAGAGCAACGTTCGCATTGGCGAGAGTGCCATGCCCTGGGAGAACGTTTCCGAGGATGGCAAGGTCTACAAGTACCAGTACCACCCCCACGGTGACAAGAGCCAGCCCCTCCGCGCTGCCCCCAGTGCCATGAACACCGTCATTGTTCCCAATGTCACCCTGCCCGAGGTATGTCCCATTGGATTCTCTAACCAATATGCCATACCCGATAACCCGGTCCAGGATACCGTGGCCGGCTTGGTTGTCTCGATATAGAATGCTGACACATGCTTTAGGACCTCCACGAGCGGTTCAACAAGTACGGCAAGGAGGAGTGGGACTACTAAACGGCTATTGATTAGCTGTAAGAAGTGCCTTTAGAAGTTGAATGAAGCGAACCGCCGTATCTTGCGGCTGGCTGCTGTATACTAAGACTGCTAAGACTGCGGGGAGAAGGGGCTGCGTGGGTTGACCCATTTGGATTGCAAGGGTTTTTGTGCATAGTATTCGTGTGTTCAGATAAAGAGTCAATTAGGAATCGATCTCTTTTTTGCGCTACATTTTCATCCGCTAATGAAATGTGTATGGTGTCCTGCCGCTAACATGCCCAAATTAAGTTAACTTCGCACAAGTTTGAAAGTGATAAAACTGACTCATGTTACCGATGTACAATTGCCTCCAATTTGTGGATATCAGTGTTGATTATGGAAACACTAGCAAAAAGCTAACGACGAAGAAACAACAACTACTCTATCGAGTCTCATTATACATGGGCTAACAAACTCTGACCTCATACACTATGTTCCACAAATTCACTGCTTAGTAGCCTCATTGCCCTCACTAGCAGGCTTAGCCTCCAGGGAGCTAGGCTGCTCGACGGAGCTTTCATTGCCCTCAGCCACAGAGGCCGGGCTCTCAGGGGGCACGGAGTCCCCGGGACCGCTAGCGGTCTCAGGGTTCTGACCCTGCACATCCGGGTGCGGGGGCGCGAGCTGTCCGTCGACGACAGGGACCTCGTGGGCGTTCTCCATGCGAGAACCAGGCTCATAGCGAGTCTCGAACTTCACCTTACCTTCGGCGCGGAGTGAAGCGACCAGATCCTCGGGGAGAACGTTGCCGTTTTGGTCGCGGTATTCAACGCGGGCCATGGAGCCTTGGATCTTGGGCGAGGTGACGGCTGCTTCTCCGGAGCTCTCGGCGGGCTCAGCGACGGGAGGTGCAAACTCTTGGGCCTGGACTGGTGGCGGTGCAGGAGGAGCTTGAGCTGCGGTTGTTGGGATAGCCTGGGGAGGGTCGGGCACATATTGGGTGATGTATTGACGCAACTATTGGTGGGAGCAATTCCATGTCAGTTCATGGTCACGTCGATTCAGTAACCTCGCCGGGGAGGCTGCCATTCCGGAACACTTACGTCGGTGTGGAAGGTGTTGCAGTCGAAATCCCAGGATCCGAGGAGCTTCACCTGGTTGCATGCGTCCCGAGTCCAAGGGTTTCCATATACGAGTGGGGCATAGATGGTGAAAACCAAGACGCTGAGACCGAGGAATGCTGCCATCAAAGCCTTTCCGATCACGGGCCTGGAAGCAAGTCCCAGGCTCTGGATACGGTTAGTGATGAAGTCAAACTCTTGGCAGAGAACCATAATGGCGAAGTACAGGGCCGGGAGATAGTGGTGCAGGAAGAGCTGGCGAGCCATGAGGTAGAATGGGAAGTAGTGGAAGAACCATCCCAGGACGCTGGTACCAATCTCATAGTCAAAGCGCTTGAAGGCAACGTTGTTGTAGTCACCACAGCTGCGCTGCCAGCGAATAATGGAGATAGCCTTGAAAACGAAGTAGATACCAACGGCCAGGGTGGTAGACCACCAGATCAGCGGGTTTCCAAGCAGGTAAATTTGGCGGTTGTCCTTGCCCCAGAAGTTGATACCGCGGAGGAGAGTGGGCCAAGAGGGAGGGCGAGAGTCCCAAGCGTGCGATTCAACCAAGCCAGCGTTGGTGGTCCACATAACCTTCTGCAACTCCCAGAACTTGCCGAGGAATCCAGGATTACGGTAGTTGACTTTTTCGGCGTCTGCAGCCATGGCGGGATGATGGTTGTCCTCGACATACCAGACACTGTTGGGAAGGGTACCACCACGGGCACAGGTCACTTCCTGCTGCTCCCATCCCCAGTCCGGAAGCTTGACCTTATGGGAGAACAGAACACAGCCGGTCATGACGTGCACCAGCTTGAACTTGGTTTGGATAGTTCGCAGACGCTTCTTGGATTCCTCGGTCTCGGACATGGATGGAACAATCTCGACCTTGAACAGATCATTGGCATCACCAGGGAAACCTTCGTATCCATAGGCAGACACCTCGTACTGCCAGTCAGCCTCAGTCACAGGAGGGCGCTCATCGTGCGAGTGAATTCTGCGGTGAGTAATCGAATGGTAGAGTCTGATGACGGAACCGTCCTCGATGAATCCAGGAGCAGTCAAGTTGTCCCAGGCGAAGGGACCCTCAACCTCTCCATAAGGGCCAAGAGGCTGAGTCTGGTTCTCCAAAAGGAACAAGTTGTTCTCATCCTTGTGCGGGTAGAGAGTGACTTGCTGTTGCTTGCTGCCAGTGGGGTACATGTGAGGGTGTGAGTGCAGGTAGCCACCCTGGGTATTCAGGTGACGAATGCTGACTCGGGAACCAAAGGAGACATCCGCGGGAACATCCTGCATAGACTTGGAGTTCAGAGTTGCCTGGAACTCCGAGGACATGAATCCGTCACCTTCTCCAGGGTTGACCAAGCACATGAAATGAATAGCGAACATGGCAAGGTAAAACCCAAGAGGGATGACAATGAGACAGAAGACTCGGGAGAAGAAATGCTTGAACCAGAGGCGCTGCATCAAAAGTTAGCTCTGAACATCAACTGATTTCCGTTCAGAAATACATACCGGTGTGACAGTCTTGGAATCGCCCAGCAGCACCCACAACTGGAGAGCCGTAAGGGATCCAACCCACGCCATAGTGAAAAGACCAACCCACTTGACGCTAAGGGTAGCGCCGAGAGAGAGACCAGTAAACACCAGCCAGAACCACCACGGTCCGCCAAAGGCATGGGAGGGTCCCAGCTCCTGCTGGTTGGTAAAGCAACTGAATGACAGAGCGGTCAGAGCAGTAAAGAAGATCAACGGAGAATCGAGAAGAATAAGACGAGATTGAGTAACCAAAGCGTTGTCTGCAAAGTCATTAGATATAGCTCCAGCATGAACCAATAAATCCATAACTCAAGCATACCAAAGATTACAACACCGGCACCCATGACGGCAGTCGAAGTCCGGCATCCAGTGACCTTAAGAGTGAGGAACATTAAAGGAACAGTAAGAACACCCAGGATAGCTGGGAGCATGCGCATTGCCACATATGGGACACCGGGCTCCAGGTAATCCTTGCCAATATCCTTGAAGTCGAAGTTTCCGTCAAAACCGGCCAGCCAGCCAGCAAGGGTAATCAGCAGTTTAGCCAGCGGAGGGTGAACATCCATGAAGAATTTCCCCTTGATATACTTGGACGCAAAGCCACCGAAGCTGTTCAAAAACACAACGTATTAGCACCCCACTTTCTTTTCAGTTGATACATGTATTTGGCGAGGAACATACTGGACTTCATCGAAGACAACGCTGGTGGGCTGGTAAATTCTGAACAGACGGACAGCTGCCGCAATCAGAGTGACCAGCACAACCAGCTTGTAGTCCGAGCCGGGAAGCTTGAAGATATCATTGTTCTTCACGCCATCCGAGGCATAGCTCTTGGGTGCCGCGGCCGCCATAGGCTTGCGGTTCTTGGGCTTTGGCGAGCGACTGGGCGAGCGGCCACCGCGGCTCTGAGGCCGCACTGCCAATGTGTCTTTTGATTTCTGCCCCATTTTGTTCCAATTGTCTGATGCGGATGTGAGACGACGTCAGCGGTTCAGGAGATCGGCACGAGGGGTCGGAATTTCGAAAGAAGAAAATATGAGATAAGTCGTAGTTGAACTGTGATATGATCACTAAAGAGAGGCTTGTAGATAATGGATAAGTGGACGTCGAGAGCAACTTTTGGCCTCGAGCTCCAAGCAAGCACCGCACCGATTAATGATCGTGTAACGACGAGAAAGAAGGCCCCATGACAGGGAAGAAATAAGAAAAAAGAAAAAGGGCTGAGGAGGGAGAGTAAGAAGAAAATAGGAAACAGTCAAGAGGCGAGAGCAGCGATGGACGAAAGCGTTCAGTTCCGCCTTAAGGCCAGATCGACGGCGGCTGTGGACGACCGACCCCCTTAACTTTTTAGCCCCCAGTACTGTTACGTTGATTTTACTAGCGAGATTTTTGGAGTAAAAGTGCATATTGTGACTACGACTTTGCAATTAATTGAGCCCACAACCATCCTCGAGTGCATGAAATACAAGTAAACAGTCCCATTCCGGAGGTGGAGTAGACAAAGGAGAGAAACATGGCCGCGCACGGGTACTGCCATGCTTCACCGCCACAGCCTGGAGTAGTCAGCAACGTCTATCAGTCCTGGAAAAGACCGGCACATCTTCATATCCTCATCACCCGCCATGGAGTCGAATGGAAATACCCCTATGATGGAGGAGACCAGCAAGCCTCCAGAGGGCTTAGTGCTCCCCCCCAAGGATATTAGAGGTGAGTTACAGGACTGATCTTTCTGAACCAGGTGGCTAACATCGCGATCTAGCAATTGTCGAGAAGACCGCAGGCTATACCGCTCGCAACGGCGCTGTCTTCGAAGGTACGTCTCCCCCACGAACCCACAAATCGCGCGACAGGAGCTGACTTCTGGGTATCTAGACCGTGTTCGCGAGAAAGAAAAGGCGAACACGAAATTCTCCTTCCTGCACGCCGGTGACGCCTACGCGCCCTACTATCAATGGCGCCTTGCGGAGATCAAGGAAGGCCGCGGAACTTCAGTATCAGCAGGACGCACTGGAGAGACTGGAGCTGTCGCAGAACCCGAAACGCCCAAGGGGCCACCTGAACCCGCCGCTTTCCACTTCTCGGCGCGCATGCCCAACATCAGCGCACAAGACCTGGAGGTAGTCAAGCACACAGCTTTGTTTGTCGCAAAGCGTGGGAAATCCTTCATGACCGCACTGTCCCAGCGCGAGGCCAGAAACTTCCAGTTCGACTTCCTACGACCCCAGCACAGTCTCTATCAATTTTTCACGCGATTGGTCGACCAGTACACTATCTTGCTCCGCGCGGAGGGTATCGACGAAGCTACCTCATCTGTGAAAAGAATTGCTGAGCTGGAACAAAATGTGCAAAACAAATTCCGCGTCATGGAGCGCGCCAAGCAGCGCGCCGAGTGGGTGAAGTTCCAAAAGCAACAGAAGCAAGAGAAGGAAGACCAAAAAGAACAAGAGCAGATTGAGTACGCCCAGATTGATTGGCACGATTTCGTGGTGGTAGAAACCGTCGAGTTCACCGAGGCCGACGACAACGCTGGGCTCCCACCGCCGACCTCCCTCAACGACCTCCAATCCGCCTCCCTCGAGCAAAAAGCAGCTCTCTCCCTCAACACACGACGCATCGAGGAAGCAATGCCCACAGACCTTGACAACCCAACATACTACAACGCCTACCCAGCCCAGCCCGAACCAGTCATCGCCCCCCAACCCTCCATATCGCCCTACCCAGCCGGCCCTTACGCCCCACCAAACCAGTACACAAACCCGGAAGAGGAGCAACGCATCCGCGAGCGCATGCAAGCACGCGACCAAGCCGCGGCCGCCCAAGCAGCAGCCACAGCAATCCCAGGCCAGCAACCAATGCGCATTCGCTCAGACTACGTACCGCGCGCCCAGGCCCGCCGCCAACAAGCCGGTGCTATGGCCATCTGCCCATACTGTAACCAGAAGGTCCCCTCGGCCGAGCTGGACGACCACATCCGTATCGAGCTCCTCGATCCACGCTGGAAGGAACAGCGCGCCAAGGCCGACTCCCGCAGCGCAACAACTAACCTCTCCACCGTCGACGTCGTCAACAACCTCAAGCGTTTGGCCAGCCAACGCAGCGACGTCTTCGATCCATCGCCCGCCGACCCAGAAGAGGAGGCTCGCCGTAAGCGCATGGCTATGGATGGCTCGGCTGGTCAGCAGGGTCCGACTGTTGGACCGGCTGGTGTGCCTAACCCCAATAATCCTCAGAATATGAACATCGAGGATCAGTTGAGACACATTCATCAACTTGCCAAGAAATGATATCCCCACATCCTAGACTTGGATGGGGTGTTCCAAAGATTTTTGATCTTAAGTTAGGGTTTAAGGGGTTTTTTGCTTTTCAACTTCACGTATCCTGTTGCTACAATTCGGAGTTTGGGAGGGATGATTCGGATGATGTGCTTTTCTTTGTACCATAGGCCCCTCTGACTCTACATAAATCTACGAAACATCTCGTCTAATCTGTGCTTTAGTTCATACGTATACCGGAGGTGATTCTGTATTCGAAGCATAGTCAAAAGTCAACATTTGGAGACAAGGTTAGTATATCCTCTGTTTATTACCTTCTCTTGAGCTTGTTCCTTGCAACTGTCTAATCTAACTCGAGGTAAAAACCATCTCTGAATTCAATCCGACTCAATTCATCTATCATTCACCAAAAAGCCCCACCACCAATTGCAGCCAGACATACCAGCATTGCGGCGAGTTGAGAATTGAAAACAACACAGAATAAAAAGGAAAACAGAACTAGAAAAATGAAGTCCATCAGTACCACAAACACCTGGGTCCCATTGCCCGCAAAAGGAAAAAAAGGAAAGAAGAACACAGAATAAAAAACAAAAGACAAGCAAAACATATTATGTATACGTAATTGAAAGGAAAAGGGTAATAATAATACACGGTGATATGCTGAAAGCAGAGGTGAAAAAAAGAAGACACCGAAGGAACCAAGATGGTGAGTGAAATTCGCCACCATCACCACATTGACGAAGCAAATAGCGCCAATAATTAAAGAAAAAGGTATAAGCAGCATTGCCAGAAACCAGAAGAAGGTCTGTATCAATGATAGAAGGAGAATTAAGTGACTTGGAAATGCAATGCCAAAAAGAAAAGGCAGGGAAGACATTAGGTGGGTGAATCATGAAATGCTGGGCAAGCGTGCAGTCGTCTCACTCGTGGTGAGTGCTCATAGAATCAATCATGCGAGTCAAGAGGTACCGGCATGTTGTATGGGGGGTTCTGCCTCTGCCTTTGCCTCTGCCTCCGTATCTTTAGTGTGAGCAGGTGTGGAAGGCTCGTTCGAGACATGTTCCTTAATGTCGATGGTCATGTCCGCATTGGCCTCTTCGTAAACGCTCAGGTCGGAGTCGGCAGAAATCCGCTTCAGCTCCTTTTCGCTCATGGACATATCGTCTCTATCATAGATGGAACTTTGCGGTCGAGGGATATCAGATTGAGCTGTGTGGTTGTCGAGCGAAACTTCGGCTGCTTTTGGCCGGAGATAAGTGACGTCCACAGGCTCAAGGTATTGCTCATCATCGTCCTCGTTGGTGCCATTATTAAAGCATGTAGGTTCGGTTTCGAGTTCAGACTCGTTTTGTCGCTTGAACAAAGGGATGATGCCGGCGCCAATGCGAGACCAGAACATCCTCTCCCTTAGGCGAATGGTTTCATCCCAGATTTCCTTTTCTTCTTCGGTATCACCAGCGCGAAGGTGTCCGTCAAGAATAAGGCGCAAGTACCCAGTGAACTCGCAGCAGGAGCGCACTCGTTCCAAGCAAAGAAGACAGAGCGAATATCTTTGGGCGTTCTCACTGTCCGATGTGCGGAATCGATGGGTTCTCTCATTGTCTGTGCCGGTTCTGCGTTCACCACAGACGGAGCAGGGGAACTCAAACTTCTTTGAAGCCAAGGGCATTGGCTCCACAACAAGACTTCCCTCGCAGATGCCACTGAGTACAGTTCGTCGGGTCAACCACGAGATTCCTGGAGCCAAATCCAACCGCAAGGTAGGCTCAATGTCCTCCATAAGGACCCGCTTGTAGAAGCGTGTTTCCTTCAAAGGAATATGAGATCCGGTTGTTGAGGACATGCTCCCATTGGGCGAATGGGCAAATCCTTTGGTGGGTGAAGAAGTCGCTGATGAAGCTCCCCCACTTGCGAAGCTTGCCAACCCCATTCCCATTACGTTCAATCCACCGTACGAGCCACTAGCAGCACGGCTGGGAGGCTTGGAGCTCCGAGAGAGGACCAACAGATCACGGAAATCCTCATAAGCGGGTAGATCAGTCCGGCATATCATGCGGAGCATTTGCGGGAAATTGCAAGAAGGGCCCGGGGTGAATTCTTCGGCGTTGCAGATTGATGCAGGAACCGGTTCAAGTTCAGACTCTTGCTTTGCGGAACTTTGCGCTTGCGGGGGGCCAGCAGGGGATGGTGGGGCCGTTGTAGTACGGGCATCGACGTCATCCTTGGAGATGTGCATCCCTTGCATAACGGACTTGAGCTCGGCGAGCTGGTCTTGGTGCGACGCCAGGAGCAACTCTGTGTCTTTGATTTGTGAACGCAATTGTTCGTTCTTCTTCTCCACGGCTTCGCGTTCAATCTTAGCCGCAGCTACCATCTAGAAAGAATGTCAAAATTGAGTTCGTTCGAATATGCAGAGTAGGCAAGATATGACCAACCTTATTGGCTTCTTCGAAGAGAGCTGCAGTCAGAGTTTCCAGCTCCTGCTCAATGGTCTTCTTGCCCTTTTCAACAGCAGCACGCTGTGTCTGCTCTTCCGCAAGTTCATTTCGTAATTGTAGGATTTCGCGATCAGAGTCGGCCTTTTTGGTGTAGACCTTGGTATCGATGTCACGGCGGTATTTCTCATTCTGAAATTCGAGAGCTTGGATTTTGCCCTGTGCAAGCTCCAGCTCTTGTCGGGTAGCGACCAAGCTGTCGTCCAAATTTGTTTGGTTGTTGATAGCCTGAATCAGTTTCACAGACAATGCTGCAACCTCATTGCTCAGATCGGGGTGGTGAGACGATGACGTCGAATGTGAAACCTCCGCTCCGACAGCCAATCGCGGATCCTGCAAGGTGCTGAAACTGCTATCGTCGAACCTGGAAGATCGTTTCGAACCGGAGGAGGCAGCGTCGGAGAGATTGGTGGTGGACTTGGCTTTGGTGACGGTTCTGTCGGGGGATAGGGAGCGGTGCTCGGAAGAGATGGACCTCTTATGGGCGTGGCGTGGAATCATATTGGATGTGGAGAAGAAACTATGATGAGAAGTTTGAAAGGCAATTAAACTGCCCCCCTGAGCGTCAACAATTGGCTCCAACTGCAAGAGGCATCTTGATCCCGAAGACTTACTCGGCCATGGTGAGTGACGTAGACGGCGTTCAAGGAATGTGAAGCAGGCGAGATATGTCCCCGCTGATCACCAAATCAATATCACGCACACAGAAGCTGTTGTAGATAGGTCACTGCTGAAGCCATTCACACCGGAGAGAGAATGTTTGAGACTGGTAAGGATGCGCGTGCGTTCGGGGTGTCGTGTAGGTGATGGATCGGGAGCTTAAGTCCGGATCGGGAGGAAACAGAGATGGAGAGGCAAATGAACCGACAGAAAGGACAGAGTCGAAGTGAAGGAAAAGAATTGAATGGCCACACGCAGGTCCGATGGGTACTATCACCCCGATGATGGCGCTGGAAGAGTTGGGAGGTTGCAGCGCGAACGTCCACGAGGAGGCAACGCTTAGTCACCCTGGACTATTGAAAGGATCGGCTGCGCTACTCCAAGCGCAATACGTGAAGACTTTAATATGGGTGAAATTGGTCGATGCGCCAGATTGAGGGGGAATTAGGCAGTCTAATAAGCTAAACCGGAGAAATCCTCCATTTCCGCCACCCGGGGACCGAGACCTCCGGGCGCTTGTGCCGTGATAGAGAGATACCTGGGAGCAGGGATGATTTCGAGCTAAACTCGAAATTATCACCCGGGATCTCACACTTGCGACTCGGCTATTTTCGATCAAATCACGGCCGTATTTGCCCCTCGCATCCCGGTGAGGCGCAGCATTGGAGATATAGGGAATATGAGGCTCCACGTTTACTCCAGACTGTTTCATCCCTGTGCAAGATTGACGGCATGTTGACCTCAATTGCAAGAGGGTTGACTTTTCCATTGACTATTGCCTAATTGTAAGTTATATTCGTGCATGTAGATGTATGATACAGTATCCATGAGCCATGCGATGGATAAAGAGTCCGATGCGAACGCGCAAGTAATTTCCATTCAATGAACATATAACAATGTATCAGGCAATTAGACCATCTGTAATTCCCAAGCATCCTATGCCTCTCAGGAGTATATTATACTCATAACTTACTTCATAGTTCAATGTTCCACGTGCAATTCCCCGCGTGCGGCCTCAGGCGGAAGTGGGGTTCAATCAAATCTTCAATCTCGACTTTAACATCATCACTTGACTTATCACCATGGCGGACGCAGAGCTAGAAGAGGTACTGCCTTAACCCCCAAGGATAGGCACCCAACTATCCCTGACGGTGCTAACGCAGAAAGCAGATCAGACGAGCTCGCCTCGCGCAACTCCAACAGCAACAAGGAGCACGTGGCGGCCCCGCTGGTCAGGATGGTGGCGATCAGGCACAGCAGAGACAGTGAGTATTTGATGATAAATTGCGCGATGGGACAGACGTATACTAATTCTTGCAAATAGACAAGCTGAGGGTAGGTCCCACGACCCGAAGTCCTAATCCACGTGAAACCGCAGTGGATAGACCTCCAACACCGTGATTATACCCCTGTATATCTGACGCAATCTTTCTACTCCAGCCGAACGCCGCGCCTCAATTATGACCCAGATCCTTGACCCCGCGGCCGCCGATCGCCTGGGCCGCATTCGCCTTGTCAAGGAATCGCGCGCAACAGACATCGAGAACCGTCTTATCATGCTCGCTCAGTCGGGTCAGCTACGACAGAAGGTGACAGAGGAGCAGCTCAAGGAGCTGTTGGGTGCTGTTGCAGAGAACCAGCGCAAAGAGGAGGAAGAGCAGAAGATTGTCATTTCTCGTCGCAAGGGCGGTTGGGATGACGACGATGATCTGCTGGACCTGTGAGGGTCAAACAAAATGCTGTGATCTACAGACTTTTGAAATTATTGCATTTGGATACCTTTTTTGGGTTAGCCGTCCTCTTGGGCCACTTGGGATATCCCCTTGGGCGTTATGGTCCCATGTTTTACACTACTTTGCAGCTTGGTTGAATTGAAGGCAATCCGCCTCGCATTTGCGAATTGGTAATATTCTTTACAACCCTTTAATCATACACACCTCCCTCTGTCGAGGGCTACATCTCGAACAAAACAAGAAACAGCTCACCTCACCCCGAAGCCTGCAACTTCTCCTTCTCCCTCTTCTGCTGCTGCCGAATCATCTTCCGAATATCCCTCAAATCCGGCGGCCGCTCAATATTAAGCTCAGCCCTAAGCTCATCAACATCCTTCTCGAGTACTTCCTCCCAATAAACATTAATAAGCTCATTACTTCTCAACCCACTTCGAATAGCCCACGGCAAATGTAACGAAAGGAACCTCTCTTTCTCCGCCGGCTTCATACGCACAAAAGCAAAAAGACTCAAACCCGTCATGGGCAACAGCGTATTCAAGAATTCCAGCGCTTTAAGCGCCAGCTCGCCCTCAACGAAGATCGGCAGTCCCGTCACGGCGTGGTAGAAGTCGTGGCACTCACGGTACCGCTGCATGACATAGGCGCATTCTTCGTTGTCGATGTATTGTACGTTGTCGCGCGTGTCGGGGGATACACCTTCGCGGTCTAACCATGTAGCGTAGGTGCGGCCGACGGAGTTCTCGGGGAGGCTGCGGAGGTGGGTCATTTGGAGGGTTTCGGAGGTTATGCGTGGCCGGTCGCGCAGGATGCGTCGTCCTGTTGGGCTTGAGAGCATGGCGTCGCGGAGTCGGTATATGAAATATGGTGTTGCGGTTGCTTCGCCTAGGGCTGCGATGAGATCTATATTCGTTGTTAGACTCGGGATTGCTGGTCGTTTTCGGGCCACATTGATGGGTTCAAGTACCCGCTCTTCTGGGATTGATTAGGGATCCCAATGCTGAGCCCACAGCCAGAGCTCCGCGTTCAATTGTAGTCAATGGGACATGACCAGGGTAATTCGGTGGTGGGCGGTTTAGAACGGAGAAGGGTCGTAGAGCACAGGATATAGTCGGCTTGGTAGTCAAAGGTCGAAGCTCAATTGCTCCACGCCTCCTGAGGACCGACATTATGAGTACCGGAGTATGTGAACTGTGAGCATGTTCTCGGAAGCTGAATTGGAGGTCGTACGATTATCAGATCAGAAACAGCGTGGATGGTCGTTATGGGCTGCCGTAGGCGATAACATTATCGATAAACATCTCCACATCTACTGTCAATTTCACTCATTTGTACGGTCCGTATTGTATGCGCAGTAAAGATCAGCCTGCTTTGAAGCTCCTTAGGATTCGAGAGATCGATCCGTAACAGGTATCTCAATCCAAAACCAGATCTATATCTGGAACCTAATCCCCCATCTCTTGGCGCAAGTTAATCACATGCAGTCACGTTACCTCAAAGTCCCCAGAAGCACTTCCATTCTCTCAAAATGAAGCCAGAATGGTGGCCAGGCGAAGAGCACGAAGCTTTCACAGAATGGGCAGTCTCCAACGGCGTTGACACCAACAATGTCACCCCAGCTCGGTTTCCAGGTCGAGGCCTAGGAATGATGGCCACGCAAAAAATCAATGTATGAGTCCAAAGCTATGTCACTTTGGATGTACATGGACCTATACTTACTATTGGCCAATTCAGAAAGGAGATGCAGTCCTCCGGGTCCCAACAAAGCTAATGATAATTGCGGACTCCATCCCTACCACATTCACCAAACAGTTCCCAGAAGACATAGCCGTTCAAGCTCTTCTAGCAGCGTACCTCACGCACGGGGATGCAGAAGATCTGTCAAAATGGGAATTATGGCGCAAGTCATGGCCCAGTCGTCAAGTTTTCGCGGACAGCATGCCGATCCTATGGCCAACTGTTTTAGGAGGACCGAAATGGCCCCCAAGCAACGACAAGAACGAGGACGTTGTCGACTTAAACAAGCCAGGTTTCTTTCCTCCATCAATCTCAGGTCGCTGGAATAGCTTGAATCCCGGACCTAAGACGAGGAAGTACGAGCTAGATCATCAGAATATTCTTCCGAAGCAGGTTCAGCTCTTGAGTAAGGCATGGTTTGATGTTGTTGCTGTTTATCCAGAGACTGAGTGGGATACATTCTCTTACCACTGGCTTATTGTGAATACGAGAAGCTTTTATTGGATCGGACTGGGGCAGGAGGCTCCTGAGGACCCTAATGATGCTATGGGGTTGGTGCCTTTTGCTGATTACTTTAATCATGCTGATGTTGCTGTATGGATTTTTCTTCTGGACTGGAGGTGTGCATTGTTTCTGGACTGACTCTACACACAGCGAGACGTGAAATTTGACGAAAATGAATACGTCTTCTGCGCCACGAAGGACTATGAAGAAGGTGATGAGGTCTACATGAATTACGGAAGCCATCCGAATGATACTTTACTGGCAGAATGTGAGAAATTTATGGGATCCCAACTCTCAGTTTAGCATACTAACACTCTTTACAGATGGATTCTTCCTCGATGTGAACGAGGCAGACTCAGTGTATCTCGACGATATCGTCTTCCGAGACATTCATACACCCGAGCAACAAGAAGACCTGTGGTTAAACCAGTATTATGGGTAAGTTGATTTGTTTTTGGGGTGATATATTACAAAAGATGCCCAATTCCCGTGCGCCATATCTACACCAGTTCACCATTAACACAACGCCAGCAATTACCAAGTCACACCGCATGGTCCATGCTATCGCACCGAGGTAGCCGCATGTCTGAGTTATATGAAAGAGGAGGACTGGCGGAACCATGTACTCGAAGGCATGACCCATGGACTGGATGAAGACAGGTCCGAGGTCACGCTGAAGAGGTGGATTTTGGCATATGCAACCGAGGCACAGGCAACTATCATTGCACTGCAGACAGCGATCGATAACGATACCACGGTGCAGGCACATCGCCAAAAAGCGGAGACATTGTTGAGGCGGTGGGAGCAGATTAGAAATCTCTGTGAGAATGCTGCCAAGACAGTCTCGACATAGAGGTCATTCCAGAAGAAGATAGATCACTATTCAATCTTCTGATCTGGTCTCGTGTGGGGCGATAATGGGAAGATTCAATTGAACGATTACAACAGTAGTGCAGATCATTGAGGTTCCTCGCCATCAAACATGATATCCTCATGACTGAAAGGCACCTCAGCGCGGTCTCTCTGCGCTAGGGCAGTCGCTTTGCCGGTGATGAGATGCTTTATCATGTAGTTGAGTGCGCACTTAATACCCAATTCTTCACCACGACGCACAATATAGCCATTAAAGTACTCGATCTCTGTCGTCCTTCGGTTGTTGATATCCTGCAGCATGGAGCTTTCATTTCGAGCCGTCATACGCGCGATACTCACGACGTAGCGACGCAGGCGTTCTGCAGAGAAGCGATCTTCAATACCCGGGACGCCTTGCAGCTCAGGAAGAGCACATATCACAGCCGAGATCTCGAATAGCAACAATCGCATGACGCGAGTGTAGCTGAACGAGTAAAGGAGCTCGCCGTTGTTACACTCGCCCAATGCTGTTATGGGGTTGATGCAGCAATTGACTGCCAACTTCTCGAGTTGGTATTGGATAAGACCTGCCGGCGTTTCAGCTGTGGCAACCAAAGCCGGGGTCAAAGTCAAGAGCTGCATCAGATATTTTGTTGTTGGCGCCCATGATTTCTCGGCGTCAGGTCCTGTGAGATGTGCAACACGATGCCCAACGGGGCTGAGGATTGTAGTTCCGACTCCCATGTGGGCTATGCTGAATTGTTCTTTGCGGGTCAAGCCATGACTGAAGACACCCTGGATGTAATTGGGTCGTGTTTCGGGATCCGGGAAAACCTTTTGGTTGAGGATATCAATCACGCCCATACCATTGTGGATAAAGCAAACAGTTGATTCAGGCGTCAAACGGTGAGCTATTTCTTCCATAGCAAGCACCGTATGGTGGGCCTTGGTGCATACAATCAGGTTCTCAATAGGACCAGAAGCTTCCGGGTTGAAGAATGGTGACTTTGTCCCGCCCGGACCCCGATCGTGCTTGGAAGGCGCTGGGTACCAAGTTCCATTAGGGTCCACTACTTCAACGTCGAATCCCTTCTGTATATTGTCCATGCCATGGATGCTCACGGCAATACTTTCCTTGCGTTGACGGTAGGCATTGTAGAGGAGATTGTTGTGCATACACAAGGTGATGGGCGGTGGGGAGCTTCGAGCAGCCAGAGAGTGAGCAATGAATGATCCGACATTTCCAATGCCGAGGATATGTACTCGCCCGGATAATGGAGGTCCATTTGAGCCCCGATTTGCTTCTTCCGCGTCTTGTGCCCATGTTGAGGCGAATCGTGCCGTTGGTTCTCCGTAGACTTGGAGCCGCGATCCAAAACATGTTTCAAGGGTACTAGCTCGCCATAGCGAGCGGCATCGAAGGATGTGTTGCATCTCAAATCAGTTGGGGGGAAATCTCCCCAAGAACTGTGATGGAGCTCAAATGTTCAGAGGTCGGGATGAGGATTCGGCTGGAGGTAGTAGTTGAGCCCCAAGGCACTATAAGCAAGGCGAATAGATACGGAACCGGACAACCAACTGTCTGTTTAAAGGTAATTTAATATCCACGTACATTCGGCGATCTCAGATGCGCAAGTGGTCCCGAAATTCTCACCGCCCGTTCTACCGCCTACGTTGAGCCCGACCTATTTTTTTCCTGGTATCAAGTAATTTCTCATCAACACCACACTCTCCAGGGCTACCACCATGGACCCAACAAACCTGCTACCGCTGCTTGAGCAGCTGGACGACAATGTTGATGACTTGGAAGAAGTCCTGCAGCCACTTTTGGCCACTTCCTTGGCCAAAAGCTCAAACAAATTGCCAGTCATGGACAAGGCCAAACTTCACGTGTTGATCACCTACACGCTCGAGTCACTAATATTCTGTATGCCAAACTCAGTTGCTTTTAGGATTTCTGATACTAATGACTGGACCAGCTTATCTACGGCTTCATGGAGTTGATGCCAAGCAGCATCCTGTGTTCCGGGAATTGACTCGTGTCAGGCAATACTTTGCAAAGATCAAGGACCTGGAGACCGAGCCCGAACAGCGCTCTATGACACTCGACAAGGAAGCTGCTGGCAGATTCATTAAGCACGGCCTGGTGAGTACCAATCTGGTTCAGATGCCTATGATAGTTGCTAACACTCTACAGTCTGGTAATGATAAGTACGACTTGGAACGGGCAGAGAAGCAAGCCAAGGAAAGAGCCCAGGCCGAATTCAAGGCTGCTCAACTTGCCCGGAAGAACGCCGCAGCTGCGTCACAATCCAACGACCAAATCGACAAAGATGAATCCGAGGAAAAGACCGACGAAGCAGCAGCAAAGTATCAAAAGAAGATCCACAAGAAAAAGAAGGAAGACAAACTAATAAGCAAGGGCAAGATAGAACGCAAGGGCAGCAAGGCAGACCGATCTGAAGAGAAGAAGGAACGCAGACAGAAGAAGGAGGAGTTCCGGAAAGCTCGAAAGGCCCAATGAGTGTTTTCAGACCACCATGAATGGTCCATGTACTACGAGACGCGCGCATGTCTCCATGATTCTAGATACCCTTCCATAATGGAAACTGCATTATGCTTTAACATTATTCATGTAAAGTCTTCTTGCAGACCTGACCAGCTCATTCTCGGTCTCAACTATATCTCGCTCATTCCAGAATAGCATGACGTATAGAGAAGTGAATTGCATCTCGGAAAGACCTCGGGATCTCCGTATACTCCGGCAGCCGCAGGGATATCCCCCATGTCCGAATCCACGTGATATTTGTTCTTACGTAATCACATCCACCAATTAGCATCCACAGAATTTGCATCGGAGTTTGCCTCGCTCGCCGAACTTACTCATCTTCTAGCTTGTTCTTTCTCCACCAAACTTATACTTATACCACCTTCAGATCTCTACCTATCCCAACAATCCACACACATCTATCAAAATGCCTCGTCAACGCCGCGGTGCCGCTCCTACCCCTGCGCGTAGCGCTCCCTCTCGCCCTACCGCCGCTCCTGCTCGCCCGGCCGCTCCCACCCAGCAGCAGTCGCAGCCTCACTCGACCGCCGCCCACCCCCCTCAGGCCCAGCAGGCTCCTCCCATGCAGCAGCAGAGTGCCGGCCCCGGTCTCTTCGGCCAGATGGCCTCCACCGCTGCGTAAGTACCAATCCCGGCTTTGAGGCCTTTGTTCAGCCTAGTCCCGAGAAAATCCGGGGTTAGACTCATCGTTTTTCGGCAAATTGCTAACATGCATTTTCTGATATAGCGGTGTTGCTGTCGGTTCCTCCATCGGCCACGCCATCGGTGGCTTCTTCGGCGGCGGTTCCAGCGCCCCCGCTGAGGCCCAGCAGGCTCCCCCCGCTCAGTCCCAGGCCATGGACAGCGGTCTCTACCAGAGCAACGCCAGCCAGACATCATACGAGAACCCCGCCTGTGAAGTTGACGTCCGTAACTTCCGCAACTGCATGGATGAGAACCAGGGCAACCTCGGCATCTGCGGTTGGTACCTTGACCAGCTGGTATGTTTACACTTTGCCTCGGCTTTTTCCTTTTTATATTGTTTCGTATGCTAACTCCATGCAGAAAGCCTGCCAGGCTGCCGCCAAGCCTTACTAAGTGTTTTAGATCTCTCTTGACTCTTGGTGTGCTTGATTGGAAAGACAGATACAGTTCTATCTAGTAATATGTGATGGGAATATTCGGACTTGATCGTTCGTAGACCACCTATCTTTTGCATAGCGATCTTCACATCGCCTCTTTGTACTCTATACCATCTCTCCTCGATAAGGAAATAAACATTTGATTGTAACTTTCACAATCAAAAATTGAATGCATGACACCAAAACAACACACTCTTCTTTTCCCTTCCCTTGATAGTAGAACCCTAATACCATTTGTTGGAGCCTATGCTATACCAGGTAATATTGTATAAGATCCTAACAGCATGGACAAGCTTGTGTATTAAAGCGGCTCAATTTACAGCTCAAAGCTAACCCCAAGTATGTAAATGTCATCGTACAGTGCGCTACAGCTAACCCAATCCATCAACGCCATAGAAAATCATCAATACAAGAATTTTGAGAAACAGCCTATGTGCTGGTCCTCATTTATCCTTCCCATCTTGGTTATTCCGCGGCTCGAAGTTCAACTGAGAGAATGTTAGCAAATCTACACCAAAAGGATTGCGTTAGACATCACAAACCTGGTTCCCATTATAGAGCTGGCTATCACCACGCTCATTCTGCTGGTCTCGCAAAGTCCGAATGTTAGGCCCCGGATTCCTGGTACGCGGATTGCTACCAGGAGCTGGAGAGGAGGATGTAGAGGGGCCTGCGTCGTTGGCTGGTGCGGATGAGCCATATCCAAGGAACGAGCCTACAAGCCCCGTTGCAGTGCTGGCAGCAGAGGAGGCAAGATTGTAGACGGCGGAAATGCCACGGACTGGCAAACTACCAGCTGTCGAATAGGCCTCCGTGTATGTGGACACTGGGACCATGACTAGATTTGCCGTAGAACCAATACCTAAGTTCTGAAGAGTCTGAGACTCCTGTGTGACGGAGAGCGTTTCGTTGGGGAGGGGGTTTAGGATATGCTTGAGGTTGTAGGGTCGGTTGTCTCCTTCCATCTGTTGGTCAAGCCAGGGTCGCACATCGTTTCGAATGCTCTGGGTGGGTTTGAAGCTAGACCGCACGGAGCTCCCGTCAAAAAGGCGTACTTGTAGCCGGTATTGGGTTGGGGGTCCCCGAGGAATTGCGGGTTTCGGTTCCGAGGGCTCGCTGGGAGCTGCGCTCTTCTCGGCACCATTGTCGGTAGGCCTTTGAGATGCCGGTGCTTTGCCTTTATCTTTCTTATACTGGGGTTTGACTTGTTCCTTGATATCTTTTGCGGGCTGGCTGCTCTGGGAAGCAGAACTTGCGGGTGATGCATCTTTCTTAGGAAGCATAGTGGTCATCATTCGCTTCTTTATGGCAGCTTCACTGCCCTGTTTAGGTGCAGACCGTGCAGGACTAGCACTAGGTGGCACTTGAGCCTGGGGCTGGGGAGTCGCTGGCGTAGGTGAAGGACTAGCTGAACTTGCAGGAGCAGCATTGACCTGTGATTGCGGCGCATGGGTTGGCGCACTTTCATCTCCCAGAGCCACAAGCAATCTACTGCGGAAGTCCTCCTTCGAGACGTCTGGCCCAATATATTCCTTCAACGTGCCGTTCCTGGAGGCGGGTTAGTTCATGCCACAGGAGGGAAACAGTCCCGTATTGAGATAATAGGCACGCACTTAATGAGTACCACTGTTGGGAACTTCGAGACCGGACAAAAAGAGGCCAGGAATCCAGCTTCCTGTGAGCCTGCCGTCAAGCGCAACACAACGGCTTTAGCATTGAGTGCTTCCGCAACCTGTATAGGGGGTCAGAAACGTGAGGCCATGGTTGCAGCAGGCAAGCATACCTCCTCTTCAGTAAAGTAGCTATCCTCCCATGTAGAGCTCAACTCCGAGTCATCTGTATCCGCGTTTGAAGATCAGCGACATGTCACTCAATGCGGGGAGAAACCAACCGACCTCGTACAAAACAGGTAACCGCCTTAGCATCTCTAACTGCGAGAGCAATTCCCTCCTGAAGGGATCCTTGATAAAAAAGCGTCATGATCGCATCCCTGTACCGTTGTAGAAGTAACAGATGCGAAGAAGAGCTAGTGCGGAGAGTACAACTATAAGGTTGGGGAAGCCCACCGCCTAGAGACCTCCGATCCCGAAATCCCAACTGCCGCTCACCAGACTCGCCTTTTTTTGTTCTCGCTACTAACACCTCAATCGCTCTGCACATTCTCCCCTGAAGCCGTCAGTATGCGGCCGATTTTCTCCGTTATACGGAAATCCGCCACGGGGGCTTGGGCATCCCCGACTCGGACTGTGCGAAGCGCTCAACTACGCTCGAAGCTGGACTCTATCTGCGCCAAATGCCGTGGGCAGCAATTCCGTCAGATATCGCAATCGCGTCAGCTGGCTGAGAGTCTGAATATTGTGGATCACCCCGCCAAACTTGTTCGCGTCAATAAGAAGCATGGGCCTGGTCTGATCATTCTGGGTATGTTCAATGCTATCTGCTTCCTAGAACAAAGTCCGTACCCAAGAGATTCACTGCTAACAGATGCACTTAATCGTTTATAGCTCTTATTCCTATCATCTCATTTGGCCTGGGAGCGTGGCAGATACAGCGTCTGGACTGGAAAACCAAATTGATCGCCAAATTCGAGGACCGTCTCGTTAGACCACCTCTCCCGCTACCACCCCGAATTGACCCGGATGCGATCTCAGAGTTCGATTACCGCCGTGTCTACGCTACCGGTCATTTCCGACATGACAAGGAGATGCTGGTTGGACCCCGCATGCACGACGGCGAGGATGGATTTGTGGTTGTTACGCCACTCGAGCGAGAGGGACAGAGCACCGTGCTTGTGAACCGGGGCTGGATTTCTCGGAAATTGCAGAACCAGAAGGACAGACCTCAGGGACTACCACAAGGGGAGGTCACGGTTGAGGGCCTACTACGAGAGCCTTGGAAGAAGAACATGTTTACGCCAGATAACAAGCCGGAGGATGGAAAGTTCTACTTCCCTGATATTAATCAGATGGCGGAGTTGAGTGGCAGCCAGCCTGTTTGGATTGAGCAGACTATGGGTAAGATGCATGATTGATCATCTAAGTAATGCGTGACTGACGACTTCCCCCAGTGCCTGACCTGGTCGAATCGTATGATCGTGAAGCCAAGGGCATTCCCATTGGTCGCGCTGCAGAGGTCAACCTGAGAAATAACCACTCACAGTACATTTTCACATGGTATGTTGAGTCATTTTCTGAACGTGGTAATATGTTGCTCACGCTCTGCAGGTTCGGTCTGTCTTTCGCTACATCTGTCATGATGTGGATGCTCATTCGGAAGAAGCCCAACGAGGCAATGCGCCGAGTGCGCCAGAACCGAAACTGGTAATCGGCGTCTTGAATGTCGTCCTCATCTTTGCATAATTCATTGGTGTTTGGGGGCGTTTGTTTTATGGAGCTTTAGCTTTGGACATTCATGGTGGCATGGCCAATCTCATGTCTTGCTGAAGCTCTTTGGGGAGATGTTTCTGGGCGAGGGAAAACACGGTCGTTGAGCTGTTGATATGGCGTTGTCTGGGAAAGTCAGTAATTGGTCTGCGAAAAGTTCTTTACGGGCACTGACCTCCTCAATAATGCCGTGACATCACTCTCGTCAATGGTCTTCCGTCCTGCATGCTTCGAATAGGCGGCCAAGTCTTGGCTCGCTTGCTCAAAGTACCACGCGGATGCTTGCTCGATTGCGGCCAGTGCAGCCTTGTTGATTTTCGTCTTTGAGCCTCCCTTCGAGTGTGCAAAGCGAGTGGCCAGCTTTTTGACCACGCCTGCAGGCAAGTTTGGCACAGGAATTCCGTGTCGCGAAATCTTCTTTTCCTTGGTTTCGGTGGGAACATTTTCATCTCGCAATCCACCCCCGACAATTCCAGGGCTTTCGCTGGGAGACGCTGGGGGTGCAAGGTCAAGTCCGAAATCGAAACCACCACCGGCATCGTCATCATCTGATGGTGCTTCAACTGTCTCAAGTGGCTGAACGTCCGCAGCGGACAGCTGGAAGTCGTCAAAGTCGTTCACGTTGTCGTCAATCGGATCCTCGAGCGGAGCGGCAGCAGGAGATGGAAAGTTGAGATCAAAGTGGAATCGGCCCAGGTCTTCCGTCTCTCCCCTATTTGTGATATTAGCATCTGTAACATAGATAATCCAACTCGTGTATACCCACCCTCTATCAAAATCGGCCCCGCTCATCATTGTATCCTCTCCACCTTCCTCGCCAATGACGCCGGTTTCGTCTGCATCATCGCTGTCATATCTCGTCTCCCCGAAATCCTCACTAATTCTGCCAGTAGCTCGGCTCATCATCGATAAACGATCCCGATCTCTAATACTCGTGTCCCGAGGATACTCGACAGATCGATATGTAATATCCATATCCTCTTCTCCGAGGGCAAGAGACATCCGAGGTGGGCGCATTTCAGGACTTGCGTCTTCGTCTTCTTCCTCACTCTCCTGGATAGGCAGCGATAACCTCGGCCGCTCCATCTCCGGTTCGTTGTCTAGCTCTTCAAATTCATCCTTCGGCTCTTCAACGGGCTCCGGCTTCTCCTGAGGCGAGGACTTGATAACTTTGGAAGTAGAAGCGAGCGCTGATGCCGACATACTAAATCAGCAACCTTCCTCGCACATCCAGTGACATTGAGGTTCTTTCTTACCTCTTCCTAAGTTCCGGAGAATATCAAAAGTAGTCTCTCGCTGCATTCGGCCACTTCGTCGTCGATCCCGACCAGGTGTATTAGCGGCGCGCTGTTGCCTGGCATGAAGTCCGTATGGTGTTGCGGGTGCGCCCACGCCCCGAGCACGCGGTGTGAACCGAGAGGCTGATCGTTGGGCGGATGGAGTGGCTGCGGTGATGAGTCGACTTGGTGTCAGCGGGTAGCGCGTGTGACTGGGTAAGCGCTGAAGCTGTATCGATAATATCAGTGATGCTCTGCGCCCTTAACATCAAATTGCACAACTCACTCCTGTCAGTGTTGTATCTCCTGATGGCGTACTTATCCCGGGTGAGATGCGCCGACGCGCGTTTGGGGTAGCGGTAGTAGCCATTCTGTCTGATTTCTCTCAGTAGTGTACAGCTACTTCATGCAAGGTTTATCAGACTGCATATAGTATCATCAGGGTGGCAACAGCACAAGTGAACACCAAGCAATGAATACAAGACTGAGGTTTGTCGCGTCAACAACAATTGCGGGCCAAGGCCTGGGCGGTGGGTCCTTATCGATAAGACTGGCTGAATCAGCCGGCTTTTTTTTCGCATCGAATTGAGCTTCGGCTTTCCCAATTGAACATTGAGATTATTTGCATTCTGTCTTGAATACTCTGTGAATATCGCAAAAATGCCCGACGCAGTTGCCTCCACTGGGCTCTCTGACAAGCTCCAAAACAAGCGCAAGAGACAAGCCGACGATTCTTCCAAGCAAGAACAGCCCGAGGGCGCTGCTACCAACGCCGAGGGCTCAAACAAGAAGAAGCAGAAGAAGAACAAGAAGAACAAGAAGAAGCCTGATCAAGATGGAGAGCAATCAAAGAAGCAGGAAGACAAAGAGGGCATTGACGATTCGATTGGCAAGATGGATGGCCGTTTGCTAGGCGACCACTTTGCGCAAAAGGCCAAGAGACTCGACAAGCAGCTGTCTGCTGTTGAGCTCAGTGATCTCTCTGTTCCTGGTACGTATACATATTGTCTTTCTATATGGCAGTGGCCAAGGGTTCTCTAGACTAGAAATCTAACCTGCTACAGATTCCGCCTTCCTCGATACCTCTTCCTTTACCGCCGCCAGAGATCTGGACCAACTCCCCGACTTCCTCAAGGCATTCAGTCCCAAGGGTACTGATCTGTCAAAATCTTCCGAGCAGAACGGCACGCCACATACACTGGTTATCTCGGGTGCTGCTCTGCGGGCAGCTAATGTTGTCCGGTAAGTGGACAGACAGTCTTTGAATTATTAATGAAAATAATACTAACAATATATCCCCAGCGCCCTCCGCTCTTTCCAAACCAAGGAGAGCATTGTAGGAAAGCTATTCGCAAAGCACATCAAGCTCGAAGAAGCGAAACAGTTCTTGCAGCGTGCCCGTAGCGGTATCTGTGCTGGAACACCCACCAGGATAGCCGATTTGATCGAGTCTGGTTAGTTTTCTCATTTGCTATGAGCAATCGTTCTGGTCTGTCATACATATACTAATTGTTAATGTTTAGGAACTCTCAAGTTGGATGAACTGGAGCGCATTGTCATTGACGGATCACACATTGATCAGAAGCAACGGGGTATCTTCGACATGAAAGAGACGCATATGCCACTGCTGAAGCTGCTTACTCGACCGGAAGTGAGCAAGCGCTATGGGGCGTCCAAGAAAGGCGTTAAGATCTTGGTGTTCTAATGTAGCAGACGGCTAATGATGATTGATTCTGCTTTTCTGGTCTTTTGATACCTAAGAAGCTTAAATATATGCATTATACTGTCTCCCAACATGTTTCGTAGAAACTAACGTTAAATGCGATCTATAAAAGTTGATGTCCTTATCGGGAAAGGTTGACCTTCACCGCCTCCCAGGTACGCGGCAAAAATTTAATTTCACTTTTCTCTCCGCCCGATTTTTTTGGAGCTTGAGTCTCGCTGCACTGCAAAGTTTCTCCACCTCTTTGTTTGCTTTTTCGAAGATCAGCCGGTTCAGATTTACTCGAACCTACATTTTATCCCACCATCGAAGCATTTAATCACAAGTCTTCCGACACAACAGACACAATGGGTGACAAGCGCAAGCTCGTTCAAGATGAGGTCGTTGAGCCCGAGGGCAAGAAGATGAAGAAGGACAAAAAAGAGAAGAAAGAAAAGAAGGAGAAGCGCAAGTCGCGCGATGTGTCCGAGGACGTTGCTGTCGAGACCCCAGCACAAGATGAAGTGAAGAGTGATAAGAAGGAGAAGAAGGAGAAGAAGCAGGAGAAGGACCGCAAGGAAAAGAAGGAACGCAAGGAGAAGAAGAAGGGCAAGACCAGTGCCGATGAGCCTCCTGCTGCTTCCGAGGACGCCATGGATGTGGATGAGACTCCCGCCGAGAAGAAGGAAGAGAAGAAGGAAAAGAAGGAAAAGAAGGAGAAGAAGGACAAGAAGGAGAAGAAGGAGAAGAAAGAGAAGAAGCAGAAGTCCGAGGAGCAGCCCGCAGAGGAGCCCGCAGCTGAAGCTCAGGCTGAAGAGGAAGCCGAGGAGGCTCAACAATCCGGAAAGGCCGCTCGCTTCATCTGCTTCGTCGGTGCGTTACACCAGGTTAATCATCCAGCACCAACGTTAGCTCTAACCAAATGACATGCAGGCAACCTCCCCTACTCCGCCAACCACGAGTCATTGACCAAGCACTTCGAAAAGAACCCACCAGCCACAGTCCGTGTTGCAACAAGAAAAGAAGACCCCAAGAAGTGCCGCGGCTTCGCCTTCATCGAGTTCGACAACTACGACCGCATGAAGACCTGCCTCAAGCTGTACCATCACTCCAACTTCGACGACGGAAAGTACCCGCCTCGCCGGATCAACGTCGAACTGACGTGAGTAACCCTAAATCACATTCAAACATGACCATGACCATGCGCATACACTAATGCACAACCACAGTGCCGGCGGCGGTGGCGCCAACTCCGAACACCGCAAAGCCAAGATCCAGGCCAAGAACGAGAAGCTGAACGACGAGCGCTCGCGCCAGGCTAAGGAGATCAAGAAGGACAAGAAGAAGTACGAGAAAAAGCCTGCTGCTGATACCTCCGGTGCCAATGCCGTTGAGGTTCCTGCTGAAGATGATAAGTGGGCTGGCGTGCACCCTAGCCGGAGAGGTCGTCTCTAAGCGTGTCTCTTTCTTGGGAGGTATGTAATACCCAACTAAGACTGCTTTTGGGTACTTGAATTTCTCGTTGGAAGATCGCTGTACAGTGAAGTGTCTGGAGAAGGCTGGATGTTTTGAACGCCTTGGTATGCATTTTGTATTTTGTTCCATCCGCTTTTCTTTTCTTTTGTTCACAAAAGTACCATTACGTCTCTTTGTTATTTGGATACAAGATACCAATCTCATTGCTTATATTTTTGGGTTTGCGGCAATATCAATACGAGTGAGTATCTTTGTAACGTTACAATAAGCTTCAACTATGCGCCTTTCGAACCGTCTAGCCCATTCCTCCATGACATACTACCTACCAACTATAGTAGAATTTGGGAAAACACGCATAGATTTAAATAAACTATAAACATTGTCAAAGAGCGAAAGATATAGAGCAACAGGATAATTCCCAAAGAAGATAAACGGTTAATGGATTTCATCAAAACAGAGGCCGAAACAGCCTCCAATTACCCAGACGCCGTATTAACTATATATTATTCATTATAGCATACGAAGAAAATGGGAGAGACGAGTCAAGCCAAACGCTCTACAAGATCATGCATTTGTTGACTCCCTTCCTCCCGGATTTCGTAGCAGGACGGGGGTTGAGAACGGCCCTGGAAAGATGATAGAGTTAGGAACGGGTTCATCGTGTGTTTTCTGGTTTGTAGAAGGACTGGCATACCGGATGGCTTCGTCGAACACGCTCTTCAGGTTGCGTTGTGTCAGCGCCGAACACTCGAGGTACTTATGTGCGCGAATCTCCTTGGCCACAGCCAGGGCTTGTTCGTACGAGACGGTCTCCATCTTGCGTGCTCGGAGGGCTTCGACGGTGTTGCGGTCGTCTCTCAGGTCGAGCTTGGTGCCGACGAGGATGATGGGGACATTGGGGGCGTGGTGTTCGATCTCGGGGAACCACTAATTGTTTGGTAGAGTGAGTTACATGTCCAAATTAGGGGAAATATAAACAGAACTCGGGGGTGTGGGTGCGGATGTGGGTGCATGTGCAGAGGATCCCCATGGATGTGTAGATTCTAGGGCCAGATCCGTACCTTGGCTTTGACGTTATCGAATGATGGAGGGCTGACGATGGAGAAACAAATGAGGAAGACGTCGGTTTGCGGGTAGGATAGCGGTCTGAGGCGATCATAGTCTTCTTGTCCGGCGGTATCCCACAGTCCCAGGCTGATTGGCCTGCCGTCCACCATTACACTAGCCGTGTAGTTGTCGAAGCTGTCCTGGCATCAATGTCCGGTTCGATAGAGCGTTGAGGATGAGGGGTAGGTGGGCACGTACACAGTAGGGATGTACTCTCCCGGGAAGGCATTCGTCGTATAGGAGATGAGAAGACATGTCTAAGACCGGTCAGAGTCATTGTCGATTGGACAGAGGGTGTAGACTTACTTTGCCAACTGCTCCGTCACCAGTCACCACGCACTGGATCTCAATTAGCGCATCCCTAGGAGTGGGCGCGATCTACCCACCTTCAATGATTGAGTTGCCGGACCCGTCGCCATGTGCGCGAGTTTAGAAGAACAAATTCCAGCGATAAGGGTAGGACACGGGGTATCTGGGTTGTTATTAGCCTCAGGGGAACAGCTGAAGCTAGGAGGTCGGAGCTCGGGAAAAGAGGGGGGGAGTGTGGAGACCACGTAAGAAATAAGATATGAAGGGAGTTAAGAGATACTCACCTAAGGAAATCAAAGGCTTGGAAAGAAGTTGAGAAAAGAGAGAAAGAGGAGAAAATAGGGAAAGGCGATCGGATCACTAGCCCCCTCTAAAGAGATCCCCCACTGTGTCGAATTCGCTATATTTAATTGTGATAGGATCGAATTCTGGAATATCAACCCAATAGAGTCCGAACAAAGGCGCCTAAATCGTCTTATGCATGTCTCTATTTATATCCCGTTCTGTCAGCTGATATAGGCTATTGGAACCTATGGTGAGAAGTTTTGGATCTACAGTCGCGACACTCCCCTCCAACCACCTAAGAATCCACCCGCCTTCAGCTCCGTCGGTTTCGCCAACAAAGCGGGCAATTTGCCCGCGAATTCCCGGAAATAGGGTGCCTTCATGTGGGCCTGCACTGCCGCTTGGTGTTTATACCTAGAACGGATCAGGACTGGGTGGCAAGAAAATACTTGTATAATGTAGAAAAATGTAGAAAAATGCCGAGGCACGGTCACCCTCAGGGGAGGGTGCTATAGGGTCCACGGAAGGATCGGCTTACCTCTCAACCACCACGATCTCGTTGGTCTTCTCGATATGGAATGCGTAGTAGAGCAGGGTATCTGGTTCGTGTTCTTGAACCTGTTTGGTGACTGCGGATACGAGTGCTGCCACCTGTGATATACCTTGTGTGAGATGTTTGGCCCGCCAAGATATAGAGAGAGACGGGCTGAGCTGACCTCTGCGAAATTCTCTGGCTTTGGCGTGATCACTGCGGTGACGTTGATTTCGGACATTGTGGAATATGAACGGGAATCCGGAGTATGAATATGAAGACTGTTCAAGTGTTAGTCAATGGATATGGGAGATAATAAAGCCATGAGGACAGCCAACCGTTGTAGTATATGGAGGTATAACAAAATGGGTTAGATATCAAACCGCTGTTGTAGGGCAGGGCTTAAATATGTACAGTAGGTACAATGCGGATCATATAATCCACATTGACCTCGGGCCATGGCAAGTGGGTCTAGACGTGCAGATGTGCCACATTTGATCATATTATACACTGGAGGTAGTTCCGGAACTTCTCTCACCAGGAGCAATATCTATTTTATCAACTTATCGCACATGTAGCAGTGTTCCTCTTCTGCTTTCCGTTTGCCGTGATCTCATCCTGCTCAACCTTCGTCCCGATATTGTTCTATAAAACCATCCTAGAGCATGCGCATTTCTACCATGATGGCGCTGTAGGTAAAGCCAGCCATCCTCTTATTGATTACCTCATTGGGAAACCAAATGATCTGCAGTATATATCTTTCCCTGTTGAGGCAGCGGTGGCTGAGGTCCAAGGTTGTTACTCATCTAGATCCTAATGATATGATGAATGGAAGTCATAAAGAGAAGAGGGAAACAAACAGTGGGGATATCATTGAGCTAGAAATGGGGTTTGGGATCTGCTGGGTATTTCTACCCGGCAGGGCCTCTTCCCGGTATATATCCCGCTGTTGTGATAGCTTCCTGGCATCCTGCGGGTTCGGCAACTGTTCTAGATAGTGAGGAGCTTCCCAAAACACCTCTCAAAGGGCCTGCATAGCACCCTCGTATGGAAACCCCCGAGGCCATAGGGGAATTCATTCCCCCCTTTCGTTCGATCAACGTGTTCATCAACGGCATAAGGGGCTTCATTCGTGAGCTATCGTGTCTGCCAGAACGCGACGGTTCTGGCTAACTTACCAGTACGCACTCACTGCGACGCTCCGGAGAAGTACCGACATTTCTTTGACCGTGAGCCACCGAGGGAGACGCATTTCGGAGGATCTTCTTCCGTCTTGGATACATCTCTTCCATAACCTAAAGCAGCGTACGCAGACCTTTGGTATGTGTGGATCACCCATAGAACTAGATGCCGAGACACTGGGCGATGGGGTATTTCGGATTGGGCCGTCCCTCCAGTCCGGCTCAGACCAACCTCCAAGCCTTTCACCATCTATTGGGGTGTTGCGCTCGGGGCCCAGTCGCCGAAGTGTCACTCGTCATAGTTCCACTGGCCATAGTTTTACTCGCCATTTTGTCCATAACTTTGGCGAGGGCGTCCACACACTTTGCCAATTCAAGACAAGCCCCGGATACCGCCCGTGCCGCCTGCATAAAGTCCTTAATGTTTGATTCACTCATGTCCCTTTGTGGGGGATTGTTGACACTGGGTTGGAAGTGACCACGGGTTGAGTTCATTATATCGCTTCGCAGGAAATGGCTGTCACGGCCGAATTGGAAGGCTTCACGGTTTGGATCCATTATACCGTTCCGTGGGAGATTGTTGACGGAAGGTGGAGCCCCAAATTTATAGAAATTATAGATGGCCTTAGGCAGCAGCTGAATCAGCTATCGCCGAGATTCGCGTCACCAGATAAACCAATCACCATCGTCCCTTAGCACATAACAACCCCACTTCCCCCTTCAGCTGCCCCGATTTCTCCGATTTCCGGACTCACGACCTCTCACATTTGGCGGCTTTATACTGGACTGCAGGCTCCTCATGGACTTGGGGTATCGGAACATTCTGGCACCGGGGCCAAACTACCCTCCCGACTTTCGGTCCACCTTACCCCGGCCTCTGCAGAGAAGTTCAGAATCTTGCGAGATGGAGAAGACCCCGCCTGTCACGGGCAAACGCCGAGGTGGTAGCCGGAAAGCCTGTAATGAATGTAAGCAGCAAAAGGTGAGCCACATGCATTGCCCCAATTACTACTCAATGCTTTCCCCAGTTTCTGGCTGTTTCAGTTCCACCCCGCTGATGCCTGATAGTTGCGATGTGATATTGTTCAAACCCCGGCTGCGTCTTGCTCGCGCTGTCGCAGGCTGGGGATAGAATGCAAAATCGAACAGTCTTTCAAGCGAATTTCCAAGAGAAGGTATTTATATACATTGTTTTCCATTCTGTGTTTTTGTATCTCTTATTGATTCGATCTACAGGCACAATGCTGAAATGGAAAAGGAGATTGCAGATCTCCGACGCCGTCTTGGAAACGGTTCAGATCTTGAACAGACAGCAGAGCAAGAACTTCATGAGTCCCATGGAGGTGATGACTTGTCTCGGTGCTCAGAGGACGTCTTTGCCCGCCGGGACTCTGCTGCAGTTGACCGCTCACGACCCGTCTCAGTTCCAATTGAAACACATCCATCCGTAGCCACTCCGTTGACTATGAAGAGAGATGGTTCCATCATATCGCAAGATGAGGGCCATTGGAGGCTGGAGGATATCTCTATTTCCAAAGCTCGAATTGCTCGACTTTACGATCAGTATGGATTGGTTTCTCATTAGACCCGTATTGCAGCTAACATGAACCCAGGTACTTCACATATTACCACCCATTTCTCCCTCTACTAAACCCCCCAAAGCCACCAGAGGTGTATTTGCATCGTTGCCCTCTTTTAGCATGGACTATCATCTGTGTTGCAAGTAGGCGGTCTCCTTATGAGCCTGGTCTTCTAAGTGCACTGTCAGGGCCATTCAGCAGGCTGCTTTGGTCAACAATCACCAGCGTGCCGCAGGACTATCGAGTGGTCAAGGCGCTTTGCGTTCTATGTACTTGGCCTCTTCCAACGACAAGTCAGCGCACTGATGCGACCTTCATGCTCAGTGGCTTGATGATGCAAATTGCCATGCAACTTGGTCTGCACCGTCCAGTACAAGCTGAAGAGTTTACAACTTTCCGCATGGAAGTCCAAGGCGAAGCGCTGAAGGATCGATTACATACATGGGTCATTTGTAACATCGTGGCTCAAAAGTGAGTATATTCATTAATATCTGGTCAACCAAAGACTGACTTGAAACAGTGTTGCAACTGGTTATGGACAACCAGCAAGCACAATATACGACTGGGCTCTTGAGCCTGCATCTTTAAGGGATGCCGATTACCGTCTTCCCCATGACTTGGCTATCCGCCTTCGGATTGAGAAATTCTGTGATAGGGTGACCAAGGCTCTGTATAGTAGCAAACCAGAACCCGCAGAGTTCGTAAGCGTCGACAAGCTGGTGGTCGTGCAGATCCTTGAGAGTGAACTCAGAGAGATGGAAGTTGAATTTGGCAGGGACATCTCAGGTATGCGTGGAATCCCGATGCATCTAATGATTGGCTGATTCTAACATTTTTAAGCAATTAACCTCATCCACCTTCGTGCCGCTGAACTGCACTTCCGGTACTTCATGTTCTTGGGATCCAACGCCCGAGTCGACGACTTGACCAAACTATACCTTGCAACAACTTCCTTCCTCGGCCGTGTCCTCGATCTGGAAACATCGCCAGGCGATTTAATTGGCCACTCTACCAATTATATCCTTCAAATGATTGTATCGGCCGCGTTTGCGCTTATGAAGTTGCTGAAGAGTAGCTTCAGCCGACACATCGACTTCAACCATGGCAAGCTTTTGTTCAATGGCGCAATCTCAGCTATTCGCCGAATCAGCGTTATGGATCATGACCGTCCTATCCGTCTTGCGGATATTCTCGCTCAGATGTGGAATGCTACTAGCTTAGAGCCTGCTGAAGAGGATGCTTTACAGCTCAAGGTTCGCTGCCGCATGAGTATGAGCCATGTCTATGATACGGTCTGGCGTTGGCGACAGAGGTTCCGGCCTGTTAAAAGCTTTGAGGAGATGCAGGGTAAGATTTTTGCATTTTACCAAATTTTTCTATTTTGTTCTAACTTTTCTTTCAGCGGCTGCCATAGCGGCAAATCAAGATATCTCTACCACGACGAGACCCCTGACAAGGCAACAAGACAGCTCCCTCGAGGATTCATCTTTGATAATGCCTGCTCAGTTTGACGAAGGCGGCGCATTCTTCAGCGAAGCAGGGTTCTCAGAGGTGTTTGATTCCCTCAATTGGGTCTTTGATGGCATCCCCGACTCTTTTGTCGCACCACCAGTGCTATAGATCGATGTGCCGTTTTGCTTCGTACCATTGGCCAATGGTCTGTATAATTGTAATTTGATTCCTAGCGACGATACCAAACAAAAGTGATTTTATTTATATCTTGGTGGCTGTGCATTTAAAAACGGAGAATAACGTAGTCAAGCCCAACGAGGTAAAGATCGAATCCACTTAAGGTGTGGCTGACCCAGCATTACGTCTACTAGCAATCATTCTTGGGTAGAACCCGTTCGCGCCACTGCATGTTTCAGCCCAAGGTGAAACGCGCAGGCTCCAACATTCTTGTACCTGACCTCATCGCCCCTAACCCACCGCCAAGCATTTCAAGTTCCGGTGTCATTGCGGCCCGTGTTACTTCCCATCTCCCCTCCTGACACTACCCATACCACTTGAGACACCAGCTCCCATGTCGGATACAGCTCTACACGAACCCGCGCTACCTCAGCTCTCCGATGCGCCTCCCTCCAGTGCCGGTCGCTCGTCTCCCAGCCACCCCGGAGCCGAGCAGCCCCACGAGGAGGCCATCTCCGACGAGCTTAAAGCCCGCCTGGATAAAGTCATCTACTCCGATGTGAGCAGTCGCAAAAAGCCTCTTGAGGAATATCAATAAAATGAAGCAATTAGACTAACCGCGCTCGTGTCGCATGCAGATCGGCATCACCACTCTCCTAACTCGGCTCAAGCAAAGCGTAGCCTCCGCCAGGGTTCGTGGAACGCCAACAACCCCCAGAGAACCGATCGCAATTACTGACTATATACGCCGCAGGATTTCTCGACATTCCTGAAAAAGCGCGGATCGCTCGAGGAGGAGCACGCTCAGGGGCTTAGGAAGCTCTCCCGAGTGATCAACGATGCGGCGAACCGTACCGAGAACCGACAAGGAACATACAGCTCCAGCTATAAGGATATCCACCGACTGCAAGAGCGGATGGTCGACCATGGCCTCCAATTCGCCGTCTCCCTTCAACAGATGGCCGACGACCTGCACGAGCAAGCGGGTAACATCGAGCGCGGCCGCAAGCAATGGAAGCAGACTGGTTTAGCTGCGGAGAAGCGAGTCGTCGATGCGGAGTCTTTGGCTGAGAAGGCAAAGGCTAAATATGAGACTTTGGCTGAGCAGTACGACCGTGTTCGCACCGGTGATAAGCAGGGTGGCAAGTTTGGTCTGAAGGGCCATAAGTCTGCTGCACAGCATGAGGAGGAGTTGTTGCGCAAGGTTCAGAATGCCGATAGTGACTATGCGGCTAAGGTTCAAGCTGCTCAGGCTGCGCGCCAGGAGCTCGTTTCTACGCACCGACCTCAGGCTGTTGAGAACCTTCAGAAACTGATTAGAGAGTGTGATTCTGGCTTGACTTTGCAGCAGCAAAAGTTCGGTATGTTTTACTTATTTAGAGATTGGTTATGCAAATACTTATGGTTTGCAGCTTCTTTCAGTGAGAAATTGCTTCTCGGCCAGGGTCTCTGTGTCAGCCCTCTCAAGACTGATGGCAACACTGGGTCATTTGGTCCCAAGAGTCTTGCCGAAGTTGTGCGTCAGGTTGACAACCAGAAGGATCTCCATGAGTTTATCCTGAGCCACGAGGGCAACCCCGGGGCTGTGGCTTCTGAAGCGGTCAAATATGAGCGCCACCCCGTGAGTCTTCTAGACGCCCCCCAATTGCTTTCTTTATTAACGCAGTCAAAGACCCTTGGTGGAGGCGGTGCTGCCGCACCCCCTGCTCCCGCGGCGCCTTCGCAACCAAGCTCCCAGAACAAGGGCATGTCGACATTGCCGCCGGCGTTTTCCTCCCAGGCTAATCTGTCTTCACCCGCGCCCCAGCAACCACAGAGCGCTGATAGATTGCCTCAACAACCGCCCTATCCATCCCAACCAGATACCTTCTCCCCGCCCCCAGCAGGCCAGCAGCCGCCTTACCCAGTCTCAGGACCTCCTGAGCCTGCCCCCAAGGTCCAGGCGCCAATGGCAGGCCCTCCCCCAATGGAAAAGGGCTTCCAGTCGAATCTCCCTCCCTTGAAGCCAGTGTTTGGCGTTTCACTAAATGACCTGTACGCCCGGGATGGAACTGCCGTTCCGTTCCTTGTGTACCAGTGTTTCCAGGCCGTAGAGCTGTTCGGTCTGGATATGGAGGGTATCTATCGACTTTCTGGGAGTGCCAACCACATTAGCCACATGAAGGCTGTGTTCGATAATGGTGAGTTTGAAACAAGACCTTTGAGGCATGGCCAATATCTAACCTCAACCAGATTCCTCGCAAGTCGACTTTACCAACCCGGAGAACTTCTACCACGATGTCAACAGTGTTGCAGGACTCGCGAAGCAATTTTTCCGGGACCTTCCTGATCCTCTGTTTACTTCCCAGTATTACTCTCAGTTTGTTGACGCAGCTCGTAAGTGACATGCCATCAAGTCGTATAGAAACAAAAAACTTACCATGGAATAACAGGTATCGACGATGATATCCAACGCCGAGACTCGCTGCACGCCCTTATCAACAGCTTGCCTGATGCTCACTATGCCACTCTTAGGGCTATCATACTGGTATGGCACATCCAACTCAATATAGATACGATTACTCAGAGATACTAAATCCGCTGCAGCATCTGAACAAGATTCAAGAACACTACACCCAGAACCGGATGAACGCGGGCAATCTGGCTATTTGTTTCGGGTATGTTTCCACATCGCAACGCAACCTTCGCGACCAATTCATATACTGACTTCTCTTAGACCAACCCTCATGGGCGCCAACTCCGGCGGCAACATCGCCGACGCAGGGTGGCAAGTGCGAGTCATCGAAACGATCCTGAATAACACATTCCAGATCTTCGATGATGATTAGACGTATCGCCCCATCCGCCTGTTTCATATCATAGTCCAGAGCCCAGTGGTCACTCTATATTATGCGGTACACGAACGTCAGTCCACGGGCTCACGTCCTTATGTCCTTTCTTTGTTGCATCGATTTCCGGTGCCTCTAATGTCCCTCCAAAGTACATCCATCCTCCTTATGCTCTTTGCGTGTCATGTCGTCTTCTTATCCACACATCTCCATCTGCCGTGCGCATTCTATTCCTGTGTTTCAGTGATACCTTGCTATGCTACACATTAATACTGTGCTCATTGAACCTTCCTTGTACATATACATATTGTCCTTTTTCTCTTGCCTTACCTTATCTTGGTATTGGTATTGGTCTTGGTTTCATCCACCTCTACTCGATATTGTCAGTAACCAAGTCATCCAAATCCATGGCGCCGATGGTTTTGCGTAAAACGATATATCGTTGTATCCACTTGGTTTACTATCTTATATTTCTGTTCAAGATTGCGACGAAGATTACTGTAGTCTCTTCGTTGATTCGGAGTTAAGAGTCATGATTATGGTTATAGTTATAGCGGACAGAATTCTCGAAACAAGACATCAATATCATCTATAAGAAGTGAAGGCTTTGGTAAAAACATACGAAGTTCAATCCAAATAATAAACAGTGTGGCTATGGTACATGAGTGTAAATGCTTTCTATATAGTTTCCTTCGTGTGCCAAGGAGAGAAGACAGATACAGAACGGGCTTCTGTATCCAAGTTGTTGTGATGTTGTTAGGGTAGGGACGTGTAGTTGGTACAAACGTTAACACAAGCGATGAATGGAAGATGAAGTGCTGAAGTGCCAAACTTGAGCAGTAGCGATCCAGGTCCAAAATGAAGGCCAGAGATCAGACGATCCAAAAAGTATACAACTCGGGTTCGAGTCCCTGATTATAGATCCTGCAGGTATCCGCGTGTTCCCAGATCGGCGAGTTAGGGCATGCAATATCTGAAAAACAAGTCTAGGAGTCACGATTCAGACAAATCTCTCCGAACTTATTTCTTAGGTCCTGAGGACCCGTTCATCATGGCTTCCTTGATCTGCTCCATGCGCTCCATGGCCGACAAGCCCGGCGCGAAGTAGGGATCTTCCATAATCTGTTGCATGGTAGTCGGGGTAACATGGCCCCAAAGCATCCAACCATTATCTTTGCCGTTCCAGCGCAGGTTCTGGACAACGATATACTCAACGCAGTCCTGTTCCTTGGTGGAGACAAGAGTTTCCACGGGTTGGGCTCCTCTCTTGGGTTGTTCTACCTTGCTGGTGGCCATAGACTGGCGACTTGTGACGCGCACGACGATTTGGCGGATGCCGGAGTTGGCGAGTTCGGGGATGGATGTTGCACGGTCTGACATGACGCGGAGGCCGAGGAAGTTGGTGCTGGGCTTGCGCAGGTACTTGACCAGTGTCCATTCCAATTTCTCGGATGCGTCTCGGGCTTCGATTTGGCGGACTAGGCGTGTGGAGAGCCTCTCACAGCAGAATCGGCGGATCTCGGGAATGTTGCCTCTGAAAGTTTGGATGTTGGTTTTGGGTTCGAGGAATGGGATTCGGTGGGATGGGACAATGTATGCTTACTGGGCAAATGAAGTGTACATCTTTTCCATTAGCTGGGAGGCGATATGACGACGCTGCTTGAAGTTGAATGGGAAACTGTTCTCCCGCTTGCAATATTGCAGCAAACTGTATTATAGTTAAAAAAATATATTCTTTGCCAATGTATATGATGCATGCAGCGTTTGTTCAATGCGACAGCCACAAGGTAGACAAAGCATGCTGTTATAATTGTAATGTCGAGGAAAGACTGACCTGCCGTAGTTGGTGAACAGGGTCTTGAGCCATGTCCACTCCATGTGCAATCTGTCGCGCGGATGTTCAAAGATGGAAGGCCGATCCCTCCACAATGGCTTAACGAAAGTTCCGGGTAATATACCAATGTCATTTGGCAATTGATTCATCAGCATGTCCTTGGTGCGAGTCTTGAACGAGGGCTGAGACTGGGAGGGCTGGCGGAAGTTCATGGGCCTGCCAGCCAAGTTTTGAGACGTCTGTGAGAAGGACCGACATTGGTATGAACCAGCCGTACAGGATTGGGCGATGAAGGACCCAGACGGCACAATGCGCGCGGAGGTGCCCGTAGGCAATCGTAGTGTGGACGCCATGGCGAGTGGTTGCGTTGCGAAAGGAAGTGGTTCCTGGATGTCTAGGAAGCACAAAATCCGCGGAATTAGCGGTCACGTGAATCACTCCGCAAAGTCCCTGTCCAACACTTTAGATGAAGCTCGACCCTTCACAAGGTCCTAAGACCATTTACACTCTCCACTCTACCCACCGGCTTACTCGGTGCCATTTACAAACTGCCCAGTATTCAGTCATTAAACTGCCCCCGGAGCAAAGACACCGCCCGCTATCGACTGGGTCCCATCTCTGCCCGATTAGGGGAGCCACAAACAACTTGAAAACACCTAGTCTTTTCAAGGCCGATCGCAACGGTCACATTTAATAACCCCTTCCAATCATTGCGTGGCGGCCGCATATGCCGCGATTCAGAATAAAGGCTGGCTCCTCCTCGACGTAATGCCTCTCCTCCGCCATACACTCCCCACGAACACCTATCTCGTGCCGACTTGAACCTCCGATCAGCTATTCCACCCAGCTATCTCAACCCTCCCACCCCATTGCCGCAAGGCCAATTGGCTAAAGAGGTGGCTTCCCCATCATCTTCCGCCGTCCCACCCTCCCCGACCTCCTCGACTTCCCGTACCCCACTCAGCAGCGATGCCGGCCAGACTGCTCCATCAGCACTCCACCCTCGGGTGGCTGTCATTCTGGGTGTCGACCGCAGGTGGTATATTCCCTTGTTGGTCTGTCGCGCGCTAAGCACGCTGCCCGCTGCTTGGTGGGGGCTGCGATGTGCGTTTACCTTCTTGGCTGAGCTTCTGCATATTCGGCCGGGGATGGGACGGGAGGGGTGGGCGGCGGCGATTGTTGGTAGTGTTGGACAGGAATGGGATGTTGAGAGGAGATTCCGTGTGACGGAGGTGGCTTTGGCTATTATGTGGGTATGTTATATCTCCCCGGCCTATGTCTATCTTGATTAATATTGATATGGGGCTCAATCTCGTATGCGTCTTGATACTGACAGACTCACCAGTGCTGCGCATCCGCATACCTTTCATATTTCTTCGCTGATTGCATGATGTCTCGATGGTTGGTCATTCGAAACCCTCCCTGTTATTCCTCATACTCATCCTTGAATCCAGGCTTCTAAACTACACACCGCCAGCCGTTGTGATCCGCCTGTTAACCACAAACGGCCTGATAGCATATATAACATCTTGGGTGCTCTACCTATCCGGCGCATCCTCGGACCCTCGACTACTCCTACCGGCCTGGATATCCATAACAACTGTACGTTACCGTATATCCACCTCCAACCCATACACATCCACATACTGATCATGTCGCAATACAGTCTTTAACATTCGTCTACCACGCAACCCAAAACCACGCCACAATAAAACGCGAAACAGCAGCTTCCCTGCTAGTCGTCTCAGTAGCAAGTTTCCTAAGCATGTCCTCACTCCTCATGCAGCTCCATCTAACGCGTGAAAATGAACCCGAAGTCCCTGTTTTCGTTATCACGCGCAAATTGTGGGATTGGGCCGTTGCTATCTTCCTGCGTATGCGTATTGCGGATGAGAGGGTTGTTGTCGGGGAGTTGTAGGTTTTCTGTGTTGTTCATTCGCTTTTGGGGTTGCTTTTTATCTTTGTTCTGTCTTTCTTCTTTCAGGATATCCAACAGAGTTGCTTTCAACATGACGATTCGAGTCGATCTACAGCGTTCGGTAGTGGTGGTTTTTGTACATTTTCGGGATTGGAGGGCTGTCTTCTTCCTCATACTTTTGTTTGGATTTTTGTTACGGTCTTTCTTTGTTGCGATTTTATACCCCTGGCCTAGGGATTTCTTTTCTAGATAGGTCAATTCTCTTGGAACTTTCATGCATCAAAGGATTTTATAGTTGGAAAGTGATAATCCCTAGGACTAACTCCTACTGAATTGATGGAGTCAGGGTAGGGCTTGGACATGTTCTTTAGCGTATGAATGATGGATAGATCTAATCAGTCCTTATGGTGGGTTAGTTCACAATACAAAGATCCCGAGTGGAATCCCATTTCGCGTTCTACGTTTACACCCAAGCCTGCCGTCTGGAGTATTGGATAAACAGTTGAAATTCCTTGTTTTCAAGCAAAAGCACTGAATTACAAAACAGATAGTTAAAAAAACACAGTACGAAGAAGGGAAGAAAGTTGAGACTGCATCGCATGCCCCAGTTCCACCTGGATCTCCCTGAGAAGCCAGGTTGACAAATTGACCAAGGCAATGAGCAACAAGTAACCCTCTCAAGTAGGAAACGAATGCGAACACAGTCATAAGGAAAAAAAAGATAAAAGATTGTCTGGCTAAGCAGGTAATGGGTATCTACCAACGCGTCGTTCCGTCATAATCCCGTCCTAATGATAAGCGGTCGAGCCCCCGCTCTCCTGCCGACCATGCGGGTATCGGCGCACACAGGTGTAGCGGGTCATTTCGACAAGGCCCAGGTCTACGCCAGGCACAGAGTGGTGGGGGGAGAAAGCAAGACTCCTGATCGGTTTGAGGGCCAGTACAGAGATAGGCCAGCGGGATAGAGATGCATGGGCAAGCTTCCTATTCCACCGCTCACAGGGCGACAAACTGGGAAGAGGGGATCGGAACAAGGCATGTTGTTGGGATTAGAATCCGTGGACCTGAGAGTGCTGGGTTAGATGGTGATACTACCGAGCAGGAAGCGGGGCGACATACCTTGATGGTCTTGGCATCAAGCTCCAGGCCCTCCTTCTTGTCAGTCAAGAACTCCTGGACATCCTTTCGCTGGTCTCCTTGCAGTTGAATCACCTCGCCCATCTCGGTGTCAGCGACGATGGTGCCATTGCAAGCTGAGAAACAAGTTAGTGTGAGTCCGGACGAGAAAAAGCAATAAGGCCAAAAACATACCGAACTTCTTCTTGATGACCTTAAGAATCTTCTTCTGGTCGAACTTCTTAGGCAGACCCTGAACAGTGGTCAGAGTCTTACGACCATTGCGCTCTGTGAAACAAGACGGTTAGCATGGTACCCCTTTTAGCGCCGGCGAGCCGCGACGGCAGCGACCGACGGGAAGGACGGGAACAAGGACGTACGCTGAATCCGTATGTGGATATAGTTCTGAGACTGTTTGGTCTCGCCGGTATCTTCGTCGGCTTCGGCGAAGGGGTCTGTGACGGTGTAGGGTCAGCCTCAGTCCAGTACCAAATTATTACCCCGCCGCAGTAAGACTCGGTGAGACGAGGTGGGGGAGAGTTGGGATCCACATCTCACACTCAGCCCGGGAGCAGATGCATCTCCAGGTCGCGTCGAGAGTGTACAAAGGCGTGGGAATGTATGAAAATGGGCTGAAGCCCGACACGCGCTGCGAGGGGGAAAGTGGCGAACTTACCGAAGGTCTTGAGGTTTTCGATGGACATAAACTCGGCCTTTGCGTGGTAAACGGCTCTTGAAAGCGTTGTTGGTAGAGAGAACGAGAGGCGAGATTCAATATCTCTTTGAAAGACGAGGGGTGTGTGTGGAACGGAGAGAGGCTTGAGGCTGAAATGTTGGAAGAATCAGAGAGAAGAGCAGAGCCTTTTGAGGCAAGAGTCACGTTGTGGGGAAGGCGGTGAGGGGCAGGCGGTGTAGCCCAGGTACATCTACGACGAGGTGGCAATATGAGGTGTACTGATGTACTGAATACTTCTAAACTAAACTGGCAAACAATTATGCCCAGATGACTTTGATTGCGGCAATATTGAGGTCTGAGCGAAACTCATGGATATTGGTACAGCGTTACAATATGGTGGATCCCCCCAACCTTTATATCAAACCCAACACCTTTACCAATTGTAATATAGTGAAGATTGCAGGAAAGTATTATGTCTGTTGTAGAAAGGTATCGAATTCGCGTGTTTAGGCCGAAGGCAGGGGAGTCGGTATGGCGGCGGCACGGCCACCAGGAGCCTGGGGAGGCATGAAGAGCGGGAAGTAGGTCTGGAATAGGGTCAGAAAGATGCCAGTGGCCATGTAGATCGAATATCATGCTGTTCAGGGCACATACAACAACCAGGGCCATCACTATACCACGATATTAGTCGAATTTCAAGGCAAAGGGGGCAGGGGCACACATGGGAAACACGAACAGGACATGAGAACCGACATATAAGCCGGTGTAGCAGCATTCTTCTTCTGGTCTGGGGATTCACCGAGCCAGGTCTGGAGCGAAAAGACGAATGAAACCCTGTATTCGAATCAGATCGGGCCGATACCACTGCTTGTCTCACACTTACCATCCGATCATACTGTGTCCCGCGAGTTGTTAATAATGTTCTTCGTTCTTGACCTGTGATAAATGCGCGGCGCGTATCGCTTACCGGTTGCGAGTGAACATCTAGGAGGCGAAGTGTCAGCACAAACGTATCGCGACGAGCTGGGGAGGCACTTACAGCGGCCATGGGCATGGTGCTCGACATTGTGCCTGTCGCATAACATCAGTCCTGATCCTGGGGCTGGGTTATCTGGAGACGTGGCGTACTGGAGATATCGGCATCGCTGCTGCTCTTGGGAGGATCGACGTAGGGGATGGCTGGGGTTGTTAAATTGACTGCAATAACCGGAATCAAGTCCACTCACCGAGGTCAGCCCTCCGCATATCTTTCTTTGACGACATGGTTGGTGTTGGATGGTTGTAAGAAGGATCGAACTGACCCCGTACGCCAAGACCAGTCTGGGCCTCCCTCCGAAACCCCCGGATTGAATATCTCCGACACTTCTCTTTACGTTTACTTCTTACACCTTGCTTACATCTTATACCGAATATTACGGAGGGCCGGCAAAGCAGATCATTGCATTACCCACCGAGAACATGTCGTGACCGGGTCCAACTGGCTGTCGGTGTGATGCCTGTGCATTGGTCACTTTCAGCCCCCTTGCAGTCTGATTGCCAGAGCACCTTGCACGGCATCTGAAAGCATAACCAGGTCAAACATGCCTCGGAGACCAAAGGCCAGGTTGTGACAGCTCACCTCATGTCGATCGGTTATGTGCTCCGGAGGTGGGCCGACGCTCTACGGAATGTGGACGGTGGACAGTGGCTGGTGGACTTGATAAGCAGACTTGAAGCCTCGGGGATTATTTGGCCAAGACTGCTCTTTGACCTGTGTAACAACTTCATCAAGAGAAGAAAAAGGAAGTGTAATCCCGCGCGGCTAAGACTTGTAACGAAACAGGCAAATCGCCACGGACAAGGACATGGGAGGGGGGGCGCGGTCTTTGACGGGAGTTGGCGGACTTGGCTGGCATGATAGGACATCTCGGTAAAGACTCGGATATCAGGGGCAAATAGATGTGGCTCCATTCTTGGTAACACTGAAGTTGTAGTTAATCATATGATATGGAAATCATTCCGTCGATCCCTAACTGGACACTGAGCACTTCGGCTTCTTGGACTTGCTTGTTTCGACTGTTCCCCATATCCGCTCTATATCCGAGTCCCCGATCTTCAGCCCTTAACATTTTCCTTCACCTCCAACCTATCACGCCTTAATCTCGTCTAATCTCTGCACGTTCTGCACTTTGGTATCTCCGATCTGACCCACGATTCGTTTCCTCCCACATATCGCCCGAATGACCTGATTATTCGCCCATATCGCATCATGAGCCTAAGATGATCCCCCAATCTTCCGGCCAACCGTGGGGCCCTTCTCTACGAACGGTCAATGGCCCCGGACGGGTTGAGAATGCGATGTTAGGCCATGATCATCTCGACAGGCCTATGCCGCAGCCGCCGATCCGCCCAGCCGTCGTCGACCTGACCGCAGGCGGTCCAGAGTCGCAGGATCGAGAACCACCCCCCAAACGACCGAGATTGGATGTGCCAGGTGGATCAAATGCGACGGATACTGGTGCGACTATGAGCGCAGAGGCAAGGAGTGCTCCTGGAAGCGCAACTCCGCGACCTACGGTGTCGTGGCGCGGCCGGCCGCTCTGGTCCTTTCAAGCCGTGGTGTCGGAACTTCCGAACAACGAGAATCGAGGCGATGGCACCGGTTCGAAGCCTCCATCGCCGCCGCCGTTACCTGCTCAGCCATGGGAGATCCCCGCTGTCGAGCCCCCGGCAACCACCGTTGTGAAGTCGAGGGAAAGCTCACCCGTCGGCGCTGTACAGACGACCCCATATCGCATTGAGACCCCCTCCGCTGCCCCGGTATACAAGAACCAAAGTAAGTGATAGCCATATCGCAGGGTGTCGCTATCGGTCTAACATCTGCAGAACCCGCCGATTTCACCCCATGGACCGGGAACCATCCCGAGGACATCCTCAACGAGCAAACCGCGAAACAAGGATATTACGACCGGACACAAGTCTCCCAGAATGAATCCAATACCGCAAGACCAGCTCTTTACGCGCAGTTGAAACACCGGACGGGGTTGCAGATGCTCTCGTCGGTCTTTGCCGCGGCATTAGAGAAACGGCAGAACCACAACACCATCCACGCACCGTCAACCTTTAAACCGCCTCCTCGAGTCACTCTCACAGATAACAAGCGCGAAGGCTGGCTTCGCGATCTCGCCAATCCAACTGTTCCGCTGCGAAGGCTGAGCCGAACCATTCCACACGGTATCCGCGGCAAGGTTCTTCTGGACCAGTGCCTCGGGAAATGGATTCCTGTCGCACGCGCTGTCTGGCTCGCCAAATGTGTCGGTGCTAATGAGATTCGTGCGTTCAAGCGCAAAGGCACAAGCGGTGCGCTGGCTGTCGGCTTGGAGGCGAAATGGGTTCGGGAATGGACGGCAAATGTTCAACAGTTTGTCGAGGGTGTATTCAGCGCGCCAAAATCCTCGGACTGGAAGGCCAAGATGACTTATGCGTATGTGTTAATGGTTTCCCTCTTGTGAACAGCATGCTTACTCTTATCGCAGTGTTGGGTTGACTGCTCGTCTGTTCTTCGAAAACCTGCTCGATCATGATCACTTCCTTGAGTGGTTTTTGACATCCTTTGAGGCTGCCTCGCTCGGTACAATCCCCGTCTGGCTGTTGATGCTCGGTGTATATTGGAATAGTATAATGCGATATCGACGAAGAGGGCGACGACTGGCCGAGCTGCTGCTCGAAAAGCTGCGCCAGGTGAGTTATTTTTGAGAAAACCAATATGTGTCTGCCGTCAATACTAATGGTTATCATAGGCAAATGAAGCAAAACTTGCTTCTCTTCAACCTCTCATCGATCGACTTGCTCGCTTCATCAAACGTCTCGTTTGTGACCATACGCCCTCAATGATCCTCCCGAACACTTGGGAGACGTATAAACAACAAGTGTCATCGGTTCTCGACCTAGAAAAAGCATGTGAAAAAGCCCTATTCCAAAACCTCGCCGAACGCAATGCGCGAGTGCAGCGGCCAAATCATTCCAAACAAACCAACAACCGCTCACCACATCAACGCATCATCCGACACCTCGATTCCATCCGCTCCGCACACGACATCTCCTCCATGTCCTCCTACTTCGACACCTTTGAAGACAAGGCTGAGTTGGTCTCCAAGCTGCTGGAATGGCTGTCCACGCCCTTCCGCCATGGCCTCTGCCGGGTCTACATCGGTGCTCGCCTTCTTCGAAAATGGAAATCAGCTGGCGTGGACATAGACAGCCACATACTCGCTTTTCTCTCACGTGGACGGAATAATCAGAAGTTGAACATGGACCAGATCTATCATGTTATCTCTGAGCTTGTCAGGTCACAGACATTCTCAGTTGGTCGCTATCTTCAGTGGCTTATGGCGAGAGGTGTTACCAATAGCCCTTCAATCACAGATCATTATGTGAGTGTTGTATCTTGGAGGAGCGAAGCCTCTAATTACTGACAAACTGCAGATAAAGGACTTACCAATCGACATCGGACTGATCGCGCAACTTCCCGTTGGTCGTCTTCCAGAACACGTTGCGAATTTGCGCAACACTCTGCAAACACGGACTGGGCTATCTGTTTCTGAAGAATATGCCGTAATTGACAATGTGAAAGAGATCATCAGCCAACGTCTGCCGGGGATTTTTGGTGACAATGCACGTACGACAATGGCAGTAGATTCATTACCGTCGAGCCTAACGTGGGCCGTCAAGGCGGAAATTGGTCAGTGGCTACGCCGTGCCATTGCCCAACACAATCGAAATGCAGCAGAGTGAGTACATTCTTTCTACCTAGTTCTTCCTCCACTAATATCTGGATAGATCGACTACTGCGGCATTCCCTGCTGGTGCTGTTCCCGTGGTATCTGCGCTAACTCCCACCGAGATCTATATTGTCCGTGACATTCTGGAATCATTTGGGGACATCTCAATGTTAGCTGATGTATTGAACTTCGCATCAAGCTGCACCGACAGCACTGTCCTTGCATCAGTAGCAGATACCACAAACTGCCATTTCGACTCTCTCTGCGTGATCGGCGCTACAACCGATCTCTTCCGGCGACTTATTGATGCATACGCAGGCATCAAGAGGTTCGGCGTGCCAGGCCTTGATTTGGTTTTCTCTCTGATCGAACTTGGCTTGCGTATTCCGAGCGAGGTCAATACTGTTGCAATTCTTCGGCAGGATCTCTCCCGCATGGAAAACAAGTCGATCATGGCTGCGTACTCCCCCGTCTCTGACCACATCCCCGACAACTTCGGTGACACCGATCCCTTCCTTCGAGAGAAGTTGGATCAGATTTTACTGACAGGAAATGTCATGGATGAGCCCACTTTGGACGCGATATTCAGCGCATTGACGAAACATCTGGAGGCCGAGGAGGGTCATTCGAAACTGTCAGCAAACGATACATGTCGTTACCTGGCACAGTTGAGGTCTTTCCACCCGAAACACTTCGATGTCATTCTCGCCCGCTGGGTCTGTGGCCATCTGCGATCGCCTGACCGTACTACTTTGCTACGGATTCTCCCGCCGCTCATCGGTGTCGGATGCGTTACCATTCGAGCATTCCTGGCCCTTGCGATGAGACTTGCGCTGTCTACACCAGCGAAAATTCCCAATACAGCTCACTTGCCGGCAGACCTCGTCCAGCTTCTCTTGCCTTCCACTAAAGAGAACAGACGGTTTGATCTGGTCTCCTATCGGTTCCAGCTAGCACAACAGGAATTCCTCACCAAGAATACTGAGGAAGCGCTCAAGATCGTTTGCGATGCGGCGGCTTCAGCCAATACCGGTGATGATGCTCCGGCCAAGTACAGTGATCTGGAGAACTCGATGGTCATATTGCTGCGTGATCTTCTCGTGAGAAAGCCTGAGTGTGTGGCGCAGAAGTGCATGCAAAAGCTCGCTGAGCAGTATCCGGCCGCTTTGGGTATGGTTCAGAAAGCACTTGATCTTCTTCTGGGTATTGATTCACACTCAGATGGAAAATCAGTTCTTTCCGAGATTGAGAAGCTGGCTAGTATGACCGACGACTTTTCGCTTCCATTCTGTCAACTCAAGCTGCAAGTACTATTCCACGCAGATTCAGGAACTGAGGATCGCAACAGTATTGTCGATGCCATGTTCAAGACGGCTGTGGCAGATTCCCGCGCCCACAGGCTTCATTGGGTTGATCTTGTTGCGCTGATGAGCCCCGATGCAGTTCGACAGATTCGCGAACGTGCCGAAAAGGAGTTCTTCTCTGTTCCACTCTTGGAAGACTCGACCAGCGATACGCCCGATCAACCCGACAAGCTGGGGCCACTAGAAACAGCCAAATTGTATCTCACCATCATCGAAGAACTCGCAGGCAGCGTCCCCGAGTCCGGAACCTCATCCGTCGGCTCAGTCCTTGTGGAGAAGATGGACGCACTCCTGCACAAGATCATCACAATGCACAGTACCCTCGTCAACACCCAAAGCACAGCCAGCCAAACCCGCTCAAAATTCGAACGCGGCCTCGCATTCTGGTTCTCAGCGCTCCTCCGCATGGTCGTCATCCATCGCTCCGCCTTCATCCACCAACCCCAAACGCTCAAGCCTAACCCTCCCCACGACCAACTCCGCCTCCTAATCTCAATCTTCTGCATCGCCCTCTCCCGCCTCCCAGGCAATGTCCTTCGCCTCTTCCCAGCAGCGGACTACTTCCCCCACCCAACGTCAACCCCGGAAGACTACCGCCCCTGCCCAGGAATCCTCCTTCAAACCCACGCCCTCGACGTGGCAGCCTCCCTCATCGATATCTTCTCCGATGAAGTCCGCTTCCAATGCGCCCGCTTCCTCAAAGAGAAATGTCCCTCTTTCGTGCCATTCCAGAATGACTCCCGTTTCCTCTACCTCCTCGGTCCGACGCCTGATCAGTCCTCTGTCAATCCACAGCACGTCTCTGCCCCGTCACCGGCGGCGTCAGCGTCGACTCCTACCCCCACGCCTGCGCCTTTCCCTGCTGTCGGTGCATCCGCTGCGCAGCAGTCTGCCGTTGCGGCGTCTAGCTTGTCGAGTGGATATCCTGATGATACGAATTGCATGGCGAGTCGGTTGCGTCTTCAACATCGGGGCAGAGTCGTTGGGCCTTATCCTGTAAGGCCTTGGGAGTTGCTTGAGGATGCGGCGCCGTTTGTGGGTGTTAATGATACGGCCGTTAACTTGGGCTATTTCGATGCTCGGCGTGTGAGAGCTTGATGGCTCGTCGCGAATCTTCTTGGAGGGGTTATTTAGGGCTAGCATCTCTTCGATCCCGGTTATCTCCATGCCTCCTCTCCGACCTTCTTCTCTCGACATGTCCCATTCTTGGTCTCTCGATCTTGAGAGCTCGCCATCTCTCCCTCCCCTTTCACCCTCTCAACCCGACTCTTTACTCCTACGCGCCGTATTCCCCCTCCCCCTTCACTCCACGCTCTCCTTCACCACCGTTACCTTACCTCAACGTCTCTCCTACTTATCGATTACTACCGTGAGCGCTTGCATAAGACAATCTTTCCGATCTATTTCACGTTCTGTTCTGCTCTTTGCTCTCCATTTCGGCCCAGTTCTTCTTTTTTTCTTCTTTTCGTTTTGTTCGGGACATCTCATTGGCGTGCATCATCTTCTGCTTTCAACCACACTGGCATTCGGTATCTATGACATGACATGGCATGCAACATGCAGGATTGCATCGAGAAGCATTTTGTATATATATATCCACCGGCTTCCTTTTCGGCGTTCTATTTTGATTTCAACTAGGCAAGGAGGGAAAGGACTCAAGTGGTTCCTATCTTTGCCGGGGAAATCAATATCACTTGCAACCATCAATATCAACTATGATCTGCTATTGGCTATTACTTCTGCCTTGACTTAATTTTGCATCTATTCTTTATCCTCGATATTCTTTTCCAGTTCTTGGTTTAGGGCTAACTAACCATTTTGGGATTTTGAAACTCTGGGACGGAAAACCGTTAGAGCGGGAGTATCCGTTCCGCTCCCATATATAGTTAATCTCTACTTCATCCTTCTACAACACCACCACCTCTTGTACATGCCACAAGCCAACACAAAATACTAGAAATGATTTTCCAAGATACATCAAAGGAAAGCAATCAAGTCATCATCTCATTCCAAGTATCCGCAGCCGCCTGCCCACTCAAACCAGCAACGGCACTCTCAGCAGCATAGCACTGATCGATAGTAGCCTGAGGAGCATTACACGGGCTACGAAGACGGTTGCAGACCAAATCAGCAGGAGCATCGATCGTAGGCGACGATCCAAAGGGGAAGTCGTTCTGGTTGTTGGTGGTGTAAGAGTAATCCGTACGTCCATCAAGACCATACTCCCACTTGATAGTGGGATCGGTGCACGTTCCGTAATCAAGACCACCACCAGAGTCGCCAGTGTTGCTGCAGTCATCCGCCGTCACGGTGGTCGTAACCTCGAGAGTTTTGGTGTCTGTCGAGGTGACGGTTGAGATTTCGGTGACGACCTGGTTGTTGGTGATGGTGCTTGTGTCGGTTGTGGTGATTGTATCGGTGACCGTTTCAGTTTCTGTAACGCCGGGCTCGGTGACAGTGGAGGTGCCGATGTATTCGGTTGTGGTTGAGACGGGGCCTGGGGTTGTGATTGTTGATGTTACTGTTGGGCCGTCTTCTGTTACGGTTGTTAGATCCGTGGTTGTTGCGGTGCACGAGCTGATTGTCGAGACGACGGTTTCAGTCTCTGTCTCTGTGGTGGTTGATCCGGCGATGTTGTTGTTGCCGGTTGTCACAGTCGCTGTGCAGGCAGTGATTATTTCCGTGATGGTGGCTGAGCCTGTGCCGTCGCCGTCGATAGTGACGGTCACGGTGGCAGTGGGCGAGACAGGGCTGAAGATATTATCGTTAGCCGCTTGGCTTCAATTTTTCAATATATCAGGCTCACCAGTCAGTCGTAGTGAACGGCGGTGGAGAATGGTAACCATAATGGTGGCCGCAGTGGTTGTCAGACCCTCCATATCCCCCTTCTGGGCCACCATGGCTGTAGCTATCGTCTCCATCGATGTTGATGTTCGCGGTATCTCCATGGCCGGAACTTCCCCAGAATGTGTCCTCGGCCCAGGCGTCGGGACCAGAGCCACCGGCCACAGGGGCTGCAAGGGCAGGAAGCACATGCAGCAAGGCCGCCGAGAGAGCCGCAAGATTGGCGTAAGACGGCATGGTCGAATTAGAAATTATCCTATTAGATCGATTATAATCAGATCAACAAAAAGTATGGAAAAATAGAATGGGACTACGCCGAGTCCCTATGAAAATAATTCGCCAAAAGAGTGTGGGTGATGTTCGTGACTTCGACAGTCGTCGTATGAAGCTATATTTATACACTCACAAGTACGGAGTACGTAAATACACATTTTTGGGAAGGAATGATAAGCATGTGGAGCTCGGTTTATATACGTATCTATCCTACTTTGGTCCTCTACTGGATTCTTCATGACGTCGAGTTCATAACATCTGCTAGGGTTACCTGATTCAAGAGCAAGCAACGTTATTCTAAAGAATGCCACGCCACAATTGCACCGATCCACTCCAATATACCCTCGCCAAGGGCAAGTATGCGAGCTCTTATGGCTAAAACGATTTCTACTAATATTATCCATGTGTACTATGATATATTGTGCCAGTATATTCGTACTTGTTTTTCTTACATCCAACAAGATCTAAACTACAAGATACAAACAAAACTCCTCTAAAACTGATATCCTGTAGTTAAATAAGATATCCATGGGTGTATAAGCAAGGAAAGCAATACAAGGCCGATGTGGTAGGGACACATTCCAGAAACATATTGCTCCTACTTCGGTGAGAACTAAAGGGTCGACGAGCTGGTAACCCCTGATTCAATTTCAAATTGCATAAATAATCCCAGTCCATTTTTTTGGGTTGTTTTCTTAATTGTCATTTCCGTTAACGTGGAAGTCCACAAACACAAGATAGACCATGGGAATAAAATCAGAAAAACAGAAAAAAGGACATGACAATAGTGCAGGCAGATCGGTATCCATAATACATAAAAAAAATAACAATAGAAAGCTCAACATCATCAAAGCAAGGCACATATCCTCTGACGTATCCATCTCCGTTTCCATATCCATTTCAACACTGACTTAGTTGTGGTCATTCCATTCTTCGTCCCAAACATTGATCGGCTCATCCTCATCCCGCGATGAAGCAGATGGACCGTTCGTGAGCGCAGGAGTAGGAGGAGGAGAATCCTCATAATTGGCGTTCTCTTGGTTGGCGGTTTCCTCGTTTGGGGTCTCTTCGTCAGCATCATCTGCATTGACGTATTTCTTCCTTTGTTCATCCTCCATTTCCATGATGAATGCTAGCAGCCACGCCTCTTCCAAACTAATCTCCAGCTCCGTTGCCTTGTCCATTACAATTTCCTCCATAGCATATTCCTTGGGCATAAAATCTTGTGGCAGGGGCGTGCGGTTAGCAAAACGCTCGCGGATAAGTGCATCCATTCGTATTTCCTCTTCGACGCAAAGCTCCTCTTTGGTTTTTGCTGCTGGTTCAGATGCTTCCTCTTTCTCTTCCTCCTGCTCTGTCTCTGAAGCTTTGCCCTTTCCCTTGACGTCCTCGTGCGCCTGAGAATTGCCCGTGGTGACATCTCTGGTTAGATCGGGGGCGGGTGGCTTGCTCGGAAGATTGGAGGAGGACTTTTCCCCGGGCTTAGCGGTAGGGAGGAACTTTGGAACTGGTTGATCCTGGGATTCGACATTGGTAAAGGCACTGGGTGGCTTTGGGGCAGTTACTGACTTGGGACTGTGAGATTTTATGGAGGCGGGAGCGGCTGATCTCCAGGAGCTCGCTGTGGCAGAGTATCTGGGAATAGTTCTCTGGGGCTCAACTGTGGTGGGTATCTCGAGGGCAACTGCTTTCTTGGGCTCGGTTGGAGCTAGCGTCTTGGGGGCTGCCGATGCAGAGGACTCAGCCTTGATTAAAGTCTTAGTTGGAGTGTTAATGGTAGTCGATGCAAAGGCCTCAGGCTTGGCCGGCGTCTTGGTTGGAGTCGAATCGAAAGGGTCGGTCTTAGTTGGAGATTCCAGACTCGCCGCTTTTCCTTCTCCGTATGCAGCTCTCTTAGCATGCAAGGGAATAGTGGGTATCAACTTGGACTCAAGTTTGGGAGTGATGGAGCGGAGCACTCCCTTGCCCTTCCGATCAGCAACTTGTTCAACACTGGGCGGGGCTGCCAGCAGCTGCTTGGTCTCGTCCTTGGGCGCTTCATCATCTGGATTTTCCTTCTTATCCTGAGCTGGAGCTTCAACGGTATCGCGCGAGCTCTGAACAGGCTCGCTCACAGCAGTCTGCGTGTCGTCTTCCTTTTCCACATCACCCAGAGGCTCGGAAGGTGTGGCAGTGACGATACCACTCTCAGAGTAATCAGGTTGAGTAGGGGGAAGGTCAGAACTTCCATCGGTGTCAGCATGGCGCACAGGGTTCAGACGAGGAATCTCGGAGTCAATTATTGGACCCTGGCGCTTGGGGCGCTCACATCCCTTTTCCTTAGGGCTGCTGGGGGCAGTGCTATCACTGCTAGATCGGCAGCTGGAAGCGGTCTCTCGGTGCAAGCCGGGCAGGTTGTTAATAGGTTGTTTGTGGGTGTACCCCTCTTGCAAACCATAGCCAGTTGAGGGGCTGTGCCAGTCGTTTTGCATGCCAGTGTATCCATTGTCAGCCATGTATGAATCTGGGTAGTATGGTGGTGAATGTTGGTTAGGTTGTATGTCATGCATTGGTTGACTGGAGACAATGAGAGGGCCAGTCGTGATGGGAGGCAGATATGAACCAGAACCAGGACCCACGTTAGCCATGTGCATTTGCTGAGGCATGTGTTGCAGAGGTGGTTGTGGGAGGAAGCCGGGTTGGTTGGGAACAATGAAAGGGTAAACCGGCGGGAAAGGCTCGGCAGTGTAGTATGGTGCAGGAGGGCCTTCTTGGAATTGCATCTGGGGGTTAAACATCATAGGCTGGGCAGCAGGGAAAGGACCTGGAGCCGGGAAGCCTTGGTTGGGATAGCCTTGAAAATTGTTTGGATGGTTTTGATGGAAGCCACTGCTGTTGGAGTAGCCGTGGCCAGGGAAGTGATTGTTCGGGAAGTTGTTGATCGGGAAGCCGGCTGGAACGTTATTGTTTGCGAAGCCCTGGCCATTGTAACCGTTTGGGGAGGTTGGACCGTTCATGTTCTGATGATTTCCGTAGCCGTTGGAGTATCGATTGCTTCCACCATAGTTACTGCGGGCATTACCTCCACGAGGCGGGAACTGACGACCACCTCTGGGACGGTTATTGTGGTTGTTGTTGAATCTCTGGCCGTTGCCACGGGGTGCCATTTGGTTATTGGCTCGCCCGGCCTGATTGCCCGGAGATCTCTGGGAATCCATGGGGGGATGCAGATAGAAGGTTTCGTCGGAATAATCCTACTACCGTTAGCAAACAGCTTAGCGAAAGAGAGGGAAAGAGGGAAAGAGCGTACCTTGACAGCTTCCTCGTAGTCGCCGAGGAAGGCAAAAGTGACTCGGCCTACCTGAAGAGGCTCGCCTGAGTTCAGTGACTGCTCGATGATGACGTTCTCAAGAGAACCCCAGCTGTTGAGGGCGTAAGCAATGTCGTACTCAGTAATGGGCTGTCCGGAGTGGTGTCCAATGATGGCGTCGCCTGATAGAAGTTAGGAAAGGTGAGATTGGGGAAGAAGAAAGAAGGTGGAAGGAACTTACGTTTACAAGCAGCAGGTTCAACCCTCAGTGTGCGATCATGCAGTTGGATCCCGGGGTACTGCTCGATGGCCTTTTGTGCAGACTCGGGGTTCTAGTAAGTGTCAGTTGTGTTCTATCAATACGCTTGAACACTCGGTATCACTTACATCAAATACCACAAACGCGCCAGGTAGGGCTTTCTGTCTGCCTTCCTTGACTTTGACCCAGCACTGACCAAACTCGGAGAATGTCTTGATTAGGTCTTCCTCCATACGTGCAGGAACAATTTTGGTAGACAGACTTGAGTAGCCTTAGTATATACTTCATGACTAGTCAGAGCGAGGGACACTCACTTTCCAACAAAGATAGAACATGAGTGGTCAAAGAAGCACTGGGCGTTCTTAGCCGTAATGGCTTGATTTATGCGATCCGCACGCCGAGGATATCTCGGCTGGTAGCCGCTTCCATTCGGTTTAGTTTGTGATTCTGGGGTGTTATGTCCGGAAGTACTCTGATCAGGAGTACTAGGGTCGCGAGGGACATATTCGACATGCTTGATGCCATTCTTGCGGGTATCATGTGCAGTTTCAGAGGCATTTGACTCAGAGCCACAGCCACTGGACTCAGGAGTCTTGGGCTCCTCAGCACCGGAGGTGATGTGCTGAATGACCATGTTTGATATATAGTATAACACTGACTGAATCTTTTTTTTTGTACTGCTAAACGAGAGTATTGCTAAAGTGCAAATAACGAACGAATGAATGAGTAAGCGAACGAGTAGGATAGATGAAACGGATTAGTAGGAAATATGAACACAGAGAGAGAAAGAGAAGGGAGGAGGACAGTGGGCGACGAGGGCCTTATATGAAAAGGTGGGCAGAGAGGCCAGCCCTTAGAAGAGCAGAGGTAAACCAAAGGTCCCATCATGACTCTTCTGCTGCTGCCAATCAAAAATTACAATTATATTATCACATAGCAATAGCCATGGATAGAGTATCGTGACCTTCGAGTATGAGCTAGAGCCAGCCTTTTCCTGGTATCGAGGTGGTATTTCCAACACTCATGACTCTTTATAGAGTTGTTTATCGGCCAGGGAATAAGGACCATGCAGTATTTGATTGGCTCTCAGAGGACTGTCTTGAATGTCGGCCTGAAGCCATGTATCAGACGAGAGACGTACTGATCAGAATGTCGTCAGTAGACGGCACCTAGATGGCAGTTGCATATACACAAACCATTCCCTCAATTTTACGTGGGAGGAAAATTGCCACCCCCTGAAGTATACAATGGAACTATTCTACTGATTATTATACATCTGCTGTCGATATAGAGTACGCTGAACCTCAGGAATACCGGGCTTGGTAACTTCAGTTGCAGGACTACCAAGAAAGACCATGACGTGATAAAGTGATAGAGTGAGAGAAACCAAAAGAATCAGACTAATAAACCCTTTGAATCTAGGGAGAGTAGTAGTGCAGTCAGTATAGTACACATATAGTAGAGTGAAGTGAAGTGAAGTTAACTTATCTCTTATCGGATCAATCCACGCCACCTCGGATGCTGGCCGGCGGCATCTCCAGCTCCCGAGCTCTGGACCTCATCTCTCTTCTTCAACTCCTCAAAATGTTCCCAACGAAACGTCTAGCCCAAGGCGGGTTCTTCAGACGCAGCGCTGACGAACTCGGTCGTCTATCCAAAATCGGTAAATTACACGCAAGTGACATACCAATCACGCCGACTAACAAGGAACCAGCCTGGAACACAGAAACCCTCCACACACCCACGAAACCTTACTCAATCCTCAACTTCGAAAATGAAAGCGAAGTCAAAGCCTGCAAGACCATGGCCGACCGCGCCGTAGGAGGCTTCAGCACCGCCAGCTTAGACTTCGAGCCAGCAGACCCTTCAACAAACACACCTTCGCATGCCCGGTTCCACGGCACCATCTCAACTAAGCTCCCAGAAAACTGGCGCGTTGAAAGAACCGGTAAATCTACAAATCTCCAGCCCAAGCTCGTTGCCGATAGGCGGTCAGAGAAGACTCAAAAGGCTAATCACTGGCACATGCACAGGCTATGCCGCCTTCCGCAACCAAGACAGAGGCCTTTGGCTTTTCGGTCGCCTGTTCTGGGATGTCGATCCATACTCGTATCTGGCCTTACGGATTAAATCCGATGGTCGACGATACACCGTTAACGTTCAGAGTGACTCCATCGTCGAAACGGATATCCACCAGCACAGACTATACACGAAACACCATCGTGTGCGCGACGCTGAAGATCATAATGACAACCCCGAGTCTCTAGCCGAACTTTACCCGGAGGGTATGCCCGCGGCACTTTCAGATGTACCGCCCCAATCCACAATCCTTGCATCATCGACTAGTACGACGACATCTGGGGGAACGGGATGGGAGACTGTTCTATTGCCGTTCAACTCGTTTGTTCGCACGAATCATGGCTACGTCATCGAACCTCAGACATCGCTGATGCGCCAGCGCATTAAGAGTATCGGTATTGGCTTGACGGATCGAGTGGAGGGGCCGTTTGATTTGCGCATTCATAAAATCTGGGCGACTAATGGGATGGGTGAAGCAGAGCATGAAGAGGAGGTGCGGATTTGCGGTGCGGATGCCTTGCCTATTGATGAGGGTGTTCGGACGGGTTGGACTGAGGAGCCCGCGCCGAAGCCTGAGAGGGAACAGCGGCAGCAGCAGGAGCAGCGGTCCAAGGAGAAGGGGCTCAAGGGATTGAAAGGGGAGTGGGATGAGTGATCTCATTCATAGCTGTTGTATGTGTATATTACCCATGGTGGGATCTCGGCTTTGTTACTCCCGTCTAGAGGGACAGTATAACAATTTGGACATGAATTGTAGTTTCATTTCATCCTGACTCATTCAAGAAATACATAAGGCGTAGACTCGAGTGAATTACTCGATAGATAGCGTCTATACTTGGTCGCTCTATTTACCACCGGTGATCTTCTCCCAAGCCTCCTTATACTTCTCAGCAGTCTTGAGAGCAATATCCTCGGGCATGCGCACACCCTCCTTACCCTTCAGACCCTCCTGGACCAGCCAGTCACGCAAGAACTGCTTGTCGAAGCTGGATTGGCCCCGACCGATAGCATAGGAATCCTTAGGCCAGAAGCGGGATGAGTCAGGCGTCAAAACCTCATCGGCGAGAACCACCTCGTTAGTCTCTTCGTCGACACCAAACTCGAATTTGGTATCGGCGATGATCACGCCTCGCTCGAGAGCGTACTCGTGCGCGGTCTTGTAGAGCTGGATAGCCAGCGAGGCAACAGTCTCGGCGTGTTCGCCCAGGATAGCGGCAGCTGTAACAGAAATGTCAGTTCCTTGTATCTATAAAAACCCACCAATTCTCAAAATCAGACAAAAGACCGCCTCCGCGGAGTCGTCCAAGCTGTACATATACATACCCTGATCAGGATGGATATTCTCATCATGCTCGCCCTGCTCAGCCTTCGTGCTGGGTGTGTAGATAGGACCATCAGGGAAAGCCTGACTCTCCTGCAAACCCGCAGGGACCTTAATGCCGTGCACAGTGCCAGCCTTCTTGTACTCATTCCAAGCCGAGCCGGTGATGTATCCGCGGACGATAGCCTCAATGGGAAGGATCTTCAGCTTGCGCACTTGCATGCTGCGGTTCTGCAGGACTGGGCGCAAGGACTCCGGGATCTGGGGCGGGAGGTCGAGAGTGAGGAAGTGCGTGCGTAGGGAAGGGTGTGCCTCTTTCAGGGCGTTGAACCATGTTCGTGTGCAGAGGGTGAGGAGGACGCCCTTGTTGGGGATACCCTGTTGATTGTGTTAGCGAGTAGATCAATTGTACGTTATGGCAAGAGAGTCGCAATTGCAATTGAACTGTGGTGGGGGTTGTACATTCTCCATGATCACATCGTAGGCGGAGATGCGATCGCTCGCAACGAAGAGGAGGGTCTTGTCGTCAATCTCGTAGAGGTCGCGGACCTTGCCTCGGGCAATGAGGGGGAGGGCACCCTGCAGGTCAGTGGTAGTCAGAGCTTGAGACATGGTGAATTGTGCTGAAGAAGTTCTGCGTCATCGTCACTTTTTTCCCGAATTTTGGCGGGGTCCCGATTTCGGCCTTGTTGCCTCAGGCGATCATTTATATCGCAACGCGCCCTTGAGAAGCTCATTGCTGATACACAGGAACTGCAAGATGGCACAGCAGTAGCGGACACAAAATGACGCGTTATTTGACTCCCTGGAGGGTCTCGCTGCTGTGTCTGGTCACACTCTATACGGATGGTGTTGTTCCCAACTCGTCTGCCATCCACGTCCTCTCGTTCTTGACCGCGGGTCTATTTCCGCTCGACCCTGCCGATAAGCAATGGCAGGAGCACTACTTGCCAAGCATTGCAGAGCTCGAGGTCTGTCTCGCTGGTCATGAGTCCTCTGTTCCTGGGCGCTCGCTTTGGGACCTGTTTCTGAAGAACCTGTGGTCCCTCGACTCAATGGATGCGCTGGAGACATTCTTCAGCGATGTGATTCCATCTCTGCTGGCCAAATCACGCGATGAGCAAATCCAAGACAGGGACAATGGGCTTGCCCCGGAACCCGAAGATCGCATGCGCTTGTCGAGGAGTTCGCCACTGGGCGCGTTCGTGCGCAGATCATATCTTGAATACACGCGGTTGCAGTTTCATGATTCTGTGAAACTCTGGACTGGCTTTGTCAAGTACCGTCTTCCAACCTACACCTATTGGTCACGCAGGCATCGGGGAGCTGAGGGGAAAACCGTTGATGTCAATCTTCGTGCTTTGGGACTGGATTCCACGAGCCACCTGTCACAGGTAGTGTACGGCAATATCGAATATGACGAAGAGGATGAGGGTGTGGTCAGCATCAAAGATGCAGAGAGATTGGTTGAGTTCCAAGTCGGTGAATTGCAAAGTACGTTCTCCTCCAGTGTATCATGCTCATGTGCTAACAGATACAGGGATGGGAGGCAGAGTTCCAGACGAAATGAGAGCTCAATTGAAACACATCATAACCTCGGAGTCAACAACGCCGGTGTTGATGTACTACCTAGAGTACGTTCCGATGCACGAAGGCATTTACCAGGTGGCTGATAACATCTAGATATCTCGACGCCTGGAGGGCTGGGGACTACACATCAGCGTTTGATAACCTGCACCGGTACTTCGACTACAACATGCACACAAATCTTGATCGAAGTGCGTATCAGTTCGCCCTCCTGAACTTAGCAATCATCCAAGCGGACTTCGAGTGCTTCAATGAAGCCATTTCAGCCGTGCAAGAGGCGGTCGCAATCGCCCGCGAGTCGCACGATATGAATTGCCTGAACTTCTGTATGAGCTGGCTGTATCACTTCGGCAAGGCTTTTCCGGTGCAGATGCGAGAAGTTCAAAACAGCGGGATGTTGGGTAATGAGAAGGAGGGTCTCGCTTTCCTCAAAGCCAAGTCTAAGGAGACCGACATGTGGTCTCTGATGAGTACTACATTGCTAAGCGAGGCTAAGTTGGAGATGCAGCAGGTACGGATCTTGCATGGCTCTGAAAAATGGAAGTTACTGATCTTTACAAGGGAGAGAGTCTTGCGTCGATCGTGGAATCTTTTGTGCGAGCATCTCACGTTAATGTGACAAAAAGCCTCACAACACCTACGGGTGCATACATGCTGCTACAAGGCTCCATGTACGCTCGGATAGGTATGATTCTTGAGAATCAAATGTGGCGATAACCATGCTAACTGAACAATATAGGAGCTACTCACCTTTCTTGGCTAAATACCGAAGTATTTCGCGAGTGCTACTTGGAGGGCCAACCTCATGATGACTTTGTCAAGATTACATTCCGAAACTGCCAAATAGTATGTGAACTGGCTGTGCCATTGGTGACTCATGACAGACAGCTGATTACTCTCTACAGTTAGCACAAAAAGGAAACTACAAAGAAGCATCTGCACGAATGAACAAAATCGAGCCAGAAAAGCTGCGAGCCTTCAAATACAACAACGCCTGGACGTATTACTCTGGGCTCCTACAACTACAACGGCAAATCTGCCGGTAAGTACTCCACACCAACCAAGCCACATCCAATCTAACACACAACAGCGACGACAAAGTAGCAGTGGAACACATACTCTCCCAACTCCAAGCCGTCCAACTCCTAGACTTCGACATGCGCCTCCTCCTAGCATTCCACTCGATAGAATTCACGATCCGCCAAGGCGACTACGGACGCGCCCTAAGAATGGTCGAACAAGCCGCCCACGCCATGCAACCCGAGAACTTCGACGTCCACTCTCAAATCAAGCTTCTCTGTCTAAAAGCGCAAATCCTCGGGAAATCCGGGCAGCCGCAACGGGGTTTCTCGCTAGCAATGCGCGCAGCTAACATCGCGCATCGCTCAAAGGTCCTAGCCGACCTCTGGGCGGCTATCTGCACGCTGGCCACAGTCCTATTAAGCCTTCACGAATTTGAAGCTACAGGCGAGCTGGTCGAGAGCATTATGCCACAAATCCTGGAGTCAGACGACTACGCACTCATTGCGCAGGCGTATTCGCTTCTTGTGGATGCGAATATGGGTATTGCCGGTGAGTTGTGGAGACTACAGGGTCGGGACTCGACGTCTACAAGGAAAGAGTATGTCAATCGGGCTCTTGGGTATATCGATTCGGCGTATGATCACTTCGAGGAGATTGAAGATATTAAGGGCCAGACGGAGATGATGGCTAAGAAGGCTACTGTTATGCATCTTACGGGTGACCCTGTCTTGGCAAATGATTATGCGGCGAAATATCTGGATCTGCGGAGGCGACGGGGTGCTGAGGCGTGATGTATTGGTACCTTTTACACAGAATTAATAAACACTGGCCTTCATTCATACGTCAAACTGTTGGGGAGATTTACTGTTATTATAATCCGAGGTAATGGTTAAATTCTTTTAAAACTTCGAGCCGTCCGAGAAGTGATTAGGGCTTTTGCTGTTTATCAGGGGTGTCTATTATGCATTGGCTCTTCATAGGTTGCCGTAGTGGCGTTTAGCGTGAGGGACCAATAATGGACTATCGTGAAACTCAATCATATTTTATCGTTGGTTTCCGTTCAATATGATGTAAAATATCTCTGATAATGTCCATCACAATCGGTTTCTTGTTCGGTCATGCTTAAGGCACGGTGATACACCATGATATTAGACAGTACTAAAAATGTTCGAGTCATATAGTGGACTTTATTAGTTCACAAATATAGATCAGACCAAAATTGGCCTTGATCCATCTATGTAAAGCTTCTAGGCGTTGGTGTTTGCATACTAAATCGGTCAGCAGCTTTGACATGCAAGTAGTAGTCCAATAATCCATTATAAAACAAGATATACATGGCATCGTCACAAATAAGTAAGTTAGTAAATATATACACAAACCGCTCAATCACTATCCCTCCAACCAACAAGAAACTCATCCAACAAATCATAATTCGCCTTCTCAGTCCGCTGCCGCAAAAGTTCAGCCCCAATATCAAATTTCGCATCTGCATCAGCCTGCTCTTTATCTGACAAGGATTGGCAGCGCCTGGCAGTATTCCCACTCCTATTCCTCCCGGCAACCGCAAAGGATGGCTTGGCTTCCGGCATATCAAACTCGAAATCCACCAAATCAGGACCAAGTTTGATCCTCGGCTGCGTGTCTATCCCGTAAACGCTGGGACCGCGAGTTGAACCGAACATCCCATCAAATGAAGAGATCTCATTCCCGGAGTTGAGATCATGATATTGTCTCTGGGGATATTCAGGAGATTCCGAGCCGGAGATTGTATGATTGTCGCTATGTTCCATGGATTCATAGCTCTGCGGTGACCAGGACTGTGTTTGCTGAGGTCCATCGTGGACTCGATCTCGATGATTGTTTTTTTCGACAACTTCCCGATGTTCATGTTCATGCTCATGTTCATGCTCATGTTCATCTTCATGGTCATGTTCCCCATCACAATGCCGACGAGTACACCCATCATTGAAAAACTCCTTAAGCAGCAAACTCAATTGACAAAGTCGCTTCATCTGTCGCGGGGGAAGTTCTTCTTCTTCTTCTTCTTCTCCAACGGGACTCATCATCTTTCTCTTCCGCCTCGAGCTATCCCGCTGTTCTGACATAGAACTCCGCGCCACAATCCCGTCTTTCAAACTCGCACCTGGTGAAGTTTCACGTCCGACACCAGACTCTAATCTAAGCGTATCTTCCTCATCATATGCAGTCGCAGGCTTGAAATCGATATTATGATCTATCAAGACCTGTTTGAGATATTCGACGCGACTTTCAAGAAAAGAGACATAGCTGCGTGGTAACTCGCGCTTAGTGAGAGGGTCATAGCCCACACAGCGGGCGCCTGCTTTTTCGCAGGATTCACAGCGTGGAAGGCGCTGGTCGCAGCGGTGTTTGCGGAGGCGGCAGCGGTTACAGGCTGAGACGTTGCGAAATGGTGGGGGTGTGGGATTTGAGGTTGAGAGTGAGGGTCGTGTGCTTGAAATTTGGCGTTGTTTTGGTCGTGTCACTTGTGTTCGCGGTGTTGTTGGGTTATGTTGTGTCGAGTTTGGGAGTTGGTTGGTCCATCTGCTTTCTGGGACTGGAGATGTTGGAGATGTAAGGTCTAGCATGGCGAAATCGGGTTGAATGAAGAGAAAAGAAGAAGAGAAAAGGAACAGATAAGAAAAAAAATACAATTGGGGTATATTGGAGCTTTGTCTTCTGCTATCAGACAACTATGGAATAATTATAGCTCTTGAATTCCGAAATGACAGCTCCACGGTGTGCGATAAGGTTCGAATTCCGGTTGAACTCCGAAAGGCGTTTAAAACTCCGAGACATTCCTTGGAGACCGATCTGCTTGAGGGGCTGTTCCTAACGGGGTTATTTTATGTGCTGATCTCTTTGAGCACACGAGGTTGCCGATGTTGACCATGCGGCTGTAGATATTTCCCATAGATTGCTATACCTGTCAAATGGCTTGCTTATAGTTACCTCTCCAAGCCTTGACATTCCAAAATGCTTCTAGAACCAAAATGCACAATTTCGATTAGCTATACCATTCTAGGCTGGCTAAAGAGCATGGACGCACTCGGCTGCACTAAGTGGACTGCGTGGAGGCACTAACACGTTGGTGTTGCATGTGGATAGAACGGGTGGAGAGGCGTTAGATAGAGTGCTCCACTATACACTGTAGAACTGAGGACATGAAGGTCAGGCTCACTCATTTCCCGCGGCAAACTAGAAGTATCGAGGGAAGTTAGCATAGTAGAGGGAGGCGGGGGGAGGAAGGGAGGAAGTTAAGACGCCAAGCTTCGGGGCGGGTGCACGGTCCGTCATGTAGTATGCGGAGTGAATCCTTATAGATGCCGGCTATTCAACTTGCATCTCGCCTGGGTCGGCATATGGCTCCAATCGGATCACCTTACGGGGTTTTAGGGGGAGCCCAGACTCCGTAACACCGGTCGATGGAGAACTCTCAATATCTAGACGTATGTGATCAACAGTTCCCCCGGGAGATACAGAAAGAGATTTCTAGAGGAATTGAGACGAATTGGCACAATCCACTCAGATATCCATGCTGGTAAGGCTGATGTAGTAGACATAACCATACCATGGGAAGAATCCCTAGGATCAAAACGGAACGGATAAATCGGGAACCAGAACGAATTGTACCGTAGAACAGAGCAGGAAACAATATCCCCTTTTACTCAAAGACATGCATTCTCTCATCCGAAAGCCAAATCGAATAAAGCTTCCACAAGCACCATGGATATGGTGGGGGAAGCACCCGCCCTCCTCTGCCGATCCCTTCTCCCATTGAGCAGCATCCACGCCAATCCGCGGGGCCCCAGATAATCCAAATCCCATTTCGTTTTCAAATGATCAAAGTCTAATTATACGTTCCCTCAATTCAGGTTTCCCCAATGACTCAGGGTCCTTTTTCAAGGCACTATATAACACCGCCCCTCGACCCACTGTATCCATGATATCATTCAGTATTACATAGTTCATATTCCCAACTCGCCCCCCGTCTCCCATTTCTCCAATATCCTTGTCGTCTACAAAACAATCCTGCGCCTTGCATTATTCCGTGCCACATAATGGCACAAGACGACACCGAAGATGCGCGGGGGGTTTCCACGGCCGTGGATATGGAAATGACCATGACGAACGACGACCCCAAACTGTTGAAACAGGCACCCGATGCAGATGAGGCCATGAAAGCCTTTGAAGAGATGCAGGGGGAAGCAATTGAACTGGATGAAGCAACGAACCGCCGGCTTGTGCGTACGATTGACTGGCATATTATGCCGATAATGTGTTTCGTCTATGCAATGAACTTTCTCGATAGTATGCTATTCAACAGTGCTAGGATATTTCATAATTTATGATCTACAGCTAACCTGTTCCAGAAACTACATTGTCTTACGCCAGTATCATGGGTCTGAAAGAGGATCTCCATCTGGTTGATGATCAGTACCAATGGCTTGGTAGTTTGTTCTACTTCGGTGAGTTAACGTTATCTTGTTATACATTCTCCATTAAGAGGATCTGACATTGATATATACGATCCAGGCTATATCGCCTGGGAGTATCCAACAAACCGCCTCCTGCAACGATTACCACTAGGCAAATACTCCGCAGCATGCATAATAATCTGGGGACTAATCCTCAGCTGCTTCGCCGCAGCGAAGAACTACCCAGGGGCGATCGCAATCCGCTTCTTCCTAGGTGTATTCGAAGCAGCCGTCACACCAGGTTTTGCACTCCTCACCTCTCAGGTATATATATACATACCATCACCGACCCCCTCCACTTTCCTATAACCAAGCCCAAAAACTAACAAAGCAAAAGTGGTACACCCGCACCGAACAAGGCAAAAGAGTAAACATATGGTACAGCTTCAACGGCTGGGGCCAAATAATAGGCGGGCTCGTAGCCTACGGAATAGCAACCGGAGCGCGCAAACACGGCTCTCTAATAGCCCCCTGGAAAATTGTCTTCCTCTTCACGGGCCTGCTAACAATAGTCCTGGGCCTTGTCTTTCTCTGGGTCGTACCAGATAGCCAACTCAACGCGCGCTGGCTGAAGAAACAAGATCGTGTCCTTGCTATTGCCCGTGTGCGCATTAACCAGCAGGGAATTGGGAATAAGCATTTTAAGTGGTATCAGGCTAAAGAGGCATTGCTCGATCCTATGACTTGGGCTTTCTTTTTTTTCGCGCTTATTGCTGATATTCCGAATGGGGGAATTACGAATTTTTTTAGTCAGTTGGTATGTTATTCATTTTTTTACCTACTTCTTCATTTTTACAGGTCTTTCTATTGGGAATTTGGACTAACGAATGTCACTCTTGTTGTTGGAAAGATCACCAGCTTCGACTATACACCCGAACAAAGCCTACTATACGGCACACCAGCGGGAGCAGTCGAAGTCGTGGCACTACTGCTAAACGGCTACATGGGCGACCGGACTGGGCAACGAATCCTATGTAGTCTAGGCGGACTACTGACAGCGACGATTGGAGTTGTCCTGATTGTGGCACTGCCACTGGAGAACAACATCGGCAGACTGATTGGGTATTACATGACGCAGGCATTCCCGACGTCATTTGTTGCGCTTTTGTCGCTGATTTCCTCGAATGTTGCGGGATATACTAAGAAGACGACTGTGGCTGCTTTGTACCTTATTGGGTATTGTGCTGGGAATATTATTGGTGAGTCCGCATTAGAGGGAGATATTTTTGGATCTACTATATACTAACCGTCCAGGCCCATTAACATTCCGCCCTCAAGATGCACCGCGCTACATCTCCGCCGAGATAATCATCATCTGCTGCTGGGGCGTGTCATTGCTAATTCTGCTTTATATTTGGTGGTGGTATAATAAGGAGAATCGACGGAAAGCTGCTATCGTTTCGAGGGCTGACTATGTAAGAGTGGAGAACCGGGAGTAAGTTGCTTCTCTTTTCGTTTCTTGCGTTACTGTCCACAGTGTCCACCAGTATACAGTATAGTTCTGGATATCTTGTACTCCGGACTGTATCTGTATCTGCATCTGTTTGGAATTGGATTCACTAACCGACTCTTCTATTTCAGGTGGCTGGATCTTACAGACCGGGAGAATCATGATTTTGTTTATACGCTGTAACTTACGCTTACGTTTACGTTTATATTTACATTAATGTAGATGTTGACGGTGATGGAGATTTAGTAAACAGTTCCACGCACCTGCACATGTATCTATTCTAAAATGGTGTCCCCGTCTACGGATGGTAGATACTGTACAGATGGTGACGCGGCAGGATATATGATATTTTCTGTAGCACAAGTGCGGTCAAGATATACTTTACTATACAGATGTAGGAAAGCACGTATATGTATTCCCGTGCAGTGCAGACAATGACACTACAATACGTACTGCATGCCAAGTTATAGCGGCGGGAAGGGAAGGAAAGGAAGGGACGGGTCAAAATACAATAACGGATATGTAGAATGGGATTGGCTGTTGATATGGTAACTTAATTACTGTTAATATAAGCACGCGACCCTTGCAACGCAAGTAAAGTACAGTAGATGAGGGTCTACCCCTAGCTCGAATAAAGCATAACAAAAGATATTTTATATTTTACCTGAGGCTGGGATGGATAATCCGAATTATGAATTAAAGACTAATGGGAAATACACTGCATGATGCATAATCTCACAGGCTACAGGTCACATCCATGGATACCCAGGCAACGTAACGCGCTGCGCCCCTACAATAAACGCCGATCACCAACCATTGGACGCGAGTTACAAGCAAGGTAAACAACCTTAGAAAGCAGACGTATCAATTCAGCCGATCTGATCTCGGATGATATAATGTATTTATAAGATTTGCATCGGCAAATCAGATGCAAACCCAAAAGCCTAACGCCGTCGATCCAGGGTCCCTGATTGTAGGTAGATGCACATAAGAAAAAAAAAAAAAGAAAACAAAATGGAGAAACAGGGAGAAGAGTAACACAGGCATAACATAACACTCCGGGAATGGAAATGGACAAGCAACGCATAAGATTGGACCATGTGACACGTTATCTATACAGTTAGATGGCAAAGTGTACCTGGAAGTTCAAGGCCAGGTAGCTAAAATTAGAAGATGAAGGAGTAAACGAAGACCAAGATGGTCGCCACGGTGGCGACACTGTACTCGAGTTCGAACCACGCGGCTTGGCCGCCGAAGGCGATCTTCTTGCTCTTCTTGGTTGGATGGGCTACGCCGGTCTTGGGGTCGCGGGTGAGGAGCTCCTCGCGCTCCGGCATGGTGGGTGGGTCGATGGCGTAGGAGACGGGCGTCCAGAGGGAAGTGCAGATGAAGAGGAAGGTGAGAGGGGGCCAGAAGGCGTGCGTGATGAGGCACAAGATGATGTCTCGGAAGCTGGTGTTTTGTGCGAAGCAGCGGTAGGAGGAGATCACCACCGCCACGAGAGTGACATACACAAATGCTAGATGGAAACTGGCCATGTAGTTGACGAGGATGACTCGGAGTCGGACAAACATGTTCTTGGACTTTTTGGCATCGCGCTCGTTAAGAGCGGAGCCGAGAGAACCGGTTGGCTTGAAGGCTTGTGCTTGACCACCGAGCCATTTGGGCAGGATGAAGGATCGCACGATGCAGAGAGCAATGTAGGGCGACATCCACAATTGGTAGCGCGAGCCTCGCTGACCAGTGTGGTAGCCAGCTGGGATGAAAAGAGCCATTTCGCACAGACGGTTAGAGATGGTTGCGGCGAAGCAGGCCCAGATCAACCAGCGCAGCTGCTCCTCGGTCGCAAAGGCGACTAGGCGCTTACCCCACAGGAGGATGATAGGAATGGCGAAAAGAGAAGCGGTCAGCAGTAGAGTATACACACTGAGAGTGGCGTAGAGGAATCCAGAGAAACGCTGAGCGACGGTCATCTTGCGAACGGCATCACCCCAAAGACAGAACTTGAGCTTGGCAGCTGTGTCCACGGTACCAATAGCCCATCGTGTACGCTGCTTGAGATGTCCACCAAAGTCCTCGGGCACGGTGCCAAATTGAAGCGGTTCATGAACATATGCGGTCTTCCATCCTTTGCCAAGCATCAGCGTTGAAGTCGCGACATCCTCAGCCAAGGAACCAAGCGGGAAATTGCCGATCTCTTCGAGAGCCTCGCGTCGAACAACATAACCCGAACCAGTACACCAAGCCACACCGAGCGCGTCCTTGATCGGCTCAATAACATGCACGAAAAAGTCCAGACTCTGCGCCAGGGGATCGGATGCAGGGGTATTGTAGAAGAGCTGAGGAGGGCATGCAAGGGCCATCTTGGGATCCACCAACAAGTGGGGAAGGATCGCACGAAGCCAGTCTTGTTCAGGAATCTGCGAGCCGTCAGAATGTATATTTGAATACGGGCGGGAAATTTGTAATTACCATGTCGGCGTCCAGCGCAGCCATGAACTGGCCTGCACCGCCGGGCAGAAGGGTAGTCTGTTCCAGACCGTAGTTGAGGTTACCGGCCTTGAAGTGGTGGGGCTTGCCGGGGATTTTTTCACGCGCCATGTAGTAGACGTTGGGGTAGATCATGGCGATTTGGCTGCAGGCTTCTTCGAGGGTCTTGGACTTGGCGTCGTCCAAGACAATGATGCGGAACTGGTCGCGCGGGTAGTCCTGGTCGCAGGCACCACGGACAGTATCGAGAACGACTTCGTCCTCCTCTCCGCAGCAAGTAATGAAGACATCGACAGTCGGGCAGTCCTTGCCGGTCAAGCGCAGCTTTGGGCGGCCTCGCTTCTTCAACGCCATCATCGTCCAGCAGTTGTGCATAAGTGAGGGAATGGCAACGGTGATTTCAATGGCCACGAAAACCCAGGCTCCAGCATACGAGACCTGGGCCACATTCTGTGCCATGATGATGCATGCAATACGCAGACCGAGATAGAACAAGTAGATACCCGTGTTGGCAAACGTGAGGAATGGGACCAGAGCGAAGACCCAGCGCTTCCATCCTTTCCAAGTTTCCGCATCATCTCGGTCGTAAAGGCGAGCAATCGAGCCTGATTTGACCCAATCTCTGGCGAATCCGGGTGAAGCGGGTTCGGTCACGAGGGGAGCAAGACTCATATGGCTTTCGCCGACTCCATTATTCTGGTACTATTCATCGAGACGAATTAGAATATAGCTAAGATAACGAAAAAACGGGGAGCATTACCAGTGTTGGAGAGGCCGACCGCGAGTCATACGGTGTTCGTGAGTCCCAGGGAGTGTTTGGGAGCGAGTCCGAGTTTCCAGACAAGCGTGTGGCGGGCTGAAGCCACACATGCTGGCCATACTCATCGACAGGGAAATGACCCGGTCGCACCGGAGTCAAGGCTCTTGCTGGGGAGTATGGAGCATATGGCTGAGGGTGTTCGAAGCTGCTGTTGTTGCCATAGCCTCGATAGACATCCATCTCGACCTTTTCCTGATCGTCATGACCATAGCGTCCGTCCATGGTGTCGGGAGGCACTAGCCTTGTAGAACAGAATAAAGTAAAGAGAAGAATGTAAAATCCGAAGAATGCTCCCGTAACGAACGTGGTCAGCCACTGCTGGAATGTGAAGAAGAGAGAGAAAGTCTCTTATCTAAGTAAATCGAGGTAAGACTTCTAAGCCCTGAGACTAGCGCAGCCAAGCAAAGGTACAAAGTGGGCTGGAGAGGGTGGAACCGCATGCGGCGAGATGTGATACGCCTACAAAAATAGATTACCATTTAATTGCGTATTCTGGGGGTATTTTGCTTGGAAATTGTAATTTTCTCGGACTAACTAGTGTTTACCGTTTGCGGGTACCTTTTTTTCGATTTCCGTGGTATCGTATTGTAACCAAACAGGGTCTTTTTGGTCTAATTTCCAACTGGAACCCTAATCTGACCAATCAGAATACAGCCTGTCGATCAATCTATGGAAATTGTGCATCGGGTAACAGCGTTGCATGTGCCGTGACGGTGCCTGGCCTGTGTTGTTCCTGTTCCACTGGATGAAAGTGCGGTTCTTATCAGGTGGCTCAGGTGGACTCTGTCCTAGTCTCGATCGTCCGAGACACATCCACTGTCGATTGCCTCTCAAATTTCACTCTTCACCTTGCTTTGCTCTTTGCTTGCTCCTTGCTATTTGCTATTGCTCTTTGTTTGTGAATTGCACCATGGTGTTTGGAGTAGGATTGATCATCAACGCGGTCCTAGTGGCCATCCCGGTCGGGGGAAGCGTTGGAGCATTGATGGGCATCGACGCCCACCGAGCGGCAACAGGACAGAAGCCTTTATTCGCAGGTGGAAACACAGAGGATGGCTCTAGCCCAGGCGGAGGAAATGGTGGAAGTGGAAGTACAGGCGACGGCGGCAACCACAACAGTACCTCTTCGGTCCACGGCACACAAAGCACAGAGTACTGCGATCTCTCATGGGGAATTACACCACCATCCAAGACCGAGCAGTATACCCGTGAGTGAACTCGGACTCGAGTGACTGCGAATAATGACTGACGAATACAGTGAACCCGAATCAATGGGGTGTGGATGGCACCACTGTTGGCAAATTGTGTATGAATGTGCGTACATTCCACCCCGACTCGATTGAGTGGCTACTAATCTATCTCTGTTACAGGTGACTACCTTCAAGAACGAGACTTATCCCACCAAGACTGCACCGGAATTCTCCGTGAACTGGATGTTCGACGCTGGTCCAGAGACCCAGCCTGTGCACGCTTACTCCAACATCCGGGTGGATAATGTCTTGCCTCTGGCTTTGGACTCGATGCAAGAGCTGTATCTCGACCTGCACTGGACATATGGAGTTGGCAACACCTCCGCCGAGACCACATCCCAAGACGACTTAACCACTGCGAACCTCAATACCAACGTGGCTATTGATATGTTCTTGGACAGCGACAAGGATAAAGCAGAGAACGGTACCAACGCCCAGTACGAAGTCATGGTGTGGTTTGCGCAGTTTGGTCCTGCCACCCAGCCGATCGGTCTCAGTGACAAGTCAAAGGCAACCAGAGAGTTGAATGGAACTACATTGTAAGTTGTGCGCCCATGAAGGCTGGATGCACTGGCTAACTGATCTCAGCGATCTCTTCGTTGGCAAAAACGGGCAAGGCCAGACTGTTATGTCTTGGGTTGCGCAAGAAGCCGTCAGCGGCGGTTTCAAGGAAAAGTTCACTGGTGACATCTACCCTCTCATCACCGATCTTTACACTCTGGACCCTTCGAAACTGAAAGACCTTACTCCCCCCAGCAAAGGTGACTTCCTGGGCAGTTTGGCTTTCGGAACCGAAGCCTTCTACTCCAACAGCTTTGTCACATTCTCGGTGCCGCAGTATAAGATCGACATCCGGACTTGAGGTCAGGGTTTGTAAAGTGTATGATTATGAGCATTTTGCTTTTACGTTAGACATGAAGCGTTCTACATGAATCGAGTTTAATTTCATTTTACTTCATTCTACTTGGTATGACTTGTCCAGGAACCACTTGGAAAAGAAAACAGGTTCAATTGTTACATTGACTATGTGGCAAATGACCTAGTTACCCGTATAAATACAAAATACCGTCAGTCTGTTTCCGGCGATGAGAGGGTAACCTCCCCCGCACTCCACGTTGCAGACACAGATGGCACCATACTCATACAGCAAAGAATACAAAAGCAACTTCCAGTTATGCAGTCATGCAGTCATCTCAAACAATGCATTATACGCCAAGTCTGGCTCAAGCCTTGACTCGAGGGTTAGGTGAAACCAAAGTACATAATACAACCAATGAAACCAATTAGCAATATCAGCACCACACAACCCACGTCGATGCCATACTAACCACAAGTTAATGCCTACATGTAAATTGTCTCACATTAAGTTAACTTAACACTTTACCATTTAACGGCGCTGCCTATTATATTCGCTCTAAGGTGCGGGCTATGCTGCTGATCGTCCCCGCAATTTCTGAATCACTTGAACCTTTGTCTTACATTTCAGTTTAGAGTGGATTTGCTTTTTGCTTGTTTGTGAAGTTCCGGAGACGGGATGGTTAGTTGGGTACATCATTGCCAGCTTTGATGGATGCTCCGGGGTGCAAGTACACCGTACACTTCGCGCATTCCGGTTTGGTTCTGGGTTTGATTTTGATTTTCCTTTTTGACATGCATCTTTCTTTTTCGCTTTTTTTTTTTGTTTTTGTATTTTTTTAATACTGTTTAGTGTATATTAATTTACTGCTATTATTAACAGTGGTGCTTTTCCTCTGAAATATCTTGCAGATGTTAGCCGCTTCCTGCGATCTGAGCGCTGTTGCTATGGCTAAGGATACCGAGCGCATCGGTCTGGCTATCCCGGCCTAGACTTAAAATTTTCAGAATTACGCCAGCATCACGCTACTGCTGCGCCAAATCCTGATGAGCTTTATTTTCAATCTATTTATCACACCATCGCGGGTGGCTGGTCAATTTGATTTCTTCATGGATCCGGATCAGCGAGTGTAGGGTATGGGTGGATTTGATATGCAAATCATGCTTCAAATTGCCTTCTATCGAAACCACCATGTCCCTTATACACTCAACACACGAGACAAGTTACCATTTTAGCCACGATGGCGAAATAAAGAAGCTGGTTCCGATGTGTCAAACTCTGCGGCTCTCCCCTTGGCATTGAGCACGACATCTTCAGGACCCACTTTGCACGTTTTTTTCTATCAATCTCCAGATGGTAGTTTCTTCTTTTTTTCTTTGCCATCCTTTCTTATATATTGTTTAATATTGTTCATAGGACTCAATAGAGTCTCGCGCTCATCATGTCCACCGAGGTTCCAGCAGGCGAGATCGAGCATGAGTTGCCACAGACCCAGATCACCCGTTCGCGGTGGTCATTTTTCCGATCTATCCCCTTCCAGATCGCTGTCGCGAGTGGTGTCTCATTCACTGCACCTGGAATGTGGGATGCGCTGAACAATGTTGGAGCCGGTGGTGCTGCTGAGCCCTACGCCGTCTCTGCGGCGAATGCTCTCGTCTACGGTCTTTTCGCGGTTGTCTGTGTCGCTGCTGGCGCAATTAACAACCGCATCGGTCTTCGTTTTGGTCTTGTTCTTGGTGCTATCGGTTACCCCATCTACGGTGCTGGTCTCTATACCAACAACTACCACCCCACGACTTGGTTCATGCTATTCGGTAGTGCACTGTGTGGTATCTCTGCTGGATTTTTCTGGGCGGCCGAGGCTGCTATTATCATTGGTTATCCCAGTCCTACCGAGCGCGCTTTCTATCTCGGTATGCACATCTACTACACTTACATACATTGGATATCTTATACTAACAACCTCCCAGCTATCTGGCAAACTGCCAAAGCAGCCGGTCCCATTGTCGGCGGCGCTATCAGTCTGGGCCTCAATGCGCAGACTTCCGGCAAAGGAACCGTCAGTGCCTCAACCTACATCGTCTTCATTGTGATCATGTGCCTAGGCCTCCCAATCGCGCTCTGCCTCAGCCCAGCCGAGAAAGTCCAACGCAAAGACAAATCCCTCGTCCTTGTACACAAGCAAGAAACCTGGGCAAAGGAATTCAAAGCCGCCTTCAAACTCATCGCAACCCGCCGCGTTCTCCTCCTTCTGCCATCCTTCTTCATCAGCTACTTCTACAACGGCTTCCTGAGCACCTGGCTGACAGACTACTTCACCGTCCGCTCGCGCGCCTTCTCCTCATTCTTCACCAACTTCGCCGGCATCGCCTCCTCCTTCATCCTCGCCGGGCTTCTAGACCGCCAGTCTATCTTCATCAAGACCCGCGCCAAGATCGCCTTCACCTCCATCGTGGTCATTCTAACGGGGACCTGGATCTGGGCTACAATCCTCCAGAAACAATTCTACGACGCCCCCGAACCTCCTCTCTTCGACTGGTTCAAGGGCGGTTTCAACAAATCTTACGCCCTGGTCTTCTTCTGGACCTTTGGTGGTCAGGCTTTCCAGCAATTCCTGTACTGGCTCATCGGCCAGTACAGCACAGATCTGTCCTCGCTTTCCTACCACTGTGGTATCCTTCGTGGATTCGAGGCATTGGGTCAGACTGTTGCATGGGCTATGCAGTCCCAGGGTAATGCGAACCATTTTGTCAGTATCGGACTCAACTTCGGTATTACTTTGCTTGCGTTCGTTCCTACGTGGATTGTTCTTAATGAATTGGAGCATAGTCATGAGGTGCAGGTTACTGCTGAGGAGCAGCATGAAGCAACCAAGACGGCTGATGGTTCTTCTGCTTGAGGTTTGATACCTCTTGTTTTTTTTTTTTTGTTTTGCATCATTCTCGGATTCGGTTCTTGAGAATGCTTCATTGTATGATTTTTTTGTACTATAGATATATACCCCCACGCGCTCATACTCAACGCCGAGCCTTATGTTAAAAATGTATAACCTTTCAACAGCTATCTATCTCCACAATTCGCATTGATCAATGCTAGTGCTAGGTAAGAGACTGCCGAGGTCTATGGCGTTAGACCTATGTAATGAACCCTTCTAGAACACCATAGAACAACCACGCCTCAAGCGCTAGTACAGTCCAGGTACAGAACGCCCTAGACCAAATTGGAAAACATACTTCCCGGAATAGATGGGGCTCGGTCACGCGCAATCCAATTCCAAGTGGCTGTGGACACCGCAGTATCGTATCTGTACTAGAATGGATATGATATTTACCGGCACCGTTGCGAGTACAGTAATTGATACCGAGCTAGGGCTAGAATGTGGTGGAGATTTCGGCCTTTCTAAGGGTCCACATCTCGATCTCAACGTTAAATAACTTAAAGAGTGAGAACAGTATATGTATATATCATAAATGGGTAGATGTAGTCAGAGTGTCTGATATGTTTATCCAAGGATACAAAAGTACAACAGATAATATAAAGTGAAAACAAATTGAATAACCATACTACGTACAGTAATGCAAAAGCATAAAAACCCAACTATTTTTAGACAGCGAAAAAAACGCTCGCCCCACTTGAACATTCGACGCGAAATACACATCCATGCCCTATCCCGATCCATTATCCATTATTTTTTAGATCATTGTATTGTAACGCAAGTTGACGCATCAGCTGATTCTACGTCCCATCGGGTTCCCGATCCCCAGCCACAGGGACGGCCATAGGGACGGGTGGCTGGGAACTTATGCGCATATTGACATACGCCAGGGTACCTAGTTCGCATACGTAATTGGCGTTCATGCGTATGCAACCTCACAGAACTACAGTACAATACATGTGCATATGTGTACATGTGAATGCTGGAAAAGGTATCAAATGTGGTGATTTGGCCAATTGGATCACGCCGGAATCCGCGGATGGGAACGGGTTATGCCGGTCTTTCTAGAAGGTGAGACTTTTATGGTAAGTTAGCATAGACGGAATACCCTGTAGAGAGTGTAGATTGGCATCGTCGGATATGTCGGGAGTTGGGAGCTAAGGTAGGAGTTAGCATAGCAAACATGGAGTTCGCTGTATCCTTCAGGCGCAGGTACTGTTTGTTGCACGGGGCCCTGGGACCGAAGATGAGTCGCTTAAAATTCGAGTCTTTAGGTTGCCACTTTGTCCCTTGGGAGCGGAGGAACATCACCAATCGCGGGATGGGCATTGGGCTGTGTATTGAATATCTGAAGAATTAAGATAATTACTTGAAAGTGAATAATTGTGGAAATAGTGCATGGATTGGATTGAATTGGCCTGGGCTGGTGACTGTGCAATCCGTCCACTGCCGCAGGTTGCGTGGCTCAAAACCATCCAGTTCCCCATCTCTGCCTTTTCTTTTCTTCCCTTGATTTTCTTCCATTTTCTTCCGTTTTCTTCGTTCGCTTGAACTGAACTTGAACAGTGCTTCATTTGAATTCTTCTCGGCCTGTCCCTCATTGTACTACACGTCTCCACTGCCATCTCGAATCGGACCCAGTTCGCCTCTCAAAGAGTGTCTCACATAGACAACTTGCAATCACTACAGACACAGACACAGACATAGACACAGACCAGTCCCCAGTCCACTTCACACTCCATCGTTCTCTACAGATATACGCTTGGCACATCCACCCAACTCCACAGCAGATCACAGCCGTTTCAGACCTGCCTTGATCTCGGACGCTAGCACCAAGTACGGTGGACCTAATAAAATGGCCGCCCCCCAACATGGACGAAGCCGCGGCTTCAGCGTCAAATCCGACAAGTCTCTGTCAAAAGAATCAGGCACTTCCAGCCATAAACGTGGTCCTTCTGAATCTTCCGAAGAGAAAGCGCGTCGCAATTTACACACGAAAGCCGATCCTCTGGTCGCCATGAACGAACTCCAGCCCAGTACGTGTTGTCACTGCTGCTTTTCTGCTTTCGCCCGGTCGCATTTGTCCCATTCTAACCCTTCACAGGTATGATGGCCCTGGAAAAGTCCAATCTGGGCTCCCTCCGCGAGATGGAACACAAAGATCAATTCGGGAATGTTATCAGTAAGTCCTCGTTCTCCACTGGCCGTCGACCGTTGGAATCCTTGCTAATCCCTTGCGCAGCCGATCCTGACCTGTCAAACCCCACCCGACCACGTTTCGAGCGACCGTTAGATACAATTCGATCATTTGAGGCGGCCATCTACGGCAGCAGTCGTGCGGCATACGCCCGAACAGGTACGTCCAATCCAATCAGCCGACTATCGGGCGGGAATTGAGTCTAACATCGAGTAGAAGATGCAGGATCACAAATGGGCGATTTCAGCAGACGAACAAGCTACTACGGAGGTATGCTACAATCCCAATCCCAATCCCATCCTCAATATCCAACCTCTTAACACCATTCAGGCCAAAACAACCACTCATCCCGCTACGACCAGCAAAACCCCCACGGCCAATCCCAATCGCGCCCAGACAGCGTCATAAACGCGTACCAGAACACACCCCAAGCCCAGGAAAACCCCTACCCATACAATAACGGCAACGGCCGCTCCTCCCGACGGCCCCAACACCCACGCGGCCCCTCAACCTCCACAGTGCCCGCCTCCCCAATCTCCCAAGATCCACAATACGGCAATATCGCAAACACAATGCACAACAACAACAACCAATACGGCTACCCGCAACCCGGCCACGGCTACCAACGTTCCTACGATAACGTCACTGCGCAGTCTGGCTCCGGATCGGGCCATACGGACGTCTACCAGACTACAGATCCCAGTTCCCTGAATAGCTCTAATGACCATTTGCAGCAGCAGGTCCTGCACCAGCAGCGGATGGATGAGCGTGCTCAGGCTGAATATGGGTTTAATGGGTTTGGGGCTTCGCCTAATCTTAAGGGTGGACAGCAGGGCGTACAGCCCATTGGAGATCCGAATTGGGGTGGGCCCGTTGGTGGACGGCCTGTTCCTGCTCATGCTCCTGCTCAGGCTCAGGCTCCTATAGCTATGGGTGGGGGTAGAGCTGGTGTCCTTCAGAAGAAGGAGAGTCAGTCTGGTGGGGACAAGAGGAAGAGCTGGTTTAAGCGCCGGTTTAGCAAGGATTGAATTCGTTGATATTCGGTCTGGATGATGGGTAATACGTTTGTTGTGTTGACCTGGGTATCCTACATGTATACCTGGAATAATGTGTTTATGCTTTGAGATGCATCATCCCCTTTTTTTCTGTGGTTTGTTTGGGGTCTGGCGTCCCTCATCTTTCTTGTTTTCTTCTCCTGTTTTTCGTGTTTGTTTTCATATCACAAGCTGTAACGAGGTTATGATACATGGGACCATGGGATATGCGATGGACTGGATCACTTATTTATGCTACGTTGTTTTTTCTTTTCTCTTAGTGTCTTGTATTCTCTTGGTCGGGCATTCCTTTGTACTCTGTACTTTATCTTCATTTACAAAGATCGATAAATTCAGATTCGAATATCATTCGGGAATTCCCTTGCTTTGCTTCATTCGAATGGGTTCATATGTACTTTACATATCTGACTAGGGATAACTGCAATGATTCTATACCCGCAGAGAGATGTGGCCTACCTGAGAGAACGTTAAGTTATAGTATACAACAACCAATATGCAAGAAAACAAGATCAAAAACACATCCATTCCATTAACCTCAAGCAAACATAAAATGGGAATCACAAAAACAACAAGACCTAACAACCTCATCCCTATCCCTCTCTCCCCTTCTCCTCCGTTCTCCTCTAACAATCTACTTCCTCCCAAGCAACTTATTCTTCAACTTATCCGCCAGCCCCTCATGCGAAAGCGACTTCTCCCTCTCCTTATCCTTCTTCTCTTTCAAAGAAGCTTCGTCGAGGTGGATATTTCCCTGGCCGCCGCGCTATACCACAAAATACCAGTCAGCAACTAAACCCAAGCAAGATTGATCTCAAGCAAAGGGTAAATGTGTTCACCCACCCCAACATGATAATTCTCATCCGTAGACCCCCGAACCGCTAACTCGGGGATCATCTCGGCGTCGTGGGGGACTTTCGAGGTTGGGCGCACCATTGGGGAACCGATGTTTCCTGCGCCGCCGCGCTGTTAGGAGCGTTGTTAGTATATGTGAGGTATAGACTTGATTTGCAGTGTATAGTGGAGGTCTGGATCCAGATCTTGGAATACAGCTGGGCATGCACTTACACCGGCAGAGTAAGCACCATCACCCTGATCACCGTAGACGCCCTCGCGAACGATCTCGCCGTCGACGTATCTGTTTTCTGTTAGGCCTGGTCTTTCCATATAATATCATATTGTGTGATATGGAGTGGTGTGGGGTGCAAGTGCGGGGACGTACTCGGTATCATCATGGCCGATATTGCCCTGGCCTAGGTACATATCAGTATTATATCCATAGGGTTGAATAGAATAGAAAACGGGTAATACCTCCTCGGCCGTGTGAGACCATAGGTTGATCTTGTTCACCCATTGTATCTGTTTGGGATGCTGTTAGATTGAGGATATGAGGAGGAGTGAGGGGCGATGGGGCGATGAGGGACCCTTATCACTATAGGTCACAAGACGATAAGGTAAAGGGACCTCCGTATGCAGGTACGCCTTTAGGACTCTAGATTGGATCTCCACTTACTTGTACTTGTAGTCTAGGGATGTCCGTTGTATATTAGATGTTCGATGTTGATCTTGATCGGATCAGATCAGGAGGTGGAGGAAGGGGGGATCTAGACTGTTAAATATGACAGGGGCTGGGAATATAACAGTCACTTCGGTAGGATTATTACGACTTATTTTCTTGTTAACTTGCCTGTTTGTAGTGACGTTCTGTGATAAGATAAGAGGTGCCGATTGGTGGGAGTGTGACTAAGTAGTATATATCCTGATAGCGAGCTTGGCATATAGTTACGAGTTTTATAAGTTAAAGGGGATATTGGATATTTGCATTCATTCTGATTAAAACAGTTCATAGCTACGGCACGTTTTGAGAGATACTGTCAAATTAAAGGATCTTGTTAAGCGCCTCACTTACCCTTCTTCTTGTCCTCGCCCGAGCCGCCGGTAGTAGGGAGACCCATGAAGATCTTGAAGGAGTCATAGCTGCGAATCCAAGGTCAGTATAAATCAACAACAAGCAGGAAAGGAAAAAATAAAAGACATACATCATCCACTGCAGACCAGTCTGTCATACCATGTTAGCACGACTCAAACCACTTTCAAACGGGAACTCACCAAAGTACCAATCATCACAATCCGAACAGGCAATCCATTCCACAATCCCCGGAATCCGATATCTCCGTAGATCCGACTCATAGCAGCACCAAATGCCTCACCGAACTGGCGATTGGCATTCAATTTGCTGACCATCACATCGGCAGGGTGCGATACCACAGCACACAGGATACCAGCTAGGTAACCACCGGTGAAGGCAACAGCAGTCTGGGCACCCTTGTTGTAGTCGGACTTGTGGCCTGGCAGCTGGCGGTAGATCATCTCGACGATAGTTTCGAAAGACGCGAACTTCATCATGGTGTATGGAACCTGACGGCCCCAGAGGGGGTAGAGGCCCTTATAGAGACTGGCTATAGTCAGTATACTGATTGAGACATGCTGACTTGGTTTGGAATATGGGAATGCTACTCACCCGGCCACACCCTCTTTGGCGACAACACCGGAGATACCACTGAACGTACCCCGGATATCAGGAGGAATGGTAGTTTGTGTGCGCACTTTGATAGACTCGAATGGACACAGAGCTACATCGGCGATGACCTCGGCCGAAGCACTGGCTGTCAGGTACAGGGAGGTCTTCCATTTGTGGGCATTCTCCTGGCCAACGAGGTCGCTGTAGAAGCTCTTGAAGAACTCGTAGCCTCCATATTTGAAGGCACCTTGGGCCTTTGTTTACTGAGTCAGTATATAAAGTCTGTGCATAAGTGTAGTAAACTCACGCTGTATCCGAAGAAAGTAGGACTCCAGCCAGTGAAAATACCTCGGAAACCCTCGGCAGCACGGATGGTCCGGTAAGCCTGAATATTGCTCTGATAGAGCTTGGGGTCGACTTGGCGACGACATTTGATCAGATCAAGAGGTGTCACAGCGGTGTGGGTTAGGCCCTGGTAGGAAAATGGTATATGAGTGGCTGTCACGAGAGCGTGGATGGGAAGAGTTGCTTACACACGCGAGTATACCACCAAAGGTGCATGATGCATAATACTTGAGAGAGCCAGGCTCGATCTTGCCTGTCCTCTCTTGGACTTTCTTGCTTGCCAGGTTGAATTCGCGATCCGCTTCGTGGGCGATTGCATCGGCTTTGCTTTTAGCGCTGTCAATGGCACTCCACGCGGGGAACGGCGCGGGTCTTTTGGGGACCGGCTCTGTGGGTTCAGACTGGGCAGCTGGAGTGCCCAGAGGGTGTCCAGCAGCCAGCATGTTTATGATTGACTGTGGAAACATGATGTTGTTACCGTACTTTATGTACTCCGTAGAGGGAGAGAGAGAAGAAGAGGGAAAATGGCGCATTACATCATTGTAGCTTAAGCGGCTCTCCCACCCTAGAGGGCTGCAGCCCAGCTCTGGAGTTGGGGGCCAATGTAAGTCTCATATGATCCGGGCACTTGGTGCCCCGTAAGCTGTCGGAGCTCAAGTGTAACTACCCCTTCTTGGCTACATGTGCCCGGCTTTGGGGATCATGAGGGCTTTGCCGGCATGGTTTGTACTACATCGCACAATTTCTTCAGAGCGCCCGAACCGAACTGTTGTTCGAGTATACTTCTGCCATCGCAGTATACAATTGTCGATCATTCCCCACATTGCTCCTTTGTGGCGTATAACGTTTTGTGGTCGTTCAAGGGAGTATAATATGCCACTCAAGAGAGCCCCCCAATAGCTCCTCAGCTGATCTTGATGGTATACTCTCTAATACAAATCTCAGATCTTCTTGAGGGACGCTTCGATGTGGGTATTAAGTGGAGTCATGTCTGAACATCCGAACGCAGAATGCGATCCCCACCAACGTATGGTGGGGTGAACCTAGGTACAAGTAGACCAAAACAGAGACGGACTTTCTTTTCGTCAAGATCATTGAGATAATACAGTCTTGTACACTCCTTAGATATGTGTAGAATGGTAAAATGTCACTTCAAGATGACGTATGAGCCGGTTGGTCTTGGCAGTGGAGAAAGAGGAAAGGCGCCGAGTTTGATCAAAAAGTTAACGGTTCTTCTCTCTACACACGCAGCTTGCAGATATCTCACATCTTTCCTGAGTTAATTCTTTACAGCCTCCACCTCGGTCTTCCAATACCTCCACCTCCCATCCACCACCCTCCCCTCCTTGATCACACCCAAAATGGCATCATACCTAACCGGCAGCGAGGCCTTCACTCGCGAGAATCTACCAACCGAAACCTCAAACGCAGGCCCCCAAGCAGCATGGGCAGACAAATACCGCGGGGTCCGCACCCACCCCCAATGAAGCCCACACACCAAACTAACCAAAAAACAGGCAACAATTGAAGACCTCGACCCCCCACCCGCGCTTTCCATTTCCTCCGAAGACCCAATTTCCACCGCCCTAATGGCCGCCTACGAGCGCGACTACACCCACCTAACCGTCATCTCCCCCACCAAGCGCTCCCTCCTCGGCTACCTCAGCATCCCGCGCCTAAGAGAGCTCCTCCAATCCGGCGCCGTCAAAGAGTCCGACCCCGTCTCCGCAGCGATGCAGCGGTTCAACCGCAAGCGCGGCATCTACCAAGTTATCACGATGGAGACGCCCCTTGAGGAGCTGGAGCAGTTCTTCGAGAGCGAGACTGGGCCCAATGGCGATAAGCGGGAGAAGCAGCAGTTCGCTGTTGTTACGGATGTTGCGCGCAAGTTTGTTCTTGGTGTTGCTACTAAGGCTGATCTTGAGGAGTTTGTTAAGCGCAGACCTAACTGATGTAACTTGCGTGTTGCTTAAAGTAGTGTGTGTGTGATGTGGGATGTGGTTTCCTTTCGGCACAGCATATCGGCGTATTCTGTCTATCTGGGCATCGTCTTTTCTCTCTATGCGGTTCCTTCAACATGAACCGGGTATATCTAACATGGGTTGGCTGGGATGAGTGGATGTGTCGAGGCTTTATACGTCTCGGATTCGTCTGTGGTGTGTGTGGGTTGTTCTTATGATATCCAATGACACGAATGACTTGGTCAATCTGTAACTTTTTTTTTTTAATTGCAGATGGTTGATGTGCTTTAGTATACAAAAAAGCCCGTAGAAACCCGAAGTGAATACCGCAACGCCGAAGTAGAAGCCATCCGCAGACCCGACTCGATGCGAAGCTGCTCACTGGGCTTTCTTTGAATTTGACTTGGACTTGTCCGTCTGTCTGTCCTCTTGGTCTTCTTTCCAGGCCACATAGATGTATGCGAACAAGACCACGTTCGCAGTTACGGCGGCAGTAATTCCAGCCAGTGTGGAGCTGCCTATATGATATATCTGGTTAGAAGACATTCTTGTAGGTGGAAGTGAAGGCGCATACCACTGAAAATGGTGTTCACCGTCAGGAAATACATTCCAATGGGGGCAGCAACCATGGCTGCTGTGAAACCAAGAAGCTTGTAGATCACATCGCTATATCAGAAGATGTATGAGAGCTGGTCTTGTACTTGGATGGCAAGGTATCTTACGCAGGGACAGCGGGGGTCACATCGGAGGTGCCTGGAGCTGGGGCTTTGGCGACATCCGCGTAGGACTGGCCATGGGGACGACGGGCAGACATTGGTGATTTAGTTGTCTAGGATAGAGAAAGTGTAGATGTAGCAAGACGAGTGGAACAGAGATGAAGGGCGGAGACTAGTTCCCGCATGTCACATGCCAGCACTTGATTGGTTGGGAGTATAGACAGTATACAGTATTATGTTCGGTGATGAGATGAATGGTTATTGCTGGATAATTTTATAATTTATTCTATTCTTCTTCTATGCATTGCTTTGTCCTGTCTAATTGATAGACACGTGATTGGGCGCGTCCAGCATTCGCGTTTCCGCCCCGGCAGAAAAAACAGTTCTTGAATCGCCATCAGATAGAGCCTCAATGCTATTCAAAAGTCGCTATGGACTCTGTTCCTGACATTCCCCACAAGACACCCTCTCCCGACCCCGAGTACGAAACTATAGCCACTCTCCCTGTCGCAACCCCATCGCAGCGCTTAACACAACCGACCCAACTCGTCGACAATCCCTACTCGCGGAATACTGTTATCCAAGTCGCCGCTTCTTCGCCTACCGGTCCTGCCTCTTCCCCACCTCGAAGACCTCAGGGAGGTTTGCTCTCATCTCTCATTGCCCCTTCGGGAACCCAGTTCCGCCCTCCTTCCGCCGGACCTGCCAAAAGAAAGCCGGTATTCGATCTTGACGACGGTCCAACGTATCGAGGTGGCTCGTCTGAAGACGAGCAACCCCTTCGCAGTACCGATATCAAACCTGCCATGTTTGAAAAAACCGCTCGCAGTCCCGAAAAAGAAAAAGTCATGGAGTCCCCTGTCCGCCCTGACGCCGGTCCAATGGATCGATTCCGTGAAATTACTGCCTCCGCAATGTACGATCCCAAATCTGCTCCTATGAAACGCTCCGCAGACTATATGAGCGACTCGAATCCCAAGGGCGTCGCTATGAAGAGAATTCGACAGGATGCACCCTCCCGCGCACAGCCCGTCCCCCTTGTACCAACCCCCGATATCACTTTTATCCAAGATTACAGATTGCGCATCAAGGTCGAGCGCATTCTCAAGATAATGCCTCTTATGCCCGTGCAGACAATTATCAATGCTGTTGTTCAAGCCAATGGCCATTACGATAACGCCCTCAAAATTCTGGGCGATAGTGTCCTGGCAAATAGTGTCCAGACCGTGGAGATTGAATCATCCGAAGATGAATTGGCTTCGCCAGCAACTACAGGTCCGGTCCCCGTGGCCAAGCAGAAGATCAAGGCCCGTGGGACTATCCAGGACAAGTGGGCGGCCATGAAGCTGCCCGCCACCAAGACTCAGGACTCCGACGAAGAGAATAAGCCCAAGCGCCGCCTCGTCCGCGGTCCCAAGACCTCCCGCACTGCCTCTCCGGCTCGCCCCATGATAATTGACTCCGATGACAGCCCGCCAAAGAAGAAGCTTGGCCGTCTCCAGAAGGGCCGCAAGATGGCTTCGCCTCGCTCGGAATCCCCTGAGGCTATGATGAGTGATTCAGATGATTCAGATATTCAGATGCAGGAACCCACCGCTGGCGGACTGGATTCCAAGGTCCTGAAGTTCTTCAACACTTGCGCGGTCCGTGATCTGGCTGATATTGCTGCAATTCCCGAGGAACAGGCCCAGATTATCATCAAGAACCGTCCCTTCCAGTCCCTCGATGATGTTCGTGTTGTTTCTGCTCCTGTTCCAGAGACCAGCAAGCCCAAGGGCAAGCGGGGTGGCAAAGCCCCCAAGCCAATTGGTGAAAAGATTGTCGACAAGTGTGTTGACATGTGGACTGGCTATATGGCCATTGATGCGCTTGTTGCTGAGGTCGAGGCAATCGGTGAGCCCATCACCGCGGAAATGAAGAAATGGGGTGTCGACATGTTCGGCAAAAAGGATGGTGAGCTTGAGCTCACTAAGATTCCCAACACCAAGGCACACGATTCGGGCATCGCAACCCCTTTGTCCGATCGCCAATCACCTGACGAGGACGAGGATTCGCTCGTCCCGATGCGCAAGTCCCGGTTTATCGGTCAGCCTGCCATCATGGCAGATGACCTTGAAATGAAGGATTACCAAGTGGTGGGAATCAATTGGTTATCACTTCTCTTTGAGCAGGAACTGAGCTGTATCCTGGCTGATGACATGGGTCTGGGTAAGACTTGCCAGGTCATTGCCTTCCTGGCTCACCTCTTTGAGAAGGGCATCAAGGGGCCTCACCTGATTGTGGTGCCGTCTTCTACTATTGAGAATTGGCTCCGCGAGTTCCAGAAGTTCTGCCCAACTCTCTCGGTCATGCCTTACTATGCCGGTATCAACCAGCGTGCTGAGATTCGAGAGCAAATTGAGGACAACCGCGACAACATCAATGTTGTCATTACCACTTACACCATTGCAAAGGCGAAGGTTGATGCCAAGTTCCTTCGCGATGTGGATTTCACTGTTTGTGTTTACGATGAGGGTCATATGTTGAAGAACCACCAATCTCAACTTTATGAAAAGCTCATTCGCATACCTGCCCGCTTCCGACTCCTCTTGACCGGTACGCCTCTTCAAAACAACCTGCAGGAACTCGCTTCTCTTCTCGGTTTTATCCTACCCTCTGTCTTCCGTGAGCACAAGGAAGACCTCCAGGCAGTCTTTGCAAACAAGGCGAAGACCACCGATGAGTCCCACGCAACCTTGCTCTCGGCGCAGCGTATCGAGCGTGCTAAGTCGATGCTCAAACCATTCGTCCTCCGCCGTAAGAAGCACCAGGTCATTGATCTTCCCGCCAAGCATTCTCATGTCGGCTGGTGTGAGATGAAGTCCTCTCAGATCGACATCTACGAGCACGAAAAAGACCAAGTCCGCCAGCTCCTTGAAGACCGCGCAGCCGGCAAGAAGACAGGCTCCAAGTCTGCGAACATCCTCATGAAGCTCCGTCAAGCAGCCATTCACCCTCTCCTCGCTCGCCGTCACTACACCGACGAGATCCTCCAGAAAATGTCCAAGGCTTGTCTCAAGGAAGACAAGTGGTCGCTCTCAGACCCGAAAGTTATCCTCGAAGAACTCCTCCCCTACAACGACTTCGAGTGCCACCACATGTGCGTGGAGAACCCAGGCTCTCTCGGTAAATTCAAGCTCAAGAACGACGAATGGATGGACTCCGGAAAAGTCGAACAGCTCCGCGAACTCCTAACCCGTTTCATCGCCAACGGGGACCGCACTCTAATCTTCTCCCAATTCACTATGGTCATGGACATCCTCGAGCACGTCCTCGAAACCCTCAAGATCGAATTCGTCCGCCTGGACGGCCGCACCAACGTCGAAGACCGCCAGTCTATCCTCGACGCCTTCCACGAGCGCGAGGAAATCCCCGTCTTTCTCCTCTCCACCAAGGCCGGTGGTGCCGGTATTAACTTGGCCTGCGCTAACCGCGTCATCATCTTCGATTCTTCCTTCAACCCGCAGGAAGATGTCCAGGCTGAGAACCGCGCTCATCGTGTTGGTCAGACTCGCGAGGTCGAGATTTACCGCCTTGTTACTCGTGGCACTATCGAAGAGCAGATTTACTCTCTCGGTCAAACCAAGCTGGCGCTTGATCAGGCTGTTGCTGGTGAAGATGAGGCTGTTGCGAAGAAGGGCGAGGAGGCTGGTATGAAGGTTGTTGAGGGGATGATGATGGCTGAGCTTCAGTCGAATGCCAATGGTTCTAAGGAGAAGGAGAAGGAGGCAGAGGAGTAAGGAAGAAAGATAAAGACTGAGTCTGAGTGGTATTACCTGGTTCTGGTTTTGGTTAGGTGAAGAAGGTGTTATGGTTCGAATTTTCTTGTGGAAATGTGATTGATGGCGATATTGAGGTTAATGGCTAATGGCCGTGGTGAGGACATGTCTTTTTTGCAAGGTGAATTCTTGACATATTGAAAGTATGGCATTACATCAGTTAGAACATGGTGTTTTTGGGTGGCTTGATTTGTGATTTGTGAGAAGATTCGGTGCATATTCTTATTCTGTATCTGTGCATTACGGTCAGGAATTTACTGCCTTTCAGCCGTAACCTTGCTTCTTTGTACAAAAACTTGGTTAGAACTAGGTTGATGAAAGATGGAGATTGTAGTGATATACAGTAGAGGTAGAAGGGCTTGAATATGGTGTTGAGAATGAACATGAACATGAACATGTCCAACAGAGGCATGTTTGTGTATTTTGTCAAGTGGGGAATCTATATGAACATGACAAAGGGATGGAAGGAAGAACACCTTGGATGCAGACAGGAAAGAAAGAAAATCAAAACCGGTAGCTATGCATGTTGACCGAGACCGTGCTGAGGGATTAGAGTGAATAAGAAGAATATAGAGCACGGTTAAACGGCCACCTGAGGCTGACTCTGAGCCTGAGTCTGAGCCTCCACCGGAGGAACAGTGGCATCCGGAGCCGGCTGCGCAGCATCAACCTTGACCTTTTGCTCTGGCACAGAAGTCCTACGAATAGGACCGCAGCCATTAGGCATAGCCGGGGCAGCCTTTGACCGAGCAGCACCACCACCAGCAGCGCGAGCAGCCTCCGACTCCATAGCATGTTGCACCGCCTTGGACTTCCCCTCAGGGGCCTCAGCATTTACATGCGCAGAGGCAGGGGCAGAGGCGGGCACAGACTCCCACTTCTGCGAGAGATCCAAAATCTCATCAACACGCATAGCAGCCGGAACCAAATCATCGAAACCCAAATTCCGACAGATATCCAGATAAGTCTTGCACTGCTTAGCCTCCTTGAACTCCTTATTCTTCCCAGGAATCAACATATTCATGAGATACTTCGTATTCCCAAGCCGGTTCTCAACCTCCAAACAGAACTTGAGATACTCATAGACGACCTCTCTCCAGGGCGCAGCACCGCCATCCGCCTCAGCACGGAAACAAGACGAGTTCGTCTCGGCTGATGTAGCAATCATCGCTCCGTCAACGCCATACTCTGTCATAAGCGCGAGTCCCTCATCGCGCGACGTGACGTCGCCATTCATGATACATGCCACGCCAGCTTCGTGGCAGATTTCCGCTATCATGCGGAGTTGATCGCGGATTGCGCGCTCGCGGGGTCGCATTGGTGTTGTACGGCAGTGGACGGTCAGACCTGTGATGCCAGTTCTAACGAGACGGGAGACGAGAGCGCGGGTTGCGTCAGGTTCGGAGAGGATGCGAATTTTAACTGAGATGCCGATTTTGAAGGGCTCGCCTACTTCCTTGACGAGGGCTTCGAGGATCGAGACGAGGAGGTCCGGCGTGCGGAGGAGGGCGGCGCCCATGCCGCCGGATGTGCTGAATGGTTTGGGACAGCCCGAGTTGACGTCTATTCCGTCTACGTCAGCAGCCACAACGCGGGCAGCTTGGACGGCTAGGTCTGGGTTTGCGGTTCCCATTTGGAAGATTAGGCGACCGGATTCGCGGGCTCGGTCGATGCGGTAGATTATTGAGGCTTTGGTTGGTTTGTCTGGGCGGCCACCGTTTGATGGCATGCGTGTGAATTCGATCGTCCCGTTGCGAGGGTTGATGCGTCTCTCGGCTCCGATTAGGGAGCGGTCGATTGTCTCTGGACCCCAGACTAGGTCTGCGCCGTATTTTAGGGCGAGGAGGCGCGAGGGGAGTTCGCCGGAGCGCACCATAGGTGCTAGGACGATCTTGTTGCGGTAGTCGACGCCGTTGGCAGGGATGGGCACGCGGGCCACTGTGGCCGGGGGGATTGCGTTGGTCATTGTGCGGAGGAGTCTGATCATAGCATGCTGCGGGGTTGAGGGTGAGTCTTTTTTTTTTCTTAGTTCCCCGACTGGATTGATATCACGTGGAGATAGTGACAATCTATTTTCACTTCACCTGTTCTATCACGTGCGAGTCACGTGGCCCATCGTCAGTAGATTTCAGGTATTATTACAGGTTGCGCTGGTCCGGTCTTTTTCCGAGAGTCGGCGCCAATCAACAGACAATATTCCCTGCCAAGGATCACGACATCGTGAATTTGACTGTACCTCAATACCTAACTAAATGTGTGTTCCGTCAGAGCTAACTTAAAACGTTAATTAGAGTAGAGAACTATATATAAAGCATACAACTGGAAGGACATTTAATGTAGGCCGCGTATAATATGCCGATATCGGCACTCTCGCAGTCTGGGGTATCGTGTACTTGCAGAGTGCATACTGTCAAGCAGATCAAATCTATGTCATAAGTGACCTTAAACATGTAAATGTACACCTGGGCATATACGTATACGTGGATGTATGTGACACAGTCGGGATGTCAAGCTCGGAGACACTATCGATGCCGAATCTCGGAACCACAAAAAAAATATCAACCTCCGACAGGGGTAAACCAACAGAACTGGAACACATCACTTTCCAAGGTTGTCCAGGTTGTGTATGTTCCGCGTAATACACAATTAACTCATCTTCTGCAGCCAATGACTCGTCCTTTGGCCCGACTGGGATTTCCTACCTCCACCGCCTCCCGCCGTGTTTGGCGCACATCAGCAACGTTGGCTCCCCCCACTTCCACTGCCCCTCCCTCCTTTTCTTCCTTTTATTCCCCCATTTCCCGTGCGGCCCAAATATCTAGACACTTTTCGTCACCTCCCAAAATGTCTTACACCGTCCGCAAGATCGCCCAGCCCTACACCCTCGAGCACCGTGTGTTCGTCGAGAAGGATGGCGTCCCCGTCTCGCCCTTCCACGACATTCCCCTCTACGCCAATGAGCAGCAGACCATCCTTAACATGGTCGTCGAGATCCCCCGCTGGACCAACGCCAAGCAGGAGGTAGGAGACCTCACCCACAACGTCAATTGAACCCCATGAGCTAATTGCGTCACCCGGAACGTACAGATCTCCAAAGATGACTTCCTGAACCCCATCAAGCAGGACACCAAGAAGGGCAAGCTCCGTTTCGTCCGCAACTGTTTCCCCCACAAGGGTTACCTTTGGAACTACGGTGCCTTCCCCCGCGTAGGTGTGCCCTCGTGACCATGCAGGAGGAGGGGTAAACTAACAGATTTTGAATTAGACCTGGGAAGACCCCAACTCCGTCCACCCCGAGACCAAGGCCAAGGGTGACAACGACCCTCTCGACGTGTGCGAGATCGGTGAGCTTGTCGGCTACCCTGGCCAGGTCAAGCAGGTCAAGGTCCTCGGTGTCATGGCCCTGATCGACGAGGAGGAGACCGACTGGAAGATCATCGTCATCGACGTCAACGACCCTCTTGCCCCCAAGCTCAACGACATTGAGGATGTTGAGCGTCACCTCCCCGGTCTCCTGCGCGCCACCAACGAGTGGTTCCGCATCTACAAGATCCCCGACGGAAAGCCCGAGAACCAGTTCGCCTTCTCCGGCGAGTGCAAGAACAAGAAGTACGCCGAGGATGTCATCCGCGAGTGCTCCGATGCCTGGGAGAAGCTCATCTCCGGCAAGGCTCCCCGTGGCGAGATCAGCCTGTAAGTTTATATTCAACGTTCCATTGGGGATCTTATACTAATATATACTAGCGCCAACTCCCAGGTCGAGGGCTCCGCCGACCGTGTCGACCAGTCCCAGCTCGCTGCTATCCCCCGTGGTGAGAACCTTGCTCCTGCTCCCATTGACGGCAGCATTGACAAGTGGTTCTTCATCTCCGGTGCTGCTGTGTAAATGTCTTTTTGCGAATACCAAAATCAAAATGTTAGCGTAACCGCCTCTAGGCGGGGCTTATATTGAATGTGAATAGCTTAAATGTCAAGCATGTCTCAACATGTTGGCAGCAAGTCAACCAACGATTGTGTCCAACCTCGTGCCCGAGACAGATATCAACCATAGTCCGTTCTATACAAGTGTCTCTATACTAGTAAGCATATTAAAGAAATCCTCACAAAATGGAAATAGATATAATATAATATAATATAATACAATACAAATGCACAGCTGACAAAACACCCATAAGTTATATCACCTAAACGAAAACAAAAAAATCACCCCTTCAAACTAGCCTCACGCTGCAAAGCACGACCAACACGAGAGACCTCCTCAATGACATCTCCAATCTTCAACCCACGCTTACCAACATCAAGTGTAAGCTCCTTCCCACCCTTAAATCCGATAGTCATAGTCGGGCTCTGCGTCGAATCACGCGGCAATTGCTTGACCTGGATGTCGATATGGGTGGGGCTGCTTGTTGGGATTGTGTTTGGTGTGCGCAGCATGCCTAGGAAGAGGCGGCAGGGTCTTGAGGCGCGAGAGAAGGGGTTGTACGCCGTGCGGAAGGTGGTTATTGTGCTGATTGGGATGGTCATTTTGGCGGTGTTGGTGGTTGGTTTGAGGGGAGAGGGTGTTTCTGTTAAGGACATTAGTTATTTGAATGTCATGTGAACCAAAGATATGTTGGTTTAGATTTGATTGTAATAATGTACCTGGATGGAGGGAGTCGGGATTGACTCGGGAAGTTTTTTAACGGTGGTTTCTTTTCTGGATTGAGCCTCGCAGCCGTTGGAGAGGGGGTATCTGATGTGGTTGTTGTAAGGAGGAAAATAGAATCAGGTCTGATAAGTTTGCGACAGGTCTGACAGGAAAGGCGCGGTGGTCAATTGCAACTTCGCATCAATTGAAGGTCTCTCTCTGATGCGGATTGCGGTTGAGAAATGGGGCATGTTTGCTCCGAATGCAAACACAGTAAACCGAATGACGCCCGTCAACATGGCAACTTCGACATACAACTTGACACATCTTACGGACCTCGTTACCTTTTTATACTTGATGGTACATTCCCCCGTGGTAAATTTTATCCAGGAATCTCCGCGACACCCACAGCTGGCGACACTCGAATGCGTTAAACCGACGGAGCACCATACCACTCGTATCCCAACATGTCCTCCACAATAGGTCTCCAAGGCCGCCTGAAAGAGCTCTCCACTGCCCTAGGCCAGATCCAACCTCTTGTTAACCGATTACGCGATTTTACGACTTCCATTGGACAGGGAGATGAGGCGCGCCTCGAGCTTGGGAGCGAGATACACTCTCGGTTGAAGGATGCCGAGCAGGAGTTGGAGTTATTGCGGGTTGATGTTGAGGCACTGGAAACTGGCACCGATAGCAGGCGGAAGGCTTCGGTCTCTCAGGGCGAGAAGGATGCTGAAAGGGAGCGGGTTGCTGCCATGGCGGGGCGGTTGGCTGAGGAGCTTAAGAGGTAGGTTATACTGGCCTGATCTGGGACAGCTTGCACATGTTGGGGATTACTCTCTGCTGCACCGCTGCTATTGCTTGAGATACAATTTGCTAACTTTTGTTCAGAACGCGAGGCGACTTCCGAAATGCACAGTTGCAAGCGAAGCGGAATGCAGAGCTCGCTAAGCGGAAAGAGAGAGAGTTGCTGCTATCGCGGTCCACGACTTCTGAGAAAAAGCAGACGACTGAAAGATTCACGCAAGATGATCTTGTTCTCAATGCTTCGAATGATGTGACATCTGCTCTGCGCAGAACTCATCAACTTATGCAGGCGGAGCTTTCTCGCAGTGCATTTGCTCAGGAAACCCTTGGTAAGCTCTTGGCTACATTCAACTTAATTGACTGCTAACAAGTTTGGATAGAACAATCTACAGTTGCTATCAACTCTCTGTCCGAGTCCTACAGCGGTCTCGATACTCTTCTCTCGTCATCCCGCAGCCTTGCTAATTCTCTTCTTCGCTCCCAAAAATCCGATACCTGGTATCTTGAGACTGCATTTTATGTTCTTGTTGGAACTATCGCATGGCTTATCTTCCGACGTGTCCTATATGGGCCTCTTTGGTGGCTCCTATGGCTCCCCTTGAAGCTCATTGCTCGTGTTGTGCTTGCAGCTCTAGGTGTGGCTGGATTGTCTAGCACAGCAGTGCAGTCATCTACCGATTCACTTTCTGGTGATATCTCGTCCGTTATTCATGAGACAGCTACGGCTGTTGTGGGAGGCACTGTGACATCCACTGCTGCATGGGAAGAACCGTCAGTACCAGTTGACAGTGACCGCGTGATTGATGAGATCGGTCGTATTGTTGAAGAAGCCAAAGAGAAAGGCGGAATTGATGATATAACCCTCGAGGAGAGGGAAAGGCAAGAAGCACTTCCTCGGAATACGAAGAAGAGGATGTATGAGGATGAACCGGTGCGGGATGAGCTATAGAACATGATCAATACATTAATGATGCACCATGCTACCACAAGGTTTCAGTCTTCCTGATGTGCTCAACACTAGTAAAGAAATGTATTGTTCGAGCCCTGTTGAGCTGAAGTATATTGGGCCACTCTGATTGGTCAATGTACTTAAGTGCTGCGCGTGTCACGTGGAGACGCGTCTTGGTTGTGGAGGGCGTCGGGCGAGATCTTTAACACATCGACCAGCTTCGGAACCACTCTCGCCTTCTAGTCCGGGCCTTCTAATAATAATGGCTTCCTCATTCTTCAATAATAAGGCCCGTGCCGCTGCCGTTGCAGCATCCAGCAGCTCCAAGGCCAAGGCTGGCGACAACAAGGAAGACTCGACTCGTCTCCAGCCATGGGTTGAGAAATAGTACGCCAATGCTCTATCCAAAGCTTTTAGGCCAGCACACTCACATCTCCCAGTCGGCCCAAGACCCTAGACGATGTCGCCGCGCAAGACCACACAACAAAAGTCCTCCAGCGCACCCTGCAAGCTTCCAACGTCCGTTCCCAACATTACCCCAAACCACCACATCGATAAACTGACAATCCCAAGCTCCCCCACATGCTCTTCTACGGACCCCCAGGAACAGGAAAAACATCTACTATCCTCGCCCTAGCCAAATCCCTCTTCGGACCCGCCCTTTACCGCTCCCGCATCTTGGAACTGAACGCCTCCGACGAGCGCGGCATCGCCATCGTCCGCGACAAAGTAAAGAACTTCGCCCGAGCCCAACTCTCCCAACCAACAGGCCTAGACGCCGCCTACCGCGCCCAATACCCATGCCCACCCTTCAAAATCATCATCCTGGACGAAGCCGATAGCATGACACAAGATGCGCAGTCTGCACTGCGCCGCACGATGGAGCAGTACAGTCGCATTACGCGTTTCTGTCTGGTGTGCAACTATGTCACGCGCATTATTGAGCCACTTGCTAGTCGGTGCAGTAAGTTCCGCTTCAAGATGCTGGATAATAGTGCGGCTGGGTCGCGGATTGCGAGCATTGCTGAGGCTGAGGGACTGACACTTGATGATGGGGTTGTTGATACGCTTATTCGGTGTGGTGAGGGTGATTTGCGTCGTGCTATTACTTATTTGCAGAGTGCGGCGCGGTTGGTGGGTGCTACTAAACCTGCTGCCGGTAAGGATGGCGATGATGATGCTGAGATGACTGATGCTGGGAGTGAGAGTCGCGTTATTACTGTGCGGAGTATTGAGGAGATTGCTGGTGTTGTGCCTGAGGGCATTCTTGATTCCCTCGTGCAAGCTATGGAGCCTAAGAAGGGTGTTTCGTCTTACGAGGCTGTTTCTCGTGTTGTTACGGATATTGTTGCTGATGGGTGGAGCGCTACTCAGCTTCTTAGTCAGGTTTGTGCTTCTCTCCCTGGGATGGGTGATATCAACTGACTTGTTACAGCTCTACCGGCGTGTTGTCTTCAGCGAAGCAATCCCCGATATCCAAAAGAATAAGATCGTCATGCTCTTCTCCGAGATGGATAAGCGCTTAGTCGACGGATCTGACGAGCACTTGTCCATGTTGGACCTGGCATTGCGGATTTCCGGTATCCTGAGTGGAAATTGACCCGGCAAAAAGCCAGTTTAGGTCTGCGGATACGGATTATATTGATTGATCCTGCGATTCTCGAGCCTGGACTGGGTGAATAGATGGCGTTCGGAATCGGGATGGTTCCCATGTTTGAGGCGTTGCATATGAAGTTTCTAGCATTTAGTTTCTTGTTAAAATGGATTGATCATGATACCCTTCCGATATCTGTTCCTCCGTTTAGTTATATACATTGAATTATGAGCCACAAAAGAAAACAGGTCCATATGGTGGCAATCAAGAGTAATACCATTCAAAGAGGCGGGTGTGGTAAGTGTGCCTTTTCTTGTTGCCTCCATTCCTCAAGCTTCTCATCCGTCGAAATCCTGATCAAAAGCACTCCACTCCAGATATCCAAAAACGGGATCATCTTCTCTGCCCGAGCCACATCTCCATGAACCTTATTTGACTCCAGAATCAAATTCTTCCAAGCCTGAAGCTTCCCCAATAGCGTCACAGCTTCGTGATATCCCCAGCCTCAGGTCTAGTCTCGATCTAATTCGCAAAGCCAACCATCCAATACCCACAGCCGAACCCGCAGTTTCCTCAGTAGTAGCCAAAGACTCGACAACTGGAAACTGAGAAGCCATCACATCAGGAAGAGTCAAATCAGGATACATATCGCCATCCACTAAAGAAGATAAACGCAATTTACTCCGCTATACGCCTGTAGCAAGCGAGCCCACATTCTGCCATTGATCCAGAAGCCTTCATTCAGGTCCGAGGTGGCAACTCGTTGCTCGGGCATCGCCTTGTATCATGGACGACGCCGCCAGGACAATACAAGAGCATAGTACTGTCTCTATCTGCGTGCTGCTAGATAAGCTGCCCGAGAGTGTCTTCTGTAGATGACCGAAAGCTTTGCTACACTGTTGCAGTGGCAATGACCGATTCTCACGGCCGAGTTCCCGGATCTCGTAGTTCCAGTGCATGAAACCAACTCCGATTTCCGCATTGCGAACTGCAGGCTGTGACTCGCCGACTTGGTGGACCATTTGGTCCCAGAATGCGCGACTGAAATAGCTGGCAACTTGTTTGGAGGCGTTTTGGCGGATGAAGTTTAGGTAGGAGGGCTCTGCTTGTGAGAGACCGACTTGGGTTGTGTCTATCAGTGAAGCCACTATAATGGACTTCCCTGTGTATTGTTGCTTGTTTGAGTGCTGGCAGTTGGTTCTTGGAATTTATAGCGCTTGACTTCATTGCAGACGCATGCTATTTTCAGGTCTGTACATCGTGAGCATGTTGGTTTCACTTTCATTTCATCGCACTGTTTGTGTTCAGCTAGGCTGCTTTTTTATACTGCTGGGGGTTTATCACCTTATTCCTTTGCTTGCGACATCTCTCGCAGGGTTCCTGACCTACAATTGGCAGTCGCTTGGAGTGGTTTCATATTCTTCCAGTTGTTGGTCTCTGTCTCAGCCTTTGGCATCATCGCGCAGATTGGCTTAACTAAGGTTATATTTAGCTTCTTATTAAACCGCATCTGGCTGCAGCAGAATATTTATACTTGGCGACGGTTTGGGATAATAATGGAGTAAACTAAAATGCAGACTGCAGCGCTTACATTGTATAGAATTGTGTCCTTGATATGTTAAGTATATGCCCGGGAAAAGAATACCATACATAAAACTTCCTGCAGTTTATACAGACATCATCTAGCTAGCACACCGTTAGAAGTATACAGCAAAGAGGGACTTTTTTAAAGCAACACATTTGTAGTTGGCTAATACATTGAATCGCGCGTATATATCTAAAACTGACATCTATCAAACCCAAACAAATATACTCTAACCGTCTACTCAGACTCAAGCAGATCAGAAAGCTTATCCAAATAGACATGAGGCTTGGAATCCCCAGAAACAAAGTCCTCCTTAGAAGAAACACCAGTCAGCACACCGAGCGTGCCACCAAGCTTTCCCTCAAGCCCAAAGCGAATATCAGTATTAGCCCGATCACCAACCATGCAAGCACGGCTACGATCAAATTGGAACTTGCCCTCAATAGCATCCATCATCGCCTGACTAGGCTTTCCAAGCGCCACAGGCTCCTTATTTAGCATCATAATGAGCGGCGCACTCATCGATCCAGCACCTGGGAACAGAGTCCCGGAGTTGGGCAGTGTGGAGTCGATGTTGGTTGCGAGGAAGACGGCGCCGCGCTTGATGTAGTGGTATGCCAGTGCGATCTTGAGGTAGTTCATGTGGAAGTCCAGACCGACCAGGACGACTCCGACCTCTGGGTCTAGGATTGATTCATCGCCTGCGGCGATCTTCTTGTAGTCTTCTGGTGTGACGTCGCGACGGTAGGCTGGGTCTGTTCCGCCGATAAAGGGGACATTCTCTGATTGAAGTTCTTGTTCGATGCCTGTTTCGCCAATCACGTAGACCTTGCGCTTGTTTTCGGGGAGTTTGAGAATGCGCGAGATGTATATTGAGGAGCTGTATGACGAGGAGAAGATTTCTTCCTGCTTGGTGTGAGTCATTGGGGTTCAATCTTGGACCTGGAGGTTGACTGACGACTGTGCTGGGTATACCGAGGCCCTCCAGCTTCTTGCGGTAGTCTGCGCGGGACTTGGTGCTGTTGTTCGTCACGAAAACGACTTGCTTTCCTGTGCGGAGGATTAGCTTCTACTAGCATTCGCTCCATGGTTTATGCGTACCATTCTTCCGGAGAAGCTCTAATGTCTCCACTGTCCCAGGGAATAGGTGGTCACCAGACCATAGCACTCCTATATCACTTTCCTCTCAGCTGTTGTTTCAATGCGGGACTCGCGGGGATCGTCGGAGGGAAAGCCGAGATTCGCAGTACGTGAGATACTGACCATCGCAGTCGAAGAGGAATACCTGCAAGACATCCGGTCAGCAATTGGCTCTCTACAACCACCCAGCGCGATCATATCGGGGACTTACGTCGAACTTGTCCAGGAATTCCTTGAGACCGGCCTTGTCGCCGGTCAGATAGCGGGGGGCGCCTTGCACAGATACTTGCGTCATGGTGCGAGAGATATGGACAGAATACAAAAGGGAAGAAGAGAAGAAAAGAAGTAGAAATCCACGAGTTCAGCTCCGACTCCCGTACGACCCGAAGAGAATCTCCGGTGAATCGTGGGGCCGCGGGGTTTCGCATTCTTGGCATTCATCATTTCTCAACTATAGACGGAGTACACTACAACTTCAACTTCCCATCTTTTTCCTACACAATGTGCTCTGTCTGAGGCTTTTCTTCATGCTCGCTTGGATCTCCTTGTTTCCGGAACTGCTGCTGTCCAATCTCCGCCAAACTCACGCCTTGCGCGCGCAATGTCTCCAGATGCAGAGCAGCCTCGGCCTCTTCGTCCCGCTCCTCCTGCGACATCTCAGGTCCCCAGAAGAGGAAAAACAAAATGAATGCCCAGACTGCACCCATGAAGATGGCAATAACCTTGCCATAGTTGAACCGTTTCTTTCCATTTAACCCAGGCGGTAACGGAAACCGCTCGCCAATGATAGACTGGATCGTTGCCGAGGCGGAAGATCCAAGGTTACCCAGCTGGTAGGTCAGCCCAACCATTAGAGATCTGAGTGCAATGGGGGAGAGCTCGAGGAGATGAATTGGCATCGGGCCCCAGACGCCACCAACAAAGAACTGCTCGAAGAAAGCACAAGCGGCCAACGACATGTTTCGAGGCAAGATGTACGCCGGGATAATGGCGCCTCCGAGAACACATGTCACAAGCATGGTCAGGCGTCGGCCAAAGAAAGTGCTGATATAGCCAATTGTGCAGCCACCGATCAAAGCACCGATCTGGCCTACAACCGTGATGACTGTGGTTTGAGTCGCATCCATCCCAACCTGATCCTTCAGGAAGGTCGGATAGAAGTCCTGGCTACCATGGGAACATGAGTTGAAGCCTGTCATCAACACAATCAGGTAGATGAACAGTACCCAGTTGTCACGAAGAGCCCGTCCAGCATCACGGAGAAACACGCGCAAGCCCATCGCGTGGGTACCATCGCCACTCGCTGCATTGGCTCGTGCCTCGCGCTCTGCTTTCATGACTTGGAAGTGGTTTGTCTCTGGTAAGCACCAACGAAACGCGATGATGAGCACTGGTGGGCCCGCGCCGAACCAGAACAGACTTCTCCAACCGTGAGTTGTTGTCGGCACAAGGGCGCGATAGAAAGCCGCCGCAAGGAGATACCCTGTTGCATAGCCCATCTCGAACAGTCCGGAGAGTAAGCCGCGAGCTTCATATGGAAGGTCTTCTAGAGCGGTGGCTGCTGCTGGACCGAACAGCCCTGAAGAGGGTCAATATACCAGTCAAAAAATCACTGGATTGAAAGCATACCTCCCATCGCGATACCATAGAGAGCACGCACCCCTAAGAACTGGGGAAGTGTCTGACAAAACCCAGAACACAGCTCGAGTATGATGAACAGGAACAGGTTGATGATCATTGGCCATTTCCGTCCATATCTATCCGCCAGGACTCCGAAGATGATAGCCCCAACCGACCGCAGCATAAGTGTTACTGTCATACCCTTGTGTATGTTAGAAGTGTTGCAAGTACATGTATACATGACCGAGGAGACCTACCCATGAAACGTCCGAATACGAAACACCAAACGTCTCGGATATTTCAGTGATTGTCATAGACACCGTGAAGAAGTCGAATGAATCCCATGTCCAGCCGAGAAAGCCAGCCGCAAACATGAGCCATTGATGGGATGTCAATTCCCTCAGGATGGCGTACGGGTTTCTCAGCTTGTTCTGTGGAGACTGGTCAGCAATCCGACCAAAGACCAAGTTTGAGGGTCGCTGTATGTGAGCTGACCTTTGGTGGACTCAGACTTGACACTCGCGTTGCAAAGTACCCGATGACTTGGCTAGGTGAGTAAAACCACCCGGCTGCCATATGGTTCCTCATGATGCAGAGTTGTTTTCGCAGGTAATACCTGCTACATCCATCCCACGGCGCAGTCTCTTTATATTCTCGCACAACCGAGGTATATGTCGATCATGTACCCGGACGAGCAGTACTCAACATTTGTATCTATGTCTTGGCCATAACAATTAACCACTCAGGATTGCATTGAACAGGCAATATCCCGCCATTCCTGTCCATCTCGACCCCATGAATACCTTATCCAACGAATCATCACAACAGAGACTTATTTCCCCGCATTTCCACTGCCGGCTTCAAGGAAGTAAGATATTAAGCGTAAAGCTTAAGCAACAGTGCGATATACACTCGGGCTCTCCTTCCCCACTACGGTCATCAGCCGAGACCAGGGGCTCGGCCTATTGTCCGCTTGTGCGGGGGCAATTGGGTCTCGCATCCCAGAGACAAGCACAGAATATCTTCCTTTTCTCTTGCTGTCGAGTTGTCGAGCGGAGCTTTGGGCACCGCACTAAGTCTGAGTTTTCTTGGCAGACATCGGGTTTGAGTTGCGTCACATTTGATGGGATGTGAGTACTTTCACAAAGGAATTTCTTGCAGCCGAATCCAGACTGCTCGAATCAAGCCGGCTATCATGATTACATTATTTCACCCTCTACAGTAGAAACTGTTCCAGGCCTAACACCAGAATCCGGGGTAAATGCGGGGTTGGCTCCGCAGTCTAGCCTCTGGGGTATTACAACGCATCTATCGCTCCATACTTCATAGTCTGTTTGTAATGAATACGCGAGTAGAGATGAGTAAAATTAAATCTCAACACAGAACTAATAATACATTTCAATTTCTTTGCACAGAAATCACATCAAATCTCCGTAAGTCCGTCCCTCCGCCTCCATGTCCTGATCCTTCTTGACATAGTCCTTGACCCTATCCATCTCACCCTCTTTCTGGGGTTGGTCTTCATGTCGCTCCTGGTCAGGGTCATGCTCATCCTTGGCTTGATGGGCTTGGTCCTTGTCTTCGTGATGGTCACGGTGGAGCACTTTGTCCACGAAGCCACCGAAACTTCCCTTGCGGTGTTTCGGTTCTAGTAGTGATATTAGCTTGGAAATAGGTTTTTCTAGGAATATTGCTTACCTTCGGGCATGCTTTCTCTCCTTGGGAAATGAATTTTGACTTGTGTTGTGTATTGTCGCTGAGAGTGTTTGCGATATAGAACGTTGGATGACAAAACGTTGGAGGAGCGCCGTTCTTATAACGTGCAAAGAAAAACAATGGAACTGTCGTCATTCCACGGATGACCTTCACTGTGGAAGCCAATACAAATGCCATTGACTAAGATTATTTTCCGACAGTTTGGATTATCGCGAGTGAGCGCGTCATCGATATTTATTGCTCTGGGAGTTAACTACGGACCCAAACACAGCAGCATAATTTAGTACCCTCCATATCATTAGGGAAAATATGCATATTACTCACGCTATTGAGCAACCCTTAGCTCTGACGTCATTCGTTCACGGGAACACATGTATTCGCAAAATTTTGCCACCTCTGAGAGTATCTATACATTTCTCATAGATTGTAAGGCCGGCTGTAAAACCACCGAAGATCGAGTTGCGTCACGACCGCTTATTCAAAACCCCAACCTCTATCAAATGAAATACCTACAGTATTTACATACTGTTGTGATCTGAGTCGCAGGTGAACGCAGTCATGAAGACCACTACTATATTTTGAATTCTTATCCGTAATCGGTATTTCTGTATCCAAGTATCGCAGGCAGATACCCGAATATAGCTTGCTAGCTAGATTGTCTACATCTTCGATCCTGAAACGTCGTTATAGAATATCATGTCGGCTAATCTTCGTCCGCAGACCAAAATACCCGGCACTCCCTGTCATCCCCTCTTTTTATAAGATCCCGAAGACCACGAACCTGCAATTCCTTAAAAGGTACTCTAGAGACCAAAATTGATAGAAGTTATGCCAGGAGAGTAAATCCAAAGAATCAGGAAAGGTGCTAAAAGTTGTACAGAATGCGAGTAGCCAGAATCCCACACAGTAAAGGGAAGCATGACTCGTTCCTTGTACTTCCGGTTGTCGCTGGAAGCAGGGCGTAAGCTGAGATGTTGCCCTTGGGCCTCCAAATGACGCCGTAGTTTCATCTAAATTCACTGATGTCCATGAGGGTAGCCAGCAAGGAAGATCTATCAAACGTTTACATCTCCAAGTTCATGAAATTGAGTGTACGCCCCACCAATATAACTTTTAACGTTGATGTTTCTTTCGAAATTAGAAGGTTTGAAGAAACCAAAGCTCCCACTCATATCATGGTACTCTGTTCATTCTAGGTAAGGAATTTCAGATATTGCAAACTCAGAAGTGCCAGGAAGCTATAAGATGTCTTTCATGGCAGTGCGCAAGCGAACTAGCCATAGGGGGCTCCTATTTCATGGAGATGACTCTACGGTCAGACGTGGCAGCATCAGTGGGGCCGCCCCCGATATTTAGTCTACTTTCGCGTCAGCAATACAGCGCTTTTCATTCGTTTGGAAAAACTATTATGAGAAAAAAATGGCCAATAGCACAGAGACCTTGAGTTTTAACCAACAATAAGACGTGACGGGAGCGGGGAGGCGTGTATGCACTACCGAGATATGGCGTACAGCGGAGCTCTGTCGGAGTCCAATATATATCAAATGTGACAGGAGCCCACAGGCGTCATCTTCATTCATTGTATCCTCCTTCTGTCTTCCCCTCTGTCTGCCTCAGCCCTACTCCAAAGGCTCGCTACGATGTCTTTCAATGTTTATGTTGGCTTAATATTGGGGATAGTAGGTCTCTATGTCACCAAGATGCTCTTGAACCGCAAAGGGCCTCTCGGCCCGCTCCCGCCGGGACCACGACCTAAACCTGTACTTGGCAACATCGCCGATCTGCCACCCCCAGGGTCACAGGACTGGATGCACTGGCTCAAACACAAGGAGTTATATGGTATGTACGACTGAAAACTCTCCGTTGGCTCCAAATTCGTAGGAGAATTTCTATCTTCAACTTGCTGAGCGATGTTCAGGTCCAATTAGCTCTATTACGGTGATGGGTCAGACAATTGTCATCCTCAACGATGCAAATGTAGCATTAGAACTGTTGGGCAAACGTTCTGCTATCTATTCATCCCGTCCAAATTTAGTATTCGCATCGGAAATGTTAGTCCACGACTCTTTCAAAACCACCATGTCACCCAGCTAATATTCATAGGGTTGGCTGGGAGCATATTCTAGCTATGCAACCATATTCGGCTCGGTTCCGTGCCTACCGCAAAGCATTACACCCATACATTGGCTCCGAGTCTGCTGTTGCCCAGTTCAACTCACTCCAAGAGATCGAAGCTCATCGATTTCTCTTACGCGTGCTTGGAGATCAAACCAAGCTCTCGGAGCACATTCAAACGTTAGTACAGGGTTCAATTTCGATGACTGTGTCGAGCCCAATCTCTGACAACTGCGTATATAGGGAAGCTGGCGCTGTAATTCTTAAAATCGCATACGGCTATACAGTTGAGGCACATATCCGCGATCCCCTGGTGCATATTTCTAACCTGGCTTTGGATCATTTTTCCAAGGCTGGAACACCCGGGGCTTGGTTGGTTGACATGATTCCAGCGTGTACGTTTCACCCTTTCCTTTTCGACAATTGGGCGAAGATTGACTGGGAGCAGTGAAATATGTCCCTTCATGGGTTCCTGGGGCTGGCTTTAAGCGAAAAGCGCAGGTATGGAAGAAGAACCTTGAGACTGTTGCGGACAAGCCATATGCGTTTGTAAAGCAGAAGATGGAAGGTGGCCGGTACGTGCCATCCTATCTCTCGAACTTGTTCAAAACAGCAGGCTATCCCCTTCCCGGCTCAGAGGACGAGTTGATCGCAAAGTGGACCGCCGCGTCACTCTATACCGGAGGGGCTGACACAGTAAGATGAGACACAGCCCATATTCTCCGCTAGTATTGATTTAATTTAGACTGTGTGTGCCATTGAATGTTTCTTCCTGGCAATGGCATTGTTCCCCGACGTCCAGCGCAAGGCCCAAGAGGAGATCGATCGCGTGTCGGGACCTGACCAGCTTCCCAAGGTCAGGGATCGAACTCGCTTGCCATATATTGATGCTGTGGTGAAGGAGGTCCTACGCTGGCATCCGGTTGCACCCATGGGTATCCCCCATGCATCAAGCGATGATGATACCTGGGAAGGATATTCCATTCCAAAAGGTTCATTGCTGATGCCAAATATCTGGTGTGTCTATGCCGTCTGAAAATAGTTCTTGACAAAGCCTTGGACGACCTATTGACTTGTATGAAAGGGCCATGACGCATGATCCTGCAGTTTATCATGATCCTATGATATTCAAGCCTGAGCGTTTCCTTGGTATGGATGGCCGAGGACCTGAAATGGATCCGCACGATCTTGTTTTTGGGTTTGGCCGTCGCATCTGTCCCGCGAGGTTTTTGGCTGCAACTACAGTTTATCTGAGTGCTGCGCAAACCCTTGCCGTCTTCAACATCAGACCAGTCCAAGAGCGGAAAGAAGTCGATGTTCAGCCGAATTTCAAGCCGGGAGTTATCAGCCACCCAGTTCCATGGAAATTCCATATTGCACCTCGTAGTGCAGCTCATGAAATCCTCATCCGCTCAGTGGAACAGACACATCCGTGGGAGCAGAGCAATGCCTCTGAGTTGGAGGGTTTACCAAAATGATCACGATCTTGGAGAACAGCGTAAAATATTATCAAGGGGAAGGTGACTATCTGGGCAGAATGATCGTTCATTCAACCTACGAAAAACATCCCGATGCGAAGAATGCTGAAGATCCGCTGACGAGTATGATCAAGAAGGACTCCTCCATTAATTACGAGTCCAGAGAAACGCTGTTTATTCCAGTAGCTAGGTATACTTCGAATCTACTGCCCGTTCCTTAGCTCTGTAGAAATCGGTCTGAATATACTTACTGTTCACACCGCTAGAATGACTCTTATACTAAAGTGTGCGCCAAGATCGATCGGGTCTACTAAGCCTAAGATAAATTCACTTCGAAACTACTTAGCGGACAACCTTGAACAAGCAATAATCATTACTGATTTCGTTTACTGATTTCGTGTACCGTGCACCTGTCTTATCGAACCTGCATCCAGCCACTAGTCTATGTAGTACTAGTTCTTGTTTTACGTCGAGTAAATGAGGGACATCACTTACATGCTGTCCACATCTGCCACTGTCAGAACTTTGTGTCATGCAGCCATCCTCCGTTGGTTCAAGTTGGGACATCAAGACCTTAGATTAAGATGTTGATTATATAGCCTCTGCATTCACATCCCGATAAGGGGAAACCCTAAATTAATAGTAGCAAAACCCATACCAAGACGTCGCTATCGGTGACAAAATAACAACAGCAATAACATAGATACTCAATTGAGGCGATAGTAGCTTTTAAAACTGAAAGAAATTACCTATAGCATGATTAGGATATCAGGACGAATCACTTTCAATTTGATAAAAGTCGGCATAAAAACCCCGGAAGTGGCAAAAGATTTGTCGAGTGTATGTACATATGAAAAGATATCTTTACTTCGTGTTTGTGTAACTCGGTTTCAAAACGAAAAGATGTTGTTCCGCTCACTTACACCTGCGAGCCGACCCGTGATCCCCACAACAAGAGTAAGTCGGAGGAAATAGACAATAGAATTTAACCGCTCGCTGAATAAATCTGATCCTTCATGAAATAACCCTGTCTCCTTTGTGAAAGTTCAATGCAGGGCAGCCAACTCTCCCCCATACCGCTTTTGAACTGCCGAATAAAATATGTTGCCCGCCGCAGATTCCATGAGTCCACGAACAAGCCTGTGCTGGTCCTGGGTCAAAATACCAAATCTTTCAATAGAAACGCTTTCTTCATGCATCTGAATCTCGAGCTGCCATATCATCTTTCGGATCAAACCTTTAGCCTCTTCAAGCGGAATTTTGCGAGATCTTTGTAGAACATCGACTGCATTGATCATGACTGCCCCATTTGTCTCGTCTCGCTTTTCTTTGTCAAACGAGTAGAGGTCATTCACAAGACCCATGTGTAGGTTGTATAGGTGAATCAAATTACTCAGTATGTATGTGTGCGAGACCGGTACATTGGCATCGTAGCCGAATTTGATCATTCCGAGAGCGAATCTAATAAGAAATTAGTCAACTGACAAGTCATTTAAGTTATCAGACGTACTCAATGCCGACATCTCTGCAACGATAGACGAGATAATCCTCCAGACAACCAAAGTTGAAGTCGGTTCTCCTGATTTGGTTATAACTGTGGGTGTGTTGCACCCATATGATAAAGCCCTTCAACAACTCTTCTCCAAGCAGTTTGTCCTCACCTATGATCTCATTCGCAAGCTCTTCAAATGCGGGAACTTTAAAAATCTTCAAAGCATTCTTATCGAGTAAGTCGTCAGGCCAGTTGGACAAGATGCCGTCAACGACTGTCTCACACTATAGGTAATATTAGCATATGCTCCATACATTCTCGATGCATCGATCATTGGTCTAACATTCTCCGAGTACTCTATCACGTCTGTACAATGATTAGAATTGACTGGCCCCAAGAACGCGAAGATAGACGCACCATCATGCATGAAGGCCATTAAAAGCAATGTAGAAATGAGTTTAGCCCTCTTGCTGCTTCCTTCGGGAAACATGTAAATAGAGCAGGACACTGCGGTCTCCATAAGCTCTTTTTCTCTTGTGGAATATTTAGGCTCTATGTCATTTCCACGTTGGTCCTGATTGCCGCGTTCGGCAGACTTGATTGTGTTGAAGAAGTCTCGTACCGCATTTTGTACAACGAGCCAATGCTTTGACTGTCTGCAACCTGGAAATGTTGACGACCATGGTACCCGGATTGACCGAGGATCCAGATAGGCCGAGTCATTGGTCTCTGAACGTTCGAAATAAGGATGGGAAGGATGGGGCCGAATAATCGGGGTTGATTCTTGATTATCTCCCACTGGGTCATTGCCGTAATGAACGGGTCTAAGCGTGCATTCCTGAACATTGTTAGCTATTGGATCTCCTATTACTTAGACGATACGAACTTCAATGTTCATTTTGATGATTTGGGGGTCTTTCAAACAACAAAGTGCCAAACGATGTATAACGATACCAAAAGCATGTAAAGTCAATGTATATTCAAAAAGTCCATGCTATGGTCACTATTTGTAGGCTTTCGTACGGTTTATGATATCATCATCCAAATTAGCCGTGATCCAACACGAATGTACAACCACATGCGAATGTGGATTTTTATTGTTGGTTGATTGGCATGCAATCAATCAATCAATCAATCAATCAATCAAAGTTCTATTAACCTGTAGGAGCCTAATTAGTATCGTATGGATATGCAGGCGCTTCTATCCGGTTGAAGCAAGAACTCGTATCCGTACGCCTGATCATGCTCCAGTACAAAAAGAGAGGCCGGTTCTCAAAATGGAAGCCATTACATGTAAGCCAAAACCATAAACCCGCAAATGCGTCGAAAAATCCCAGTGATTGGCATGCATGAGCACTGGATCGCAGTAAAGGGTTGGTTTGCCTGCTTTGCCTTTCCAACTCTATTAATCCAACTATCTGTGGATGGTGTGGAATTTTTTCCTTAGCAATCAACCGCTCGCTGTGCCGTACTTTGTAATATTACGTCCTTGCTACATATTATGAATAGGAAAAAAGCTATCACATCCCTTCATGAGTCTGAGTTTATGGAATAAGACTAGGTAAATTTTCATGAAGGCGAGTGCTTAATGCACTGTGAAGGTCGATTTTTACTAGTTCTGTTCTGTGTGTTGGTCTAATCACTCAGTAGGTACGGTCGGTCGAACCACGTACGTTAGTGGGCCCCGGTCCCCGATCCGTTGACCTATGCATTTTACTAGACATCCGACCCTGCTCAGTTACTTTCAGCTATAGTTCATTAGGAACTTAGAAATTCAGATAGAGCAGATTTGGGTAACACAATGGAGCAAGAAATTCCCCGCCTTGTGTAACCAAGTGTCGCCAAATGCCGGTATACAACATCGTCAATCTTTTGTTACTATATTCGTAGATCTGTCTATTATTATTGGCCCAGAAGGGTGTGTGACGCAAAAGTTAGCATTTTCGTTTGAACGTGCGTCTTGTACTGTTGGTCAAAGTCTTCTGTTTGAGTTCAATGACATAACGTGCAGTTCTTTCCCGTATTCCCATATCACGGCAGTTTTTATTAAATGGGCTTCGTTTCTACTTAATTTGTGGAAATATTTAACGAACGAAAGCCATATCAAATATATCTCACCTTAAGAAGCTTGAGCAGCACACCTTTCAAAATGCCTTTCACTGAATACATCAATCTTTCAACGTCATTGGGAATCATGGTCAGTCGCGAAGCCTCCCAGTCTTCTTGGAGTACTTGTTAAAAGAATATTAGTGTGCCCTCCTTATCTCGCAACTGGTTTACAATTTGTATTTTCATCCTCTTTATTCATTTCCCGGTCCATGGTACTGCAAAATATCCCGACTTTGGTACTGCATTCAAGTTGTTCGAGGGAGACTCTCCCTGGAGATAAAGGGGCTCCACGACATTTACGGCGAAGTGGTTCGGATTGCACCAAATGAGCTTTCATACAGTGCCCCTGATGCCTGGAGCGCAATATACGGTACGACAGCTCTCGACAGGTAATTTCAGTAGCTGACAGTATGAAAAGGACGAAATATCCGAAAGGGTAATACTACCAAGCCATCACCTACTGGAACTCTTTTTCTAAAAGATCCTACCCTTTACGGCCCTCTCTTCGAGCAATCAAAAACAATCGTAAGTTCGCACTGGAACTTTCTTCCACATTTTGCCTAATAGCATATTCATGCATGATAGTTCGACGCCGATGGGGATGACTACAGCGCCGAAAAGCGATCCATTCAACACGCCTTTACTAAGAAATCGTTGTTGACAAAAGAAGCAATCCTGACCTTTTATGTTAGCAGTGCAATTGAGGGTCTCGAATCACAGTTCCGAACAGCAGATGTGGTCGACCTCGTTCCGATATTTGGCAATGCCTTATTTGATATCATGTGCAAGTTGACAGTAGATGAAGATCTTCACGCCATCAATCCCAACGGCCAGCATCACCCTGCCGTATACACGCTCACCTCGGCATTGGAATGGATATATATCCCTGTAATGGCCCGACACATTTTAGGGGCCCTTTCATACCCGCTAGAGATGTGCGCAAGTTTCGTTGGTAAAGGTGTGTTGCATCTTGGCCCCGTCGGGCCATTGCTATCAAAGCGACTAGAAAAGGGGGGCTCCAACCCTGATTTCGGTATGACGTCCCTGGTCTCGCGAGGATGGTGATGTTACTAAATGATATTAGTGTCTTATATGAAACAGGGCAAACAGGAAGGCGAAGCAAGCCAGCTACAAGTAATCAACAACGCTACTAGCTTGATTGCCGCAGGCACTGAAACCACTGTCTCACTAATGTGCGGCGCTGTATACCATATACTTTCAAATCCTCCCGTTCTACTAAGTCTCTGTCAAGAGATTCGAGGAGCGGCTGATAACGCATCTGACTTGAACCTGGAACTGATTCATGGCATGAAGTACCTGAGAGCCTGTCTAGATGAGGCGATGAGAATGTATCCCTCAATTGTCGGAACATTACCTCGTGTCGTTGATGGAGATGGAGCCTATATTTGCGATCAGTTTGTCCCTCCAAACACAGTGGTAGGAGTTAACCAATGGGCTGCCTATCGGAGCAATAGAAACTTCATCTATCCTGATGAATTTAGGCCCGACAGATGGCTCAACGTGGAAGAGGGAGAATATAACGGTGATCGCCGAAAGGCCTTCCAGCCTTTCGGATATGGGCCTAGGAAATGCATTGCCAATGAGTAAGCCTTTCTCTAGAACTTTACAAATTGTTTTATACTGACTTTAAAAGGCTTGCTTCCATGAATTCCACACTTTTTCTGGCAAGGTTACTGTGGGAATTTGATATGGAGTTGGATGCAGCATCACACGATTGGGCGAATCAGAAAAGCTTCATGACACCTTATAAACCCGCTCTCTGGGTGAAGTTGAAAAAGCATGCGACGCCATGATGGATAATACATTTGTGCCTTGGTCGCTGAGCGCAAGAATGATATTTGACTGGGTGTTGAAGTGGACACTGTTGGAGATATACCTCCGTGAGACCTGATGTGGGTCACGTCTACAGCGCTTAGCTGTTGAAGTTTGATGTAGCATAGATTGATGAAGTACGAAATACAGTCACAAACGAGCCTGATGATGGCCCGGCTGACGATAGTTGGCTTTGAGTGCCCGATATGGAACCCTGAGGTTATAAGCAGGTCCAATACTACATTTATCATGGACTTGCTCGAGCTTATGATCAAAGGCACGTCAGGGTTGTCCAAGGCGCGTGTTGATGAAGATAGGGCAGCTTCCGCAGCTGAGGTAAGAAATTGGACAGAAGATAGACGCACATATGTGACAGAGGCTTGTCGAACCTTAGCTGGAACAAATGCCGATTCAAGGCTCTGCGGATAAGAGAGGAATATTTAACATCAACGCGGCGGATGGGCTGACAATCTGGGCGTGGGATGAGGTGCTAAAGTTCTGGCTAGCAGGACCCGTAATATTGGCACGCTCGGTGAAATCCTCTGGGAATGGACTATACAAGGGTCTAGAAATGGCGTGTGGACTACCATAGGCATCTTCTGCACATGCCTGCACGTTTCCCAGAATGGAAAACACAAAGATCGATAGATCATAAATTCATCCTCTGTGAACCCCAACGATGTCATGCAGATGCAGCTGCACCTGCACCTGCAGACGCATATCCCCACACAGACGCATGTCCACACAGATATGTATCGAGCAATTTCCAGCCCCTGAAAAGTCGGTGACAGGTGTTCCCCCAAATGCGGGGTTAGTATGTGAGATATAACACAGAGGAATATGTCTTGCCCTACAATAATTGAGATATTTATGTGTCCGTGTCTGTGTGGAGTTAGCCCTAGCTTGGAATATATTGATAGTTCATAGTTGGTTCATTAATTAGTGTCAGTTTGTACACCGCTAGTTCAAACTTGAGGTTATCAGACACCCGAGGAACGTGTTACACATATATAACATACATCTAGCTCAGGAACCCGTATATCATTGAAATTTTGGTTTTAGGTTAAGGTGGAGTGGATTTAGATCATCAAGGGACATAGATTCATAGCACTCTTTGCGCTGATCAGATCTTGTAGTAAGCCATACAATAACTTCTTATCCTCCCTCCTCCTCTGCTCCTTTCCGTCTATGTGCATCTGCATACATCCGGACCTAGATTCTGGAGTGTCTAGAATCCAGAATCTAGACCTAACCCCCATACCCTAGACCCCTAGTAAAACCCACAAATAACACCCTCCCTTCAACCATCTTGCCACTGGATCTATGTATAAGTACAACGTACAAGTGTGCAGCCGGAAATGTGATCGAACGGGAGGTTATATGTACATCATACCACGGTAGATAAGCGGCAAAGGAGGGGGTTGTACATGTGCATGTACATGTACCTTGGCACGGACGGTACTGTATTAGAGGAAGCAGTGGCATTTGACAGTAGTTGAGTTGGTAGATTGCATCTGCAGGTGCATGTATGTATGAAAGCGAGTCACTGTACAGTACAGTTACGACCGGTATCGCCTTCCACGTTGGGAACAGAGAGATCATCTTTCAAACCCTGATCACATGACAAGCTGACACATACGTAGATAGCGCGTAAATAAGACGTTTGTACCTAACCAGGTAATAAATACTAGTATGAAAGATACAAGAGTCTAGAACTACAGGCCTGGACTGGAGGATTCGATGCAAAACGAGCAAACATGGCAATACTGGAACAGGCAATCTGTCAACAATTAGCTTAGTATGCGTCCGCCTCACCAATTTATCCCGCTCCTCTCAAGAATTGGCATTCATTGCCACGACTTAGTCTCCATAACAACCTTATTTATCCCATATTACTATGAACTCACGATAGGCTATTTATTCTCCAAAGTCACCCTTACATATTTCACCATGGCAGCCAGGGCTTCTCTATCCCATGACGATTACACGGTCGGATGGATATGCGCTTTACCCCTGGAGATGGCAGCCGCAAAACTAATGCTGGACGCAATACACCCGAATCTACCTCGCCCAGCGACAGATCAAAACACGTATATTCTTGGAAATATCGAGGAACACAATATTGTTATTGCCTGTTTACCAAGTGGCGCATATGGCACTGTATCAGCTGCAACGGTAGCGATGCAGTTGCTCTCTAGTTTCCACTCTATCCGATTTGGCCTTATGGTCGGTATCGGTGGAGGTGTACCAAGCAGCAACGCAGACATTCGCCTAGGCGATATTGTGGTGAGCCAGCCAGCAGACACATCCGGAGGTGTGATCCAATACGATCTAGGTAAAGCGTTCAGCGGTGGTCAATTCGAGCGGACGGGAATGCTTAACCGGCCACCTAAGGTCCTACTGACTGCCATCGCTACACTCCAAGCCCACCACTTTACAGAAGATAGTCGAGTTCTTGAATTTGTCTCTGACGTCCAACTCAAAACGACCCCGCGCAGAGCTGCAACCTTTACACGACCCACTCAAGAGGACTGTTTATATCAATCAGAATATATCCATGGAGGATCTGATACATGTATCGATTGTGATCGATCCAAACTGGCTCCGCGGCTTTCACGAGACTATGAAGAACCAGTGATCCACTATGGACTGATTGCATCTGCAAATCAGGTAGTGAAAGATGGTAGACTGCGAGACCAGCTGGCTCGAGATCTAGGGGTCCTCTGTGTGGAAATGGAAGCTGCAGGGCTCATGAATGACTTTCCTTGCTTAGTGATTCGGGGTATCTGTGACTATGCTGACTCACACAAGAACAAAAAATGGCAAGGATATGCGGCAGCGGTGGCAGCAGCCTATGCTAAAGAACTTGTCTTGGTGGTTCCGATCGATCAGATTGAAACTACTCCAACAGCACGAGACACTCTAGCGGATTCTGGTGAGAGATTCTAAGTTTCAAACTGTATCACTCATTGCCTAGTTCGAATCCATGACTAAATAAAGTTTCTATGTGTAGTCCACCGCTTCAACGTCCCTCTAGACCTGACCACAGTGCCTGTAATTACAAAATTCGTGGGACGGCAAGACGAGCTAGACAATCTGTGGCAGTATTTACAACCGACAAATTCACCGTCACGGAAAGTTGCAATTCTTCACGGGCTTGGCGGAATGGGAAAGACGCAGCTAGCGATTCGCTTCGCGAGAGATCATAGAGATGATTTTACGGCGATCTTCTGGCTGAGTGGCAAGGATCGCGATGCGCTCTTGCAATCGTTGAGCTTTGCCTTGAACCGAATACTAGGACAGGGCTGTGATAGAGAGGCGACTAATGACGGAGAAGTGGAGCAACGAGCTAGGCATATGTTACGGTGGCTAGCATTGGATGGCAACTCGCGCTGGCTAATCATTTTTGATAACATCGATCAATACTCCCCATTCAACAGCGCTGTTGGTGTTGGGTACGATATCCGGGAATTCTTCCCTACAGCAGACCATGGCTCCATCCTTATCACCTCTCGACTCCAGGCGCTGAGCGAGCTTGGGGAACCTTTTCCGGTGCACAGGCTAGACTCTTATAACTCAATTCAACTACTCCTACAAAGCAGTGGTCTATCAGCAAGGAACACCACTAGCAAACTTGACAACAATCCAGGTACTATGGCACTTGATAAATAGATGTTATAGATCATGCTAACATATGTAGATATCCGTACTCTTGCCAGTCGTCTGGATGGCCTGCCATTAGCCATTGTTATCGCCGGGGCATTCATGCGTGAAACTGGAACCAGCATCACTGAGTACTTGCAGTACTACCAAGAATCTTGGTCTCAGCTACAGCTGCAATCGAATCCTGGACGACAGTACCAGCAAGGCAACATGCTGCAAACATGGATGATCTCATATCTTGAGATCCAGAAGCGTGATCCAAGTGCAGCAGACCTTCTATTGCTACTTGCTCGTTTTGATAATCGTGATATCTGGTACGAGTTAGTGAAGAGTGGCCGTCACAGCTCAAACGTCCCGGACTGGCTCCAAAACACTATATCAAGCGGACTCGCGTTCAAAATTGGCCTGAAGTCTCTCATCGGATTCTCTCTTCTTGAGAGTAAGCAACAAGAAGGAAGCTATGCGATGCATCCAGTGGTACAAGACTGGTGCCTTCATGTTGCCAACACAGACAAAAATGTGAATCCGATGCAGCTTAATGAGCTAGCACTGATATCTGTTGGATACTCTGTGCCCAGTGCAAATGATAGGGACTATTCAGAGCTTCAGCAACGGCTTCTTCCACACGCCAATTATGTATGTTCTCTAGATTGGTCAGATGACAATATTGAGTTATGGGGGGCATTCCATCGTTTAGGGGAGCTTTACTCTGGTCAGGGCAAGCTGCAGGAGGCAGAAGAAATATACCAGCGAGCTCTGACAGGATATGAGGAGGCTCTAGGTCCTGATCATACATCTACTCTCCATACAGTCAACAACCTTGGCTTTCTCTACTCTCATCAAGGAAAGCCGAAAGAGGCAGAAGAGATGTACCAGCGAGCACTGACAGGCAGGGAGAAGGCAGAAGAGATGTACCAGCGAGCACTAACAGGCAGGGAGAAGGCCCTAGGTCCGGATCATATATCTACACTCGATACAGTCAACAACCTTGGCAATCTCTACTATGATCAGGGCAAGCTACAGGAGGCAGAAGAGATGTACCAGCGAGCTCTGACAGGATATGAGGAGGCTCTAGGTCCTAATCATATATCTACTCTCGCGACAGTCAACAACCTTGGCATTCTCTACTCTGGTCTGGGCAAGTTAAAGGAGGCAGAAGAGATGTACCAGCGAGCACTATCAGGCAAGGAGAAGGCTCTAGGTCCTGATCATACATCTACTCTCGATACAGTCAATAACCTTGGTATTCTTTACTCTGATCAGGGCAAGCTGAAGGAGGCAGAAGAGATGTACCAGCGAGCACTGGCAGGATACGAGAAGGCCCTTGGCCCGCACCATATAACACACGCACCTACTCTCAATACAGTCTACAACCTTGGCAATCTCTACTCTAATCAGGGCAAGCTAAAGGAGGCAGAAGAAATGTACCAGCGAGCACTGGTAGGATACGAGAAGGCCCTTGGCCCGCAACATAAAACACACGCACCTACTCTCAATACAGTCAACAACCTTGGCTTTCTCTACTATGATCAGGGCAAGCTGAAGGAGGCAGAGGAGATGTACCAGCGAGCACTAGAGGGCAAGGAGAAGGCCCTAGGTCCTAATCATACATCTACTCTCACGACAGTCTACAACCTTGGCATTCTCTACTCTAGTCAGGGCAAGCTGAAGGAGGCAGAAGAGATGTACCAGCGAGCACTATCAGGATACGAGAAGGCCCTAGGTCCTAATCATACATCTACACTCGATACAGTCAACAACCTTGGCCTTCTCTACAAGGATCAGGGCAAGCTGAAGGAGGCAGAAGAGACGTACCAGCGAGCACTGACAGGCAACGGGAATGCCCTGGGTCCAGAACACGATAGAACTCGGTGACTTGCGGAGACGTTGAACGCATTAAGCATTGCAGATGCAAAATAGCGCCTAATACTCCTCTATAACATCTTTTGCAAATGATTCCTTGTGAAGTGCTAGGGTAGATCAGACTTGCCGAACAACTGCATGTATCCATGCTACAATGCTCACTACCCTTTGCCACAGTCGCTTCTTGAGACTAGGGAATCTGTAGCTACTGTCGTATCATATGTATATCCATTTCCAGAGACCAAGTTTTCGTGCGATCTTTCAGTAAGTCAGGATGTTTGTGCGAGCTGCAATGACGTGATGGTGAGTGTGGTATTATCATCTTAGTAACAGTAGACTGACACTTACAATACTTAGCCTTTCCTTCGTTTTGTATTATACCATTCGGCCTTATGACGGATCGTTTCAGTACGAGGCTAACTATATACGGCTTAGAGACTCATGCGACTAGAGTTTGAAAAAGCTCCTCTGCGTTGTCCAACATGGAAGGTGGAAGCGGTCGCTACTGTAAGTGGACGTGAGATGCAAGTGAATGTGGAGGTCCGTACTTATTTGCTGTATACTGTGTGGTCTAACGTAATTAGAACTACATTACAGTATAGCAAGGAGTGATGTGTATACTGTACTATGTTGGATGCAGATCATCCTTGACGATCAATACTAATTTCAGTGTACAGCAAAGTAAAGTATAGGAGTAGAGATACGGAATAGTGGAGAGTCAACTAAGTTTATTCATAGCCAAGCCACTCGGAGAATATCGACAAACAAAGAAAAGACGGAAGAAACGAACTGACTCAGATTCAAAAGAGTCAGTGGCTGAAATGCAAGTGAAAGATGTACACCTCGCCAAGTGCGCCTGCGGAAATCTATGCTGATAATAATGGTCCGATCCAATGGGAGGAAAACAGATAAACAGATAATTATTAATAGGAGATAAGGCAAAGGAGTGGGATGGGATGTGAACATCCCATGCTCAAAATGTAATATCGAAAGGAAATAGACGTATATCAGGGAGTGGGGGTGTCGAGGGGAATAAATCCCTATAAGATACAACCAAGAAATTAAACACAAAAACAGAAACGGTAGCAGATTAGAAGCGAGTAGAGGGTATGTGGTATATAGTCATGAGAGGTCGTGAGATGTGTGCAAACGCAAATGTCAACAAGAAGAAACGAAAAAGGAAAGAGAAAAGGCAAACCAAGTTGCGAATTGATGTGGCAAAAACAGCTCAAACCCAAGGATCCCTCCCATAAGTATGAGGATTAACAGGCCCAACAAACTTAATCTGGGCCTTCAATAACTCCCTCCTCTTCTCCTCCTTCGACTTGCCTTGCAGAGCCTTCACCGCACCACGGGTATTCTGCAAAAGCTGCGACTTGAGTGGTGGAGAAAGTGGCGGCGTTGGATTTACAAATGTGATCTGGGAAGCATTCATAACCGGAGCAGAACCGGGGTATGGATATGCCTCCGGTCTGAGAGTCAGAGACGAAGGCTGCTTGGAGTATTTAGGGAATTGCACGCCCCGTTTCTTCGATTTCTTGGGTGTTTCCCAGATCGACGATCCGTATTTCTGATACGGGGACATCGGCACGGCGAGTTGTTTTTGGCGAGGGATTATCGGGGTGGTTGGGGAGACTGGCGAGAGGGGGGAGTGGAGTGGGTAGTACATGTGATGGTTGGGGTTGTCGTAGTCGCTGGCACTGAGACTAGTCACTCTAGCGTTGGTACCGGCGCTGGTGCTGTATGCCGACGCCGATGTTGATGCTGTCGAGACGGATATCGCTCGGTATGGGGCATCCACGTCTAAGGAAGAGTGCTGTGGTATGTAGACTTTGCTGCCTAGACTTGTCCCCAGGATGCTGGTACTACCTGCGTGATCGATGTGGCGGTCCATTGGTGCTGTCGATGGACGTGTCACTTCTTTGGCTTTATTTTCTGTGCCATCGCGGGAGAGAGTGCGGTGGACGTAGGTCTTGATTGACTCGCGGACTCCGCCTAGACCTGTACGATCGAGCGAGTGCCAGCGGTATTTGGCTTTTGCGAAATCCAAGGCGGAGAGATTCTTCCTGCGCTTTGAATTGGTGCGTCCGCTGGCTTGTAGGGTGGATGGAGCCAGTTCGGGGAAATAGTCCCACTTCTTCTCGCGGAAATAGTGGCTGGTACCGGGTCGATTCTGGGCCCAGTGGACTGGTCGGCCGTACTGTGTGTCTGACCAAGATGACGAAACTGAGACTGATAATGGGGTTTCCTCTGCAATCGATGCGACGTCGTCAAGCTCATCTACCTCGTTGAGTTCGTCTATCTCATCTATCTCGAAATTGTCCGTGCGGAGTGGGGTCACGGGGAGTGGATCGGCGGCTGGAGCCGGGTGATCCATCAAGTCGAAGTCATCAGCGCCGGAGACGAAGATTGGGTATTCGACCGAGTCACGAGGTTCTGAAGGACTGGCGATACTGTCGACGGTGGATTCACTATCGCTGGAGTCACTCCACATGGTGGAATACTCTGGTTCTTCAGGGAGTGGCTTTGCGGGGAGAGGTTTATTGAGGAAGAGTCGGGGTGAGAAGGGCGTCTTAGGCGACAGAGGAGAAAGAGGAGGAATCACTCGTTCGAGACCTTCGAGGGAACGGGATGGCCGGACCGGGGGAGCCATTCGGTAAGATGGAGATAGCATTTGCCAGAAGACAGCCCTTAATACTCGGAACCAGATGTAATCGGATGTAAAAATAACATCAAAGGATGTGAAGAAAGAAACAAAGAGATAAAGAGTCCATCTTGAAAGAGTTGAGAGTCAAGTGAGGAGGAAAGAGGAGCATCATCAGTGCACGGACTTCATGCAAGGAGACATTAGCAAACGAACCGATGCCACGCAACTTGGATCACCCTTGCGGTGGTCATATATGATTGGTCTAACTACTTGACAGGTACACTCTAACCCCAACTCAGAGATTTCTAGCTAAGTTTGGACGCCTTTTCCATAGTTTCGCGGGTTAACCCATCCGAGGCCTTGCGAACCGCACTCAATCTGCCTAACCGGCGAAGCTTGGCGATCATGGCCTCATCCCCGAAGTGGCTGTTATGCTCGAACTCGGGTTCCTGCGCATAGGCGACTCGCGCCGCGTCAACCAGCATGCGGGCTGTCATGCCGAATACGCGATAACGAGTGTCTCCTTCTACTTTGACGTTGGATGTTGTCGATCGATGTGTGACCGTTTGACTGGGGACAAAGAACTGGTGCACTAGTGGCGTTGGATCCACAGTCAGCTCGACACAAAGAAAGAACAAATGGAAGAAATAAACAAAAGCATCATCCCCACCCTTAGCTACGGGTATACGGGGTATAGGGTATAGGGTATAGAGTGAACTTACTCCGCCATCTCGAATCATGCCACAAACTCCACGACCCACGATACCACTCCACGTCCTCAGTAATAGACAAGAAATCCCTAAACGGCGCCGTAAACACCGCAGCAACCTCCCGAGCATCCAACTTGGGGATCAGCGATACCTCCGGATCAGCCTCCAGCCCCGTTACAGGATCGTAGCCATGCAGCAGCGCGACGCAGGGACGCACGACCAGTTCGGTTTTGGCAAGGTTTGCCGGGAGCTCGCAGAGATGCTCCACGCGGAAGGGAGGGAGGATTGAAGGTCCTCCTTCATCTTCGGGGAGGCCGATCTCCTCGCTCGCTTCGCGGCGGGCGGTTTGGAAGGGCGTTTCCTGAAGGGTGTCTGCTCGGCCTGGGTTTGTTAGTCTGTCTGTAGTGTAGTGTATGTGATATGTATGTGATAGCTCATATGTTCGATAATTTGGGTCGGAGTGTGGGCGTTTCTTTTCTCTTTTTCTTTTTTCTTCTCCTCGTTTTTCTTTTTTTCCGTTTTATTTGTTTTTTCTTTTTTGTTTTCTTTTTCTTTCATCTCCCTTGTTTGCTTCCCCCATTCTCCCCTTTGGGCATATATTTTCTTTTTACCCCCTTTTTCCGGTCTCCTTCCTTCTCGAAATAGATATTGCAGATGTAAAAATGTAACAGTGTAAAAAAAGCTAAACTTACCACCTGGCAAAGCCGCCTCTCCTGCATCTACATGAAGTTAGCGTGACAGTCTGCCATGCGACAGGGCCAGACCAGGCCGAGAAAAATCAATAAATATCAAACATACACGAACTGAGTGTCTTGGCCCGGATCGTAATCACCACCCTAAGGTCCCCCTTAGCGTCGGCGTAGAGCAGTATCAGCACGGCTGCACGCCGGCTTAGTGGCACTGAGCTGTATGCTGTTGGCGGGGGGACATAGCTTCGGAGTCGGGCTATTGCGGCCTATAGTGGGTATCAGTATATCAGTGTATCAGTGTGCTGTATATTCCATTGTGTTTCTTGCTTCCAGCTTGCTATATTGGATTTTTGAGCTTGGATCCGGGTGTGTTTCAATGCTATTGCTCGGGGTGGACATCCACGGCATGGATAATGAATCAAAGAGTAGGGATGTGAATAGCAGAATTAGATCAGGATCAGACTCAACGGGGATCTGGGAACGGGGAACGGGGAACGGGGAATACGCAATAGGATGGTTCACTCAGATACGAAACCTTGACTTTGAGGGTTAACCTTTAGTCTCAGTCTCAGAATAGATCGAGAGAATGTTCCATATCGCCATCGACATCCCTTCCCCTTTCCTTCCCCTTTCAAGGATCCTTTCTTCCCTGAAGAATGGGGCAGTACTGCACACACACAGTAAGACCCGAAGCCGAAACTCAAATGAACCATGCATCTCTTCAAAAAGGGGGAATTAAAATGAAAATAAGGCAAAAAAGAAAAACAGGGATCAACGGCAGGGGATGTATGCATCCATGGCAAATGAGCACGACAGGACCTGCATCTGGACACGCTGAACACGCGGACTGCTCGGGTACTTGCAGGCTAGTTTCCACATCCACATACCTCAGAGGCGGCATTTAGGGGCGCCATTCCTTTTAGTTCGGAGTTGGGGCGTCGGGGTTGGAAAGGGGTCTTGGAGCTGAGGGTGCTTTCGGATCCTGGTCCTGGTCCTGGTCTTGATTTTGATGCTGGGCTTGGACTTTGCCGCGTGCTGAAGGCTTGGCGGGTGATGCTTCTGAGGAGATGGGTTCTTCTCATTGCACTAGATTGTGGATGTGATATGTTATATACAATCTTGGAAGTTCTAGATGTATCGGGAAAGATGGGGTTCGTTGTAGCCGAGGTAAGATCTGACTAATGATGTAACCGAGCAATATTTACATCTACATCCATAGCTTTACAGGTAGTTTGGATGAATTATTGAATTGATTGTTTTCATTTATAGCCATACTATCCACATGCAGCCCAAGTCCGTCTTGACAAGGAAATAAGCCAGGTAGAAATCAAAAGAACGTACCAGCAACAGCCAGAGATCAAAGAAAATAAGAAGTAGGTGGGGAGTAAATGGTCTATCAACATAGTGGAGAGAAATAAGACAGGACAAGAACTGAAGGGGGAAACCAAACAACCATCTATATGATAAGTGCGCAAACCAAACCTGAAACCAAACCAAAAACACATAGCCGGCTCAAGCCAGCATAATCATAACATCCATGGAGACGCACTACGAGCTCTCGCCCTTCTTGGCCTCCTTGGAATCACTGGTCTTCTCAGCACGGTCACCTTCCGCCATGGCCTCATTAGCCTCGGAAGTCTGCTTATCCGCGCCATCAGTGGCCTCGACTTTGGCCTCCTCCTTCTCGTCGATATCCTCGGTATCCTTAGGCGCAGCAACACCCTTGCCCTCGTTCTCGCTGTTCTGCTCGTTCTCCTCCTCGATCAGCTCCTCCTGCTCCTTGATAACCTCCAGACGCTGCTTGTTAGTCGCAGCACCCTCGGCATTGTGAACCTCGAGCTCGATCTCGTGGAAGAGCTCCTCAGGGATACTGGAGAGTACGGCCTTGAGTGCGTCAATCTGCGACGCCATCTCGGACTCCTTGCCGCCCTGGGTGTACAGGTATGCGTTGCTCAGGACGAGCAGGGTGGAGGGAACGCCCTGCTTCAGACGGAGTTCCAGCCACATACCGAGATCCTCACGCAGGCGAGCGGGGGAGACGCCGTGTGTGCGGATTCCGCGCGAGGCACTGGCCATTTGCAGTTCTGGGACGGAGAGCGAGTCTACGCCCTCGTAGAAGATCGCGCGGTCGTCACGCTTGATTTGACGCATGCGGTGGCGGATGGTGTAGCGGAGCATGGCGTCTGTGCCGAACGAGTTCAGGTTCATGTATCGGCAGATGCCGACCAGCTGGGGGCGCGACAGGTTGTCAAGGGTCAGGTCGTCCTTGAAGATCTTGCAGACCTTGATCACATCCTCGGTTGAGGGCGATTCGCCGGTGGTGCGAATCTTACGGAAGAAATCGGCGAACTCATCGTTCTTGACAGTGGCCATCGTCAGGGGGAGACCAGTCTCGCGCAGAGTGTTGCGGAGGAATCCAGAGACCTCCTTACGGGTGGAACTGAGGTTCAGGGCCTTCGTCTCACGGGCCTTCTGTCCCTCATAGGTGCTGGGAAGGAGGTTGGGGAACATCTTCAGAGCGACGGGGAGAAGCAGCTCGGCGAAGGGGACGATGAGGAACATCGAGAAGGGAACCAGACGGCCCAGATCCTTGGTGGTGCGCTGGAGCTGGCGGTGCTCTCGCCGACTCAGTTCGTATCCACCGGCCATCTTCAACGCCAATCGCGAACTAATCTTGACTTCTGTGGCCAACAGCTTGGTTCCATCCCAGTAGTGCTGAATCTCCTTCTTGACCTTCTGGCCGAGCGTCAACTTCTTGGCGTTCTTCTTCTCGGCCACCTTCTGGTCCTCTGCGGTCGACTTTGTCACAGTTCCAGACTGTGTCTTGCTAACAGGCGAGGTCTCAGACTGCGGCTTCGCAACAGCGGATGGTGACTGCGTAGTCTGGTCCAGGGGGAGCGGCTTCTTCGCTTGCTCGGCGTTGAATCCCGGGGGAGGGTAGGATTGAGAAGAGTTCGATGTAGTCTGCTCGGTCGCGTATCCACGCTGCGGGATCAGAATAGCGAGAGCCGATACTTGAGATGGGAGACTGCGGCCATTTCGGAGGAGGTTTCGGGCTGCCACAGAGGCCGGACTCGGCGCACTGGAACGGTGACGACCTGTTCAAAAGTCAACATTTCCATCATTATCAACATTAATATTCCTTTTCAAAGTCCTCACCAACGAGCGCTGCCCGAAAAGCAGGGGTTCCGCGAACCAATCCAGTGGATCTCATTGTGGCGGACATTTGCGGAATTGTTAAGAGAAAAGGAAGAGCTCGAAACAACGAGCGGACAGGGTGTAGGAGCGACAACACCGAAGGAAATAATCAATTCAAATGTCCACGGGATGAACAATCAAGTAAATAGAAATAATTCGATGGTTACGGAAGTTTGGAATGGACCGGAAGCGATGAGTTGTCTGCGATCATTCTGCACGTGACTCGGAGATCGGGGATAAAAATAATTGGTCTAGATCTGGTAAGGCTTGTTTAGGGGCAGTGCAGGGGGCAAATTATATCATGTTCATGTCACTCTGGTCAATTTATACAAATTTTCGCTCCAAATAAATATTGACGTAAATCTTAGAAACCAACGAGGAGGGTATAAAGAATGGCAAACGCTGGTATAAACAAAAACGCAATTAAACTATATCTCGCCAGGGTATCGTAAGATTAAAGAAAGGAACTGTCCCTAGTGTTTAACTTCTCTCTCGAACGGCAGAGTCAGGGCTCAGACTGGCTTGCAAGGCACTCGACGAGGCATCGGCAGAGTCCAGCAACGGAATACGATCAACACTGGAGCGCTTGTCCCCACTGAAAGCATTGACAGCTTCACTGAGAGGACTAGGCTCGGCGGGAAGGAGTGGGCTGGTGACTCCATCAGGAGAAGATTGCCATCGCGCAACGTCCTTCTTGAGTTCCTCCAGTTCCTTCTGGAAGCGCTTGCCAAATACGTCAATGTAGTAGGTTGCTCCATTGTGGATGCTCCAGATAAACAGAGCGGCCATGTAAATGCCACTAGCCCATTTGTACCAGAACCAGATCGGGCAGGGAATCATTGTTGAAAGAGCAAATCCATACTGGATAAACATGAAGCAGGGCTCCTGCAGCGCCTCGGGGAGGCTCAGCACAAACTTGCCAATGGGGGCCTTGGAATATGACTTGCGGAGCCAGGTAAAGCTGGTTGGGCGACCTGCTGCAATTTGGTCACGGCGGCGGACGGTGATTAGGAAATGGTACAACAGTTGCCACACTAGATATGGAACTGTGGCCCAGATAATCATGGCACCAAGACCATAATGCTCAGGGTCCCCAGACTGACTGAACTTGATGCTGTAGACTGCAGGGAAACGCTCCTTGAGCCTTTCAACTGGGGTCAAATGCACGATACAGTGTAGAGTCACCGGAGGCATGATGTGAATGAACAAGCTAATATTGAGTCAGCTAATTTCCCTTTTGAAACTTGTGGATTCCAACATACCTGACAACCTTGTCCATACTATGGAAGACCATTGAATTACGCCACATGGCAATGGCAGCAGCGTTATTTCCAAAGGTCAGACAGAAGGTGCTAATGAAAAGCCGTTTCGAATTGGGGAAGACCCAAATGCTCAGCATGCAGAGCAAGTTGACGAAGTAGCAGAGATCAGCCAGGAAGTAGTGGTAGCCCTTGGCGTGGTAGGTGAAATATCGAATAGGCATGAAATACAACAGCTGGGCACTGAACCAGATGTGGAAGTATTCCGGGCAAGCACCGATCAGATAACCACTGATGAAGATATTGAGAACACCGGCAATGAAAGACGCCTTCTCGCGGAGGGTCACAGTGGCCGTCTTGTTCCACTGCTTACCCAGCCGCTCGACGCCCTGCTTCATCCGGGCACGGTATTTCTCCAGCTTCTCATCGGCGGTTGGGGCTCGGCGTTTCCACTCCCCTACAACACGATCCTTGGCGTTCAGCGATGACGATTTAATCTTCTCCCGCTGCTTGCGCACTTTCTCTTTCTGCATGGCGATAGTCTGCTGCCACTTCTCCAGGCGCTGCGAGAGCTGGATATTGTCCAACAGATCGAAGATAGTCAACTTGTCCAGCGGCGGGAAAGTCTCCCAGTCCTCCTGATACGAGCTGCTGTTGGAGAAGGATCCGTTGCGTGATAGCCTACCCGGAGAGGCAGGAGGTGAGTAGAAGTCATCGTTATCGGCGAAGTCGTCCGCAGGAAAGGGCGCATCGATCTCCTCCAGACCCGGGGTGGAGGCGAGTGACTCGGCTGGCATGGCGGGATCGGACTTTCTTCGCGAGCTGGTTTCCATCAAAAACTGTTGTTGGAAGAAGAATATCGTTGGACCGTCCCGATGATTGGGATATGGTCGACTGAGGAAACGGTTGAATGTTAGCATCCCCATTGTGAAAACACACGAGAGCAGGTAGATATGTGAAAGAGCGGCGCAAGTGCTCAGCAGACACCGGCCTTATTTAGACATGAGGGGCAAGAAATAGATGGCAACCCTACCTTATCGGCGATCACGCCCTGGGCGGATTCACGAGGCAAAGATGGTAAGCTGTGGTTGGTGATCCAGAGAGATAAACAAATGCAAATCCCTGGCGCATGACACGAAAATGGCTATAGTGAGAAGCTGCAGAGTGTCAAACAGTGCAAAAGATCCTCTAACAAGGGAAGAGATGAGCCAGCGAGAATATGAGGAATTGACGTGTGCTTGTGATGTGGCTGGTGGTTGGTTGGGGAGCTGCGCTGGGGGATCGTCAACTCCACCCAATAAGAGAGCGGAGTGAGTGCAGGTGGTGTGTGGCCTGAGGCAGAAATCTACTTTATGGAACACGGTACTTTTGAGGAACTAAACTATAGGGTTATATGTATACACTTTCCATTGAATCTGTCTCATAATCATGTCACATTTTCCTACACTTCCCGTATACAAAAGTGAGGTCATAGCCTATCCCAAAGAAAAAAAAAGTTATAGTCAATAGAAATCGTATCCTGATCCCAATGCTCACAAACTCCATGCTTAACTCATCCAAAAGGTAAAAGTGAAGAATAGAAAAAAGTAAAAGAATAAAAAGGAAAAGAAAGTGAAGCAATTTCAATATCCATACTGCGACACAGGACTGGCATGTGGCCAGAATCCCTGGCCCTTGTCAGACATGAAAGGCTGCGCGTAATAGCCAGACATGTAGGACGGGTCATGCATTGGCTTAGGGACAGTTGGAGACTCTGGTGGAATGACGTGCACCGTTGGAGGGGGCATAACCAATGGGTACGAGCTAAAGCCGCCAGATCTCGGGCTGTGTGGGCCACTTGACTCACTGGTTGTGGGTGACAAGGGCAAGATATGCGAGTGAGACTGGAGCTTGGACTCGTCTTCGTCCAATGAGGGGATACTGTCATCGTGTGCATCGTTCATGTCGTGGTCTTGTTTGATTGCCGATACTGACGCTGGTGCGGCTTGTGTGCGCGGTGAGACCTCATCGACGTCGTGGTAGATTGCTTCGGGGAGGTGTGTGTGGGTGATCTGGATCAGAGTACTGGCATCTATAACAAGGAAGGGATATTGGTTAGTGATTGTACAAGTGGCTCGTTTTTGGTATGTTGATACATACCGATTTCTCCGTCCAAGAACCGTTCTTCCATTTGTCGAACAAAGTAGATCTCATCGAGAACTTGAAGTTTGTTGGCGGGTGTGATCTGGCGTCGGACATCCTGACCGGCGTCGCGCAGTTTTTCAGCGGTGACCCCATGGCTGTCCTTCAACTCACAGAGGATGTGGACAAGGAGTCGCAGGCGGTCTAGTTTGGAGTCAGATAACCTATTCATATCGCACACTCCAACCACATACTTACCATTCTTAAGTAGATGATCAGGCTCCTTGTGCAAAACACCAGCTGGCCACCACCCCGGCTTCGTATACTCTGGGTCAACACGCTGCGAGACACCGGCGATAACCCTGCGTCCATTGTACGGGAAATGAACCTGCTTCCTCGGCTCAACAAGTTTGATGTAAGACTTTGCGATAGCACGACAGTTGAGTTGCTGAAAATCCTCAAATGCCTTTTCGTAGTACCGTCGTAGCAGAGCGCGATTCCCCACTCGAAGAACAGTCCGTGTAGGCGGGGGTGTCGCCGTTGGCGGCGGAGAAAGAGACTTGGACCGAGACTTGACAATGCCAGCCGGGTTTGGTCTACGTTTTTTGTTTCGGCTGTTTGGCGTTTGCCACTCAAACGGGATCTTCTCCATTGGTCTCGTCTGGCCGGATTGAACCCAGTTGGGAGACGACTGCACGTCCCAGGCCGAGTAGGATGCTTGGTTGGTTTGGTCTGGAACAAGTCTAGTCAACTTTACTGTTTTTATATACTGGTTTCCAAGACTCTGACTCACCTGTACTGAAACTTGGGCTGGCCTGCGTCCCTGGACAGGTCATTTCAAGAAATCGGTCTGTGACATCCGGTGTGAAGATGGCTCCTCCACATCCGGCCATTGAGGCAGAAGTTTGCAGCTGATATTCCCCATTGTGGTCGATATAGATCATAGCGAAATGTGGATGAGGGAACTCTGGGTTGAGGGGCTGTTTAGGAGTGATCGACTAGTCAGTCGTTAGCTATGAACTTGATACATTGCATTCACTGTCTATATTACCATGTTCATAGGTTGGTGTGGAATACAGGTATCAGAATGTCTTCGCTCGAGTTCCCCCGGGAACGGATATCCACGATTTGTATCCATATTGAGGCACTGGGAAGTGCGATTGTTGTATAGTGTGCTTCGATCTAAGATTGAATGGGTTAAACCCCGCTGCACATGTTCGACTCAGCAAGGAGGTTGCGAGAAAATACAAAATCGAGGTCGGGGAGCAACCGCGATCTGTACTTAATAGAAAAAAGATCGAACCCCACTCTCGACAGGGATGGACACGGACTTCCAATGGATATTGTATCCGGTAACGCTCAGGGGAAGGGTCCAGGCGATCTAGATATACACTAAGACCATGATCTGCTCGACTTCCGACGCCAAACTCTCAAGTCCCCACATGACATAGGTATCCCCTGAGAGTACGAATCGGCTACTGTGTCAATGCAAGGAAAAAGAAATAGCTGCAAAAGCTGCGTGTGGCGATAAGGAAGCTTCGTGTCACTTTGAGGGCCGAGTCCACTCTGCGCACTGACATTCCTTAGGGCTGTGACCATGGTTGAATATCTGATTTGAGTCGCGTTCCACGGTTCGGGGGATCCGAGAACACTCTTTTGACGTCTCAACTTCTATATTTCTATAGATCGTCCCGAGGACTCCACTAATCAGCTTAGTCTTCGCTCTAATACGATCGGCTAGGTTAGCAATCGGTGTATCCCATCGTTTGTATCTTCGAAAAGACATGACCCCAGTTATTATCCGTACCTGATCGAGCGATGGGCCAGTCCATCCGTGCAAACAAGGATAGGTCCAATTTGACCGCAGGATTGCCGATCTCTTGGCCTGCATCAGCCACGACAGGTGATTAAAGAGTTCAGCGGCCTCCCTCGACGCCTCTGCGATCATCGTATGCAAGCCAGGGGAGAAGGCCCCAAGAGAGGCTGATGGGTCACTGACTAACGCAGGCCTAGGCGGATCTTGTGGACTCTTCTCGATGGATACTTACGTTGCGCGTCGGCGTCAGCCCACAGAGTCTGATGGAGCATTTGTCCGGCTGCATGCAGCCCAAAGCCCGCAATCTATCCTTTTCTTTTCCACTCCCTTTTGCCCGGGCATACCGTAGTGTGTGTTGATGTACATGGCCACTAAGTTTATCCCCACTGGCAGCTCCATGACCGAAGACCAATACGATTGTCTGTGCGGTCGCTCCCAACCTAATCTGAAACGGGTCTGAAGGGTGCAACTTTTTCTGATCTCTGCCCTGGGCCCCCTCAGGGTCCAGTTTGGGCATTGGACGGCTTAAAGTCCCGTGAGAAGGCCGTCGACGCGACTGTCGACCATCGAACTTGAGCTTATTTCCAACACGCACGGAAGCCAACCCTTCGTTCCCGGCATGCGGGTTCCAAATACGATGTAAGTCGGGATGGGGCCTGGCTTACAGGATGTTCTGTGATTCCCGCTCGTTTCTTTTTTACTGGATTTTCTTGGCGGCTTCCTCGAACTCCTTGTTTTTCAACATTGTTTGTCTACTAGTTTGAGGCGTTGTACTCACGCTAGCATGGTCTTCCCCAGGAGTACTCGGCCAATATTGCAAATTCTTCTTACTCTCCTGCGGCATCGTGCAGATGCCGACGTGGCAACCCGGGGCTAGGGTCACCACATTTTGTGAACTGATTGTCGTTTGAATCGATAAACAAAGGATATTCGAAGTTAGTTCCTGTCCACCATTAGGATGGGTTCCTCGCTCCCGGATCGACAGTGTAACTGTCCTGGGAGTGGGGGATTGCGGATCGCAAACTCAGAATCGATTGTCGCCGGTTTGCACAAAGGACAGTGCTCCCTTGGATATCGACGCGTTGTGCCTTCCCTGGAGTATGCTCTGTATACCCAACATTTCAAAGGGGTGATTATCTGGCGACGCCACCAACATGCCGGCCTATGGCGAACAAAAGCCACATGTAACAAAGACCCAATTTAGTCATTGATTGTTGTACTTCTCCACCGTCTCTTTATATTATACTGTAGTTTTTGCTTCTTTATTCCACTATCACGCAGCCACTATTGCCATCTGCACTGGCCCACACAAACACGGAAAATTTAACCGATTCTTATGATTTGATAACTCAAGGCGCATTCTATCGCGAAATACCCATGGTAGCCCCGCTTTGGATAGTCAAGAGGTGAGAACACGATTAAGAACAAGAGTCGAGTGCGCACTATAATCTCCTGAATTAGGGGGGCCGAAAATATGGCGTTTAGACTTTTTACCGGTCAGCCTGACGGCTTGTTACCTGTGTCTTCTGACATCTGCAGAACTATTGGGTAGTCCGTATTCACGTCTCCTCATCAGGCAGCCTCATTTTTGGGCAAGGCAAAACAGACAAATATCAGAAGAAGAAACAGCAAAAGCAAAAACAAAAACAAAACGAAACAGGAAAAAAAAGCAACACAAGTTCCACGCAGTCAATACACAGCGTACATTGCAGTACATTGCTTGTGAAGCAAAGCAACACCATTATGTGCAATCCGTACTATTGTCTGAGCTGCATTGGCCTCGAACTTTGTAAGCCAAAAAAGCAGCAAAAAACAAGGAACAAAAAAAGCCCTGTAGTAAGTGGCGCAAGAAAAGCCATGCGTCCCTTGCGTTGAAGTGCGGGGTGGAGCACAACACTTGGGCACCCAACAGATGAGTTGATGAACAGCGGGATCTGGAGACGCAGAGCCCCCAGCTTTAGGTCTGCAGTAACGAATCACTGTCTGTGATTGTCTACTGTTACCATATATGTACTGTTGCACTGCACATCTGCGCATCCCGCCTATCTGTCAGGGATGACCTTCTTCGAAGGACCGAAGCACCGGAGTCCCCGTTCTCTGGTCAATTAGGGACTGCACTATGTGCTTGACCGCGGATAGGGCCTTCCGGACCCCGGTTTCTGACATTCCGTTACCTTTGCAAGCTTGATGCATATGGCGGGATCCTAGCACCAGGATAGAAGTGCAGGAGGCGTGCATGTTTGGAACTCTGACCTCTAACTGTGAATTTGGTGTCAAAGCTCTCAGGGCTTGTGAGTTTGATGGTGTTGATTTGAGTGACGTCCGGAGTCCGCGGATGGTAGCGGTTGGTAGCGGTGACTATGGAGTACCTGGACGTGGAATCCACATGGCGATGTTGCTGCTCCTCACCGTAACTACAGTAAGGTCGGGATTCTAAAAGTCGTCCAGGGACAGAGTACTAGGTACTTTAATCCATTGTAGGCTTCCAGATGCCTCGTTCTCGTTACCCTCGGCCATAGTTGCTCTCTTGTGAGGCGCTAGCTCAGACATCGCCACTTTCAAGGATACTCCTTTAATAGCAGATCCCGAACTTGCTCTGGGGCATTGTATATGGAGATAAGGATCCAGATCCCAAATATAGAACTCAATCTTAGTTCTGATCTATGTACATATGTAAGACAGGATGAGTCAAGTCTAGGCACAAGTGGAGCTATTCTGACTCGCTTGGGGTTTATCTCCGCTAGGACAGATCCCTTGTTGGACCTAAAGATTGATCATCGCACCACTAGAATAAGGTACCTCAATCTCAATCATCCCTTTCTTGCTCACAGACAGCGATTCACCAATCGTGACATTGGACTGCCGCACAGGCTTCCCGCCCTGGAGTTCATAGTTATATGACCAGCCGTCCCAGGTGATACCTGTAATGGCGTCGCTGCCATTTGCAATAAGCCTTTGGACGGATAACGATTTTGCCAAGGTTGCAGGGATCTGGAACGAGTACTTTGCCACAGGACGCTGCGTCGAGTCTGAAGGCGAATCCGATAGCGAATCCGAGTCCGAGTCCGAATCGGAGGTCGTGTAGTTGTATTCTTGCAGATTGACCACAGCAATCCTGGCCAGATGACCGTTCACATATGCCGCGTAAGCAGCCTCTGTCTCTTCCGATAGGGGGAGATTGACAACCTGTACATCGTCGCTCTCCTTGTTGCTCTTTAGCATTGCGGCGACCATTGCGTTACCGTAGTAGGGCGCCTTGGTTCCTATGGTTGTCTTGTTAGTTTGGACAGGCTGCCAGGATGCGTAGCGGTAGTCGGTGCCCTGGTGCATATGTGTTCGCTGGATGCTTTGTGATGCGCAATAGAGATTGAAGTCCACGACCCAGAGTGCGGCACCGAATGAGTTTGATAGTCCCGGTTTGCCTTGATGGTAAAGTGAATTTGTCTCGCCAAGAATGTAGGGAATATCCTTGGTCAAGCCTTGTGTATTGAGCTCTTGGGAAAGCTTGGCGTGTTGGTCGACGCTGTGTGTGGTTGAGGTATGGTTCATAAGGGTGTGGCGGAGGGTGACACCTGGTTGGTCTGCACCGCCGATGTAGCTAGACGATTGTTAGATATCTTTACAAGAGAAATTCACACTCTATATGATTAGGGAGGCGTGTTCATACTTGTGCATGGAGTTCAAACCAACATTGTGGTCCGTATCAAGCCCGCTTTGCCAGGTCTTGAGCGGGTCCAGACTGTTTTTTGTACCTGCAAATGACGGCGCAAGATACTTGTACTCAGCATCCGTCGCCATTTCAGGGCAACTCTTCTTGAGCTGACGCTTGATTACTTGTGCCTTGGCCAACCATTCTGTCACATAGTCACTCTCAGTCCAGCTCGTAGGTCGTACACTGTTCGGTCTGGTTGTCTTGAAAAGATCTGGCTCGTTTCCGATCTCCCAGTATGCCAGCTTTCCGTTTTTAAGTGCTTTGCATGCCAGTGGCACGGTGGCAATGAGATTATCCATGCCCGCAGTGCCATTCTTGCCCATATTGAAGCCGTGACTAAATTTGACGCCGGGCAAAGTCGAGTATGACTCGAAGTATGAGGGTCCATATGAGATGATAGATGGATAATCTTCAGACACAGCTGGGACATATGTTCCTTGGATTCCTGTTTTCAGATCCGGATCGTACAAGGCAAGGTCCCTGCGATGATGTTAACAATGGCGATATCTATGTCTCGGATCACATACTGAGTGTTTCCACCAACGCGAATATGTGGCTTTCCACCTTGGAGCTTACCAAGATTGTCGAGCAGGCTCTTTGAGAACTTGTTCGGCAGGGAGGAGTTGCCAGCGAAGTCGGGGAAAGAAGAGAATTCGATCGAGAATGATACGAATGGATTCAAGATGGCAGCTCCAGCTGTTTGAGGAACACGTCCACTAACAGCAATAATGGGTGAAGCATCTCGCTCAACATTTGTGGGCACTGCCGCCACAATGGTGGCTCCTAAAAGTAGATCAAGAAACATAGCCCTGTGGTATAGGTGATATACCGCCAATGCAAAGTGTATCCTATTCTGTAAACAAGTTTCGCCTCTTGAACTTCCTGTAAACCAAAAAAACGGATGGTGTTTTGAGGGGTATATATACTGTATATCCTCAACCGTCAGAAGGTTATTGAATTTGGTTCTTCAATTGCCGCTTGGCGACAGGCATAATGTTTGCGGCGGGACATGCCGACTTCAAGACAGGCCATTGGAGTATTATCTACCTAAATCTCGGTTATATGATAATTTCTCCGGATTGTCAATGCGGGGGTTGCATCTGAAGTTGTGGAGAGCCGATCGTCGCACTGGCAGCGTCAGGGGTCGGCAATTGAACATCATTTATGGATGTGATCGTCGCATATAAGGGAATTATTCGCCATTTCAAAATACTAGAGTTTCGAGGGTTATATAAGTAGGCGCGTAGAGGTAAGAAGGGCCTAAGACCCCGAGATGAACATCCATGGACTGGAGCATGCAATCTCGTAGCTTCACATTCCTACAATTAGATCCTGCTCTTGCATCGGTGCTAATCAAAGCACTCAAATTGTTTGTGTCGAGTTGAGCATTGCTAGCGTTGTTCTCGGCAGTTCTATCCCAGATCTGTCGATCTATATAGTCCGGAGATCAGATCGTGAACAACGGGGATATCTAATTCTTTTCTACAGGTCTTCCTGACTATGCAGATTAATCTTTACTTTAATCTATGCCCATGTTAATTAAGTGACCCCAAGATCAGCCATGACCAGAGATATTTCTATCAAGCATCTTACGATTATCGCTCATCTCACTTGCTCTCATCACTTTGCCCACCCATAGCAAACGGCATTTGCCATTTTCGTATTTCAACTGCTTGCTTTCTCAAGCATCACCTTTCTTCCTTCAACACGCTTCAACCCTTTGACTAACTCTCTTGTCTGCGTCGCATCTCGAACGAAGCATATCTGTAAGATCGATATCCCATTCAGTTCTTGGCTCACTTGCTCTGGTTTTGCAAATGCAAGAGCAGCTGACCTTCTTTTACTTCTTCCGACTTCCTCTTGAATATTTATTTCCTTCTTGCATCCATCCACACCTTCTGTCTTCTTCATCACTCACACTCTCGTACCCAGTTTCAAACCCTCACATCATCCATCAGTGTCACAGCAAAGATGGCACAGACTTACCTCTCGAACCTCCATATGGAGAGGTTCATCTCGGAATTCGAGCAGAATCCCACCCACGAAACCATGGAGGTCATGGTGTCTGCCTTGCTGGTTTACGCTTTTGACTCGGAAGCCAAGTGGGCGATGAACTACAAGCCTGACCCTACCGGTGACGGCTCCTACTACTTTGCCATGCAGTTGGATGGTGGCAAGAAGATTCTCCACGCCATAGTCAAGGTCGTCTCTACCGCTGAGCACGTCTCTGAGGACTGGGATTTGCCCATCACTCCTCTCGCGGTAGCTCCTCTTCCCAATGAGCGTTGCTGGGCCATCCTCTTCCAGGGGATGACCATGAGGCTCTATGAATACCACCGTGACCAGCCTGCTGGAGCTCGACTCCTCATTTGTGACTTCAAAGTTGACGGAAAGAAGACTGATACCCTGCATATCCGCGACAACTGCCGCCAGGTGAACAGTGTTCTCTTCCAGATTCCCGAGCAGCACCCCAAGCCTCTCAGTGGTGCTTTCTTGCAGCTTCAGGCTAAGGCTTTGGAGATTAATGCTGCTAAGGGCAAGCATGTTGATGACGAGTCTCCTGAGGTCGAGTCTGAGGGTGAGAAGGCTGCGGGTGAGGTCCAGCTTATGAACGGTGCTTCTGCTGGTGTCAAGCCCACTCCCCTGTCCACCGTCTATTCCGCCTTCATGCCTTCTATTATTCCCGCTCCGGCTGTGAATACCAACACCCAGCCCAATATCTTGCAGAGTGTCCAGTACACTGTTCAGCCTACCGTTCAGCCCGTTGTCAAGCCTGCTGCTACCGCGTTTAAGCCTGGTGCTCCCACCCTGAAGCCTGCTGCCAGTTCCGCTCTCAAGCCTGGTGCTCCCGCTTTTAATCCTGCTGCCTATGCCACTGCTAAGATTGGCACACTCAGGCCTATTCCTAGTCTCGCCGAGAAGACCAGCACCCAGCCCAAGGTCCAGCCCACTTCCAAGCCCGCTGTTAAGCCTGCCGTTAGTCCCGCTATCAAGACCAACACCAAGCCCAAGGTTCAGGCTGCTGTGACTCTAGCCCCTTCCGTTGATCTCATGACCTTTGCGGACTTGAACGTTGGTACCGAAAGCAAGGCCAATGGTCGTGCCGCTCCAGCTCCCAGTTTGATCTGAGGATCGCATTCATACAAACTTCATGAGTGTCTTACCATACTCATGCATCAAATCTGCCGTGAACCTTTCTTTTTCTTTTTTCCTAATGAGTGCGCCTTACAACAATGAGAAAACAACAAACACCAAAAAAAAGTCGGGTCTTGGACTTCGACACCGTTCCTGCGGGGACAGTTGCTTTCAATTTTTTGCAGAACACAGAGGGAGAGGAAAGCCTCAGGCTTCAATTCTGCAAGTGGTCATGGTTCTTTATGACGCGCTTGGGATCCTGGGACGTTGCAAAATGGTAATTTTTTGGATTATGGGGAGTTATCTAGCCGAACATAATCGAACGCAGTCCATGGCATCTCTGCTTTAGTCAAGACATCATCTAGACCATGTAAATATCCATTGAGGTTGAACAGAGTACCAAATAGTTGATGGGACGACGGTTATAGAGCATGCCCAGGTTTTTATATAGATCTACTGATATCATCAGCACCACAGGAGCTATGGGTTGATACGAAGTGTGGCCAGTAAGCGACGAACCGTAGAGATAAGAGTATGAGCAGGGAACTGATGGGAACAAAAAAAAGAACAATACGGAACTGGTATCAATTAACTGCCTCGTCAATAGAAAGAAATGCCAGGCTAGACAATTCCGGATTCTCAGCAATTGACTCCGGTAAAAACAGGGAAACACTCCAGCTAGACTTAATAATCTACAAATGAAGAAAGAAATCTCAAAGCAAAGGGTTATCACTAAAATCCGCATATATCCCATCTAGAGGACTTAGGTGTACTTTCGAAGCTGTGAAAAATAGTTGTCAGTATGATGGAATATACGGAAGGGTATGTGCAAAGGAAAGAAACTCACATCAAGTGTCAACGATTTGCTGCTGTTCTCAACCTGATCCCTGTAGATACCGACGAGCGCCTCACTGTTCTGGAATAGACCTGTCTTCAGACTGATCACGATGAACTGCATGCCAGGTGCAGCGTGGTCATGGATATAGTTGGCAATGCGGGCAACGTTGGTGTTGTCGAGGGCTGCGTCAACCTCGTCTAGTACGAAGAAGGGCGAAGGCTGGTACGAGTGGATAGCGAAGAGCAGAGCGAGCGCGGCCATGGTCTTTTCACCACCGGAAAGGTGCTCCATGTCTCGGAAACGTTTGAGCGGAGGCATGGCGTGGTATTTGATGCCGTCAAGGTAGGGCTCATCCGAGTCCTCAATATCCAGGTAACTGTAAATTGTTAGTAAAGATACACAACTAAGGCGGGGAAAAACTTACGCTTGTCCACCTAGCGGGTAGTTGGCACTGCGTGTGAGTTCACGGTAGATCGGGCCAATCTGCTCGGAAATGTGCGCAAAGGCCTTGTTGAACAGATCGGAACGCTGCTTCATCACGGACTCGAACTCATCCTTGGCCTTTCGTGCAGACCTCCGGGCATCTTCGAAGTCCTTTTCGGTGCTTCGAAGCTTGTTCTCGACACTCTCAAGACGTTCCATAGCACGGGCATTGGGTGCCATCTTGTCAAGCTCACTGTTGAGAACACGGACCTTCTCGAGTAGTTCATCCTCGAGCTTGTCATCAGCCTCCTATAGAACAGTTAGAATTAGAAATTAAACGTGGTTATGATTTGTGCATACCTCTTTGAGACTCTCTCCAAGAGATTCGAAGTCAACTTCAATGCCATAATCGTGCACCATAGGAGCATCGTCCAGCCCGTCAGCCTCATCCACATCCATTGCATCGGGATCCGCGGCTTGCACAAGGTCATCGATAGGAAGCTTGTCCAGGGCGCTTGAAGAGTCGGTCAAAGGAATATCAATATCCTCAAGTTTGCAGCGGCGCAGAAGAGCATAACGACTAGATGAGTTCCTCTGGATCTCCGCTTCGAGTGCGTTAACATTCTTCAATGCCGCCTCAACGTGCTTGCTGCGCTTCTGGAGTTCGCGCCTCTGCTCGGTCAATTTCTCTGCGGATTGGGCGTAGATATTCTTCTGCTCCTCGAGAGCCTCCCGGAGGAGTTCAAGTTCGGCATTGAACTCATCAAGCTGGTTACGAATTTCCTGCTGCTGGATTTGAAGCTCTTCGATCAGGCTCTGGTCACGCTCGTACTGGGCCTTGAGGTTATTGATTCGGTCCTCGGTTGCCTGGATACGCTGCTTCTCGAAGCTGAGCTGGTTCTCAATGCGACTCTTCTGTGTGGTGAATTGCAACTTCTTCTGCGCAGCTTCTTCTTGCATGGAGCCCTGTTGGGCTTCGTATTCCCGGATATCATCGTATCCTAGACGCTTGCAGAACTTGCGGTAGACCTCATCCTCCACTGTGCTGACAGAAGCCTGGGACGCCTCGATAATTTTATCGAGCTCGTCAAGGTTCTCCTTCCGCTCGGTATACTTAGGGCGCAGGTCCTCCATTTGTTGCTTGGTGAAATCCAGCTGGCTGCGCTTGCTCTGAAGGTTCCTCTCAAGGCCCTTTAATTCCTCACGGGAGTAAGAAAGACGCTGCTCAAGGCCGACAAGCTCACCCTGTATATTTTCCTCCTCGGAGCCCCGACGGTGACTCTTGGGGAGGTTTCCGAGATCGCTCATTAATTTTTCCTTCAACTTATACAGATTTTCAACCTCGGAATCTTCCCAGCGCTTGGAGTTTTGCTGAAGACCACGTCCACCAGTCATGAGACCACCCTTGTGAATGACGGTACCATCCAGGGTGACCGCCTTGGCATCGACATTCTTTTCGTAGCAGAGATACTTGGCCGTGGCCAGGTCATCGCATACAATAGAATTTCCGCAGGCATAAATAATCGCTCGGGAAACCGATTCGTCGTAGTCGACAGTCTCAATCGCAGGACGCATACCCCGGTGCATGCCCTTCAGGTTGGAGTTGAATGCCTTGACTTGGATAGTCTCGAGTGGGATGAAAGTAGCCTGTCCTGCGCGTTGGTCACGCAGATGTTGAATGCACTCTTTGGCGGTCTTCTCGTTGTCAACGACGATGGCGTCAAAGTGTCGACCCAGCACAGTGCTGACCGCATCGGAGTATTTCTTCTGCTTTGGTCGGCAGAGGTCGCTAACGCGGCCTTTGACACCGGGGAAAATGCGCTTCAGGGTCGAAATCAATTCCTTGGCCCGGACCTCGCGCTCGGTCTGCTTCTTGCCATCGTCGGCTTCAAGCAGTTTCCTCAATACGACCTGGAGCTTTTCCTCTAGCTCGGTGCGCATTTGCGAGACCTTCAAACGTTCTGAGGTCAACGCATTCAGCTCCTTCTTCTTGCGGTCGATGTCCTTGGAGGTCGCTGTGATTGTGTCGTTGAGCGAAGACTTGCGCTCGCCCATGTTCTGCGCCTCGGATTCGAAAGACTTCAGCTGCCACTCAGTGTTTTCAAACTTGCCCTTCAAACTGTTGACAGCTTCAGCTTCCGTCTTTCTCTGACGGCGGAGGTTGTCAAGGTTCAAAGAATCTGCAGATGAACGTCGATTGACCTCTTCTCTGAGCTTGTGGTACTCCTGTTGATCGGCTTCGCTCAATTGGCCGCCCTTCTTGCTCATTGTCTTCTGCCATTCGGCTTCCCATTGAGCCTGGGCCTTTTCAACAAGTTTGAGATCCTTCTCGAGGTGCTTGCGGTTGTTGGATTGGGATGTGCGTTCCTTGCCAATTTCCTCAATCTTCGAAGCGTATCTTTCGACCTTCTTCTGGGTGATATCGATTTTCTCGTCAACAGGAACAAGCGAGTTGTTGAGCTCTTCAATTTCATGCTCCTTCTTGGTGATGTTTTTCTCGGCCTTTCCCACATCCCTACCAACTCGAGCATGATCCTTTTTGGCGTCTTCAACGTTCTTTTCGTACTTCTCGACACCGCGGCGGTATTCCTTAAGCTCATCCTGGTATTTCTGGATATCAGCGCTAGAATCGTCAATCAAGCGCTGGAAGTGGAATAGCTTCCATAGGATATGAGTGATGATAGCCTGGTCGCGTTCTTCGGCCTTTTTGGCGTAGTTTTCGGCTTCTCGCTTCTGCTCCTGGTACTGTTTAACCTCGGAGTTGATGCCTCGCCGACGATTGAGCTGAACGGTTTGCTGCTCTGCGGCTTCCTCCGCCTCGGCCTTGAACTTCTCGTAGTCAGCCTTGTGCTCCAGACTGCCAGAGATCTGCTCAATCAACCGCGTAAGATCGCGAGGAGACTGAGACGCAATGGCCTCAACATCACCCTGGAACACAAGGAAGTTGCGCGCCTTGATCAAGATGTTCTCCTCCTCGAGAGCCTCGTTGTATTGCTGGGCGGATACGATCCGGGTGTTGATGCGATATTCGCTGACACCTTGGCTGGTGATAGATCGGCGCCATTGCTGCTCCTCGCCCGCATCGTCTTCATAGACTGCCATAACCCAAGCGGTCTTCGGATCATTGACCCCAGCGTTCTGGGTGGAATCCATATTGTCCTGGTCCTCCTCTTGCTCGGCATCCTCGCCTTCAGCGGCTGGCTCTCCATCGACTTTGGATGTGCGCAGGACACGACCACGGTAGACGAGATCGCGGAGGTTGGTCGATCGCAAATGGGACGACTTGATTCCTAGAACGAACGAGATGGCATCCATCCTATTGCGTGTCAGCACACGTTTCTTCAAATAAGGCCGAGAAGTACTCACGAATTCGACTTGCCAGACCCGTTCGGTCCGATAATTGACGTGAAATATGCATCTCCGAATAGGAGCACATGGTGTCCCTTGTAGGACTTGAAATCTGACAAAGTTAGCTCATGTTCGCGGCGCACTTTCGGTGTTACGTACTGAAAAGCTCCAAGCGAATGAGTTTTCCCATCTTGCCGGCCGCTTCCCTGAGGGAGCCACGCAGTGAGGAATTCAAGCAGAGCTCTGCAACTGTTAGTGCGGGAGATTGACGTGTGGGCAAAGATGGTTGGGAGGGGCGCGATAACGGGGAGACCGCGTCCATCGACGCGCCGGAGCATCACGTGGATCACAACTTTATTTGCGACAAGTCTAGTACAACCCAACTAAAACAATATGAGACTATAGGTCTTGAGCAATGCATTTATGGTGATTCAATTTTATATACTGTTTGATAGTGGTACAAATGCTGCGCTGTTGCCCATCAGGAAGGGCCAAAATGATGTACAAAAAGGGATATCAAAGCTGTGCTAATGGCCTTCGTATCGCTTCAAGGCAGACATCCAACGATTAGATCAACGCTGCAATGGCATCTTCATGTTCACGATACGGCCAAAGTTCAAGAGCTCATCCGAGACATAGCCATTGGAGTCGACACGGAACTGGGTCTTGCGGCCAGCAACCTGCACGACAATAAAGTCCTCGTTCGTGAAGACCTGGCGCAGGGACTGAAAGATCTGCCAGCCCATGTAGCTCAGCTTCTTTGCTGGGGACTTGAAGAACTTGATTTCTTCTTGAATCCCACGGCCAAGTCTCACTTTTTCCATCTCAAACCGCTGAGCAGCTTCCGCAGAGACGGTGATCTGGCGCTTGAAGAAAATCTCACCAGGGCTCACCTCAACCCGATAGGGCTTTTTGAAAGGTGCCATGCTTTGAACCGTGAAGAGCACACGCATCTGGCCATTGGATTTGACCGCTTTGATGCTTTTGACCAGAGAGCCTGTCCGGGCGATGAACACGGTACCCATGACACTCATCACAACACAGATACCACCGAACAAAGCCTTTTGCCAGTACGGACGAGGAACCAGAGGATCCCGGAAGACCTCGTTCGAGTTGTAGAGCGAATAGGCGAAACAGAACCCGGCCAATCCGTACGCGGTCAGTTTATATGTGCGATGGGAAGGAGCCTGGAACAAAACCATCTCCCCTTGGTGTAATACCTTCGCTTCCAGCTTTGCTAGGGCGCGAGGGTCTCTGTTACCCCCGGAGCTGTGTCCGGCCGATGTCCACGGGGAATCAACGGTTCTGCGGACTCCTTTGGCCGAGTGAGACGCACTTGAATTGAAGTAACGCCATGCTGAGCCCGATTTCGTTTGTAAGCCCGGCCGTGCTGGTTGTCCAAGGCACTGGCGGCATAGTACGCGGAAGGTAGGTGGTCTGACCGACATCACTGTGTTGGGCCTATGCATAACGTTAATAAAGCCATGACAACAACACAGCGCGTAGCCATTTGAGCGCAGAGCGCCAATGCAATGACAAAATCAAGTAACTTACCAAGACAAGAATCAATTGACCGTTGTTCTCCTCGGAAAGCCCCGACACGTCGAAAGCAGCCGCAGCGGCAGAAAAATGTTCCCGTCCCGGCCGCCGGTGAAGCTCCCAACGCCCTCAACACCTCCGGCCTGCAATCGCTTTCGTGACCAGACTCTCAAACTCGAACAAATTGAACCTCCGGACTTTGCGCGCCTCTCCGTGGTGGTGGGCTCTTGGTTGATCCTGCTCGTTTCGAAAGCTTCCGCGGCGAGTTGCGACACCGGTTGGAGATCTCCATCCGCAACACCTCCACCAAACTTCCAAACCCCTCCAGGTTCCTTTTATACACAATGGCAGCCCGGATCACAGTCGGCCAAGTTCCGGCCATGTTTGCCCGTCGCCAGCCCAAGGTGTTCGGTATCAGCAAGCGTGAGTTTCCCGTGCACAGAAGCAATATTCTTTCCGCGAAAGAAAGCCGCTCTCCATTCGGCTGGATTCTTTGACCGGACTGCTTGCTATACAATACATGAGACCAATTCGAACTAATTATTGTCTCTAGGCTTCCAATCTACCGCTCCCACAACCCAGAACCCCGCCTATCCGCTCTACCCCTCGGTCGCCCAGCTCCTCCGTGAAAAGGGCATCTCCAAGGACGATGTCTCCAAGATCCCAGCATCCGGACCCAAGGGCCGTCTTCTCAAGGGTGATGTCCTCGCCTACCTCGGGCAGATCGCGTCGGACTACCCATCAACCCAGGCCTCAACCCTGGCCAAGCTCGCCCACCTCGACTTGAGCAACATCAAGATCGCCCCGGCCCCTGCACCAGCCGCGCCAGCCCCAGTAGAGAAGGAAGTCGTCGCCGCGCCCCCTCCCATGACTTCAGTCGCTATCTCCGTCTCCCTCGCAGCCGTGCTTTCCGCCCAGAAGAAGATCCAGGACAACCTGGGCGTCACAGTCCCTCTGTCCCGCTTCCTGGCCGCAGCCACCGACCTCGCCAACGACGAACTCCCCCGCGTTGGCTCCAACCGCTCCGCTGATGAGCTCTTCGATGAACTTCTCGGCGCTGAGCCTATCAACACCTCTCGCGGTGACTACATCCCCGAGCTGAACGCCTTCGAGGCTCCCAAGACTCTCTCCCAGCCCAAGCCTGTCGAGGAGGATCTGATTGACTTCCTCAGCGCTAATTCCGTTAAGAAGTCTGCCCCCTCAGCTCCCGTTGAGCGTTTGGCCGAGGCTGCTGCCAATGTCTTCAGCCTGACCGTTCCGGCTGGTGAGGAGGTGCGCGCCAAGGCATTCTTGGAGCGTATCAAGTCTCTTCTCTCGGTGGAGCCTGCCCGTCTGGTTCTATAGATTTTTGTTTGTTATTTAAATCCCCCCTTTTCGAGCTTTTTCGTTTGTTGTTCGTCATCTGGGCCCCTAAAAGTGGGCCAGGGCTCATCCATGAATGTATTCAGTGTAGCATAGTTAATCGGATATTGACTTGGATTTACATTACTTGGCTATATGTGCCTATGTATACAGGATAATTTCCGTCAGTGTTTTTTATACCTGTGCTAGTGTCACTTTTAGGCGTTCCAGCTCTAGCTCATTGTGTAGAAGCATGGGAACCGTGTTGGCCGATAGAGATAAGACCGGAAGTTTATGGCTGATATACGCACAGAAAGTTAAGGACGGTAGAGCGGTAATAAATGACACCAGGGTATTTGAATGTCTAGTTATCCGTGCAACCGAGTGACAGTTGACTGGACATGTCAAGCCGATCGGCAAGGTCACTGATATATCTTCATATCCCGAGAAGTTCATTCAAGGTTGGAAGAGTAGTCTATGTGACTACTTTCATTAGAAAAAACCTCAAGATAAGGTGAAGGACAGCTCGATGCACAGTATCCAAACTTCGGGCAGACAGGCACACCTCTATGTGATCAGAACGATAATCGACCAAATGAAGTATAAATATGTCGTTTAGGTCTTAGCCAAAAAAGGCCATCACAGTCAAAGCTTCCAACCCTTCAAAGAGCAATTATGTGGACGTCTTTTATACTTGCATGTGCAGCATGCGCCAATATTGATGTAGCTGCAAACAAACATGACAACCTCACACTTACAATGGTCAGAGCACCACTCCCAACTGGCTATTGCCGATATAAAGCTACAGCTGAACGGGCATAATGCCAAACTTGAAGTCATCCACCGACCAAGGCATCAAATACATGCACGAAGCCAACGAGAACGGGGCAAACTGGATTCTCTTTCCAGAGCTATGGTTCCCAAGGTAAGTCAAATGATATACAGGCAAGATATAAGTCAACGCTAATGATAATATCTCCTCCGTAGATTTCCCAAGGGATCAGGAAACAACAACTGAACTGCACAGTATTCACTGATCACAGATGCAGAAGGTGAAGTTGGAGGAGTTGATGCACAGAGAGATGATATATACATAATTGGAGACACACATGAAGCAGCGGCGATTTCGGAGAGAATGGGGAGTAACACCGCATGGAAAGGAGCAGTTTTCTTGGAGGAAATAGTTGTCTCGCCAGGCGCTCTCGGAGTATCGTCGTAGGGTTCAAAGGGAGGTAGGAGGTGGGTCCGGAATAGATCAGTGCAGGGCGGGCGGTAAGTACCCCTGTAACTGCATGGTCCCAAACAAGTGACGCACGCATGCGTCTGACACTTGACATTACTTGAAAGAGCCGATTCAAAAAGATCTCCTGGAGACAAGTGAAACAAAAGAAGATCCAAAAAAAAACATACAACAGTAAGGATTCGCTAGTGGTCACCCACCTAACTACTAACTTACCGGCGTGTGGCTTAAGTACGGCTGAGCGGACGGGAAGCCCTGTTCTCCACACCCTGTGGTCGTATGTACTATTGTTAGTATAGAAGGGATATGTAAACTACTAGTCTAATCATAAGGGATCGTCTAATTATTACTCTGTATTCTGTAACCATACTGGCGTCTCTAACTTAGCATGTCAAAACCTAGGGAATCAGGCATCAGGCCAACCCTGCCAAGCATCCGGGATCACATCCCCGCGGTGGACATCTTTTACGCTCACGTCTCTATATGTACCTTCGTTAACAGCCAGTGACACCCCTTGTTCGAAATAGCTGGGCAGATCATATTTAGCTCTATAGATAGGATGAATCTTGCTGGAATAACTTCTATTACTGAAAGATACCCTCATTCTAGTCTATGGAATGGAGACTCTCAGCTCTCAATGGGACGGTGGGAGTTTTGGAGACAACGACTACGATGGATCAGTGAACGGGATGAACTGAAGGAACGGACACGGCACGACGCTCAGATGATAGAGCAACTGATGCATATTATTGAGCAAGAGCGCCGGGAACAAGTTCTAATAATTAAGGCCGGTCCTTAGTCGTCAATACTCTCAATAATAGTAGTATCTGTTTGCCTGGCTTCTATAAGCTGCGACCTCTATAGAAGAACAACGGCACTGCTTACTATGCACTGCGTGAGCACAGTAAGAGACTTTCGTCGGCTTACATAGGTAGACCGAATACTGCCCTGAAACACTACAGATACAAGCTTGAGCTCTGCGAAAACTGCAGATTATAGGGTTAGCTAGGGTAAGGGGCCCAAAGAATTACAAGAGAATCGGCTCAAATAGACAAGAAGCTTAGGCTATAGCTGTGCATATGAGCTTAGTACACGAAACTTTATAAAATACATACGGTAGACGGTTCGTTTAAACTGACTTCCAAGTTGACGTAAATATTGTCCTTCACAAAACTCTCTTGCTATGGCGACTTCCTCAAGTTCTCTTCCAGGTGCGACAGTATAAGACGACATGCTAAAAGTATGCTTCAATGCATTATAGGTGCATGATCCACGAAAGAATAGAAGAAGACAGTCCTCTATCTACGGGCGGACATTTGACCTTGCTACCCCAGCTTTGACCTCTACCACTGTGTCGATGTGGCTGACGGTTTGTTTCTCATCATCTTGGATCTTTTGGTGGGCCCCTGCCTCTGGGCCATCAAAGACTGTGGACAAAGGAGTTAGTGGACTCCGCGGTAGAAGAATAATTGCCAGGAGTTGAGTAGTTTACTTACTGTATGAAATTTCCTCAAGAGTCGGCCCCTTAGTCTCGGGATACAGGAAGAAGATGATAGTTGTCTCAACAACCAGCCAGACCTTCCACAAGTTAGCTTGGGTGGTCTCAACAATGTGTATACTAAGTATACGTACCACATAGACCAAGTAGAACTTCCACTGGAGGGCATCCATACCAATGGGGTTAACAAAGGAATTAAACGCAGAGCTGCCGCGGGTAAAGAATTGCAAAACAGCCACCCCCTTGGCACGGTGGACGAAAGGGAATACTTCGGTAATATAGGTGTAAGTTAATGGCTGCATAATGCTATACGACGACGTATATAGGAAGATCATGACGATAACGGCTGCGGCTGCAGAGTGTGATGCATGTTGGGCATAGCCAGCGCTGACACCAGTCCAGATGGAGAATAAGGCAGTCATGCCGATGAAGGCTGTTAAGAATTGGGTACGACGGGGTATGAAACGGGTCAAGAAGGCACTTCCGGTGGCGCAGAGCCAGAACCAACACTTTTGAGAAGAAAGGGGGTCAGCAAATACCATCTTCCAAGGAAGCGCAGCTTCGTTAAGGTAAGTTTACCGAGAGAGATAGGTTGATGATGTTCTGAGTCCTCTTATCCTTAACACCAACAGTTGTCAAGACCTTGGCTAGATAGTAGCTGAAGAAATTAACCGTCAGCACCGCTTGTAGACATCTCGTTCTGCCCGTGGAGAATAATCAAGGAAGTAGACGCACGAAACGAGGCCGTTGCCAGACCACTGAGTAAAGATACCAACACAGAGAGCAATGAGGGACCTCTTTCTGTTTCCGGGAGTCTGAAGGAGTTCAATCCAGCGCGACTTTGAGTTTTCAATTTCCATCTTGAGCTGTGCGGATATTTCGTGGAACTCGGCCATGACGAATGCAGAGTTGCGGTCTCCTTCACCATGGTACTTGACAAGGACGTCGAAAGCTTCCTCGCTCCGATCCTTAGATAAGAGCCATCGCGGGGATTCAGGAATGAACCAGATGAAGATGATCTGGAGGATCGACGGAGCAGCCTGTACGATCGAGGGGATGCGCCAGCCCCAGTCATTGGGCATAGTGTAGGTGCCGAGCGTTACGCCAGCAGCCATGATGGAGCCAATGAACCAGGACGTGTTGAAGAGACCAGTGATAACGGCGCGCTCCCGAGGGTAGGTCAGCTCGGCCAAGAGTTGCGAGGCGCCTGAGACAGCGAAAGGGATGCCGGTGCCAAGTATCAACCTGGATGCAAGAAACATGCCAACTGTCGCTGAGATCAGCCAGCGCTCGCTGCCAAAAATACAAACACAAGGCGCAGAGGACAGAGTGAAACGAAACTAACCATTCTGAGAAGCAGACTGTAGAATGACACCGATGATGAGGATGACGGAACCGAACGTGATGCTATGCTTGCGGCCAAACTTGTCGTTGAAAAATGGGACAATAGGCAGGGTGATGAGGCCTCCGAGGTTATACGACGCGTTGAGTACACCGAGAAGAGCGCCACTAGGGGTATTGAAGTCTAGCACCTCATTCGTTAGCTACAAGAGCCCGTTGTCGGGGCTGTAAACTCGAAGTTGGATTTACACGACTGCCAGGAGGCAACTGCCTGTAGGCCATTGAGAACGGAGCCGTCGTAGCCAGTCGTCATTTCGACACCAAGCGCTGCGGGGACGAGGCAGAAATAGAGGAATCGGAGGTTGGGCTTCCGGTACCAGGGCACCGTATCGGCCTCGAGCAGGCGGATGACCTCGGACTGGTCTGCGAGCTGCTTTGCGTCGGATTGCGAATGCATCATCAACAATTGCTTACGAGCTGATGCCAAGTATGGAGGCTGTTATTCCAGACGATTGTCGGATGCTGGCTAGCTGCAAGGCCAGAATATGAATAGAAAAGTTTAGTGGAAAGGGAAGCGGCGGATTACGACGTTTAAGTACCGGGGTGTGCATCGTGCATCTCGTCTCCCCAGATTATAGAGCCCTACCATAGCTCATGATCAACCAGATCGCACCCCGGGGGGAGCGGAGATGCTGTTCTCCACTGCTCTCCACTGCGCTAGACGAAGGGGTGAGCTTGAAAGCGGGGAATCAGAAGCCGGAACTGGGTCAGGGAAACTATATCAACAGTCTGGGGAAGCATAGTCCGGCGGGAAGCGAATGAAGTAGACCTCGCGGAGGTTAAGGGTGTTAGCTATCGGAGAATTTGAAAGATCCGGGGCTTCTGGAGTGTAGTGCGAGAAACCTCCGGAACCCATGACCATCCATTGGCGGCGATTTTAGGCTGAATAGCACGGCGCCGGGGGGATTTACTGCCCTGTAGCCACTAGCGGAGAATTATTGCGCAACTGCCGGCTCGGAGGAAAAGCCCTCCACTTTCTCAACTATATCCCAACGATCTATAGGGCGTATACGCGTATCTGTCAGTCATGCCACCCCATGGCCCTGGGCCAGAGCACTATTCCCATCGAGCCTGTGATCGCTGCCGGCAAAAAAAGGCTAAGGTGCGTTGAGCCGGCGAAACCAGAAACGAGCCCGTGGTATCCTGCTAACGCGGCGAAACACCCCAGTGCGACTCGATAGACTACTCGTGTACTGGCTGCCGTAGAACCGGTCAAGGCTGCACCTTTGGCATTCCCCCGGGCAAGCGAGGGCCCAAGGGAAAGATTAGGCGCCGTAATATCGTCAACGTCCAAAAAGGCGCCAGTCAACAATGTCACAATCCGCTCGACGCGACTCGGTCGTCGGTGTCTATTGTTTCGCCTCCTGTCCACGCAGGCCAGTCATTTCCCGATTCCCCAGCCGCGGCTGCGCTATCCCCGCTATATCCTCATCGTCTGACACCTCTCGAACGATGCGGGCTTCTCGCCGACGCCGTCGCCCAGGCTTCCTCGTCTTTGACGTCGCTCGAAGGGGTGGTCCGAGAGTGCACCGATCTCTTTTTTCGGTACATCTTTCCCTTCAGCATGTCGGTGCACGAACGTAGCTTTCGCGGCTTGCTGAACCAGTACTTCGGCACATCGCCGCCTGGCGCCACTCTAACCGAGTCCGCATTCACTCTCATCACTGCAGTATGCGCGAAGGTTTGTTTCTTTGTGCCCTCGGACCTGTTTCCGGCTGGCGACCACCTTGCCGAGACGTTCCTTGAGGCCTCGCGCAGTTGTCTTGCTAGTTATGCCGAAGTCGACTTGCAGAATCCCTGTGCCGACTCCATAACCGTCCGGTACCTCCACTCCAACTGCCTGCACACCTGCGCGAGGTCGGTGCTCTCGTGGCACGTCTTTGGCGAGGCCGTTCGGCTGGTCCAGCGAATGCGCCTCCATGATGAAGACTCATATGCCTCGTTGCCCCTGATCGAGGCGAACATGCGTCGCAACGCCTTTTGGATGGTATACACGGGGGACAAGTCGTTAGCAGTGCTCCGGTCCATGCCTATCACAATCTCCAACTATTCGTTCGAGAACCCCATCACAACGGCCTATCCAACGAGCGAGCAAAACGAGTGCGTCAAACGGTCCCGGTTCAGGTCAGCATGTGGGCGGCTTGTAAACTGATTCCAGCGACAGGTTAATCGTAGGCTCTAACGCCGGCATACGGCTCTGGCAGTGCGCAGCAGACGTGTTGCTGCGCATGAGAATGATCAAAAATAGTCAGATTCCCGACCCAGACCTGCCGTACCCACGCTTGACACCAGCCGACCATCGCACTCTGAGCGACGACTACGTTCGTTTTGCAACCTGTATCGACGACCTACCACCGTATCTTCTCCCAGACAGTGCCGCGCTGTCTGCGGGCGATGTGGATAGCACACACCACAAATTTGCGGCTCAAATAGTTGACCTACAGATAACATATCACAGCCTAAAGATGCATCTTACGCGAAGCTTAGAAGAGATGGGGTACTTCTCTTGGGTCGGAGGGTATAAGGAGATGCTCGTGCTCAGGAAGACCGAGATTGCGCGCGACATGGTTCGGTTCTTGCAAGCCGTACCCTTCTGGACCCTGCAGATCAATGGAGAGCCTTGTGTGCGTGAGCGCCTGACCCTGGAACTTGTGTGACATGGCATAGAAAGGACTAATATTTATCTTCTAAAACTAGGCTGAAAAGGTCCGCCTGGTCAGCGTGAGCTTGCTCCCTATAATCCAGGAGCCTTCGCCACTTGCAGCCAGGGCCCGCCGCGACTTCACAGTACTCCTCGATATCTTATCTCAACTTGATTCCAAGGCGTCAGATGCTCTGCGTCTTGAATTGTCATAGCGTGACTGTAACTCTGAATAGGAAATTGTGATAATGACAAGTGGTATTGTCGCTGTACTCTATGGCTGGCCCTTCCTACGCGTCTTGAAGGTCTCCTGCAGGTAGTAAGCCGACTTCTTCGGGGTTCTCTTCAAAGTATTGAAATCCACATGGACAATGCCGTAACGTGGGCCGTAGCCGGAAGACCATTCTATGAGGTAAACTAGTCAGCACTCGGGAGGCTTACGGTGCAGCCAGCAATGGCCCGGCAGGAAGAAGGGGAAGGAGGGTGGGCGAGAGAGAGATTGAGTATGCTCACCGAAATTGTCCATCAGGGACCAGACGTAGTAGCCTTCAACGTTGACGCCGTCCTCGTAGATAGCCTGGGAGATAGAGTCTAGGTACAGACCCAAGTACCTCTGTCGGAATTGGTCATCCATTGCAATCTTGACATCGGCCTCACCAGGGCATGGGCAGCCATTCTCTGTCACGAGGATAGGGAGGTGATAACGTTTCCAGACCCAGTTGAGCAACTTTCGGAATCCGCCAGGCGCGATCCTCAACCACGGCATACTTGATGCCGGCCCGATCTCCTCGCCTTTGCTGTTCACAGCTGATTCTTCAATCTTCCTCGTCCAATCGTCCTCCGCTGGGGGCGTCGTGAGCTGACGAGCAAATTTGGTCGAATAGTGGTTCATGCCATAGAAGGCATTGATTGAACAGGTGGCCTTGAGGAGCTCGAGATCCTCGAGTGTGAAGCTCGGCAGCCGCGCACCAAGGTATTCTTTCATTGATGCCGGGTAATCTTTGCCTAGGAAGATAGGGTCGCCAAACCAGCCAATATAGAATTCAAGCCGGACCTGAGCAGCGTCTATATCAGCTTGCTTAGATTCATCATGAGCCTCATAGAAGTGACCATTGAGGACAATGGAAATCTTGCCATTCTGGGACGGCTGGAACTCTTTGGCGTATATCTGGACCACCGAGGCATGGGATAGGATGAGAGTATGTCCGACCCGCCAAGGTTCCGTCTTGGTATCCGTAGAAGCCTCGAGACAGTGACCGGGAGCAAGGCTGCCATTGAGGTGTCCGAAGATGGAAATAATATAAGGTTCGTTGAAGGTGACCCAGGATTGTACGCGGTCACCGAAGCGGGTGAAACACAAGCGCGCATATCGCTCGTAATCAGCCCTGAATTCAGTCGTATTCAGGAACGCCTTGTACCGGTCATACAAGGCCTGGGGCACATCCCAGTGATAGAGGGTGACTGAAGGCGTGATACCATGGGCCAAGAGGCAATCGATGAGGCGGTTATAGAAGCAGATGCCAAGTTCGTTGACTGGATCATTGCGACCGCCCAAGGGAATGACACGAGACCAGGCGATAGAGAAGCGATAGGTGTCCATGCCCAGCGACTTCATAAGCTTCACATCTTCATCAAACTGGTGATAGTGATCGCATGTCACGTCCGCGTTCTCACCATTGGTGCGCGAAGGCTCGAGATGTGAGTATGTATCCCAAATTGACTTGCCCTTGCTATCCTGGGCAGCAGCCCCCTCAACCTGATAGGCTGCTGTGGCGGCACCCCAGACAAAGTTTGCCGGGAGCTTGAGGTTCTCGACTGGGATGTCAGACCCTGTGAGCGAGCTGATGGTGGTCTGGTCGGCTTGAGCCCACATGTCTGCCTCTTGCGACATGATGACAGCTCTATTCTCAGGAGCCCTGAGCAGCAGAGTTGGGTGTAGATTGATGATGTAAAAGATTTGATGGGAGAAGCAGGACAACAGGCTCGGGATGCCACAGTGATGCGGGCTAGATGTGAGGCTTTTGTACCTTTAGATCGGTAAAAACCAAGGTCGTAGGATCCAAAGGTTGATTTTGGTTGACTAAGGGACTGTCCGGAAAGTTTTGAAGCTGTGCTCGAAAATAACCTCCGATCCAAACCTCCGAGTGGGATAACCCGGAGAAATACCCATTTTTTAGCTTTAGCGGGAGTTTTGGCGAATACAGCTTCCGCGGAAGTTTTAGGTCCTTTTATGTTCTTAGCGCACCCTAGCTAAGACCAATTATGGTGGACGCATGATTTTCTTGCGGGCTTGAACCTGGACTGGGCTGTGGATTCTATCTACTCTTCTTGCCCACCTCGAAAGGTGTCAATGACGGTTGAGGAAAAATTGTTGTAGTCTTACGTACCTTATTGGCTATGAACCTTCAGGTTAAAGAGTTGAGAAGTGCGTGACAGGCGCTTAAATACGCGCTGCCTGTAACGCCAAAAAGCAGCAATTTTCACAAGCTCACTCTTGCAGTACCATGGTGCTGGTGCCTGCACTCATTGTTCCTGACTGCAGACCTCTGCAGCCTCAAGTGTCAAGAGTCAAGAGTTGCGTTTGTTGTAGTGTTCACTGATAAATCTAAAACTGCCATTAACTCCATGAAGGAGGTCCACTATACACGTGGGTGAGACATGTGGATCCGTTGGTCAAGCCCCATAAATAGTGGATCTCTCCCCACTGATGGGAGATCAGCTCTAAACAATCTATATAACATTGTCATACAGACCTCTCTATACATCATAACTCTCAACAATATATATGTGCCTGGGCCGAGTGCATGTTCCGGTTAATCAAGTAACATTGGCTCATTAGTACTCTAATGTTGTTTGAAAATTACTAAGGGTATCAAGGCTAAGAGCGATGATGATTTCTATGTGGCTTAGTGATTTTTATCGATAAAAACACCTCACAATGGCTGAATGTTCTCTGCCAGTCTACCTACTTTAGCTTGTTAACAGCATTCATAACGAGCTCCAGATCTTCGGGGACAACGGTAAGTTTTAGATATAGATTAGATGGCCGTAATCTTACTAATCATTGACTTAGGACGTGAGCGTTGCCCAGTGCTGATAGCCGAAGAGGCGAGGAGAACCATTGTGTGTGGTTACTAACACCAAGCTTAGGTAGATATCTATATACGAGTAATTGTCACCCCTTCTCGCCCCGTTTTTACCTCTATCGTTGAGGCGAACCCTATAATAAAACATAGAGGATGTAACAAATAGGTGAAAGCGGCCTTAGGGTTTTATAGCAGACTATCTTGTCAACGCAAGGTCGATCAAGGGCCAATATGGATAAAACAAATAGAGCCCGGCACGTCCGGAAGCAATGCGGGGCAGGACCACTGGAGTTGATTTGATACAATCAAAGCATTTTGACGTACAAGACCTCCCGAGGGCGTTCCAGCCAGCCTTATATGATGTCATGGTAGTGGATCTCAACTATGAGTTATGAGCAATTAGATTGCTGCTGATCAATCTTTGCCTTAGGTAGCTCTTGATGAAGGTCCGAGGGCAGTCCAATATAATGTGAAGACCACTTGCCAATTCTCTACTATTCACGACCAACGGCATGGAGAAAAGGGGATCTAACAGTAGCCTTGCCGTTAATTCTGAATCCGATGATGTCGAAGTCCTAGGTATGATCTACACCGTTCGGGTCAGAATAAATTACTAATTAGACAGGGGATGGCCGGGTCAATCTTGGCATGCGACACGTGTGGCGTGTAGCACAGCAAATACCCCTGTTGAGAGACCAGGGGACACCAGAGGATGGCAATGTCAACGTGGAGCCACCACATATGAACATAGTCATTCAGGTTGTTGGTTCACGAGGCGACATTCAGCCATTTGTTGCGTTGGGGGTAGCTCTAAAAAGGGCAGGTCATCGTGTTCGAGTTGCAACACATGAGACATTCCGTTCTTTCGTCCAGGACGTTGACCTCGAATTCTTCAACATTGGCGGTGATCCAAAGAGATTGATGGCATATATGGTAAAAAACCCCGGTCTTCTTCCCAGCATGAAGGCCCTTCGAGAAGGCACTGTTCGCGAGAAGAAAGACGACATACGTGAAATCCTTGAAGGATGCTGGAGATCATGTTTCGAGCCGGACGAAGGAGAAGACGACCAGGATGTAACGCCGTTCCTTGCCAACGCCATTATTGCGAACCCTCCTTCGTTTGCACATTTGCACTGTGCAGAAAAGCTAGGGATCCCGCTTCATCTGATGTTTACGTATGTCTATCTATCGTGATCTGAGAATTCTGCTGATATGACCAGAATGCCCTGGTCGCCGACACAAGCATTCCCTCATCCTTTGGCGAATATTCGATCCACTTCCCTCGATAAAAAAATCACAAATTATCTTTCATATATCCTCCTTGAAGAGTTGATTTGGGAAGGTCTGGGTGATACGATCAACTCATTCAGACGTAAGACTCTCGGCCTGCCAAAAATTAACAGATCATCGGGTCCAAATTTGGTATCCCGATTAGCAATACCACATACTTACTGTTGGTATGCATTCCTCCGCCTACAAGTAATATTACTGAGACTTCTAGGTCTCCCGCGTTGATTCCAAAGCCTGAAGATTGGGGGACAAGTATATCAGTATCAGGCTTCTACTTCTTGCCGTTGGCTTCCGATTACACTCCTCCTTCAAGCCTCCAAACATTTCTTGGCGCAGGGAGTCCGCCAATTTACATCGGTTTTGGCTCGATTGTCATTGATGACCCAAAGTCGCTCACGTTACTGCTCCTAGAGGCTGTGCATCTCGCCGGGGTGAGAGCTATCATTTCAGCGGGCTGGAGCGGCTTAGGTGATTTAGATATGCCACCTGAAATACACATGCTAGCGGATTGTCCCCATGATTGGATCTTTCAGCGCGTTTCATGCGTGGTGCACCACGGAGGAGCCGGCACCACGGCAGCAGCGATTGCAGCAGGAAAACCGTCAGTCGTCGTACCTTTCTTTGGGGATCAACCTTTTTGGGGCAATATGATTGCCAGAGCAGGAGCAGGGCCCGACCCAATACCCTTCAAAAATCTCACGGCCATCAGACTTGCGGCCGCGATCGAAACCGCACTCACGAGCTCTGTGCAAGCAAGGTCCCATTTATTGGGGGGTATTGTCAATGACGAAGACGGTGTTGAGGCTGGAATCCGTTCATTCTACAAACAGTTGAATTTGTCGTTGTTACAGTGTTCATTGACTCCGATGAGCGCGGCGACTTGGCGAATTCGGAAGACCAATATCAGACTCGGTTCAACTTCTTCCGCGTTGTTAGTAGACATGGGTTTGCTTGACTTGGAGAAGCTCGAGTTGTGAGTTCACCCTTGTGTTATTGGTACACATTATACTAAGATTACAAGACTACGACCTTGTAGTTACCATATTCATGTTGGACCTCAGGATCCCATCTCTGGTATGGCTCTGGCGATGCTTGATTCAGCTGGCTCAGCTCTTCAAGGCTTCGAGGACATCGGCTCTTCAGTAACTAGGAACTTCAAAAGCAAGCCGAAGGCCCCTGGACACGATCATCGATTCAGAGATTCGAGAGCTGGAGTTTGTCTAAAAGGGATGACCCGAATCTCAGCCAGCCTAGTTCGCGCGCCGGTGCACATAGTGGTGGCGCTGACAGAAGGCCTACACAACACCCCGAAGATGTGGGGAGACCGCACAGTAAGACCACTGGATGATATTCAAGATCTCCCCAGCGGACTGAAAGCTGGTGGCAAGGTAAGCTTCTGAGTGTCTCCGCACTCATACACCGGGTGGTAATAACTGTATCAGGAAATGTGCTTTGGTCCTTACGACGGAGTGTCGAACCTAGGCACACATCTTGTTTCTAATGCTCGGGACCATCGTGCGCTAAGCGCATTATCTGGGATTGGAGTCGACATACTGTCGGGTATTTTCAAGGTTTTATCTGGTAACTCTGCCCTCTTCTATGTTTATATCATGTCTACTTACAGTATGAGCTAGGTGTATCAGCCATAGTCACCTATCCTTTAGGAGGCTTGGACGCCGAGGTTTCTCAGTGGTTTGCCCGGAGATACGTATCAACGATGGATATTCAATTGGTGGAACAAGGCCGAAGCGAGTACGCGAAATTGAGCAACGAGGATCGCGCGAGCATTGCCCACGAGTTTCGAGAAGCGACATCGGGTATTCCGAAAAAGCGATTGAAAAACAGATTTATGAAAAGCAAAAAAGTTGACATGAATGCAGAGGGGACTAAATAGCTGAAGTAAAATTCGTGAAGACGCACAATCCGGGTTCAGCTAATGCTATTCTCTTGAATCATTGTCACAAACGGCCCTGGAGGCGCCCTGTGCAGATCAGGATAAGGATCATACTGAGACTATCTTGGTCTTTTGTCCACACTATATACTATAGCAATTTGATATTAAGTGGAAAAGAAAGGGATCCAAAATCTATGGTAAAATACCACTAGACCACATATATCCGATACGCCAGGGACATTCAGGTTCAGTCCTCGGCTCTCCAGAGCCAATGGTACTTGATTGCGCTTTGTCCCAATTATGGAGCCCTTTGGTCATCTTCATCTTCGGGACCTGGCGCGAGTGGTGGGCATCAAGTCCAGATATCCGCTCCTTCATAGAATCCAAGCGCCGAAGAATCCGGTGTAATAGATTGAGATGATCATTATGGCCTTGTGGCTCAGATTCACGAGCTTGTTCAATGTTCCAAGTTCAATTGGAAAAATCATGTTGCTATGATTCAACGGTTGCCGGCTACTGAATGAAATGCCAATATATACCCAGCAAGATACAGTATTTGCTTTGAGATCAAAGAGAAAGATATTTTCAATTGCAATTTTCATTTCATTCCTAGCATGGAAAATATCCAGTGCAGGATTGTATGGCTAAAGATTTCTATGAAATTGTAAAAAAAGGCACGAGGCTCAAAGCCGCGCCGCAAAGGAAAAGAAGGGGTCAGTCATATCGTCATCAAGAAGAATTGTAATGAGAAACCCCGCGCCACGCAATGCCGCATACCGGCAAACAGATGGAAACACCACAAGCGCCGCCGCTTAAAGCCACGAGTAAAAAGAGGTGTATGAAAGGGTTCGCCCGAACTTCAAGCCAGCCGCCCAGCTAGTTGGGGGGAAAAAGATGCCCCGAGGGAATAGCCAGAGACGAGGCGAACCGGAGAGAAACAGAGAAGAGGAAAAAAGCAATGAAAAATATGAAAACGATAAAACAAAAACACGCAAAGTGCGTAGTCCGTTTAATTGAGCGCTGGACTTTCACCGAAACGCCCGAATCGCACCGATGAAAAGATGCAATAGATGCCCACGCGTTAAAGATGAAGATTCAAATCCCCCCATGACCATACCATGCAATGACGTCCCCCTGGGATCAAGTCAAAACCGCAAACCGAAAAACTCCTTGTCGAATGCAAGTGAGAGACAAATTAGAGATAGAGAGTGGCGGGACTAGCGGATGGTGCCCCATTCTGCTAGTTTGCTGCCTTCGCGACGAGTGTCTCTTGTAGCACGTCTGTCGAAGATTTTCCAGAACCTGAGTGTTTCATCACCAGCTCCTGTAACGACTGTCTGGCCGTCAGGGCTCATAGCCAGATAGAGAACGCGGAAAGTGTGGCCGGTCAGTGAGACGATTTGTTCCATGCGCGGGTATTTCCAGATAACGATTTGGTTCTGACTGTAGCCGTGTGTGCTGATGATCTCGTCTGAATTTTTGGACCAAGAAAGGTTGCAGACCTGGCTGCCAGTGTCGACTTCTTTGATCATTGAACCGGTTTGGGTGTTCCAGAACTTGATCGTGCGATCAGCTGTACCGCCACCGGAAGCGAGAAGGTGATGTTGGTGAGGAGACCATGCAATCGCCTTGACTGCGGCATTGTGGTCTGAGAACCGGTAGAGAGGGGTCTCATTTAACTTGTCCCAGACCATCAGTTTGTTGTCGTTACCTCCTGATGCCAATTGGCCATCTTCGGTGTTCCACTTCAATCCACAAATCTCTTGCTTGTGACCTGCAAGCTTTCGGAGATACTGATCAGGAGAGCGGACATCTCGATGGTAGATGAGACGGTCCCGAGAACCTGAGGTGAGGATGTGATCGTTCCAAGCTAAAGCACCAACGCGATTGGTATGTCCAATCATGGTTCGTAGCCGACGGCAGTGCTCGGCATCCCAGATTTGTACCAAACCTTTGCCTGTGCCAATTGCAAGATGTGTGCCCTGAGGTTCAATGTTAGTCTTCATGATATGCATGGGCAAGCTTTAGCGGCTTTTGCTTACTCTCTGAATCCAGCTTACGCTGGTCACGGTGTCATCTTTCAGCTCGCATAGCCGCGTGACTCTACCGGATTGGGAGTTCCACATGTAAACAGAATTGGCCAAGCCAACACCAAGAACGTTGCTGCTTCCCCAGTCTACTAGGTTCAAGTAGAAGTCGTCTTGCAGATCGGGGGCATCCAAGACCTTGTAAGGAACCTTGTTGACATAGCGGGACTGCTTGCGAGGAGTCTCAAGAATACGTTGGCTGTCGTAACGGATGGGAGAGAGGCTGTAGAGTTCTGAGCGGACGTTCAGGTTGGGAGCATGAATACTTCGGGGTGTTTTTGAGGGAGTCGGTTGTCCTGAGCCGGGCCGTGTGGGTCCATAGTTGAAGAGGTTCTTGTGTGGTGTGGTGGGGGTGATGCTAGCGGGAGGTAGATTGGCGGCGACATGAGGGGGTGTATGAGAGCGGGTCTTGTCGTTGATTCCATTGCTGAAGCCAAGCAATGGATCTGGGGATCCCGAATGCAAATCAGGCTGTGGGACTGTATTTCCAAAGAGCTCGCTGCGCAAAACTCGAGAAAATGTCCTGTTCGCTTCCTCAGCTGTGGCCTCAAAGTCAGTCAAAAGCACTTGTTCCGAGAACCAATCGATAACGCACTCTTTTGGAAATGTAGCTCCGAGTGAGGGGCGCGTCTCTTAGACTTGGATGGAGTGGAAGGACAACCATCTTCATGCAGCAGACTGTAAGTTGCTTGTAAGTCTTGGCCATCACGGTTTGGAATGAATCTACATCCAAGTCAGTTTTCACAGAACCTCACCGATAATCTCGTCGCAGGTATCCATTTCAGGCAAAGTCAAGGATGACATACCGGTCTCCATATACACGCTGCCGTTTCCGACATGGACTAGCTGTCGGTGTCCTCTCATTGCGACTGCCAGCATTCTCAAAATCCTTTAGCGCCTTCGCCAGAGCACTAGGATCGACCGGCTCTGCGCCCTCTTGTGTCCGTTGGCGATTCCCCGAGTTGTCCGGAAAATACATTGTGCGCTTCGTCGGCATGCTTGGCGGCGTCTTCGATCCAGGCGGTGATACGATATTTGAGATGTGCGACCGCATTGTTTCCTTGGCTACCGTCCCATTTCCGGCCTTCTCTGAGTTATGAGCTCCGTCTGCCATCTCAGTGCCTGTCTCCGCGAGACCCAGAAAACAAGGTGCTGCCGATCAAGACGATAATGAAGATTTCATGCGATGGAAGTGAATCGGTTTTGACGGGTCAAACGAGGGAGTCGATTGCGGCTATTTGAGCGGTGATTCGACTCGCAGTGTTGTTATGATCCAGATGGCGATCCAGTAAGTCAGTTGTGATCCTAGTGATTGTAAATTGAGATGCCTCAGCATGAAAGACGTGAAGCACCCTGTCTCAAGCAACAAGGGCATGTGTAGAGCCAAGGGAGTGACGGAGTTGCGCAGGGCGACTCTGGGTCACGCGTCGGGTGCGCTAACCCGATTCGGACAGGGCATAGACTGGCCTTTGCTTTCTTTACATGAACATCTTTGACGGATCTACATGTATCACTTAGTGGAGCCTAAGCGTTTGATACTATACATTTCTCTAACAGTTTCATGCTGGTTGCCGAACCGTTTTCCTGATCTTGGTTCTTTGTTATGATCGAGACTGCACTTTGTTTACTGCACAAAGACAGAAACGCGCCTACAGAAACGCGCAGTTTAACGGGCATTGAAAGTGGGGGAAGTGAGGGATCTGTTTGGACTTGGACTGACGCGAAACTTGACGAATACGCGCCCTGGGGAGAACGCGACGCGAATAAGCTTGGGCCAGATGGGCATCACCAATCAATTCCGCCTGGAAGTCAGTTGGGGCATCTGTGGGGTTTACGCTAACGTTTAGAATGTGATTTGATACAATTTAGTCTGTTTGTTTGCAATATTGTTGGCTCAGATGTATAGTTGGCTTTAGCGGTGATATCCGTCACCGCCAAGCGAAAACCTCAACTTCTTTGTATATCCACTGCTATGGTCTTCAGACGGCCTTTGTCTTACATTCTTGGCACCTCTCGTCGCTACTCCACTTCCACAATGGCTTCTAAGCAACCTGCCCTGGACTTCTTGTCCTTTGTTAATGCCGCCCCTACCCGTAAGCCTTTCCATCCTATGACGTGGAATTGCCGCTGATCTGTCTAGCCTTCCATGCCGTCCACGAAGCCAAGGAGCTTCTGGCCAAGGCTGGATTCCAAGAGATCAAGGTATGTCTATCTTGAACATGGTGTGAAATATGTGTCTTATACATCAATAGGAGAAAGACTCCTGGGCGTCGACCTGCCAACCGGGAGGGAAGTACTACTTGACTCGCAACACCACCACTCTCGTGGCTTTCGCGATCGGCAAGAAATGGCAGGTATGTATCAATCCAATTACATCAATGGCTCTGTTGCTCACCGTGAATATAGCCGGGTAACTCCATCTCCATGATCGGTGCTCACACCGACTCTCCGGTGTTGCGGGTCAAGCCCGTGAGCAAGAAGAGCGGGGAAGGCTTCGTCCAGGTCGGCGTTGAGACCTACGGCGGAGGCATCTGGCACACCTGTATGTTGACCAAAAAAAAACTTCAATCATGGCTTTCCGCTAATTCTCTCCAGGGTTCGATCGTGATCTGGGTGTCGCTGGTCGAGTGATGACCCGCGCCAGCGATGGATCCATCGTACAGAAGCTGGTCAAGATTGATAAGCCCAGTATGTCTAGACCCAATTGAAGTATGATACTCGCTAACGTCGTAGTCCTTCGCATCCCGACTCTGGCCATCCATCTGGACCGCCAAGAGACATTTGCTTTCAACAAGGAGACCCAGCTGTTCCCCATTGCTGGGTTGATTGCTGCTGAGCTCAACCGCACTGGCGAGACCAAGGCTCCCGAATCCGACAAGGATGGCGAATTCTCGCCCCTGAAGGCCGTGACCGAGCGTCATCACCCTTACTTTGTCGAGCTTATTGCTGCCGAGGCCGGTGTCAAGCCTGCCGACATTCTGGACTTCGAGATGATCCTGTTCGACACTCACAAGTCCTGCCTCGGTGGCATGCTGGACGAGTTCATCTTCTCTCCCCGTCTGGACAACCTGAACAGCACCTTCTGTGCCACTGTCGGTCTGATTGACTCGGTTGCCGACAAGTCTGCTCTCGATAACGAAGACGCCATCCGTCTCATTGCTCTCTTCGACCACGAGGAGATTGGCAGCCGCACAGCTCAGGGTGCGGACTCAAACATTCTTCCATCCATCATCCGCCGCCTGTCTGTCCTCCCTTCCTCCTCTTCCAAGGATGCCGACCTGTCGACTGCCTATGAGCAGACTCTGTCGACCTCGTTCCTTGTTTCCGCTGACATGGCCCACTCCATCAACCCTAACTACGCAGGCAAGTATGAGCCGGACCACAAGCCAGAGATCAACAAGGGCCCGGTGATCAAGATTAACGCCAACGCCCGTTATGCCACCAACTCGCCTGGCATTGTCCTTTTGGAGGAGATTGCTCGCAAGACCACCAAGGAGACCGGCGAGCATGTTCCCCTGCAGCTGTTTGTTGTCCGCAACGACTCCAGCTGTGGCAGCACTATTGGTCCTATGCTGTCTGCCGCCCTGGGCGCACGAACCCTGGATTTGGGTAACCCTCAGTTGAGCATGCACAGCATCCGTGAAACCGGCGGTACCCACGATGTCGCACATGCCATCCGTCTCTTCACTGGCTTCTTCAAGCACTACTCAGAGCTGTCGAAGACCATCCTCGTGGATTAAGCCTGTGATGATTCAAAGTAGATAGAAGCCCCATTGAAATATACAGTACCTCAATCCAACATGTACATTTAATTACAAATTAAATATCAATCAATTGAAAAGTGAAATAAAGAAAAAGGTACCTTGATGGCTCAAAGCACGTGTTCGGACCGATGAAACTCCGCCTGACACCCGTCATCTCCAACACCCTAGCTCACCAACGGGGAGTCCCTACCTCGACTCCTTCACACTGCCTGTTGGATACCGTCCAATCCCTCATGACCCTCTATGACAGACGTCGACCCCTACCGGGATGCGGAATACATCGCTGACGTGTCCGGCATTACCTATGACGATGCGGAGCCCCCAAGGCCAACAGGCACGCTCAGCAGCCAGAACGCCCGCGTAAAGAAAGTCCAGTCGACCGCCAAAACCGCCTTCATTGACCGGCTACTACGCGATCTCGACATATTAATTTATTGTCAGCTCTCCGCGCTGTATTACATGGAGTAAGCTTACCCCAGCCTACCGCAGCCTTGCCTGCCTAGCATGGACCACCCTCTCTTTGCTGCGACAAGCTAACATCCACGCTTTGTGTCTAGCTGCTCGATCATATTATTCGCCATACGTGCCATAGTGGAATTGATCTTCTTTACACCCAAAGCCGCCCCCTTCGAGCCGACGCGCAACCAGCCATATGTCGGCGCCATCATTGCCAGTAACCTCATCTGCATAATCTTCCATGCGTTCTTTATCCGACCCGAAGCCGGCGAGGAAACACGCGGCTACCTCCACGGAGGCATATTCATCGATTTCATCGGACAGACCCCCGTGCCTGTATACCGTCTCATATTATTCGATGTCCTGATCTTCCTACTCGATTTCGTCATGCTGGCTTTGGTTATCGAGCGGGTTAGGACTAGTGGTTCTCCCACTCCACGCCCAGCAACCACAAACACAAACACAAGTACAGATACAGTTGCAGGAACGGAAACAGGAACGGAAACAGGGGACGCCCAAACCCGGACCCAGACACAAGACCACGATGCCGAAGAACGCGGCCTGTTACGACCAGATGGAACGGATGAAACAGGCGAAACAGCCACATCAGCCCGCAATAGTCCTGATTCACCATTGCACAGTAGCATCGACGAAGAAGTCGACGAAGAACGCACCAATCTACTAGCAGATCCCAGCGACACAACATCCGGAGTCAGCGCTCGGGGCAGCCATCCCATGGATACATACGCCTCTGGTGAGGCTGTCATAGTTGAAATGAGTTTCTTCGGGACACTGCGGGATCAATGGCGCCATACGAATACGCCAACTCAGCCAAGAACGGGTCTCGTCCCGTCTCCCGAGACGGCGACTTTCTTGCGTCAGCGGTTTGGGTTGCAGGTCAGTACTGATGGTCGTATTGAACGTGTGAATCGATAGATGTACTTGATGTATTTCTTTTGTACTCTAGCTCTAGATAGATTCATACCAGTCGATTATTGTCTCGGGAGATAATGTATGATGCATACCATTCTGCAAATGTTTTCACATCATTCTACTCAGTCTGCGCGAGAACAGTTTAACATAGGTCCTCTTGGCATGGTGTATTGCCATATAGGCCGTCGATTTATATATATTCTCCGTGGAAACGGCTAAAGATAGAGCCTACCGAGGGAACGTCGTCTATAATCGTCCATGGGCGGACGGCTTGCGTCTTTACATTCCAGTGCATGGCACATCCTGCAATTGAAGCCTGGTACAGATCTGTAGATGAACCAGCGAGAAAATACAAAAAAGCAAACAATCATGATAAGATATATCTTACAAAGCAAACCACGAGACACCCACAGACAGTCAAGAATCGAGAATCAGAATAAACACATAAAACCCGCACCATCACAGAATCACCCAGACCCAAGTCCAGCCACCTAAGCAGTAGGAGGCTTATCTCCCTCCCCACTGGCCCCCTTCTGAACCCTCCGATCAAGAATCTCATCCACAATCCCCAATTTAAGCGCCTCCTTGGCCCCCATAAAGTAATCGCGCTCCATAAGCTTCTCAATCTCATCAAGGGACATCTTATTCTGGCCGGTAAGATGAGTCTGATAGATCTTATTGAGCTGGTGACGGACGCGCAGGATCTCCTTGGCGTGGATGGCGATGTCGGTTGCTTGCCCGAAGTAACCGCCTGAGGGCTGGTGGATCATGATTGATGAGTGGGGGAGGCAGTAGCGTTTTCCTGGGTGGCCGCCGCAGAGGAGAAGGGAGCCCATTGAGGCTGCTTGACCAACGCAGATTGTGCTTACTGGTGAGGCTATGTAGGTCATTGTGTCGTAGATTGCTAGGCCTAGGGTTGTTAGTTAGGTTTGGAATGAGAGGTAGATGAGGGAGTGGGAATGTTGGGATTGCTTGGTGTTGGAGTTGCTGGGGGTTACGTACCGGCTGTTACGGAGCCGCCTGGGGAGTTGATGTAGAGGTGGATTGGTTTGGAGGGGTTGTCTGCTTCGAGGAAGAGGAGTTGGGCGACGATGGATGCTGAGAGGGTTTCGTCGACTTCGCCATTGAGGCAGATGATACGCTCCTAAAAGAAGAAAATAGTAAGCATGATGGAACTGAAGTAGGTACTTTAGGTTGTGTATGTATTCCATACCTTCATTAGTCGAGAGAAGATATCATCTGCGATGCGCAAACATGTTAGTTGAGCGTTGTTTTGGGTGACATCCAAGCTGGTCAATAGATTTGATTGCGCAACATACAAGTATGCCATCCTCCTCCCTATTTGAAGATATTAGCATATACGCATTGAGTTGGGCATAGTCAAGGAAAGACATACCACTGTCTCAGTGACAAAAGGTGTGGGTGTCCAGCTCCGCGGGGGCTGGCCCGCAAACGAGGGAACTTGGCTTGAGAAGCATCGCGACAAGCTGGTCACGGGTCTGACAAGAGAAACCGGTGACTGGACAGCCCGTCCTAACTGCCGGAGAGAGACTCTTGGTGGCATTTTGAAGTGTGAAGTTTGCAAGTTGGAGATGCTGAGTCGGAAGACGGTGAGCTGATGCGATAAGGATCGGCGCTAAGATAAGGAGCTCAGGTTCAACTATGAGGTCGCAATGCCGAATATGAAGCATATATAGGCCCTAGAGCTTATTTGATGCTGGCCGTCATATCTAAAACAGCCAATTGATCAGCGCGAGGTCTTTCAATGGTCGTTTTGCATCGTTGCTTTCTCAGGAAATATTCCGCAAATAAGGACCTCCGATTGGTTCTTGCGACCACTCCAAGACCATCTTTTCCAACTTCCAGTCTCCCGCTCCTTTCTACTCAGCATCAACCACAATGGAGTGTCTTAACCCGCGCATTCCATATGCGAAATGGCGCCTACATGCGTTCCGGCAATTGTTTGCAAGCTCGCATCTCCCCGCAACTGCTCACGCAACCAACCGAGGCATTTCAACCATACCAGGGCGACAAAACAAGAGCGCCGACGAAGCTCCTGAACTTGAGAAAACAGACAGCAACAACGCAAGCCCGCATAACATACCACCTTCTAAGCGCCTTCCTCAATCTCCACTTCTCACCCATCCGCGCCCCGGACCCGAAAAGACCCGCAAAAGACGCCCGACAACGCACGAAACAGACCAACTGAGCAAGAATCCATGGGCTGTAGCTCTAGCATCTCCAATCCGCATGTGTGGGGTAACAGGAGCGAGACTTCCGTCTGCCCTTCTTGGAGAATGGGGCCTGGTGCGACAACAAGAAACAGACCAGCTACATTTCATGCCCGTGGGTCTACTGCAAGACTCGTTGCAGCACAATAACGCCCCAAACTCCAAACCCTCTTCAGATGTAACCACTGCAGAGGATATCGAAGATCAGAAAGTGGACGCGGATGTATCTGGGGAGAGCAAGAGCCCAACTGCCGCCACACCAACCCCTTTGGTCCAGCAAAACAACCAACAGGGACGTCAACTCCTACTTCGAATCGTTGAACTTTTGCCACTTCTTCGATTGATATCAGTGCCACTTTCTAAAAAAGGTGGTAAGAAACCCGCCGTTCTGCGGTTGTTGCCGTTCCGATGGAAGCATCCCCAAGGCCCAATCAAGGCGAGCGAGGAACAGAAAATCAACTGGATGTCGAATATCCCCGATATCGTACTCCAGAGCATGAGAAGACATGTCTGTAAGAAGCTCGATGCTGCTTCTACCAAGTACAAGCATGTTGGTAAATTCAATGGCGTGTGGAGAGCTGTCGACCTGCATGAATACTCGGATTCTGCAGTGGAAGATGCCCTTGGGCGCCTAGAGCCGTTCGAGCGCATGGAATGTGGAGGGCTACTGCTGCTTGGATCAAAGCCTGATGGAGCCGCTCCTGGGTCAAATGGCTCATATCTGGACTCTGTTGCTCTCCCACAGACCGGATCCAAGATTCCGGTGTTTGATCTACCGTGTCTTCTTTCGGAGTCTGATCTGGCCAAGCTGCGCGAATCCCATCCGAAGTTCCAACAAACGGCATTGTTCTTCAGACCTGACAACGATATGACCATTGATGCAATGATATCTTTGTGGAGGCTAAAACGACTTCTTGCCAAGCTGGATTTGCCTGAATGAACTTAATATACAAATATAGTACAAAGGCTATTTAGCAGAAATTAATATCCGCTTCTCAAATTTGCTCTTAGAAAGTTACAAGGTGTACTGGAAGTGGAGAGGGATTTAGATAATGCGAAATAGTCACTACCACAGATGAACAACATCGACGTCTGAACTACCTTGTATAAACGTTATGCAGACTCCACTCTTCATATGAAAGTCAACTCGGGGAGATGTTACTCCGACCCAAACCATAAATATCGTGAAATGCGACAACATCGGCTATTAAACATATTCAACCACATCCCACAATGGCAGGCTTCGTCACAGCGTTTATGAACCCCCTCAACTACGTGGGTGGAGTAAGCTTCAGCCCAGAAACGGACATCCCGGATCTCTCAGGGAAGGTCATTTTGGTGACGGGCGGTATGTCTAAGCCCTAATTGATCGGATCTATTATATGCCATGCAGCTAATTCAATGGACAACTTAGGGAATGCGGGCCTAGGAAAAGAAACAATCCTCCAGCTGATCAAGCACAACCCGAAGAAAATTTTCCTCGGAGCGCGTTCTGAGTCAAAAGCGCAGGATGCTATCAAATATGTGAAATCGTCCGTCACAAATGACGTCGAACTCAGCTGGCTTCCGTTGGACTTGATGTCAGGCAAATCGATCAAGAATGCCGCAGAAAAGTTCAACGCCGAGTCCTCGCGGCTCGATATCCTAATTCTCAATGCCGGCGTCATGGCTCTGCCTCCCGGGGAGACAGAAATGGGCCATGAAATTCAATTTGGAACGAACCATACCGGGCACTTCCATCTTACGAAGTTGCTTCTGCCGACTCTGCTTAAGACAGCCGAGGAAGCAGACTCGGATGTCCGCGTTGTCTCGCTCTCTTCTCTTGGCCATAACCTTGCGCCTTCGTTCGAGACGATTTTGGATCAGGAGAAGCTTAAGAAGGTTAACACCAATGCGCGGTATGGGGCGTCCAAAGCGGCGAATATTCTTTTCGCTGCTGAGTTGGGTCGTCGATACCCGTCGATTACTTCTGTGTCTGTTCATCCGGGTATTATCGTGACTGATTTGTACAACTCGATTAATGAGAGCTCGCCTTTTGCGGCGATGGGTACGAAGACTCTTGGATTCTTTGGTTCGTCTGTTCCTCAGGGTGCTTGTAATCAGTTGTGGGCTGCTGCTGGGGCGAAGAAAGCTGATCTGTCGAACGGCGGATACTATGTTCCTGTTGGAAATTTAAAATGTCATAATAAATATGTGGCTAATGAGGATATGGGGAAGCGTTTGTGGGAGTGGACGGAGGCTGAGCTTGTGAAGGCTGATCTGTGATTGGATTTGTGTTTTATATTGTTGGTTGCCATTTTGGAATACGAATATGTACGGGATGTCTCGAATATATGTGCTATGGGTTCATAAGTCAAATTGGTTTTATGTATGCCCAGGGCTCCAAGTACAAATTGGTCGGAGTCACACACCATAAGTACTGGTACCCCCAAAATACGTTGCATTCTGCCAATCTTAGCCGACAAGATGACGAAGTAGCTACACTTGGTCCATTCTGGGAGATTATATGTGATCGGAAGTAGAGGCACTTCAACAACCATCCCAACTCACCATGACTCAAGGAATTTTTTTTTTCGTTTGACCTTTGAAATCTGAAGTTCACGTTGTAGTACCAGTACATAAGAATGCCCAATCGAACAATTAAATAACCTTAACCACCGTCTTCCCAAGACCCCCCCTCCCGCTATATACAACCTGACAAGCACTCCGCACAGCTTCAATATCCGCAAGCTTCACAGTATTCCCAACAACCGTCCTCAATCTCCCATCCTCAACATACCCACGCAAATCATCCAAGTCTTGACCAGTCGACCCCAAAAGCAAATACGAGTATTCCGCTCCATACCGCCTGGCCCGTAACTTCCGCACACAGTCCATGGCATTAAGAAACATTTTCACAGCCATGGGCAGCCGAGGATTATGTGGTAATTGCATCAATGGTGAATTCTGTAATTCGTCACCTGATGGCATAGTCGCGACAGATACGATGCATCCAGACTGTGCTCGCATCAGGCAGAGATGTTCCATTGCAGCTCCGGTTGTATCGAAGAGGAAGTCCACTGAGCCGGTTTCGATAACGGTTCTTGGGTCTGATTTTGTGTAGTCGATTACTTGAAAATCTTAGTTGTTTGTTTCGATTATTAGGATTTAGATAGTAGATGCAAGACTTACTTTCATCGACGGTTCCTTCGCCTAGTAGCTCGCTCACTTTGTCGACTTTTGAAGTTGAGACTGTTGTGATTACCTTTCCGGCTTTGAAGACTTTCTTGGCGAGTTGGCATGCGAATAGGCCGGTGCCACTTACTGGGATTTTGTTAGTATAGAGCTCGGAGAATAGGGTTCGAGTTCATACGGCCTGCCGGTACGAAAACCGTCTTTCCCGCTAGATCGCCTTTGTATCTCCTAAGTGCCTGGAGAGCGGTCATGCCCGCAAGTGGAATGGAAGCTGCTTCCTCGAAAGATAACGATGGAGGTTTGATAGCAATGTATTGCTCTGCGCAGGGGACGAATTCACTCAATGAACCTAGATGGAAAGTTAATCTGATTACTTTTTCATAATTAGTTCGATAGTTACCTCGGGATACCTCTGGAAGTCGAGTATAGACTTCGTCACCGACTTTACACCTGGTCACACCTGATCCGACTTCTGTGACTATACCGGCACAATCATAGCCAATCTTATATGGGAAGCTAGTTTATTATTAGGGCGGTTCGAGTAGAATAAGAGGGAGCTCACGAATCCTGAAGTGCCATCTTCAGAGCTCCATCGGCCTTTTTCACGTCGATTGGGTTGATACTGGCTGCGTGGACTTTGATGATCACATCTTTCGCAGATCGAAGCTCTGGCTTTGAAAGCTCGGATAGCTGGTACCCCGAGGGACCTGTGTATGATGAAATGTTAACAGACAGCATGACTGGTGACTTTTAGAATTAAAGAATTGATTTGGTTATATAGCAGCTAAATGATCCATGGACCTCGGAATGAAGTTCGACATGACAGAGGCGGATTTGGTTGATGGCCCCACACCGACGGGTGAACAGTCTCTCCGCGATGAATCCGATGCCTCGGCTCATTATTGTTGCGAAATCCGAGTCTAGATATGCAATTCGCAACTACTTCGCATCTGAAGCTTATATATTAGACATTGCGATCATTTTGAAATCCGAATGACTGGGTGATGTTTTGTGTAGATACTTAGGTGACGGAGCAAGGAGATTACGATGGAAGATGCTAGACATTCAAAACTTCAGACAAGCTTTTGCTTGTTTAATGAAACAGATTCAAAGCTTAAACTAATAGTCCTGGATAATTTTAAGGATTCGTCTCCTATGAAGTTGAATACTGTGCACAGAGCGTTTTGCACTCACCCATAAATGGTCCGTTGGTCGCACTCGGTAGAAATGTTCAGCAGTTTCAAAGTTGAGACAGTCCGTACTGCAAAGAGTAAATGTAACGTTAAAAATTATTGTAATCCTCTCTTGGTTCTTCAGTCACCGAGAAATCCAGGGGAATAGGGATATAGGATTTTCAGGGGCTGGTCAAGGAGGGTGTTCAGGCTGATCATTATAATGGCAAGTCAATAAATGCTGATCGCGAAAACAACCGTCATACTTGACATCATGAAGGAGAGGGAGTCTCGCTGGGGGTGTACAAAGATTGAAATCACACTGGAGGCCGCCAAATTTTGGGATATCTATAATCTTCACTATCACTTTCTCGGACGCCCCCGAGATTCCTAGACCTGTCTTAGCCATATACGCCACTCGGCCCCCGATGCACCAGATACTAGCAACAACCCGTAAATGAGACAAAATACTACCAAAGTTTTATTTTAGTATCATTGCTCAGGACCCAAATCCTCCGTCAACTGCATGTAGCTTCATCGACCCACAAAGGTCCGAGGCTCAGCCTCATCCCCAGCCCCAAACCCTTACATAGCTGAAGCGACTATTGAACCCCGATGATTTAGACCCGATTGTACGACAAGTGCACACGTGGGCAGACCACTCGCAGTCAATTCCGAAACATTTTGTCCGACATGCGTCCGGGTTAGCTGGATTCAATATGTCTTGGCGCTGCCAGCATATACAATAGAACACGAGAAAGCCAAGATGAGGGCATAGCTGACAGTGCCCGAATCGGAGATTAGACTAGCTGTTTAGCATGCATATCCTCGTCAAATTGCGTTGTCCGAATTCAAATTGATATATGTAATATGATTGTTTGCACATAGATATTGCAGCGCCTGCGAAGAATTGCATGGTCTATACGAACTTGGCATAAGTTGCACCTGCACCCTGAGATGATACCTCATGTTCGCAAATGCAGATACGAGGGCTGTCCAGAGGGATAGATCGAGCTTGTAATTCTCCAGGAACAGAGCAAGGAAGCGAGTGTGGACCCGTGGCTGGAATTGACTGTCGCGCAGCCCTCGTTTTACAGTACACTACAATATGCATATCGGTGTGCCGACCCGATCTGTTGATTCTGCTTAACAGTTCTAATGTTACCTGCGGATTTATCGTCTCATTGAAATGCAATACAGTACATGTAATTAACCTCGGAAGTCCGAAGACGCATTCGCGACCAAGGCTGGCAGTCAATCCCAGTATGCGGATGTTTTTGTTCAATTAATCTGCGATATGCAAGTGGCTACTGTATCGAAATCAAGGATTTGGGGCTTGACGAGGATTCTCTTTTTCTTTAGTGCGGTATGTTTCCTTTCATACAGTTGCTGGTTAGGCACGGAGGGGACGCGTTGTAGTTGGGTTAAAAGGAACTGTCTCACCGGTGCTGCACACCGGTGTACGCTATCCACCTGCACGAAGTACCGATCCTACATTGGGGCGGTACCAATGTAGATTGTCTCCACTAGGTATAATCGAGGCCCTTTGCGATGGGGTGTTGTGTGCGTTGTGACTAGTGTGTTAGGAAATAGCGATTGCAAGCGACCGTATTTTCGTAGGGGGCCGAGGGGCTACAGGTCACCGATCATAAGTTGCTGTTACTGTATGCATGTGGTTCAAATAGGAGACCTGAGAGGTAATTGAAATTATCTACAAAGAAAAAAGAAAAAAAAAAGTGGCCGACTTTGTTGCGCCCACATGGCAATTTAGGTTGTGTAGTGCCTGAGACGCCAGGCCACGGCGCCTGTGCTTTTCACACTCTCTCAATACGACGCTACATATTAGCTCGGCTCTTTGTTGCCACTTTTGTGGGACCTGCATGCATTACACATGTACATGTAGGTCAAGTCTTTTGAATACGCGCCCGTGAAGTGATGAGAGTATAGAGTATACTGCACGTCAGAGCCTGGAACGCAACACGGGTAAATCCTCCCAGGAACCAGGGGCAAATTCAGGAACAGAACAACCCTCAGACCAAGCGGGAAGGCACAAAAGACAAAAAGTTTGCCCTCGGTCCACCTCGGTGATCGCTTCCCCCACAAATAGCCAATCGCTGGCCCATGAACGGGGGTGATGAACACCCTCGTCAGCTCCGCAGCCCCTAAAATTCGCTCACAGGGGCCGAACGAATATCTGAAACAGACCAATCGCGACCCATCCAGGTACTTGGGATCCTCTGGGTGTTTCAGCCCTTACAGCAAGGACCCAAACCAGCCCGCCATTGGGCCACTTTCACAGCCACTGTGATCGTAATTCGAGGGACGTCTCCGCTGCGGAGACTTGGACTGATCAATTGACCAAAAGAGACAGGGAGAGGGCAAAGCGCACACAGTAGTGCCGAGTACATATACTTTGGCCATGGCTCCCTATTTTTCTTTTCTTCTTGCAAGCAGGGCTTCTTGTAACCATTGACCGTTGATCGTTCGCTGTTCGTCGTTTCGTCACTCCCTCTCAGACAAAATGTTCTTTCATTCATTGGTACGTTTGTATAGTTCGCCGGGAACTCTGGGCGAACCCATGGTCCACCGGACCTCCACATACATGAACCATGGCTAACAATTGTATATAGATCCTGGCTGCTGGCAGCCTGTCTACTCTCATTCAAGCCGTTCCCCATGGTTCGAACGGGCACCACAACTTGCACCGTCGCGGCGCCTTGTCCGCTGCCACCTATGCTTTGATGGGTGGTAGCGGTGAGGTATCGGACGGATGGCCCTCGCTTTCAGACTGGAAGGAGTACGACGTTCTGTAAGCAAATCAACTGCAAAAATCGCAATACAAACATAAACTAACAGACACTTTTTTCAGCTGGGAACTCAACAAGATCCTCATTTCCTCAGCCTGCGACAACAGCGACACGGAAACGGACCAAATCAACGAACACATTAAATCGATCGCCAGCTCCAGCGGCGTCGACGAGCGCTTCATCCTGGCAATCATCATGCAGGAGAGCAAGGGCTGCGTCCGCGTCCAATCCACCAACAACGGCGTCCAGAACACTGGCTTGATGCAAAGCCACGACGGCTCAGGAACCTGCGTCGGCGTCACCCCTTGCCCATCCAGCATGATCAAGCAGATGATTGAGGACGGCACCACCGGAACTTCCGCTGGCGATGGCCTCCAGCAGTGCTACCAAGCCCAGAGCGGAAGCGAGGTCGCAAAGTACTACAAGGCCGCCCGTACCTACAACTCCGGCTCCATCGATGCCTCCGGTAACCTCGGCCAGGGTGGCGCTACTCACTGCTACGCCTCTGATATCGCCAACCGTGTCCGTGGCTGGGCTGGTGATGTTAGCGAGTGTATCGAGAGTACCATTGGTACCTTGACCAGCGGCACTGAATCTTCTACCTCGGACTCTTCCGACTCCGGCTCCGGCTCCGGCTCCAATGACACTGGCAGCTCTTCCTCGTCTACCTCTACCGCTGCCGCGCAGCCAACAGAGACTGCTCAGCCCCAGCCCACCGAGACTGCCGAGCCCACCGAGACCGCTGTCCCTACCACCACCCCCGCCGCCGCCTGGACCCCCCAGGTCAATGTGCAGAGCGCCGCCCCTACCCCATCGTGGACGACCAAGTCTGCCCCAGCGGCGACAGCCAACTCCGCGCCTGCTGCTTCGTCCTCCGGCGCGCCTCTCTACCCATACGCTTCGCCTTCATGCCAGAAGTACTACACTGTCGTCAGCGGCGACATCTGCAACGCTGTCAGCGAAACTGCCGGTATCTCATTCTCCGAACTGCGAAGCCTGAACTCGCGTCTCAATGAGAACTGTGACAATCTCTGGCTTGGTTACCAGTACTGTATCAAGGCTTAAACAAAAGTCTTTGGCTTTCTGTTTAGACTCGCGTTTTTTGCATCTTTGCATCTTTTGTTTGATTACCCTTCTTTACCCTTAAGGCAGTGCCTTGTATATAGCGAGAGCTCACTCTTGACAAAATGATTGGCTGTGGACGATGCTGGGTCTCGTCTATAGTTCTCTTTTTTATGATGAATGACATCAGCGAACTTCTTTTAAGAAACCGATTATTGTATGTTGGATATGCTCAGGCTGTAGTATCTTGTAAATATTAAAATATGGTGGATGACGACTCGTCCTCGAAGCCACTTGGGCTTGTTATCAACCTGAGCAACAACTTTATTTGAAGATCGGTGTCGAAACAAAAGAGGGATGTTCCAAGGTTGGTAGATTCGATGATATTCTTCGGCCAGGCACCCTTGTTTGGTTGTTTGCAATCTGACCGCGACTGTAGTCTGGCCCTAAGAGCAACCCGTAGATAGGAAAGAATGAGGGACGTGTGTCAGAAGAATGCGCCAGCTTGTCTGAGAGATGTCAATATAATCAGCAGAAGTATGTATTCTTTGAGTAGATTGAAGCCTTCCTTTGAAAGCACCTGTGACTTTAGGTACAAACGAGAGTGGCGTGAGTGTCAGAAGAATGCGCCAGGGTCTAAGAGACGCCAATATAAACAGTAGTGAGTATCACTTGAGTAGATTGAAGCCTTAGTTTGAAATCACCCATGACTTGTGGCTTTTACGCCCACCGGCGGCATATTTGCATTGACTTAGTAGTCTATGTTTTTGTGCGACGTGTTCCAGCGATCATCGGCAAGAAGAAGACCGGCCACAGGTCTTAACCCTGAGCACGGGGTACATGAATCATATTCCTGCCGAGAAAGGAAATTAGAGAACCCATCAGATAACAAAAAGCCCAAAAAGAGCAGCTGAGAATTTGTACGAGTTCCCAGTTTACTCATGTGATTTCGTTACTCCATGCTTCTAGGAAGTCGTCCCCCAATGAAATTGACCAAGAGTGACAGCAGAAGGAATGATCCAAGTAGTAATTCCTCCAACCAAAGGAGGTATTGATGTGGAGTGACAGCAGAACAGACGATCGAAGTAGAAAATCCACCAGCCAAAAGAAACGTTTTGGCCAAAATGGTGTAGTCATAGTAGACGAAAGCATTCAAGACATCATTCCGAGGTGGTGATAGGGAAAAGTGGCTCCGGATAGATTTCAAAGGTCGTTTGGGTCGAGATGGTAGAATCCGGAAAAGGCTGTGCCTCAAAGAAAACATTTCATTTAGAGAGAGGGGCTCTGAGATATGAGAAGGGAGTAAATGAAACAGAAGGAAATTTGGGGAGGCCTACGTACTTATATGAGGGGCATAACAAAGGCCACTCCTTCCTTTGAACAGAAAGCCGAAAGGAAATTTGGGCTGAATGCCTCAAGAGCGTTGCTCAAGCACCGGCAAATATAAACGCCCGATTCTACCACCCATGGCATACAACCGCCGTCTAAATTGAAACCCTAACTACCGACACGAGAACGTCACTTCAACTGAAGCTCGCCGCCCTCCACCACCAACCGCACAATATCCTTATTCAACCCCTTCCACCGAGTCTTCCCCTTAACAAACCAATACCCAAAAGCAAACAACGTCGTAGCCCCAAAGATAGGAGCCGCATAATTCATATTCTCCCCGGTAACCGGCAACGCAGAAGGAAATGCCAGCCACACAGTCACCCATGCCGTATAAACCAAAGCAAAAACATTGACCGGCAGCCCCAGCCTACCCATATTCCAATTCCCCATCGGCGCCGCATTGTCCTGGAATCGATTGTGCACCATGCAGTTGATGGCAATAAAGTACGACACAAACAGACCAATCGAGCCTAGTGCAACGAAGGCCCCGAACGCTGCCGTATCTGCGATGTTGAGGCAAGCTAGGGCCATCACGATGAGAACAGGGAGCCATACGGCTCGGATGGGGACGTTGTGCTGTCGGTCGATCTGTGGATCTTGTCAGCTTGGATGGATCTTTGTGTGACGCTGTTCGTGGTACTGATACTTGGTACTTGATACTTACATGAGAAAACCAACGGGGCAGGGCGCCGTCTCGCGCCCAGGCCCATGTTAGTCGTGAGACCGATGCTATACTTGCCAGATTAACCGATAGTGAGATTACAAGTAACCCGGATACCATTGCTGTGGCGGCTTTCACAGAGCCCGTTGCTTGTTGGCATATCTCGATGATAGGGAAACTCGATTTTTGGGCTTCTTCTACTGACCCCATTGTGAAGAGCATACAGACTACCATGGCGTAGGCGAGGATGCCGTTTGTGACAACGGTGTAGAATATTGAGCGAGGCACAGCTTGTTTTGCTCGGCGGACTTCTTCGCTCATGTGGACTGCGCCGTCGAAGCCTAAATTCTTAGAAGCCATCTTGTCTTGTTTTTTGGCTTACTTACCAACGAATCCCCAGACAGGAGTCAGTAGGCCGATGTTCCATGCGGGAAAGGTCGCCCAGCCTGAGGAACTCTGCGTGCGCAAGAAAACAAACTCCGGTGTGTGACGAGGTGCCAGTGCTGTGAAGACAACCAGGAAGACGATCAGAAGGCAGATGTGTAGGATACCGGCCAGCATCTCAATCCATGGAATGAGCCAGAAGGTATACATATTCATCAAAGCCTCGACGACGAGCATTCCGACAATGATTAGTGTCAAATGCCATTGCTTTGGCTCGTATCCGGGGTAATTCACACTCGCTAGACCTTGGATCATGGTAGCAGTAGTGTTGGCCACGCCGGCAAGTGTCGATATCCATGCGAACCAGGTTACCCAGCCTGTATAGTTTATGTGTTAACCGTGCCTCGGATAGGCCTTGACTGGTTACCAACCTTGCATCCAGGTAATAAACTTCTTCTGGCCTTCGGGTGCCAGGTAATTAGTCCAGTGATACTGGGCTCCTGCAATTGGTTGCATCGAGGCCATTTCTGCTAATGATGCTGATTGTGCCATTGCACCAGATACCACGATCACGATTCCCCAGGCGAGCGCTTGAGGACCGCCATTTGTAAGGACTGTACTCAGGTTTCTATATGGATAAAACGTTAATGCTGCATGGATGAAAACCGCGAGGAAGGAATTACAATGCCTGAGTCTCCCAGCTAGACAAATAAGTAAGTGAAAAGAAGAAGATCTGAGTAAAATTGAACAGTCGCTGTATACAATCTTAGCTTGGCAGCCCACATTGACTCGGGAGATTAATACCTTCGGCGAAGTCTCTGTGTAACTATTTTTGCTGGGATTATCAAAGGAATTCGAGACATTGACATCCCGAACAGGCACATCGCGGTCAATACTGAGATCTCCCCCCTTCCCCTTCAAGGGATGCATCTCATGATGCTCCATAATAGCAGACAGAAAAAGAGAAGCAAGAAAGACGGAAAACCCAGAATATTAAACAAAAGTCCCGAAGGAAGATCGATGGAAGAAAGAAAAAAAAGCAAAACTGGCATGAACGGCATGGATGGCATTAATAAAAAGTCCGCCAGGATCAGGAGCCAGGTGTTACAGCGGAATGCTCTTGGCTGAGGGGATCGGCGCAACCTGCATCTTGAGCCTGGTCTGGTTTCGAGACGGGGCCAAGTATGCGCAGTGGTGGAACCTTAGATCAACTGGGATCAGTAGCCCAGCGGGGCATCCTGCATCTTTTTCGCTTGCTAGTGATCTTATCTTACGTTTCAGTTTAGGCGAAGGGGTCGGATTTGATTATATCATGTTATGCTTTCGCCTGTCTATTGCAACTAGGAATATGGGGTTTGTATGTTGCATCCCACTGAGTCCTGTTAGCTGCAATGGCTTTTAGCCAAGAGGCCTTGTTGCCCCCTCTCTTGCCTGTTACTCCAGATGATCATGGTGCTTGGGTTATAACTGTGGGCACTATCCTACTGATTATAACTATTCTGGCGACGACAGTCGCTTTGATATCCCGCCTCCGTGTCTTGCGCAAATTGTCCTGGAGTGACTCGATTGTGTTTCTCAGTTGTGTAATCTACCTTTACCCTGATGTTTGATGTGATTTAACCAGTTAACTAGGTTTTGTTTATCCCTCAAACTGTGTGCATAAACATAGCAAGTTCTCATGGTATTGGCAAACACCGACACGCGCTGAGTGATTCCTCGTTTGAAACATATAGCAAGGTGAGTAGCTATATTCTCTAGCAATGGACGTTTACTAACAACTTGGAGGCTCTCTATGCTAGCCAACTCTTCTCCGTCCTCGTTTTGGCATGCTCCAAATCTGCCGTCGTCCTCCTTGTTCTATCATTGAAGCCTTTTGAGAGGATCTCCGCGGCATGCAAGATTACATTGGGACTGATTGGTGCATGGGCACTGGCCGCGCTCGTGGCGCTCGGTGTACAATGTGATCAACCACATCCGTGGAGCTTCAGCCCTGAACGATGCCTAAACCAACATGCCCTATACATCAGTCTAGCCGCATTTCATATGCTTTTGGATATGTGCGTTATTGGATTACCGGTGACTCTACTTCACCAGGTCCAGATCATCCAATGGAAGCGCCATCACATCTCAGCTCTATTCGCCATGCGTGTTCTGTAAGTAAACTTCCCATTGACTTCTATAAGAAACCAGGTTTAACGCAAACACACAAAACAGAGTCCTAGCACTAACAATAGCCGGACTCCACTCCCTTCAACCACTCTTCAACTCCAAGCCCCTCGACCGACCCTGGCACGCTCTAATGCCAGCAATCTGGCTACAGCTTATTCTCAGCTCATCAATCCTATGTACCTGCATCCCAACTTTAAAACGCGTGCTCGCCGATCTCCAAACAGGCATGATGGCAGGAACCGTGTCGGACTTCTTCGAGCAATCAGTCTCGGGCCAGAACTCGAAGGATCGATCGACATCCAAGTCTGGGAGTGGCATTGGGCAACGATCAGGATCTGCGACCCACTCGTCAAGTCCAATTTCCGTGTCCCATGGGGACCGTCCCAGTGTGGAGCGTGTGGATAGCCAGAAGATCTTGCGCGATAATGCTATTGTGCATACTGTTGATTATGATATGCGCTATGATGGGGCTGAGCCGGGTAGAGCTTCATCTTCTAGTGCGGTTGATTCTTTTCTTTTTGATGATGATGCTGCAAATGAGAGGATTAGTGTTCATCATATGGTTGGAGGTAACCGCGGCTAGCAGATTCGTGATGTTCATGGGAAACTTAGAGTAAATTTATTTTTGGAGTGCGTGGTTCTATACCCAATTGGCTTCTTTTGTGTTCGGTAATGGCGCCTATCTCTTTTAGGATATCATCGTATGATTATGCGCCCATGTTGAGCTTGGTTTTGTTGTTATTGGGCCGATGTTCGTGACCCCTACACAAGCTTGCAGGGATGTGTCGATCTCCTGCCTTTGGGACTGAACGTTTTAAGGCAACCTATAGGGTATCTCCGAGGCTACTTGGGGAGAGGCAGGGATGTTCCTAACCAGACTATATGCATTTCCACATTTAGTGTCATGAAGGGCCCAACACTAAAGGATGTAGAACTAAAAATTGTTGCAATGGTTGGCAAGCTATCAATTGAAACAAAAAATCTGACTTGGATATCCTGCGTATTAATCTCATAGTCATGACCGATCGACCCATCTATATATTTGCTTTTCTCTGTAAAAATAAACATTTCCTCGGCAAATCATAAATTTCTATAAAGACAAAATTCCGAACCATACCCGCAATGCAGGTGGGATGTCACTATCTTGAATCTCACATTTGATCTCCAGATGGTCCCAATGAGTCGGTATTCGCGTCACGCACATCTGAAGAAATTTCCAAAGGCTGACCTGTTTCGCGTAAATGTCAGCCCCACGCATGGCGCTTGCTAGGTCAGGCACAGTCGTCAACGTGATCAATCACATCGATTGTTCAACTCCGCGGGGCTGGTACAATGACGAGAAGTGGAGAATATTGCCTCATATTCTTGGGTTTTGTTCATCGGACCTCGCTCTTCTCGTACGCAGGTGATGTCGTCGGGCGGCGTTGTAAAGTGGAATATCTGTCACAGATCGGCACGTGGCTGCCCAATGTTCTCAAAGAAGAGTGTGATGATAGAATGACATTTGATGAAAGATGTACTGTACGCCAACCGCGGCAAATATGCGACGATCTTGTCAGCATAATCTTATTTTAGCTTTTTGCCTTGTTTGGGTTGCCTGTTCTGTTGTATCTTCATGGTCGACAAGTAGTTGGGATCTATAATCTTGGCTTTATGTCAATCTTATCTCGGAAGATTGTTTGGGTCTATGATCTGACTTGGCCCAGGGGTCTTTCTTTTTTGGACAGTGAATATGTATATGGACATTCTTCAGCCGAAGTGATTCTCATATATAGCCGCAATACGCACGAGAAACAAAGTGATCTACAATGGCAACTAGGACCTCCTGTAATATACATCTACCAGGAGGTGGTTGTTGAGCTTGGTTCTGCCGATTGTAGATCTATAGGCCCGGGCACTCTTCACGTTTCATCATCAAATGGATGATATGGAAAAGAGACCCAAAAGTGCGCAATAACAATACAAGCACCCTCATATTAATGATACAAATCTTGAATTGACCTCGATTCAGGATTTAGAATTCCTTATGAACAAGGTTGACTCATATTGAAGCATCGTGAGTAGGGGGCCAGAGGCGGGTGCCTCCACTCGAACCACGAGGTATAAGAGACGTTGTATGTATGTGTATTGGAATACGTCTGTACACATACAATGGTAGACACATTTCTTGACGTGATAGACTAAATGCCAGGCCTCTACAAGCTATACACACAAATATGCTTGATCTACTCAGTTCCCGACACATCTTCGCATGGCAACATTATCACTACTCTGACCAACGGACTTGACCGATTGGCAAAAGGTTTCCCACGGCTTACTGGCCAAGTTTTCAACGAAGGCGCAGTGGATGGCAACACCGGCGTCTTCAAAATCAGCCCTCTCGACAAGATCCAGCTCGCGGTAAAAGATCTACAATATGACCACTCTGCACCAACAATAGATGGCCTTCGCCAGGCCAAGTACCCGTTCACCATGCTCGACGAAAACGTCATTGCACCTTGCACAACCGTCAATCTACCTGGTGCCCCGCCGGGATAACGACGGAGTCAGCATTGGTCTTCTGTGTCCAGGCGAATTTCATCAAGGGCGGCCTGATGCTCACACTCGTTGCCCAGCATAATGTCATGGACATGACTGGACAAGACTTCATCGTCAATATGTTGTCCAAGGCCTGCCACAACAAGTCATTCACAAGCGAGGAAATTGCCACAGGAAATATCGACCGGAGCAATATCATCCCACTACTGGATGATTCGTACGAGCTGGATCCTGAGCTGGATCGTCAGCTTATGAAACCCCTAACAAGTGCAGTGACGCTGCCTCGGGATAACTTGCGCCTGCAAAATCTACCTGGGCCTATATTGAAATTTCAGCGAGAGACATGATTCAGACAGTATCCGAAGAACCTTTAGGAGTGGTTGCTGCACAGTTTCGATCCCAGCTCTACCCGAGTACCAATGATTTAGCGTTTAATATGCGACATACATTGGGTAGATATATTCTTAGAAGTGATTTAATTGTATCAACAAACAATGGTATACAACTTGAACAGAGAGAGCATTGTATACTCACCTCGTGTCGATCCCGTCTCCGCATTCCGTCATGCCTCCGCATTTGGGAATCCCTTCTCTTTTCTCTTTTCTCTTTTCTCTTTCTCTCTTCTCTCTTCATCTCAACCTGCACATTACTCTCTTGACCTTACTTACTTGTACTCTACTAAATTTCAAATCTGCAATTTATCTCTACTCCTTTCCACTCACATACCTTCAGAACAATAAGCATGGGTGGGGAAGTTCCCTTTCGCCCCGCTCCCCCAGCTCTACCCCGGCTAGCTGAGCGCCCGGTCGGTCAGCGCATCAACAGCATCTACACCGATCGCCTGAAGCAGTTCACCTCAAGCGGCCAATACGAAGGCCAGAACCTTATATCGAAATACTGGGAAGCCACAAACTCCGACGAAGACCATGTCAAGCTCTCTGTTTACTCGGTCCCAGACCTACAGCGACCGACCTTCGAGGATGCAACCTCCCATGAGTTCAAGCCAACCCATATCGGCGCTTCTTTTGGCCCTAGCTGGTCCACGCATTGGTTCCGCATTCACCTTACAGTCCCACAGGACATGCTTGACCGGGAGCGGTTGGAGTTCCACTGGGATGCCAATAATGAGGGGTTGATCTGGACGGAGGATGGTCGCCCACTGCAGGGTTTGACTGGTGGTGGAGAGCGGACTGAGTTTATTCTTCCCAAGGAGTGGTGTGATGGGAAGACTCATACTTTCTACATTGAGATGGCTTGCAATGGCATGTTTGGCAATGCTCCCGGTGGCGATTCGATTCAGCCGCCCAATCCTAACAAGTACTTCACTCTCAGTACGGCTCGTATTACAGCTGTGAACCTGGCTGCTCGAGCTCTCTACTATGATTTCTGGATCATTGGGGATGCTGCGCGAGAATTCCCTGGTGATTCGTGGGAGGCGCATGAAGCTAACGTGGTGGCCAATTCCATGATCGATGCCTTCATCGCCGGCGATGGAAGCAACGAGTCTATTGAAAAAGCACGGAAACTTGCTAGGCAATATCTTGGTGACAAGGTGGATTCGTCCGAGGTTTACAACACGGACACTCAGCCGATCGTCTATGCTATTGGCCATTGCCACATTGATACCTGCTGGCTGTGGCCCTGGGCAGAAACAAAGCGCAAGGTTGCACGCTCATGGTCAAACCAATGTGATCTGATGGAACGGTATCCTGAACACCGGTTCGCCTGCTCTCAAGCGCAACAGTTCAAATGGCTGAAGGAGTACTACCCAACGGTCTTTGAGCGCGTGAAGAAGTGGGTGAAGAAAGGCAACTTCCAGCCAATTGGTGGCAGCTGGGTCGAGCACGATACAAACATGCCAAGCGGCGAGTCATTAGTCCGACAGTTCCTGTACGGACAGCGGTTCTTCGAGGCCAACTTTGGCAAGCGAGCCACGACCTTCTGGTTGCCGGACACCTTTGGATATTCTACTCAGATCCCCCAGATCTGCCGCCTGGCAGGAATGAGCCGATTCTTCACCCAGAAGCTCAGCTGGAACAACATCAATAACTTCCCCCATACTACATTCCAATGGGTTGCACTTGATGGTAGCCAGGTGATGTGCCACATGGCTCCAGCAGAGACCTACACGGCTGAAGCACATTTCGGCGATGTGAAGCGCAGTGTCACTCAGCACAAATCAATGGACGCAGATAAGACATCCCTGCTTGTCTTTGGAAAGGGGGATGGAGGTGGTGGTCCGACTTTCGGACACCTCGAGAAACTGCGTCGCTGCCGTGGTCTCAGCGACAAGGTCGGCTTACTCCCTCGAGTGAAGATGGGCGAGTCTGTTGATGATTTCTTCGCTGGTCTGGAGGCAAAAGCTGCCAATGGTACAGACTTTGCTACCTGGTACGGAGAGCTTTACTTCGAGTTACACCGTGGTACATACACAACCCAGGCGAACAACAAGCGCAACAACCGGAAAGCGGAGTTCCTTTTGCGTGAAATTGAGCTTCTCGCAACCTTGGCTACTGTTCATGACTCCAATAGCAGATATAAGTATCCCAAGAAGGAGATTGATGAGATGTGGGAGGGGACACTCCTTTGCCAGTTCCATGATTGCCTGCCAGGCAGCTCGATTGAGATGTGCTATGATGATTCTGATGAACTTTATGCCAAGATCTTTGAGATTGGCACAAAGCTGCGGAAGGATGCTCTTGAGGCTTTGGGTATTATTGGAAAGTCCGACAGTTGTGAACTGGTGGCTCTCAACACTTTGCCGTGGCCTCGAACGGAGGTCGTCAAGGTCCCTCGTGCGCTGTCAACATCGACTGGGCCCGAGTACGCCGTGGCTACCGGGTCCACTGGACTGATTAACTTCAACCAGGATAACGAGTCGGGCATGGCGGTTACTGTGAAGGAAGTCCAGCCTGGTGTCTTCCGTCTGCAGAATGACAACCTCAAAGTCGATGTCAAAGATGGAGTCATTATCTCCCTTTACGATATTGAAGCAGACAGGGAAGTCGTGGCGAAAGGCGGCAATGCTGGTCAGCTAGTCATCTTTGATGATAAGCCTCTCTACTGGCAAGCATGGGATGTCGAGGTGTTCCATCTTGAATCACGCAAAGAACTACCCTCTGGAAAGACTGTCATTACTGAAAACAGCCCGCATCGGGTCAGTGTCATGACCGAGACGAAGATCAGCGACAAGAGCTGGATCAAGACAACAATCAGCCTTTCGCGGTCATCGACAAATGAACCATCCTACGTGGAAATGGAGAGCGAGGTAGAATGGCGAGAGACCATGAAATTCCTCAAGGTCGAGTTCCCCGTAGATATCACCAACACCGAGGCATCCTACGAGACTCAATACGGAATCATCAAACGTCCAACCCATTACAACACAAGGTACGTACTACTCACACCATCATTAAACCACCACAAGACTAACCTGATATAGCTGGGACATGGCCAAATTCGAAGTCTGCTGCCACAAATGGGCCGACCTCTCGGAGAACGGATACGGTGTCTCAATCCTCAACGACTCCAAGTATGGCTTCGCCACATGCGGCAACCTAATGCGCCTTTCACTGCTCCGCGCCCCGAAAGCACCAGATGCACACGCCGACATGGGCCGCCATAACATCCGCTACGCAATCCTTCCACACGCCGGCCCTCTCGACCACCGAACAATCCGCGCAGGCTTCAATTTCAATAGCCCACTCGTTGTAGAGCAAGCCGGGCCCAAGGCATCAACCGCCGCTGCAATTTTCAAGGCCCTTTCTATTAAGGGGTCGCCATCTTTGATATTGGATGTTGTTAAGCGTGGCGAGGATGATGAAGATGTTGCTCGGGATGACATTCCTACGCGTCCTGGGAAGAGTATTATCCTGCGCATCTATGAGTCATTGGGTGGTAAGTCCCGTGGTACTATTGAGACTTCTTTGCCCGTTAAGAAGGCTTGGAAGTGCAATGTACTAGAGGATAATGAAGATCTTTTGGATCTAAAGCGGACTGATGATCGTGCTACGCACAATATTGATATTGAGTTGAGGGCATTTGAGGTCGCTACGTTCCGACTGCAGCTTTGATCTGTGATATGGATGTGTTTCTCAGCAGACAGGATATGATTTGTCTGGTTCCATCTCTCCTATTATTCTGAATATGGGAGTAGAACAATGTGTCCTTTGCTTGCAAGCAATATAAAGCCAAGTCGAGATATGATTAAGCTTGTGCCTAGCAGTATACCTAGCACCATTGAAAGAATCAAGCAAATGTTGTAAGCGACAACGCTGTAGTCTGTATAAGTTCGTGATGTACATGATATCGCATCAAAGAAATACCCCCATTTTCCACAGCGCCGTATATTACGACTCCCCGCCAGAAGCCGTGAATAGAAGAAAAGATTCAAGATAAACCCACCTAACTCCAAACCCGAGAAACCCCGAGCAGAATGCACGACAGTGACAGACACGGTTAACTTTTCAATCCCGTCCATAGCTAATCTTCAATCGTTTCACAGAAGGTTTATCCTCATCAGAGAAATCCTCAGTCTGGTTCTTGCCCTTGGTATTCTTCGATCCGCCCGTCGCCTTCTTCTTATTCTTCGAAGCACCATTCGAAACCTTCATCCCGCCAGCAGCGGCGGAAATGTTAAGTGCCTCGTTACTCCTACTAAACGAGCCATTCCCGTTTGTAGATGTCGGTGTCGCCGCATGGGAGGGCGTAGTTTGTGCGGAGGATGGGCCGGGCGAGTCCTGCAATACACCGAAAAGATACCTCGTTAGTCGTACTCTTCAAACCAGAGATATCGGAAACCACCCGCAATGTCTGCACCTGCGTGCATTGGGTTTGCTGCACTATTCCACATACCATCATGTAACTTGCCGAACTGCGCGAGAATACTCGATCCGAGTCTGTGACTTGAGCTTTGCGCCGTGAACCGGCCATGCCGCCACCGAGACCAAGGCCCGAAGCGCCGAGACTTGATCCGCTGGCCGAACCCTTGATGTAATTGTCGAATCCTCTGATGATGTTTCCGGCGGTTGTTTCTTCAAGGTAGGATTGTTCAAAGCGGAAGATTTGGTCTTCGAGTTGGGCCTGAGAGCGGGAGAGAGAGCGTGTATTAGCAGGGTATCAATGAGAGAGACAATTTGAAATATCCATTGAACAGCCAAAGATTCGCGGTAAGAGGAAGCATTTCGTGCACGCTGTTCTCGCGCAGAACGTAACCCAGACTAACTTGGGGACGCGCGACTGGTCTGTCCACTCACCATGCTCTTGTCCATCAACCGCTTCTTTTGCAATGTGTCTCGCAATTCTCGGCGCAATTTCTCGTAGTATGGGAGTCCGCGGCTGCCGGCATTTGCGTCGGCGGGCGCATTCGGTGCGCTGGCTGCTGCGCCGGTTGTGGGTGCTGTAGCTCCGGTGGTCGCGGGTGCGGCTGCTGGAGCTGGAGCTGTGTCTGCCATTGTGAAAGAGAACACACAATCAAGTGATAGTGATTTGGATAGTCGAAGCGAATGGCATGCGAGAGCAGATGAGAGTGAATTGCGTCGGAAGCTGGGAGTTCGTTATGACCGCGTTTGGGAAATGGAGAGATCTTATCGTGTTTGACGTGTTTGCATTCCCCTCTCCTGTCGTCAGCGTTACTTGTGTTGTTTGTCTCTTCGTAAAACCCAGCTCCTTGCGAGTATTTTGACATTCCGCTTCTTTGTTTGTGTTTGGGAGCCCACTGCTTTCTGTTGCTTCCTGGATTATTTATTCCCACCACTCAATATGGACCATTCGATGCATATGGATCACGGCCATGGTGGTATGGACCATGGGGATATGGATATGGGCGGGCAATGCAATATGAACGTGAGATATAGCTCTGAGCCCCGGGATAATACCTGTTTTGGATCTCGCTAATCTCTGCTAACCACTAGATGCTGTTCAACTGGTCCTCCGAGAACCTGTGCATTATCTTCCGCAGCTGGCGCATCACCGGTCCCTTCTCCTTCCTCTTCTCGCTCGTTGCGATCGTCATCCTCACCGCTGGCTACGAGGGAATCCGATCAGTGACACGGAAATACGAGGCCACTCATGCCCAGCGTCTGGCTACGTTTGTGGCTACTTCGGCCAATACAGGGGGTAAGTCTTCTACTCTTTCCATGGGTCAAAGTACTTGTCAAGGATGGTGCATTCCAGGTAGCTAGGTGCTACCTGGGATGTTCGAGCTCTAAGCTCGCTGTTTGAGAGGTGACGGGGAGGTGGCGGACTCTGGTTGAGCAAGCTTCTCATTGATGCATTGCTTCTGCAGACGATGAGATCGCCGACCCTATCATTGCCAACGGCCTGGTGGACGCTATCCCTCACACCCGCAACGAAGGCTCACCACTGCTTGTAGGAAGGGATAACAGAGCGGCGCTGGCGCGTCGTGGTAAGGTTACCATGGCTGCTTTGTATGCCATTCAGGTGTTCTATAGCTTCTTCATCATGTAGGTGTCGACGAAGAATCATCGTGGCTTTTTGGGTTGCTGATTTGGTGCTTTAGGCTTCTGTTTATGACGTATAATGGCCCGGTCATGATTGCTGTCGCAGTGGGCGCGTTCGTTGGATATCTGGCTTTCTCGGAGGGAACTCCAGCTTCCAAGACTATTGCGTGTCATTAAAGCATCCCAGCATTGATAAACTTGCAGGCCCGCAGGGCGTAGTGGAGGATAAGGAGACCTGAACCAATCTTTAATCTGGGTATCACATTGCACTTGTTGATTTTGAATGCCTTTCGTTGGATGTGACGTTGGCTTGTAGAGCTGAAAATCTCAGCCCACCTCGAATTGTAGTAGTGGCTCATGGGACTTCAACATCACTTCCGTCATCTCCAAACCCAAAGCTGAAACCTCCTCCGTTGTCATCTCCATCCGGGGTATCCTCAGTTTTTCCATAAACAATGTCTTCCCACTTACGCTTCTTGCCGTCAGTCTTCTTCTGTAGCTCCTCCAAAGACTGCACCAGCAAGTCAGGGTATGACTCGCGCATGCCGGCCACAAACCGCTCATACGGATTAGCCACGTTCTTCCTGAACCCGGAGACCTGATCAGGCTTGTTCGACAAGAAATCCAACGCAGCGAAGAGATGGCCACGAGGGACGAAGTTCTGCGTGATGGCGATCGACGGCTCCAGATTCACCACCAGATGCCACCACCCAGATGGAACGTGCAAGATCTCACCCTCGCCACAAATTCCTTCCACACATCCCGGTGTCCTGCGTGCTTCAGCGTGGAAGCCCAGTAGCCACTCGGCAATGCTCAGCGGAGACGTGACCTCGCTCTGGTCATCCGATACAAACACGCCTGGCGGTGGGGCCTGCTTTGCACTAGACGGGAACATAATCCAGTACTTGGGACCGCGTACCACGGCATTCCAAGCACTCGTGGCATTCGGGTCTTTGTGGAACTTGCTACCGGAACGCTCGGGTCCGATAATCAACCATTGGTGATCTGGACGGTCATCACCGAGCACGCAGAAGAGATCTTCGACGAAGCAGGATGGCGGCCAATATGCTGCGTCAGGTGTCGTTTCTGGCTGTCCAACTGAAAGTTCCATCTTCGAGACGAAGGATCGGTCGAAGAGGTATAGCGGGCTCTCGTCAGAGTTGTCTGCCATATAGTCGCCGTAGGTGCGCATAGCCCAGTCCACAGCTTCGGCGCGGAACTTTTTCTGGCCATGTCGGGCGAGTAGGGACCCGACTGACCAGTTCTTGTAGGCTGGCCAGGCTTTCACGGGCTCGGTGAGGATGAAGGGTCGGTCTGTCCAATTTGCATGGAATTCCTCTGGCGACAGATCTGGCATGCGGGCAATCTGGTTCCGCGCGGGGATCTTGGCCACATACGGGTCTAGTGAGATGTGTGCACAGTTGAAGGGTCGGTAGAGGGCATCAGAGAATAACTGAGAGCAGTCAATCATCGGCACCTTGGTGGCGGGGAGGTTCAAATATGTTCCTCGCCATGTTCCCCGCCATGTGAAGTTCTCCTTTGGATCCCTGGAGCAAGACTTAGTACAAGGATCTGGAACGATATGTATTGATGCTATGGACATAGGGGACAAAACACCGAAATTCGGTATCGGTCTACATATTTAAGACGGAACTGGGACTGGGGTTTGGCTTACCTAACAAACAGCGCCTTCCACAATTCTTCTGCCCGGGTAAACGCATAGAAAGCCTTGCATGTCCGTCCGATGCTCAACAGACTTGCCCCATCGAGTGTCTCCAACAGTGACAGGATTAGCTCGTCTGGCAGATGTTGAAAAGTGCCAATGGCGTCGCGTAGACTCCACGTAGCCAACAGGGCATTTCCACTGGGCTTCACTCCTAGTGGATGGGAGGGGATAGCCTCGCGTATAGCCTCTGCATCCTGAGGTGGATGGCTCACTAAGGATGTGATGTCAGGCATCTGGAGTGGCACTGTTAGGGCTTCAAGATTTTCACGGTCCCCAACGAAAGAAGGTCACCAAGCCAATGGGACCAAGAGTAAGCGAATGAAGAGAACCAGAAGTGATCAAAGCCAGTAAATGCGCCACATCAAGAACATCAAGTACATCAAGAACAATAGCAACAATGCAGAGAATATCTTCCTCGCTTGGGCCAAGCCCTGACAGGAAGGCGGTGAGGCCCTCGTGACCCGTAAAAAAAAAAGCATTGCAGCAAATGAGGCGGCACGGTGGCATCCGATTTTTTTCCCTTTCCCTCTCTTCTCTCCTCCCACCATTCTTGTGATTTCTTCACATACATCAATTTTCTCTCTTTTCTAGTATTTAAAGACTTCTTCAAAAAGAAGTCTGTAGTACTAGCCTTCTGCTCAGCGAACACCCCACAGTTCGCTAAAAAAACCCCCCCCACCACAGATCACAGCGATACCTGTGATCCCCTCCTACAACCGCAATCATGGCTGACAAGGGTCTTGAGGATCTTCCCGAGGGTATGTGCTACGCCTTTTTTCGCAGGTTTCTGGTCCCTTTATCGCCTTTCTTCGCTTTTCGCTGTCTGCGGCCAGGGGTACTGGTTGGCAGACTGGTGGCGTGGCAAGAGACAGAGAGACGACATGGAGAATATTGAGGCTAACCTCGCTTTTTTCGCTGCCACAGGACAGATCGAGTCTAACTACGATGAGGTCACTGACTCCTTCGACGCTATGGACCTGAAGCCCGAGCTGCTTCGCGGTATGTCACCCTAAAGTCTTATCTGGTGGGGTGGAAGAAAAATACTGACGGTGGATCAGGTGTCTACGCCTACGGTTTCGAGCGCCCCTCTGCTATCCAGCAGCGTGCCATCATGCCCATCATCAAGGGTGAGTTACCTTTTATTCCTAAAATTATGGAATTTGCGCCTAACGAGGTCAGGCAACGATGTTATCGCCCAGGCCCAGTCCGGTACCGGTAAGACCGCTACCTTCTCGATCTCCGCCCTCCAGAAGATCGACCCCGAGGTCAAGGCCTGCCAGGCCCTCATCCTCGCCCCCACCCGTGAGCTTGCTCAGCAGATCCAGAAGGTCGTTGTCGCCATCGGTGACTTCATGTCCCTCGACTGCCACGCCTGTATCGGTGGTACCAACGTCCGTGAGGACATGAACGCCCTCCGCGCCGGTCCCCAGGTCGTTGTCGGTACCCCCGGCCGTGTCCAAGACATGATCCAGCGCCGTGTTCTGAGCACCACCGCCATGAAGCTCTTCATCCTCGACGAGGCTGACGAGATGCTGTCCGTAAGTTATACACAGTTGACATCGCGTATCTCAACCAGGTCTAACTTTCTTTCTACAGCGTGGTTTCACCGAGCAGATCTACGACATCTTCCAGCTCCTTCCCCAGTCCACCCAGGTCACCCTGCTCTCCGCTACCATGCCCCAGGATGTCCTTGAGGTCACCACCAAGTTCATGCGCGACCCCGTCCGTATCCTTGTCAAGAAGCAGGAACTCACCCTTGAGGGTATTAAGCAGTTCTACATCGCTGTTGAGAAGGAGGAGTGGAAGCTCGACACCCTGTCCGATCTCTACGAGACCGTCACCATCACCCAGGCCGTTATCTTCTGTAACACCCGCAGAAAGGTCGACTGGCTCACCGACAAGCTCACTGCCCGTGACTTCACTGTCTCCGCCATGCACGGTGACATGGAGCAGGGCCAGCGTGATGTTATCATGAAGGAGTTCCGTTCCGGTTCCTCCCGTGTCCTGATCGCCACTGACCTTCTGGCCCGTGGTATCGATGTCCAGCAGGTTTCCCTGGTCATCAACTACGACCTTCCCGCCAACCGCGAGAACTACATTCACCGTATCGGTCGTGGTGGTCGTTTCGGTCGTAAGGGTGTTGCTATCAACTTCGTCACCGCCGACGATGTTCGCATGCTCCGTGAGATCGAGCAGTTCTACAGCACCCAGGTCGAGGAGATGCCCATGAACGTTGCTGACCTCATCTAAACTCCTTAACCCCCTTGACGGCTTGATGCGAATCACGATCGCAGAATCTGCGTTAAAAGTGGCTTTCTGCGTTTTTCGCATTTCCGCCCGCAGTCAGGCTGGGAGGAGCGATCCAGGGCTGTGTCTCCGCGCATTGAGTTGACCTTTGTCGACGCCCTGGCGCGTTTTCTTTACCTGCTGCTATGGTTTCCTATGTCTTGCACTAACGGAGATGTGACATGTTTGTGTGCGTTTACCTTTTGCTACTACGGTTTTCTCTATCTTTCCTGCATTTTCCCACGTTTCCTTTTCCTCGTCTGTATCTAGTCCGCTCTTCTTGGTTAAGGATGCTGCTCTTATCGTACTTAATCAATAGATCGGGCCAAAATGTGACTTGTTTCTCAGGGCGTTGTCCTTGGCTATGACTTATGTGTTCCAAGACCTATGTAGTCATCGTACTAATTGTATGTTTTCTCGCTATCTGATACTGCTAGCAATCGCTCTGATGCTAGCTTTCTGGTGACTTTGCTATATATTGCTGCTCAGTATAGACGCTGGTTTTACTCCTTACACACGCCTAGTCTCTATATATTCCCATTCCCCTGGGGCATGCTATACTCAACGTGTCGCACGTGCTATATACTGCCAACCCCCAGCGGTCTAAGATGTTCATCGCCTGGTCACCATCAGCGGTATGGATGTACTGCCACTACTTAGCGGTCTTCCACCCTCGTGATCTCAATGCCTGCACGCGTCTCCTCTTGTTTATCTCCTCGACGCGACTTCATTCTCTCCATCTCTTGTGTCCTCTCTTATCATTTTCCATCACTCATATCTCCCCTTGATCAGGAAACCATATTCATTCCATCACTTCGAGACTGACCATCATCAAAATGTCGTCTCCTAACCCTAATCCTCTCACTGCCCCCATTACCAATGGCGTGGCCGCCACCACCACTCCCAATGCCTCAGACAACACAGACGGACTCAGCCCAGCCGCTATGCTGCTTTGGGCCCATGAACTCCAACGCCAAAATAGAGTCCTGGCCAAAGATCTCAGACGGGCCAACAAGCGCATCGACTCTGCCCGTGAGGATGTGTACAGGATGCGTGACTGCATGGACGAGCTAAACCTTTTCGCCACGAGCTTGGTCATGCACCAAAATGGCCGCACTACTCGCGAATACTTTGAGGCTGCCGATGATTTTCGCTTGTGGCAGTTCACCTTGCCGGTCACGCGGCCAGACAGCCGGTGGTCTGATCTACGCCATGTTAATGTATTTTTTGCTGGCTTGGATGATGAAGATGAACGGAGCATGTTCTATCACGATGGGCCTTGGACTTGGGATAGTCTTCGCGAGCACTTTGGTACCGCCAGTGATAATGACGTCGTGGTCTAATAGGGTCGCTCTGGAGATTTTGTTGGTGTAATGATGTGATGATTCAGTGTGTTCTTTTATCAGTGCGTTGAGAGACCTTCACTGTTTATTTTGTCTTCTTTATCAGGCGTCGGCTGGGTCTTTTGTAGGACCTTTTTTTCCTTCTGTCTTCATTCAACCTTTACACGCTCACTTACCTTTCCTTTCTTTTCTCTTAATTTCCTAGCCCGTAAGCTTGCCTTTTAACCTTCAAATTTCCGTGGTTAGATGAGAGGACTCTGAGAGCTGAACTCTATACCTATCCCGTGTCGTAGGATCTTCCTTGTTATTGGACCTTGTACGCCCTCCTGAAGCCGTATTATGCCTATTTCCTCTCATACAAGGCTCACTCCTGGTCCGTATTGAGCTTTCTATAATTATCTATTATTCCCTGTAATCTTTTTTTACTCAAACAGACAGGAATGAAGGAATGAGAAGATGAGCTCATAGGGCTCAGAATCTACCGAACTGAGATCATCAGCACCCTTTCTTGCGGTCGAATTCCTAATTATTTAGTGGTCACATCTCTCTTACGATATTATCACTGTTCGCCTACAATTGTTGAGATATCCGACCTGCCAGTCTAAACAAGATCAGTATAGAACCTTTCCAATATATATTTCGAACCTTGTGGCTCAAAAACAACTTCTCACCAATACAAACATATATAGAGATGGCAGTCGTTATCTTGTTATACCAATAACGAGAATTATACACTCAACGAATGGTATATTGACAATTTCGATTCCTTTGAAATGTTAGGGCACGGTCCAGCGGGAGAACGTCACGTGCCAGCACTCTACCCTAGCACCAAGGTATATATATTGCCACCTCATGCTTGTAGACCTCAATGTTGATCCATGTGTTTTTTTGATTAGCGGGCAAAGGACTTCTACGGGAGAGAGAGAGGGAGAAGAAGATGATGATTCTCTATAGCAGAGTAGCAGATTACCTAGTCCTATGGACTAACTTAGGGCAAGCAAATAAAGGAGGCCTGATCCCCGAGGCAATCATGCCATGCCACTAATTACTGCTGGGAATTGAACAGCTTTTCCGTCCGGGGCCTCGATGGGCAGCACCAGTTAAAATCGCATTGGTCTCCATTTTAGTGCGATTGGGGGCCATCGCTTATGCGCAGACCTCTAGGGTTGTTGTGATGCATGATTTTCTTTGATGTGTGTTTTCACTGCAATCTTATTTTCTTTGGCATTTTACATTAAGTGTAGATGAATCACAATATATTTCCCATGATATGTAATGAAAGCTGCATCATCTACGTTGTTCGGAACCGGGATTAGAGTTCCCGAATTCCGCTTTCGGGATTCAAGTCCGCGTTTGGCTGGCTCGCAAGACGGCAACCGTAGTCGGCCCGATTGAGGTGGCTAACGGCAAACCCCGGCCGCAGCACACTCTGGAGACTTGTTAAAAGTCAAGAAGTACCTTTTCGGCTTTTGAAAACGCAATTCTTTGTTCTCTCCCTATCTTCAAATTGCTTTGGCCTCCAAAATGGCCACGGAAATGCTGTCAGTCACGGCACCTGCCTATACCGACCCATCCAAATACGAGCTCTCGACAGTCTTATGTCCACACGTCACAGAAGAAAAGGATGTTGTTATACGGGTTCATGCAGCGAGTGTTAATCCTGTGGATGTGAAGAAAGCAGGAGGAGTTTTTAAGATGGCGGTAAAAGAGACGTAAGTAAATCCAGGACTTCGCATGTTGGGGCTTATTTTGACTATTGTAGGTTCCCATATATGATCGGCTATGACGCATCCGGAGTAGTTGTGGCGGTTGGGAAGGAGGTGAAAAGCCTGAAAGTTGGGGATGAGGTCTATACGAGGTTACCAGAGGCCAATCGAGGTAAAATACTGAGGCACAATAGTGATACACTCGTATCTTACTGATTTATGGATCTCAGGTGCATGGAGTGAATATGCCAAATGTCCAGAGCGCTACATTGCCCTGAAGCCCAAGAATCTCTCCTTTGATGATGCGGCCGCGTTGCCACTTGCGGGCGTCACAGCGCTGCAGGTATTGAAGAAATACGAGGGCTCGTTGGAGGGTAAAACAGTCTTTATTCCCTCTGGATGTAAGTTACACCTACCACTCCTCGGTATATTGATTAAGCTAACAATTTCGCGTTAAGTAAGTGGTACAGGTGCATTTGCATGCCAACTGGCTAAGAATGTGTTCCATGCCGGCAAAGTCATCACCACGGTTTCGACATCAAAGATTCCTCTAGTTCCTCAACTGCTTGGGGAAGGTGTTGTTGACGAAAGTACGCTCTTACTTTTCGTAGACGTTTTTGTCTGTTCACATTTGCTGACGTTCACTGCACAGTCATTGACTACACCAAAAGTGATCCCATAGATATCATTCCGCCGCGCTCTATCGACTTCATGTTCGATACCACAGGCGAGGCTATGGTGTTTCTCTCCCGGATGGTCCCTAAAACGGGACTCATTGTCTCCATTTCCACAAAACCCTCGGCTACCACTCTTCAAGCCTCGAGCGTCATGCAGCGGCCCGACAACCCTCGCATCCCGTTGGCGGGGCGTGTGTTTCTCAATGCAGGTGACGCAGTGCGTAGATTACGAGCATGGCGTTGGGATGTGGCGTATATGTACTGGTTCCTAGACCCGAATGGAAAGGATCTGGATACACTCCGGCAGTTTGTGGAAGAGGGGAAGGTGGTACCCATCGTTGGGTCTAAGGTGGATATGAGGAACATTGAAAAGGTGAGGGAGGCATGTGGATTAGTTTACAAAGGGAAAGGAGGATTAGGGAAGACTGTCCTTGAAGTTATTCAACCTTGAACAAAACCAAAAAAGTTTGCATGTCATAGCCTAGCTTTAATATCAATCAAGATGGTTAAATCCAAGCTTTTCAAACGAAGGTAGGTAGCTGCACAGTAGCTGACAAGTTCGGCTTCTACAAGACAGACATTCATACGGACTGGAATGCTCATCACTGACCCCAATCCTACCTGCCAAAGTTGCTCCCAGTTTCCAAATGCTCCCTTTACGTCCTCGGGCACGTAGCCACGCCAAATATTGCTGTCCACCAAGACCTGCTGGACCCATACTGCGCGGCAGGGTGGTGGAGATGGAGTTGCCAACGTTGTCTCTGTCATAATCCGCAGCGGGAGACTCCTTTCTTATTCCTAGCGGGTGCAGGTCTGTGTTGGTGCTGTAAAGACTTGTGACGCCGCCTTGTTTCGAAAACGCAAGAACAGTGAATAAAGAATATCCGAAGAAGTCGGATAATGTCTGTTCTAGTGCAAGCCAAACGGCAGTCTCCGTGCTGTTTGCGTGTAATTCAGTGCCTAATTGAGCCAGTGGAGCTAAACGTGCACTGGGAACACTGTCTGATTGAGAAGATGTTGGCATATTGGAATTGAATAGCGAAAGTCTGAAGATTACTAGCGCAGCTCCTGTGCCAGAAGACATGCACAAGACCTCCGGCGCAGGAAGACGTATTTATATCTCTAGGCGAGACGTTTCTGCCGATAAAAGACGTTTAAGTGACTAAAATAGTTTGCAAATTTGTTGAGATAGCGATATCATAACCTTGATCGTGGGTACTAGTACCCGTGCAACAGACTTCTTTGCCGGTCAGGCCGGACCTCCTCCTAATTGGTAGTGTTGGAGACATATCCCCGGTTTGAGACAGTCAGCTGCTATGTTCTCTGGAATTACATAAAAGAAAATCCTAGCGGAGAGCCGCCCAGGCCTGGAATATACCAGCACCCGCCGTCACGATTCCACTCGCTTTTAAGCCCCTTCCGATGTACCAGGCAGAGCTAGCCCAAGCAATGATAGCAACTAGAGCAGCCATAGCACGATTGAGTGGATCATCCAAATATTTTGGATTCTGAGCCCAGTGAAAATTAAGTAAGGCTAAAGCCGAGCTTGTCAGAAAAGAGATTTCATGTTCCATGAGCGGGAAAGAGAGATACCAGTAAGAATCAAATAGCCGCTACCCTGATACCATCCAACCGTGCTACATGTGTATGCAATATTTGGCAAGGCTTGATACTGAGGAAGTCGCTGGAATTGTCTTCCAGTAGCCTGAGGGAATTAGCCGATTTCCCTAAATTACATCGCCTTGTGTGGGTCTTCGAAGAGGACTTACCGCATGCTTTATAGCAACAAGTAAAGAGCCATATCCGGCGGCGTTTAACAGAGTAGGATTGGGCATTTCAATGGCAAGCAACACAGTAAATCCTTTGGGATCAATCGGAAAGGAAATGGAAATTCAAGTAGTGGTGTCAAAACAGGAAAAATATGTTGAAACACCTGATCGCATGGTACTTATCAATTCAAGAAATACCAAGAAATATTTCATGTGGACTTTAACCTCGGCAGATAACTATCAATTCTGCTCTTCTCATTTTCCGAGGATGATGGGTGGTAAGCAGGGCCGAAGAGCCGGAGAACGGGTGAACAATCGGCCCGCCTTGTAGAATTACCGTGTAATACGACTCCTCACAACCGTGACCCATCTCAGGGTCTACTAGAGTTGGCATAGGATCCATAGCTATATGCATGTTCTATAAACTCGTTCAAGAACTCCCCTAGTAGCGGCTATATTACAGCGCAACTTGAGGGCAAGATGGGAGGCGAGATATATGGAAAGTCATACATTTTTATTTTAGCTGCCCTTGAATATGTGACTAGTGCATCACGACGATCGCTTTGCAAGCTGCTGGCTGTCAACGAGACTACGGCCACCGGGTTACGAAGCAAAGAGACATTAGTCAGAGTGTCCTCTTTGCCTGGGAGCGTTGAGATCCTAGTCGCTTTCTCGATGGAGACTTTGTGTTAGGGCTTGAGATACTGGAGAAGACGCCAATACCATTCAATCGCTCCAGCCGCCAAATTTCTTTAGTAGCATCCAACCTGTCCATGACCGGCAACTGGATGTCCATAACACAGGGTGAAGACCGCCCCGTCGCCACGCACTGCCTCTTCGCCGTCCGCCGCACACTTCTAACGCACGTTCGGCTGTTTCATAAATGCTTCCAGCAGGTTCTGGTTGATAATGTTGTCTTCCAGAATGAGGACGTTGACTTTCGGCACAGTGCCGTCAATAATCAACCCGCCAAGCGCTGCACCTGGCGCGTACGACAGCCAGCCTTTCGATCCATCGACTAACAACTCAAGCCGGTCGCTTCATCCACTCCTCGCCCCCTCAGCGCGGCCGACTTCATACAGCTTACTATGGTGTCAGTCCGGCAAGACCTTTACTGTTTTGAACTTCTGAAGGCACACGCAGTTTACTCAGCTGATAGCCGTATACACATTTTGTCTAGACGTTATCGATTTTCAAACTATCTTCGCAATGAACGCAGCAGAAGTTTCATGTAATTTTCGAGTGCAATACATCAAGCTTGTGGAGCCTGCCGCCTTGTTAATTGTACATATCGTCCGAGAGCCATCATCGGGAAGTAGTGGGGGTAGAATGAATATCCCAGGTAAAAGTGGTTGGGAAATCCCGTCCCGGTGTGCAGGGCCTCGGGCCAGGACGCCTCGCCTTCATTGTCGACTCTTGTTTGTGTCCGCAAAAGATACCTCACTCCCTCTTGCACCACCTTTTCCGTAGGGGGAAGAGATGAAAGCAATCCCATGAGCGCCCACGCAGTCTGTGATGCCGTGGAAGGGCCGTGGCCCGCGAGTCTTGGGTCTTTGTACGACATGAGCGTTTCGCCCCACCCGCCATCGGGATTTTGAATCGACCTCAACCAATGAACTGCGGAATCTATGTGCTCTTTAACGGCGTCATCGCCTTGCGCTGTACTGGTACATCCAGCAGAGAAGTATGCCAGGCCGCAGAGTACGTTGCTCGTCCCGTATATGTAGTTGGATCCCCAGCGTCCGTACCATGACCCAGAAGACTCCTGGTGATGAGCAAGATAGGAAATGGCACGGCAACAAGCGAGATTCATTTGGTCGATTAGATCGTCAAGCGAATGATTGCTGGGGTCGCTGAAGGAGAGTTGCATGATGAGGCCGAACGCCTCTAAGATACGGCCGGTGACATCTGCTGTTGAAGGATCACACAGGCTTTCCATATCGCTGAATGGAATCTTGTTGAGGAAGAGCTTGTCGTTGTTGACGTCGAATGCACCCCACCCACCATCGCAGTTCTGCATGCCAAGAATCCACACCACAGCCTTTCTTACGGGCAAGGAGTTCTTCAATTTTGGATCTTGTTTGAGCATCGCCAGAATGGCCGCGGCAGTGTCATCGACATCTGGGTACCATCTGTTGAAATACTCAAAGCTGAAGCCACCAGGCGGAAGATCCGGCTTGTATATCCGCCAATCCCCCTCCGCCCCTAGAAGCTGACGACTGGTAATCCAATCTATCGCTGTTGATAGTCGGCCTTTGTATCCTGCATCACAGAGCCCGACGGTCATTAATATGGTGTCCCATACTGGCGACAGGCACGCTTGTATTCTCTTCTTGCCGCCGTCGAGCCAGGCGAACCGCTCAATCGCCTCTAGTGCGGACCGTACCGGCAAGTCGTCATGCTTATACCCCTCGAGACTCAATGCGAGAACGCCAACATGCATCGGGGGGAAGATCCCTGCCCAGTCCCCCTCCTCTTCTTGGTGCTCCAGAATCCATTCAACGCATTTTCTTCGGGCATATGCACGACTGGGGGATGATCGTAGACCACCGATCCAATGAAGTGCAATGTCAAGTGCAGTAAACGTGAAGGCAACGGCATCCGTTTTCCACAATCCCCATAGTGACTGGGAGTATGGGACAAGTTTATTGCTGGCGTCCTGCCATATTTCGTCTAGGAAATCGTTTGCTGCCGATTTCCCGTTTGGGAGAGGATATATTGGACGGTGATGGGCCACTATCAGCAACGGGACAATTGTACTGCGGGCCCATGAGGACAGTCGGTAAATGCTGATGGGCGCTATCGCGGGCACCAATATGAGCTCTGCCGGTAGCTCTGGCACCGCTTTCCATGGGAACAGACCAAATGTGGCCAAGTAGATACGGGTGAAGATGCGGACTTTGGCGACCCCACCTGCAGACAAGATGAATTCGCGGGCGTGGCGCAAGGGTGCCATGTCTAACTCCGCGCCCAACAGCTTAAGTGCGAAATACGCCTCCGTTGTCGTTGAAACATCACCGGGGTATCCAGGTGCAATAGCCCATGAGCCGTCCTTCTGCTGATCCGCTAAAAACCACGCGACCAGCTCATCTCGATCCAACGACATATCTAACCCCAGAGCCTGTCGCATCATTACATATTCAGCGGTGATGGTGGCATTGGACTTGAGCTCGCCGCACCAATGGCCATCATTGTGCCTGCGGTTAAAGGCGTATCGGGTGGCCAATTGGAGCGAAGAGCGAACTTGGTCGACGAGCCACTCATCCCTATAGTAAGGAGTGATAGACAAGGCAGGGGTCTTGCACGAGTGCTTTTCATCTGTGGTGGTACTTGTCTGAACGGCCATCTTAACGACTGGCCTTGGAATGAGCCGACTAGCAGAGGCAGGTAATCAGCCTGATATCCTGAGTAACGTCTCTCATTTGTGAGAACCGGGTAATGTCATTAATATAACGACTTAATCATAGGTGAAACTTTAGCGACCAGAGGAGAAGATTTCGGGCTAGACCTTTCACTATCGACCATTGGCCATCCGAGATATGGAAACATTAAACTATCTAACCCTCACAAGTGCTCGCAGGCTTGTAAGCTGCCAACTCGCAATGATACCTTTAAGCTTTAAGCTTCGGAGGTGATTCAATCATAAAGTTTTTACAAACCTTGCGCCACAGGCCCCACAGTAACATACCTGTGGAGTCATTGAAGGCTCATGATTGGTGGGCTCACGGTATGTCAATATCTAGCCGAGAAATAAGCACCGTGCTGATAAATACACTCTTCTTACAAGTGGTGTTGCATAAGTATTTGACCTCCAGTGTGGCCTAGGATCCACTTCTTGGATACAGCGAGGCAGAAACCTCCGAAATTCAATCCAATTTAATAGCTAGTATGCCCCCCTTTATATCCGATGATACCAGCCACGCTATAAGATTTAGTATCTAATAGATCTAGCGTAGGGTTGCTATTTAGTAGGTATATAAGGCTGCGTACATGCGAGCGCGTTGAAAGACGCGAGGTCTGGCATACTAATAAGTAGGCGGTATAAAGGGCGGTCAGGCCAGAAAGTTGGATCCCGAAGTACTCGAGGTCAAATACTTATGCAACACCACTGTAGATCAAGGAAGTACTATTGACCCCCACTCCGGAGATTATCTCCGCGCCCTGCCTGCTTCCACATCTTGAAAACTCAATGAGTCATGCATCTTCCAAAATATTGGACTTGCGTTCATCAGCGTGGCTGTGGTTAATGGAAAGTGAATGCTCCTGGCAGAGACAGTATGGTTCCAGCGCGTGGGCCAGGATTTCGGTACACGACGTGACATCAAGGATATGACCAAATGACACGGTTGTGCCAATTCTTCGAGATTGTTCTGCCACATATTGCCATATATTATCGTCTCCAGGCCTATGGCTATGCACGATAAACCAGAAATCCTTTCGAGGGGTGCCCCTTATATCTTGCATTCTTCAAAGCGGTGCTTGTGAGTCAATTCGGGATACGAATTTCAACATTACGGCCACTATTATGTTCCTTACAGAGGCTTGCGTGGCGACGTTATTAGCCATCACGCTGGTGTATGTGTCTATTCAATCATGGATCAGGCTGCAACGAATTCCTGCATCCATTGAGTGGGCTGGACTCCGAAATGAGGCTTTCGGAACTGTCAGAGCTTGCTTCCGCGAGTTTACATCTGACCTGGAGACTATTGCATCAGGCTATAAAATGGTTCGGTGCCCCGTAATTACCTCGCCTGACCTAAAACCAAAGATATACTAAGCTTCTTATAATAGTTTTCGAAGAAAGGGCGGCCATTTGTAATGCCTACGACAAGCTTTGAGCCGCACATTATGCTGCCCAGGGATTATATCAAATGGCTGGTCGACCAGCCAGAAGACATTCTATCCCATGGGCAGGTCCATGGTGAGAAGCTGGGGCTCCGTTATCTGTTTCCAGGATTCGATTACACCACAGATATAGCGCTTATCACCGCCATCCGTCTTCATCTGACTCGCAATCTTGGGAATATTCAAGGGGACCTAATCAAAGAAATTCGCTCCGTTACTGATGCGACGTTCGGAGTGGATGATCAGACTTGGACTGAAGTTAACCTCTTCACAGCCATGAATACGATCGTGTCCAATTCCAGCGGCTTTGTCTTGTTCGGAGAGCCTCTTTGCCGCAATGAAAGATTTATGCAGTCGATGCGAAGATTTGGGGATATATTTGGCGCTGGAATGCTTTGTGTGGGTCAGCTCACTCCCCGACTCTTTCGCAGGTTAGTTGGCTGCCTGTTTGTTATCCCAACGGCATACTACCAGACTATATGCACGAGATACCTTTGGCCGGTGTTCGCCGACCGATTGGAAAAGATGAAGCGGAAGAGAGTGGACCCGGCATTCGATTATAATGCACCAAATGACCTCATTACTTGGATGTTCCGCGCGGCTCTCGACGTGAAAGATTCAACCATTGAAAGCCCTAGACCGCTGGTAAAGCGGTTTACACTTGTGGTAATGTTCTTCAATCGCTACTTCCATTTTACTTCGAATCAGCTAGCTGATAGCATCTGTTCGAGGGTGCAGACATCAGGTGCTATCTCATCGTCATACGTGACCGCTACGAATATGTTGCTTGACATTTTAAGTTCTGATTCGAATCTACACTACTATCGGACCCTTCGTTCGGAGGCCGAATCTGTCTTCCCAACAACAGATCACTGGGCGCAACCAGCCGGTCTGCTGCAATTGTGGCATATGGACAGTACAATACGAGAAAGCTTGAGGAGGAGCCCCATTCTTGTGCGAGGTCTCTGGAGGGAAGTAATGCCAAAAGACGGGGTCACTCTTCCCAACGGGCAGCACCTTCCGCAAGGTGCTTGGCTCGGCGTTCCTGTTCCGGGAATCCACAACGATGAACGTTACTATCATGAACCGGAAGTTTATGCACCTTTCCGGTTCGTTCCTAGCAGCTTGGTAGATCGGAGCATTGCAAAAGGGGACGATACGGATGCTGAGAATTGCAAACCAGCCATTTTGACTATGACCAGTGATACTTTTCTTCCATTTGGATATGCGCGTCACTCTTGGTAGGTTTCTTGCGTATTCTCTCCCCATTGGTGACAGGATTTGTGTTCCAACATACCTGAAGGTCAATTGGCTGACCTTTTTTGCAGTCCAGGTCGTTGGTTCGCCTCGCACCATCTGAAGCTTGTCTTGGCGTATATCGTTGTACACTATGATATTCAACCCCTCCAAGAACGTCCTCTGAACCACGTATGGGGCGAGCATCCTGTTCCCTCACCAGACACATTGATAAAAGTGAGGAGAAGGAAAGTCACTTAAAACAAGAACTGGGTGTTACCTTTTCGTTACCTCTTGACAGTGAGGACGCCCTTTTGGTGATTCTGTTGCTTGAATTTCGATATATCTTTCCATCAGTTGGTTTCGATGAATGTCAAGTCTCTTTTGCTACAGGATTTGTCTCCGACGTCACAAGAAGAAATCTGATTTCTCGCAGATTAGAGCTCGAAGGAAGGGAAACTTTTGCTATCTGTTATCACAAAGATCCCCTGCTACCTATCTCGTGCCTATTTGTAGTTCCTAGCCATACATGGCTTCTGTCTACAGCAGTCTGACACACTGGTCGTTTTGCTAGCTATGTTACCAGCTAACCATGGTACAAAGAATGTCAAAACTGAGAAAGCTTTTGACCTTATATCAGGACATGCAAAAAGTACGGAATCAGACCGTCATCAATTCGGGCAGCCTTAGCAATCATGTCGTCTTCCACCACCTCCTGCCGAGAGGCGCCGTCTTTTTTCTCACCGGCCATCTTTATTTAAACTTCTCCAAAACCCAATTGGGCCCGGACCGAACCCAACCCAACCCAGCCCCACTTTGGGTTGTATCCGGACCCGCCCAAATGAGGGTCGGTCCGAGGGTCCTTGAGGGTGACCCGCGGGTCACAGCCGGTAGTGTTCCAGGGCTGTAGGCGGTTAAGCGGCGGCTCGACGTCCAAAGTTACGTATGGAAAGACGGCCGTTTTTAGAAAGCGGTCATTTTCGGCGTCAATTCCACAGGTCCTCATATTCTACGTGTAAACATTGGAATGTACGTTGAATTTTATTGCCCTAACTCAGTACTCATGACTTGATAAAGTCGAGCAAATCCTTGTTAACTTCATCAACATTGATGTTGTGAATTGCGTGAGATCCCCCCTTATAAATCTTGAGCTTGCTTTGAGGCAAAAGCTTTGCCGACTTGAGTCCAGCAGCCTCAATAGGAACAATCTGATCGTCATCGCCGTGAAGAACTAGGACTGGGATGTTGATCTTTTTAAGATCTTCCGTGAAATCGGTCTCCGAGAAATCCTTGATAGAGTCATAAGCCGACTTGAAACTAGTATTCATTCCCTGCTGCCACCAACTCCGGATCTGTCCCTCGCTCTTCTGCACACCAGGTCGGTTAAATCCAAAGAACGGTCCACTGGGGACATCTAGGAAGAATTGTGCACGGTCTTTGTGCATGGCCTGTCGGAACGAATCGAAAACTGACTTGTCGAGCCCCTCGGCGTTGGCACTAGTCTTCAGCATAAGAGGAGGCACGGCACCGACAAGAACGGCCTTTTTGAAGCGATTCGTGCCATGCTTTCCGAGGTAGTGAGTGACTTCTCCTCCTCCATGGGAGTGTCCAATCATGACTGCGTCTTTGATCTTAAGATGCGCAAATAACTCTTCAAGGTCATCGACGAAGGTATCCATGTTGTTTCCGTGCCAAGTCTGAGTGGATCGTCCATGGCCACGCCGATCGTGTGCGATGACACGGTAGCCGTGGTCAGCCAAGTATACCATTTGGTTTTCCCAGTTGTCGCTGCTTAAGGGCCAGCCGTGGGAAAAGGTGATGATGGCGCCATTGCGGTTGCCCCAATCCTTGTAGAAGAGCTCGGCTCCATCGCGGAGTTTGAGGTATGGCATGATGATTTAGTTGATGGCAGTTGATAATCCTGTAATGTGGTTGATATGGCCTTTAAATCAATTTCTAGAAACTGATGGTATGTTGAAGTCACCATATTAGGTCAACTGCGTCATGACTCAGGGTTTGGCCAAGTCATAGTGTTTGACGGCAAGGATATCAAACATGTCCCAAACCGGAACAATGACACAGACTGAAGCTGTAGAGAAAGATCTAGCCCACAGACCAAGTCTTAGATATTGGGTGTGGGTGACGTGGAGTGACCGAGGCGGCTACGTTTGGAGTTTAAAACCATAACAGTCGATCACATATCACGTATGAGACACATGAACACAGTAGCATCCATAGAAACATGAACGCATCTGCTAATTTTATATTCTAATCAATATATACAACATAAATCAACATAGAGAACAAATCTAAGTCTCCTTAAACTCATACCGCCCCTCACGATCTTGCACCTCAACCTCAATACGACCCTCCTCAATCTCCTTCCCATCAACCTCAATAGAAGCCCTCATAACATCACCGGCCTGAACCTGCCCAACACCCTTCGGCGTGCCAGTCAGAACAATATCACCCTTCTCAAGGGTCATCACGCGCGAGATCTGAGCCAGCTGCTTCGGGATACGGTGCAGCATCAGGCTAGTCGAGTCAGCCTGGCGCTCAACCTGGCCGACCTTCAAGCGCAGAAATGCGTCGTGCGGGTTGGGAATGCGCGACTTGGCGATTTCCTGTGAAATCGGACAGAAGGTGTCGAAGCCCTTGGCGATGGACCAGGGGAGACCCTTCTTCTTTGCTTCGTCTTGGACGTTGCGGGCTGTCATGTCGATGGCGAGGATGTAGCCTATGGGTGAAGAAGCCGTTAACGATTTGCTGGTCTAACGCAATGTCTCTGCTCGTGTCCCGGTCATTGCTATCGTGCACGCCGTTCAGAGGCTGCGGTTGTACTCACTCTGAATCGCGTCCAGTGCGCCCTGCTCATCATTCGGATCGAGATCCCGCACGGTCTTGCCAATGATCAGACCCAGTTCGACTTCATAGTGGAGGCTGACGCCCTTGGGACGGAGGATGGGTCCGGAGCCCGGGAGGAGGATGGAGGATGAGGGCTTGAGGAAGAAGAAGGGTTGCTTGGGAGTTGCGCTGTTCAGCTCGGCGATGTGATCGCTGCAATAATCCAGACATGTTAGTATTTTGCCAGGGCAGTGTGCTGACGCCCAGCGCTGCTGTCGGAACTTCCGAGACTTGGCGCGGGGACACTCACGCATAGTTACGGCCGATACACATGATCTTGCGGCAATTGGCGCGGATGGAAGCCATTTTGTAGGGTATTGAGGTTGTGCGACTGGGAGAGGACTGCGATTGAGGAGGAGAGAAGTCGTCGGGGAGCTGGAGAGGAAGGGAGGTCAATTTCAGACGTCGGGTGTTCTCCGAGCGCAATGCGGAGAACTGTCATCGGCTTCCGCACCGACCGCTTGTATTTTTACCCAGCTCTATAGAACGCTCACGTTGGAATTAGTTTGTTTATTTGTAGTAGTTTTTTATGAAGAGGTTATTTTCAAATCCATTCATCAAGCTAGGATTTAAATTGGAGCTCAATAGGAAAAACCAATGCTACTAAAGCCGACAGCGACACTCCTACAATGTTGCCTACTCTAGGATGGACTTCATCTGAGGCTATTTATTTGACATAAATAACACCAGTATTTGCTACCTTACTGCCAGTCTGACCAACGTCTGACTAAATACCCTGTGTTACTGGCGCAAATGACTCAAGCCTTATGTCGGCTTGGTGCTCCGAAGATCGGAAGACGTGCCGAGCTGAAGTACGTATAGTGTCGAGTCCGCAGCTTGGACTTCCTGAGTGGGGCGTCATTCTCTGACATTATAGAAAGTTCATAGAGGAGAGAGACTCCTATTTCCGCAGCTTCTTGATTGTAGGGCCCATCTCTTCACCGGCATCGAGACACTTCTTCGTCTCCTCATCAATCTCCAATCGCTCCTGGCAGAGACGAACACACTCCTCAATGTAGCTGACAGGCACAGCCACAACACCATCCTGATCACCAAGGATATAGTCACCAGGGGTAATAGTAACCTTCTCATCAACCTCCACATTCTCATACTCAACCGGCACATCGAGCTCCGATGATCGGGTAAAGGTATTCGAACCAAGAATGCTCAAACCACGAGCAAAAAGCCCAATATTCATTTCGCGATGTTCAGCAATATCCCGGAAACGACCATCAATCACAACACCGGCCGCGCCGAGCTTCTTTGCTCGCGTGCTCATCAGACCGCCCCAGCATGCGCTGATGAGACCCTTTGGCTGGGAGATGAACACCACACTTCCCTTTGGGATTGCATCAACGAAGTGGTGAGGTGGGTTTGGTGAGGTTTTGTCCGATGCATGCACCATCCGGACTGTGTATGCTGGTCCGAATATCTTGGCGACGGTACCGCTTGAGCCTGGGCTGTACATTTTGAGACCGGAAAGATAGCCTCCATGACGGAGTCCCAGTTTCACGAGAGCATCTCCAATCTGCATAGGTGGGTTAATAACCATGTTCGTCCGGGGTGTGTAGTGGGAGGTGAGCTTACGTCGCAAGACGCGAACTTCCCCAAGGCTTGGATTGCCTTTGCGCTTGCAACCATATTTGAATTCCGGTAAGTTTATCGAGAGCGATGATTCCAGACAGGTCGATAAACTTATATCTCAGCCTAAACGCGTCTTCCGCTGCAAGAAGTGACAAGCAAAAAGCCGATGAGTTGCGGAGTGACCCGGACCCACCTGGCACGCTCCGGGACGCGATTTGCGACATTCATAGCTGAACGTGTATCTTGTAAAATAAATTTAGTATAGGAGTAATGCTCTAAGTGTTAATTAATCTATCGGGTCTCATATTTGAAACTTTTAAAACAACGATCGCTGTGGCCCTTGACCCTGAAAAGCCACTCTATACAACAGACCTTGCGTCTGCCAAGACAACATCCATATTGGTGGCAAGTCCATCGCAACTCGACCAACCCTCGTCAACAACTTGCCAAATAACCACATCATCATGCAAGTAGCAGAAATCTTATCAGACATAAATTCCCTCCGCGTCTGTGTAAGTGTTCCCGCCACTCTTCTGGGTTAGAGCCTCGATGAGGGGCTCCGCATGCCGACAAACGCGCGCAAGCTGTAACCCAGAGAAAGGAGCCACACAGAATGACAAATCTAATAACATCCTACAGGGCCACAATGAGGCACTCGCCTTAGTCAATGTGCATAAAAATATCGCAAGCTCAGAATCTGCCGAGGCTTCCAGCGCGTCAACTGATAAAGATGATCTCCGTCGTGCAAAGGAGCTGGTTGAGTTACATTACGAAGTCAAAGCACGGCACGCCAATGGCACAGTGGACGAGGAGTTGAGCCGTGCTCGCGAGGATGTCCGACGTGTTCTGAGAGAGTTATCGACTGTGTGACCGTGTTCTCTGGAAAGGTGTTTTGTGCTCGGGATTGCATTTCTTGTATGACCTCGACGACTGACTTTATGGATAACGATGGCTCTTTCAGGCTGGTCATATTATTATTATTATTATGTTGGTGTTAATCTGGAACTTTGTCATTTTTCGATTTCTGAATCCCCTGTCCTGCAACAATTATACTCAGGTCCCATATTTCAACGCGCGATTGAACCCCCCGAATGCTGCAATATCTTTCTTTGAATACTCTACAATGTGATCATGAGCAACAACTCTTCCTTCAGTCGCCTTGCAAAGATCCCCAATGGCCCTAGCCCGTGACTGGATCCCCTTATCTTTCAGGACTCGCAATAAAGCCGAAGAGAATTCCGACGCCCCTATCTTCGGTGCCACATTGCGACTCCCATGCATGCCAATTCCAAGCCACTCTACCCGCGACGGACAATCATACGTATCGAACCACTGTGGGAGAACAACCTGTGGAATGCCTCCTCTAGAAAATGGTAGTCAGCGCTATACTTTCTTGGTCAACTGTGAAACTAACAAAAACTTACTTGCACGCTTCAAAAAACGAGTTTGCCCCGCCGTGGTGCACATAGACAACTATATGCCCGCTTTCCAAGAGCGATATAATCTCCGGCTGGATCCACGAGACCACTCTCACTTTGTCAGAGTAAACCAGTGGTCCGAGAATGGCTTTAACTCGGGGCGAAGTTTCCCAATCATATCGCAGCTTCCATAGGACATGGATATCGGGGTATTTACTGAAGACCGTTTGGATAGCCCGTACCATTTGCATCGCATCGTTTTCTAGGGCTTGGACGTGGGACCCGAGACATATCAGAATAGTTGGTACTGTCAACCATGCGTTTAGGGAGGGGTCGTTTGCTGCTAGTGATGAATGAGGTCGGAGGATTGGTCCGCAGCTAATCACATTATCGGGGACATGTAGTGGGAAATCCATTGCTGGAAAGCAGGGCGATAGATGTAAATGCTCTGCGCAGTAGGGCAGCAGATGAGGAAATGGTGTCATGATCCCTGCTTTCTTGCGGCATTTCAAAAGCTCCCGCATTGGTTTGCCGAGGCGGACGATGATACCGAAGCAGAGGACCATGTATATGTTTGAGAGAATTAAGTGCCAAGGGAGTTGGAAAGGGTAGCCTGACCCCGTGCTAAACAAGAAAAGTCAGCTTTTCCTTGACTCATTTGAAATACGGCATGGTGGCACACAGAGGATATTTCCACAGAATCCCAAGCTTGGGTTGTACCATAATAACCACATCTTTCAATGGCACAGGCCAAAGAATGACGATTTTCATCTGCGCACTGCGAGCAGCGTCCAAGCCAAGATGCAAGAGCGGATCAACAACCACAACGACCGGTTGAACAGCCTTCAAAATCTCAAGACAACTCCGGTATGATCGCAGATACTCTTCAGGACTCCAGGCAAGAACAGATTTATTAATCTTGTCACAGCCATCCAGTGTACCTGCAATCCCGGGCTTATGGCATATATTAGGTGTCTCGCGAGCGACAAGCTCACTCATGGACGGACCTGCGATTGTATGAAAGCGTGCAACTCGGTCGAAATCAGCTTGGTTATTGATTGCTTGGACGCGTGCTGCTAATGGATGGAAGGAGGCTATGTGCACTTCGTACTCTCCGCGCTGGAGGAACTCTTCTGCTACTGCAAGTCCCACGTTTGATTGCCCGTGTTCGGGACTTGTGAGGAATAGGATAGTTTGGATTGCAGGCGTCATGGTTGTTGATTCAAGTGGGACTTCCATCGGCTGGGATTAAGAAATGATGGGCGTTTTGTAAAGTATTTATTCTGACTGCGTCTTAACGAGATTGCGTTGTCGTACTCTAGGCAGGGATATTAGCCGATGGATGGTTACTCAGGCGAAATGTAATTGGATACATATAGGGTTGTCATTCATTTCCTATGTACTCGAGAGGGGAAGGTAGTAGTTGAAGGGTGATTTTATGGCCAATTGCTGGTGAAGGCTGTATCCGAGTCTAGAAGCATTCTTGTGAAGTGGGAGAGCGCATGTCAACCGCATGTGTTTACCCCGGCTGTTGAGATGAACGTCCGAGAACGGAGTAATATTGATGCCATTGGATAGCCGAATTTGAACAAGGTTGGATGAACTAGCTATGTTAATGCGCGTCCCAAGTATCCAATCTTCCGCAGACAACACAGGGTGATACCGAGACCGACTAAGTTCATTACAAACAAAAACCAAAAGGCTGTTCGATAGCCGTTCATGATTGCCTCTGGGGACTCAACGAAAGACGCACTTTCACCAGATAGTGGACTTTGAGATGTGGTCACATCATATGAGATAAATCCAGCCAACGACATGCCAATAGACGATCCGACCATGGCAACAGTGCAAATGGCCCCTGTCGCCAAACCCTGAGTCTCAAAAGGCAGACCTTCAGCAATGATCCTGCTAGAAATAAGGATGATGGCGCCCGGCGCGATTGAACTAAGTGAAACGGCAAAGAATTCATATCCCCAGTACGATGACGTCGGGTTGAAGATTGCCATAATAAATGGCGAGAGACTCGACATGGTGATTGCAATCCCAAGGATTTTGTTGGCGCGAAGGCGCGGCAGGAACTTCCCTGTAATCAGACTGCCAAGTGCGCCAGCAACTGGAATTGGCAGGAATCTCCAAGAAGATTGAAGAACCGAGAGACCCTGTACTCGTTCAAATACCAGGACAACAAGTTGTGAGGATGAGTGAAAAGAGAAGTAGACGAAGAAAACAACCAGACTGATGCATATGAAATGCCCGTTCGTCCAAAGTGAATCTTGAACGCCTTGTGTACTGTCTCTTTCCCAGCAGTCATGCCAAAACAGAAGCGCCACTAGGAAAAGCCACCCAAGAGCGAGAGGGATAAAAAGACCTGATTTACAGATTTTTGCAACATGGTTTGTAATGACACTATCCGAGCCGTCAGTACAATGTGGTCTCTGAAAGTCAATGGGGGTAGCTGGGTATACATACGCCAACGCAAAGAACAAAAGTGTCACAAGAAAGCTGGCTAGCAAAGTCCCAAGCCAGTCAATATCTTCGTATAACTCTCGCCACGGAATACCCTTGGTTTCTTCAGCTTGTTTGGGAATGGTCCATATCGAGAGAAGGAAACCACATAGGCTGACGATTGCAGCACAATGGAAGCCTGATCGCCAGCCGGTAGTCACTGAAAGGAGCCCAGCGAGTATGATTCCCGCACCGTGGCCGACATATTGGCATGCAGTGATAGAGGAAAAAGCTAAATCACGCAACTTTCCAACATGCAGATTCTCTCTATGAATGCTCATGGAGGAAAGGAAGCACATTGAGTATGCCATGCCGGACACAATTCTAGAAGCAATGAGATGTGCACCACTTTGAGCATGCCCGGTAGCCAGGTAACAAACAGTCTGCAGAAAGCAACCTGATAGGAACACCCTTCGGCTGCCTAGGATATCTGTCAATGATCCCGCCAGAATGAAGGTGCAGCCCTGCGTAAGAAAGAACAAGGACATTGGCCTAACAGTTTGATCAGATTGAGATATTCATTGTAGCCTATGACCACTCTGGATAATAGTCATTGGGGTGGGGACTCACCATAATTCAACACCAGGGGTTAATTTGAGTTCTGACGATATTTGCGCGATATTGAGCATGAGCAATCCATTCAGGGCGCAGCAAATGAATAATGAGCAAATAGTGCATATAATAATGAGAACTCCGTGAGGGTCGACACGTTTCGTGTCTGACTGGGGCACGACGTCTAGGAGCGGCTGATATTCAGGGATTTGATAACGGAGATCGCGGTCGGACTCCCGAAGGGTCCCGCAGTCTGAGCCTAAATCTGATTGCATGTCCGGCATCATTTGTTTAATTGAGGCTAAGAAGATTGGAGAATTGCTGCACTGCGGGCATTTCGAGTGATCTGATGAACACCCATCCGGGGATATTCAGCAGTGGAAGAAGCAAAGAAGAGAACGAGCATGACACGAAAAAGCAATCAATCACCCGCCGGAAGCAGGGGGCTTGCAATAAAGGCAAATTAGAGACGTGTTGTGATTGACCAATTTGGATCCACTATAAGCGCGCTTATCATTTCCAGTGTTGTTATTGGCCAGATATCATTCCTGTGTCTCGATGGTTCTATTGGCATCGTTTAGGGGTCTTTTTTGGCGACCCTTGTAGCTAGGCATTGACTTCGATTAATATAGAGAAAATATTTGAAATCCCTAGGAAATCTTCGCGATATATATGCACCTCATCCTATATCCCGGCCAACCGGTCTATTTGTTTGTCAATTCCATGATCACCGTGAAAACACGTGAGGTTTGACAGAGATTTGCGTTTAGGTTACGTCTGAAAGTCCAGGAGCTAGTACTGATACAAGCCTAAGAACAACATTAGCCGTGATTGCTTCGTCTTCTACACGTTTTCAGTTATTTCAGTACATCATATATGAACTAGGACACTTGTTTCAGCTACAAAAGATCGTCGGCCAGAATCACTAAAGTTAATGCTAGCGTGTTCTAATAAATCCAGACTCCGATGAAGCAGCATAAATAGCCAACAGATGCATGGATGTGAGACCTCCCGGGCACATCTGTGGGGAGTGGAATACAACTTGAGGCTCAAGGTTAAGGGCAGGGTCACCCTTTAGGTCGAAAAGACAAGCACAGTGAAAAAAAAATGTGGAGAGCAGCTGTTCTCTCCGGTTTCCAAAGATTGTTGTTCTTTTCGGTCTGCGAGTGCCGGGCATTGAACCCTGGCGAGGACGGCGTTAGATACTGCCGCTAGGCTACGGCCGCCGTCCTCGGAGAATATTAAGCACGTGACTTAGAGGTACCGACCGCCTTTGGCGTCAAGGATTCCTATTGGTGTGATGTCGACAATAGTTTGCACTGTTTGCCTTGTTTGCAGTCATGAAGGCGGTATAGCAGGACGGGTTGCACGTCGTAGTTTTGCTCGCGTCTGTCTTCTCTTCTTTCCTCTCTAGATTGGTGTCTTCAAATGAATAGACCCTTTTCCTCTCTCTCAGGCTTGCCGCTCCTAATAAATATAGGAACACCCAAGGCATCGCATTTTATGATTTAAATGATCACATTCCTCTCCCGAACACCTAGATACGCAGAGTACTCTTAATCGGACCATTTAGTCTATATCAAAAAAGCTTCAATGGCAGCATAGTTTGTCCCTGGGGCAATAAACGTTCGACGAAGCTGGAATCCAGCCTGGCTCAGCATCGCCTCCCATTGCTTGAGAGTCCTTTCAGTTCCCCCGAGAGCCATCCTAAAACCCTAAGCATTTATACATTGGTCATATTTACAACTCTTACAAACTCGCCAAAGGCCCTTTCCTCACATAGATTTGAATGATGAATGATAAGTACTTTTTTGTCCATTCTCTTCCCCGAGATGGCTGCATATGACGTCATCACCGAAGGCATCCCATTCCCCTGTCCAGCGACCATCACCTAAACCTAAACAACGCTCAGTACTCGAAAGTTGGATGTCGATTATGAATCGAATGATGACTACAAAAACATATGAAAACGTCCTTTCCTTTTGGTTCGGCTCCAAATCATCCCGCGACTATCTCAAGCAAAAGTCATTCTGGTACGGCAGCCCAGCAGACGACGCCTACGTCCGCAAGAACCTAGGAACATCCTATGAGGCCGCAAGAAGTGGCGAACTGGACTCATGGACACGAGCGGGCGAGGGCGAAGGGGCCTTGGCTTTGATATTGCTGCTTGATCAAGTACCCCGAAACATCTTTCGGGGTAAGCCACAGGCATACGCTACAGACTCTAAAGCTGTCTCTGTTGCTCGAGTGGCTGTCGGAGAAGGCTGGGATAAGAACATGCCTAGTATTCAACGGCGATACATCTATTCGCCCTTCAATCATTCGGAAATCTTGGAGGATCAGGAGTTGTCCGTGAAATTGTTTACGGAGTTGGGTGATCCTTATCATTTGCAGTTTGCGACGGATTTCTATGAGCAGATTAAGCGTGATGGGCGGTTTAAGCACCGTGATCAGATTCTTGGACGGTGAAGATATTAGTGGCGGTCGGGCATTGAGTGTGCGCTCTATAGGTGGCCTATGAATTTCTTTTGGGCAATGTTAAAAGGGCCCCTCTTGTTGATATTTGGATCCCCTCTCTACCTGTCTAAGCCTAATTAGGAAAGGCTTAGTATGTGTATTTCATGGTGTATTTCCCTAGTAAAAATGAACAAAAGGGCGTAGAGGAAGACAATAGGCCTTGTAGGGTGTGTGAAGACTTGCACCTAGGTCAATACACGTATACTAACTAGGCCAAAAAGACCACTATATCAGCCTGACGGCTGACATGCCTAGGACCGATATATATATACTACTTAGTACGTATAATTATACGCGTGCGCACCCTAGACGCCACGCCGTGATAGTTAAATCTTATCTTCTATAAAAAGCACTCACTAAAGCAAAAACGTTTAGAAAGTAAGATGATATAGACTTACTCTTCGGTTTACGATAGGGGTCTAAAATGCGGTCCAAAAAATGGTCTAAAAAACGGTCCGTCCAATAGTGTTATAACATTTGCTGTGTCACTGTACTAAAAAAGACACCGTGAAATACATATACTACGCCTTCCCTAATTAGGCTTAGATAGGTAGAGAGGGGGTCCTTTTAACATTGCCCTTTCTTTTTCACGAGGTTTTTTTTTTTTGACTGTGTTTTGGCTATTTTACATATGGTCTCTGCATAAAATCCTAAAAAATGGTAATATAGAGTCGGAAGTGATACATTATTTCTCGATGGAATGTTCGGTGGTACTCGCGGTGGGGTTCAAAAGTAATCGCAGCATAAGCATCGATTTTTCCGATTTCACCCAGACACCAACACCAAATTGTCGAGATCAATGCCAAAATGTACGGATTCTACGACTCTACAGTCGCGAACATTCTGGTATTCGGGTGCTTCTACGCGATTCAGATAACAGTCCCCGCCGTCGTCCTCATCACCACGCGCAAAGGGTCCCCCTTACGTTATCTTTGCGTACCATGCATGGTATGGGTAGTCAGTCGCTTTATCAGACCCTTCGGCGCGTCCGGTAGTCCAGAATGGTGTCAGGCAATAACTCAGCTCATTATTGTGACTATGCAAGCCCTGAACTTTTTGCTGATCAATTCCATGGACAGCCAAGAGATTTCGCGTGGTGCGAAGGGTATTCAAACTTGTGGATCTCAATTAACTACGGCACTTCGCTTGCTTGGTCAGACTCGTGCCGTCAATACACCATGGCAGGTCAAAAATGTGCCTTCTCATCCGCAGTATTACACCCGACGGGGTATGGCGGTCCCACGAAGAGGGCGATTTCTTCTGCGGCAGTTTACAATTGCAGCATGGCAATATCTTGTTCTTGATATTGTTCAGACTATAGCACAGCAGCAGGCTTTGGAAAATGACCCTCAAGAACCAGTGTCGTCAGCAATTGAATGGACTGTGCCGGCGGGCCAATGGGTAGAACGGATCGGCACACATCTGTCTATCTGGTTTGTAGTGAATCGGTTGATTGGTGATCTGGCATACCGAGTTTTGTCAATCATTTTCGTGGGGATTGGATTTGACTCCCCCTCCGACTGGCCGCCAGCCTGGGGGAGAATGGGTGATGCGTTTACATTGCGCGATTTTTGGGGGTGAGCTTGATCAATTATACATCAGTGAGATGGCCTTTTTCTGACATATTATACAGGAAGTTCTGGCATCAATTTATGCGCCGGCCCTTTACATCTATTAGCAATTTTGTTTCGCGGGATGTCCTAAAATTGACGCGATCTTCATTGTTGGAGCGATATACAAATATTTCTATTGTTTTTCTCGTCTCTGCGGTATTCCACGTCATTGTTGATATGCTGCAGAGTATTCCGACGGAAAAGTCTGGTTCAATACCATTCTATCTCGCATTTGTGATCGGAATCATGTTGGAAGATGGCGTACAAGAGCTTTGGAAAAACTTGCAACCCCGAAACGAACCTGAAATGGAAGCAAAGAGGTCAACAAAAGACGTTGTACCCCTTTGGAAACGGTCTATTGGACTAGTATGGGTTATGCTATGGCTTGGAGTCACCTCGACCTGGTACTTTACGCCGATGATTCAAGCCACCACGGAAGACATGCGCATGGTTCCCGTCAGTGCCGCCAGATACATTGGTCTTGGTCCACTGACTGGGATCGTCGCGATCAGTGGTGCAATCATTGCATTCACATTCGAGATCGAGATATAAGTTGAATATAAAATTATCGGCACCACTATCAATCGCCCTATTTATTACCCGCTTCGTAGTCTTGGCGCAACCTGCAACATTCCAACCTCAACGGCGAAGAACGCGAACCTCACCAGGAGTTAACACCGCCCCTTTGCATGACCAAGCTTCTAAGAAACGGCCTGTCAAGGAGTGTAATAATTGTTCTCGGGCAAAAGGTACTTCCTGCCCTTCCTTTGGTTGAGTAGGGCTGATTACGCAGGTCAAATGCGACGGAGAGCGCTCTCGTTGCGAATTGTGTAGTCATCGGAATGTATCTCACATATGAGAGGAAACGTCAAAGCGCACCCAAAGGGCCATCGAATCAGTTAGACTATACTACCACATCGAGTTCACAAGGATGAGGACATGTAAAAATGGAGAAAGCGTCAAATTCAGATACTAAAGCCAACAATCATGCCGAAATATCATAAGATCCCACCTCCACAACCTATCTAATCAAATGAAGGCCTAAAGTCATATCTCACACAGCTATAATCGATGGAGCCACCAGCACCCCCATTGTTGCCTATGATATATGTTAGCTTTAGTGCAACGCAAAAAGATGAACGACCGATGGAACTTACACTTCTGCCAGTCATCCAACAAAAGCTGCCAACATGTGTTCCCAAGATTATGCGCCCCGCCAAAGGGATACCGTGCATCTTGTTCGTCTCCCTCGCAGTTCTCAATCCAGGACATGGTAAACTTAAACTGAGTACTTCCGTACGTCGACTTTAACTCAATTGGATCTGAACCTGCCTTCAACTTGGCCTTGTCGTCGGAAATTCCAGCACAGCCAGTAGCTGCCATACTGATCTCACTACCGCGAACATCTCCATGTGATCCAAACTGATCTGCTGTGTGGCATTTTCTTTCTTGAAGCCCGTGCTGAGTGAATGTATCAGGCTTTGGCTTAGGCTTGTCGGGTACAGTAATTTTGTAGCTGAAGCTTGCTCCACAGTCATCGACCTTGGCGCTGGCTTCTGGTTGGATGGAATGGCTGTCATAGCCCTGGCCTATCGTAGAATTAGTAAGCATGCAAGGGCAATTGATATCTAATGCGGCGGTGAGGGAGACATACATTTGCCAGTCATGGACTTGAAGGCTGCTTTGCAGTCAGTCTTGCAATTCTTCCCAGGATCGAGCTCAAAGTGGAACTTGTAGTTCTCATAAGCAGAGGACGACACATCTTTGGCTGTCAGGTCCTGACTGCGCTTCTTGCTCGTATCCCCGCTGCAGAACTTGTCGGCCAGCTTGCTCATAAACGAGACATCGACTGAAACGGCCTTGCTGTAGTCCGTGCTAGAGCATTTCACTTCTGGGTCCTTCGGCTTCTCAGCCTCCTCGTCCTGTTTCTTCATGCTATCAACCAATTTGGTTAAAACCTTCTCAAAGCTTTCGACCTCGGACTTTGTCCCTAAGGTGTAGATTTCCGACGTAAGCTCATAGCATTCACAGCCCTCATTCGTGCCCTGTGTCAAGTCAATACCAAGTCAGAAAATCAAAATAGAGTTTCAAGGCGAGGAGCCATACAGTTGTGCATTTGTTATTTTTTCCTTTGCAAGTATCATCACCGCAAACGAGCACCTCCTTCTCCGGCTTAGGACATTCTGCCTTACATTTGCAGTCCTTGTAGTGGCCCTAGCTTCCTGTTAGCAGCTATCCAGCAATTTAAAAGCGTATTAAGAGCACGAACCACGGTACAAGACCCCTTGTCCCCTTTGCAGTCATCTGCTGAGCAATCGGGCTTCTTGTCATCCGCAGGGCATTCCTCCCTACAGGGACATCCAGCTTGATCACCTACGGTACACCAACCATCCAGAGGTTTGCAGTCCTTGCAACTGTTCTTGGTGTAATCTTCATTACACACGTTCTTCGGATTTGGAACTGCTGCAGGAGGGGCGATGAAGCCTACTGGCGGGGGTGGGAATGGAATAATAAGTGGTAGACCGGAGCTATAAAAGATATGGTATTAGTTGGACCGACATGCGTAAGAAGGCAAATTGTGTTCTTACCCTGGCTTGCCTGTCTCCTCCGACACACATTCGCAAGTTAGACCACAGCCTTCCTTGTGCCATTGCTTGCATCGATAATAATCGGACATCCACCCCCGCCCCTTCTCATTGTCACAGAACCCTTTCTTTTTGCTGTCTCCTCCACATGTAGAACATTTTTCGGGAGGGCTAGGCAGTGTTAGCTCAACTGCCGTCAGGGTAAAGAAGCCTCTGATGTCTTCTGGGGAGTTAGTGACGTACTTTGGACAGGTAGCGAAAACATATTGATCATTGAATCCTCCTCCGCGCTGTTCGATTATGGACCCCGGCCCTGTAGAGTCCTTGGGAATAGCCCATACAAGCTGGCATGCTAAGGCAAGAGCCAAGAGAGAATGTTTAAGCTGAACCATCTCTCTGATAATGAAAAGGAAACAGGTGACTGTCAGTAGAAAGGTAGTGAGTTAAGCCGGTAGGTCTAAATGGGAGCAGTTATCGAAGATATATATACCCCTCGTGGGGAATATGATGGAATGAAATCTCCAAGTTAAACTCCGAGAATATCCTCTGCATTGTTGGACATGTTGAGCTGAGACATGACAGTGGTAGTGCAAGGCGTTTTTGCCCCATTTTGTCAGGAAGGAGTGCAGGGCTACCAGCAGCCCCCGAACCCTGTCACATCTTAGACCCTTGTATTCAGATTTGAGCATGAGGAATTTCAGAACTGTCTCTATGCAATGGAACCCACCAAATTTAGACGTTGGAGGAGGCGGAAGTAAGCCACAGCCACACGGCTAAGGTTTGGCCCGTGCAGGACGAGCCTGTCAGCATTTAGTGTTCGCGCTATAAAACATCTGGATCCAATCAAGGCACTTTGGCTCTAATCGGGGCGAAGAAAGGATTTTCCGCCCGCTGAAAATGGCTTGGACCCTGCGGCTCAGCACTGGTGGGCTGAATTATCTAGATAAAAAGCGTACTATTCTAAGCTCCTTGTAGCCCTGGTCAAATAAACTTGGTGGAGGATGATGCAGGGTCCATTTTCCCCTCTCACGAGTTTAATTCCTACATAGCAAACGTCAGTCCCGGAGCGTGACCCCGAGTGCTGGCGCCATGAAGACACAACTAGGCCCTCCCTCTCAGAGCTTGGCCTGTATGTAGCCCGGCAAAAGAAAACGCGGCAAATATAGTACAGCATATTACTTTAGTCGCCTGTGTAGATATAGTGCTAGATGATGGTAGTGTGAAAACCCCTCGCCCGCTAGTTACATTTCCGAGTTCGTTTTCGGATAAGCGATGTTGCTGGCCCCCGAACAATTCTCTCCTTTCCGAAAATACTATTTTTGGCGTGAATGAAGTTTCAAAATGAGTTGATGAGCCTGCGTTAGGGTGAAGTAGCCCCAAAATCTCAGCTGCCATCATACTGCAACAAACTCGAACCCGGCCCCAAACAAATGCCTCATGTTAATCTAGATTAAACTGATGGTCATACGCAAATACATGGTGGCTGTTTGTGCCTAAGTCAATACCACCACTGCTTTGGGGGCTATCCCAAGGCTGATATTCCTGATCCAACTCATTTTGTGAGGTATGTCTCAAGAGCTAGGGACCAAAGTCCGTAACACATCCCAAAGACTTAAAAGCTGTCAGTATCCCCTTCAACTACCTTTCCAACTTCAATTTTTAATCACAATGGCTACAATGGCGTGGACCAAGGTCGTATTCCTTCTTCCTTTCTTTTGGCTGCAGCTCGCTTGTGTACATTCCTATAACATTGACAAATCATGCGATTGTTAGTATTAGACCTCCCGGAATTTGGAACATGCTAATATGTGAAATAGCGATCAAATCCAAGTTGGAAACAGCCGTCGAAAAATCGATGGCCCTGGCTAAGCTTTCCTTTGACGAATTGGGCAGAGATGACCCCAATGTCAAGGAGCTTAGAGGGTGGTTCTTCCTCGACAAGAATATTGATCAAGTGAAAAGTACATTTTGAAGCCATTGAAGGAAATGCATACATTGACCTAATCCTCCATCTCACAGTGGTCTATCACAACGTGCAAGAGTACGGAACACTCAACAAAGCCGACACGGATGAAGTGATGCAACCAGTAAGTTATTCCCAGAAGCTCCAAATCAAGGACAAGCTCCAGCTCACAAATCAAGACCATCTACTGTGACCTTTCTCGTTATGAAGAGACAACGAGGAAGACGAAAGATGGAAAAGACGAGCCAGCCCTCTTTGACAAGGAGAGAAAAACAGTTTCAGGTTTGAGCAAAGAGTATAAAGGTTGCAAGACTGGCGACACGGTGGCCTACAGGAGCAGAACTGAAAGGTTGTCGGATAAGAAGATGCTTCACAACGATATTCAAATCTGCCCTTGGTATCTTGCTGTCCTTGGCCACTCGCCTTTCACAAACCTCGATGACCTTCCTGATCGCACGGGCAAACCAAGCTATGACCCTACTCGGGCTTTCTCTAACAGTGAGCCTAAGGCAAATGTATTTGCTAGTCGGCTCGACGTTACTCTATTACACGAGGTCAGAACCCCTAGCCCCTGCTCCCTTTGGACGGGTTTGAGCCATGGGCGAACTTGTATATGCTAACTGAGTTATATTAGTTTACACATGCATTGCCGGACTATGCGGGATCCACCTTGGATCATGCCTATCAGTGGACTGATTGCACCGCTGTAGGGAATAGGGAGGTAGGGTGCATGAATGCGGATTCATATTCGTTTTTCGCCACAGGTGAGCCTAGTCCTATTTTCATTCTTAGACTGTTTACTAATGGTTTCCAGGTGTGGATATGATCAAGGTCCGCAGGTTCAAATTTACCAAGGAGGGTGGTGCTCAGAAGATCAACAAGGCGACAAAGCGAGCTGAACAATTGGTTATGAAGCCTTGGAATGCATGATGGTTGGAATTTGGTTCAAGTCAAGGGTTTTGTTAAGATCGTGATTATGTTTATTTCACTCAACTGGCAATTAAATGGCAAGATTTGGAGCTGTCTATAGTATGGAATTCCTAGTGCGCCAATGATTGCTGTAAAAGCATGCCTGTCATCGCCGTCTAACAGCTTTAGGAAAATTAAAGGGACCCTTCTTTGTCATCTCTGTTATCCTTTTACGTTTATTCGCCTTAAAGTCTTTGTTTTGAATTGCTCGAAAGCCCGCAGCCTTAACGAAAACACAGAAATTATTCAAATCAATCAATACTATTGACAGGCACAAAATCAACACTTTCATCCTGATAATTACTCCAACCATAAGATGCCAGAGTTATCCAAGACCCAATCCAGTCATGAGCTTCCCAAAGAACATGTCACGGTTTCCACCACCAGCTCGGGTTTGTCAGGTATGGGATCGTCATACCTCGTTATCTGAAACGGCGCACCAAGAAGCAAGCTTTCAGAACATTCATTTGCCGGCCATGTTCCCTCGACTTTGAAATCTTGTATCCAACTAAGTTCCATGAGTGGCGCAAATAGCCTTGCCTCCTGGTCGGCAGTCATCATATTCCCTGACTCTTGGTCCATCTTCACCCAGGCTTGGACATGCAAAAGCCCCTTCATACATTTTACCACATTCCACAAGCTCGTCCATTGATCAAACCACTCCTCATCGAGGATTTGAATCCGACGATCAAGGCAAGCATGTAAGAACGAGATTTCAAGCGATCGAATCGCATGGAAGCTCCGAGGCGGTAGGGCAGATCTAATATCTGAAAGAATCCGAAAATCCGATGAGTCCATAATTTGGAGATGAATACTACTGTGAGACCATAGGATATCCACGGACTCGGAATAACTGTGTAGATTCTGTCAGTATATAGGATTAGGAATCAAGCAGAAATGAGAACATACATCTGGCGACAAGCCAAGAGAATCGGAAGTCGCTTCTGGCTTGATGAATCTTTGTCATGTGTTACACATTCACACCACGAGCCGTCCTGGATTTTGTATGACAAAAAGTGATATTTTCGGCCTTTGGAAGGACAAACACAATGTCGTAATTTTGGGCCTCCGGTAAGCATAAATGCAATTACCTTGTCTCCGAATATGAGTTCATAGATTTGACATCGAATCTCCACAGGGAGTTTCACCAAAAATGCGCTGTCGTTTTGTTTGGTTGTTGAGGTCACGTCCATGGTGAGTTAGTTGCACCAGAGATAATCCTGGGATGTCGCCTAATGAAGCCTCGGATGCCCTTGAAGCTTTGTCTTCCAGAAAAGACAGCGGCTGAAAGTATTTGCGATGGAAGCTATCACGATTCGAGGCAGGTCCAGCTCTCTAGGTTGACACGTATGTAGTTGATGGGGTAAGAAAGTTATGAACCATCCGACGATCCAAATATGGCGACACCACGTGACTACGGGGCTGAATGGGGTTTCCTGGAGTTTAAATATCAAATAAGATGGCCTTGGGTGAGTATATTTAGACAGAGTATTTTAAGAGAACACCTCGCTCATTCCAGGGCGGGTTGATGGTAGTGGGGTAATTGGGGGCGGATTCACAGCGGAATGTACTGAAGATATCGGAGCGACATTGGCTGTATGCATGAATACTTGCCTAATAGAAATGATTTAGCCAAACAGGACTTCGCTTTGGCTCGCTCAAAGCGACGATACCGGATAATCGGATTTATCCAATAAAGCCTAAGTTCACGGCGTAGCCGAGGGGCCGCTGACAGAAATGATATTATTAGGAGTTCTGACTTGTTTCTAGGCATCTTTGCGGGCTCTCAGACATTTCTGGGGTTGATTTTATGTATATTTACTATCACAAGTTATTGTTTGCTCGAGGAAATGCGATTAAGGTGATGTCGCGAATCCGGTTTCACGGGGCTCGTGCACAGAAGAGCCGCATGTTGTCAGCATCCCTTTTCCTTCACTTTCATTGCCGCACTGCTCAAGAGGATCGCTATTGAATTGAGTCAAAATGTCCAGAACCTCGATCATAGCATGTGACCATTCGTCTCTCTGCTTTTCGTCCTCCCCACATGCGACGGTGGCAGGTTTTAAAGGTCCAACCAAACGACAACGTGTCGCCGCCACGAAATCACAAAACAAAGTCTCTGATGATCCAAATGACAAATTTCTCGAAGAAGATGATCGAGCATTCCCTGCTCCTTTACTCCTTCCGGGGGATGATCTATCCGAGGATCCAGATTACCCTGCGCAGAGCTTCCAAGAATGGGTTGACGATGAAGACCGCAATCCGGTGACTCCCAAACAGAACAAAATTTATCTTTGTTCAATTCCAGAAGCCTATGATGGTGTTGGGTTTCTCCGGGAATGGAGACCACAAAAGCGTCTCGAAGCTGTGAATGAACAGTATCAGCCACCAAGTCCACTCCTCGTACAGAGCTATCTGGCTGCTTTCTATCACGGTTTGTCTGTCAGTATGACACAGTCAAATAATATGCGTTTTACGAAATGGGATGAAAACAAAAAGTCATCCCGGAAGCAGAAAACGTCCAAGTATGTGGGTCTGGATCTTGGGGGTGGTGAGATTGTGCGAATTCGTATACGCGAAAGACCAGAAGGAGACTACCCCGGCCAGCTCAACTTGGATGATCTGCTCGATGCCGCCATTAGTGTGCTGCCCAAAGATGCATACGCGCTGCTTCTCCTTGTCGACTTCGATCTCTACGAAGACGACGAAGACGACTTCGTCTGTGGTCGTGCATACGGAGGGAGTCGAGTTGCGGTGGTATCCACTGCAAGATACAACCCCCTATTAGACTACAACTACGATCATCCGATTGAGCGTATTCATCCCTGGCCTGCATCACATTGTGAAAAATACATGAACACCTACACCAAGGAAGAATCAGACGACAAGCCACCGCCGAAAAAAGCTCGGACAAGTGCCAAAGCGTCGCATAAACCATCTTCAGCACCGAATGGACCGATAAAGGAAGCCATATCTGCCTATTGCACTCTGCAGCAAGCCAAACCGTTCGAAGAGCTCCTTGCTCGACAGCTTAATGACCTCTGGCTAGGCCGGGTGTGCCGGACAGCAAGCCATGAGCTGGGTCACTGCTTTGGTATAGACCACTGCGTATACTATGCATGCGCAATGCAAGGCACTGCGTCTATTGCTGAGGATGCTAGGCAGCCGCCTTACCTCTGTCCCGTCGATTTGGCTAAGGTTCTCCACGCCACTTCTGCATCTGCTTCCGATCGGTATAAAGCTCTTCTCGAATTTTGTGATCGGCCGGCACATAGGAAGTCGTATCTGTTCAAACCGTTTGCTGCTTGGATTAGGAGTAGGCTGGCTGATATTGAGGGCTGATCTCACCAACTAGGTTTCTGTGACGGGATGCTCAGCCTTATTTCGCAGAGCAGCTGCAGATTGATTCGGGGTAGATAGGAAATTGAAATTGGTCACTGCCAGACCCATATGAGTTTTGAGAGCAATTCTAGAATACAATGAGACAAAAAGGTCAAGTCGCTCTGGAGGGAGACGCTCACAGGCCATAGATATATATATCAGCATAGTCCCATACAAATGAAGCAGTCACACCATCGCTAACTTTCCACTACATATTTTCTTCATATTTTTTCGACAAGAAACAATTGCACCTGCAGTCATCTCATATACGATCTATATTCAACAATACAAAGTTCAGAGTTCCATGGTTGGATAACCGCAAGGTCCCAAACCGGACTAGCCCGCCATCAACCACTTGGTTTAAACTCTTTGCGCATCCAAACATGTATCTTCTAGTGCGATCAACAGGGAAACACAAAGTGAGATTCTGTTTGCCAAACGAAATCCAAATTATGGCTCAAATATCCGCCCAAGTAAAAAAAGACAATCTTCACAAGCCACGCAACATCTCAATCTACTAACAGCGATATGTCGATCCGCAAACTCAGGACTCTACTACTATTCTGGACCGAAAAGCAGCTCACAAATATTTGCTAGGTTCGCACTCATTCAGATACTCCAACGCAAGGGACATGACTCAGAAGAAGAGGAACTTGGTCCCATTCTGGAGCATTCGATAATCCAACAGAAAATCATACTCCGGTAAATCATTAGACAAGAAGCCATTCTTCAGAAGACATGCGGGAAGCTCTCTAAGGGTCGGTCCTATATCTTGAAGGATCAGCTCACGGAATCCACCCTGGAATTTTAGCACTGGAACGGGAATAGTGAATACACGACTGCGCATTCCCGCGGTAGTTATGGAAGGTACCGTGGAGGACATATCTGAGCACCTGCAGATTGGTGTCATTAATTGCTGAATATGGGCGTCGTGCTCACGGATGGAGATCTAAGTCAGATGCTTAAGAGAGACACCGGTTCATTTCTACTGTATATCGATGTCAATGTTTCTCAAAATGGCTCATGGCGTCAGAGGGTGTACTATGTTAGCATTTGGGTTGTTTCCTTTGGACGCATCATGTTTTGATCTAGTTTTGCTTTGCAAAGCAGGGATCTGTCACGGTTCATTTTCGCACGAGTGCGCAACTTGCTTAGTTAGGAAACAATTCTGATGTCTCCCTTTCGAAAATTGCCTCGTCGTTTCTTTGTTTTTTTTTTTTTTTTTCCTTTTCTCACATTCGTCGCTATGTACCTTGGTGGCACAGTATCGACGGCGCTAGTTTCAAAGACAAACGTTTCATGTAGACACTTGAGCCCACCTGTATCTATCTTGCTGCTGTATCCTGATCTGAATGCATTACTCATGGAAAGCAGCAGGGCTCCGGTCGGCCGTATGAGGGCATTATTTTCAGGGTAGTATTGGAAGATATTTTCCCCGGTAAGTTCTCTAGCTCGATTATTCTTGAACTGCTGATCTCGAAAGCGGGTGTTTCACGCTAATAATGGGGGCCATTGTTTCGTGCTGTCTTTCCATGGCCCCAAATCGATCCGTGGACAGGAGAAAGACAGGCGCACATTGTTAGTATGAGCGCATTGTCTTCATGGGCTTCTCCCCGGCATTTGGTGACGTCCACCAGTTCTCTGATTGATTAGTCTGTCGTCAAAAATAGCAGCGTTTGAAGCAGAGTGCGAACCCTGGGGCTGGGCGGAGGGGCTCAAAGTTCACTTGCTCGATTTTTCCCTGTTTTTCGCTGAGCAATAAACATGAAACAAGGCCGAAGCCCCGAGGAATGGAACACATCCACGTGAGAGATCCAGTGAGAAAGTAACTCAATTTTAAGCTTTTCCCTACGTTTCGACATTCGAAACGAAGCTATTGTTATTTTTAGGCTCTTTTTGTGGTAAGCTAACGCTAAAGCAGAACATAAAGCCATAGGGCGAGGAACTCTGTCGGGCGAGGGTTCCGAAAAGGAGAATACTATTGCAGCCAAGCAGAGACGCGTTGCACTAGCCGAACCTTGTGGATTGTGCTCGGAGCACATGTTCTATGATTCTCTTCGCACTATTCAATCCCATATCAACTAAATTCAGACAGTGGCGCTGGGACTATTGTTCAATAGAAGGGGGAAATTTTTTAGTTGAGGGCTCAGGGATGAACAGCTCCTCAAATCCCGAGGCAGAGATTTTACCAGGTAGTTTTCGGACTTTTGGCGAGGAAAGTGATGTGAATGTGTTGTCTTCCTTTGTTTTTGCTTTTTTTGTAATGGTATATCTCCGAGAAAGCCTTTCACGATGTGACTCCTGCACTTGATCGATCGCAATAAAAACATGTGCAGGGGTAAATCCTTTCAGCAGGACCCGGCCACTGCAGCCAAGAGAGCAAATGCATGCTGCAGGTGTCCCACTATTTCCTTCTCGACCTGTTAAGAACCAGCCTAGAGGCAATTTGGCACAGGGGAAGATGATTTTGCCAGTTGAAAGCATTTCCATGTGCACACCGACGTGGGTTGGCTCGTGAAAGTTGTTCGCGTGGAGTGAGACATGCCCGATCCATACTAGATCATACTCAACCTCATCGGGTGCCTGTTACAACCTGTTCATGTGCCCTACTTTGCCTTCCGAGGTTGATCACCCGAGATGAAACCTCGATCGCGTCAAGATTGGAGTTCTACTGGCTAGACGAACCGGTGCCAGAGAATGGGGGGAAGAGGCACTGGTTAGCGTGGTTTGAAGATGGTAGTTAGTGGATCGTACGATGAAGGAAGCTTGAGGCACTATGTACATGTACGGAGTAGGCTGCGAAATCCTTCCGACCTTTCCGTGCTTCGTTTAGGTCCTTATGTCGAGGTTGGTGGATCCCCCCTTAGGGCTTCTCCCAAAACACACCATTCGCCACCATGTCACGCTAGTCCAGGGACGCTTTTTTAGGGCGTCTGAATATTAGTTCCCACTTGAAAATTCACTACAATTTATTCTTATTTGTGCTTATGGATCACCGCACTACGCCCGAAGTGGAGTTTCGCTATGCTGAATTGTGCTTAATACACTTTCACCGTCGTTACAATTCTGACCCGGTGGCGTCTGCTAGTGCAGACAGCTCTACTGCTAGTGCAGGCAGCTCTACCTCGAGGGTCTAGATGTTGCTTGTCCTTGTTTTGCTACCCATGACTTTCACCCCACGGTGGAGACCAGACGGGTATATTGTTGTCTGTGATTTGATAGCGTTGAGTATTTGCATTGTCCGTAACCGTGTCTCTTCACATTATTGCTGAACCATGGGCGACCGTGGACCTTAAGATATTAAACTATACGATTGTAGATATAAACCCGAGTGTTGTTTTTTCTTCTTCCACTAGTCAGTTAGTACATCCACAATCAGCAAGACCAAAATTCAGTTGGTGGCTGACGGGTTAGAGCCATTGGATTTGGTGGTGCAGCAGGGGAGCCAAGAGTCTTGATTTGACAGGTCTGTCTGACTGCGAAGCCAAATCCGACCTGTTTATCTTTGCCTAATACGGTCAAGAGCCTGTAGTCTGTTCCTGGTCTAATTCCCCGCGGTTGTGGATCATGGGTGGATTCGCAACGGGCCACTCCAAATCGCATATACTTACCCCTGCAGACGTTTCTGGGTTATACCTAAGTAGGTACTTTAGATTTTGTTCGACTCGACTCCAACCCCATTGGAAGCAGTTCATTCTCAAGGGGAAAGGGAACACTAATTGCTAAAAATGTGGAAAAATGGATTTGTCTATTTTGAAACAATACGCCGTTGGCGGGTCCGGACGATCTTTTCCGGCCTCGAGGCGATCATCGCATGGCGTAGTGATGGGCAGTCGTCTTTGCCCCTTTCGACTTGGCATCATGTCACTTGCTCGTGGTGTGTTTGCTTTATGAGGGCACTTTTCTTTGTCTTTTGGGCGAATTGATGCTCAATTCTGAGAGAAGATATCCACTTAGGGCTCAATGGACTCCCAAATGAGTCCGCCATTTTCAACTCTACTTAAAGTAGAATGGTACAGTCAAAATCTAGATTTAATAAAATAACCTGATACACTGACTCCGTACCCAAGAATAGCACGCCCAAGAAGTGATCCACCTATGCTGTAATCAATCTGTTGTTGGCTTCTCACTGGCCTCTAGCAAGATCCACCCGGCCGTGAAAGATCCAGGTCTCCATTTCTCGACATCCCTGAAGTCTAAGGGGTAGATAACTCCAATTGTGGACATCGAGGCCGGGGTAGAGCCAGTGTGCTTCTATTCCGACCCGGTAGCTTGAATCGAGCCGGAAGTGTCCCGGCACAGGCATCGGGAGAGACCAGAGGGTATAAAACCTGAGGTCGATCACTCGTTTCGTTCTCGCATATTCATCACTGTTTCTTTCTTTCCTTTTGGACCTTTCTTTTACCCAGTCTATCGTTAATCTGACGGCTTGTCCGTCCGTTTCCGGTCTTTCGCTTTATATCCTCGTATTTTGCAAGCGTTTGGCCTATACACTCGTTATCACACATTCGACACATTCGAAATCTCAACATGCGTTCCTCTCTCGTTCTGCTCGCCGGTCTGGCGGGCTCGGCTCTCGCTTACCCTACTGATATGGCCGTTGAGCGCCGTACTTTCGGTCTCCTCGCTGAGATCCTCGGCGGTGTTTCCGATATCACCGTTGACGTGACGTCCATTCTAGGTGCTGTCCTCGGTGGCGGACACCACAGCCACTCTTCTTCCCTCCTTGCTGGTCTCGGAGCCGAGGGTGCTGCCGCTCTTCAGGGTGGTGCCTTGGGTTGCAAGGCTGGTGTCATTCACGCCGAGGCCCGTGCTGCCCTGAAGATCTGGCTGCACCTCCACGCTGACCTCGAGGCCTCTTTGAAAACTTCCCTGATCTCCTGGTGTGAGGGTGACGATGAGCTCGTCCTCTCTGCTGATGTCTTGGCTGCTCTTGCCGTGTACATCCCCTCGTGCGCCGATATCGCCGCCAAGGGTCAGCTCTACGTTACCATTGATGGTATCTTCGGTGCCTCCTCCCTCGAGTCTGCTCTCGTTCTGAGTGCTTCCCTGCAGTCCTCTCTCTCTGCTTGGATTGAGGCCGCTGTTGGCCTTGATGTTGACGTCAAGGCCGGTCTCTATGCCTGCGCTGCTGGTGGCGTTGTCACTAGTCTGACTGCTGATGTCAAGGCTAGCCTCCTCGCCTGGATCAACGGTTCCAACTGTGATCTCAGCGCTGAGCTCAAGGTCTCCGTTCTGGCCTGGATCAACGGCCACCATGGCCACGGTCTCGTCGAGATCGGTGCCCTTGGTGAGGCTGCTCTCTCTACCATCTCTGTCGGTGCTTCCGTCGGCGTTCACGTCGAGGAGTCCGGTATTCTCTCCGTTGGAGGCCAGGCCTCCCTCGCTGCCTTCCTCGGTGCCGATGTCTCTGCCGACCTCAGTGCCGATGTCCAGCTCGCTCTCGAGGCCTGTGCTAAGGGCAAGCTCGCCACTGCTGTTGATCTCGACATTCGTACCAAGCTCGCTATCTGGCTCTCCGGCTCCGACTGCTCGCTCGGTGTCGAGCTCAAGGCTGTCGTTCTCTTCTGGCTGTCCTTCGGTGTCGATGCCTCCGTCTCCATTGACCTCGTCGGCGGTGTCCTTACTGATGTGACTGGTCTCCTCACCGAGCTCCTCTCCAGCCTCAGCGTCGACCTCCGTGCTGCCCTCTCCGTCATCCTTTCCGGTGGCAGCCTCGAGGCTATCTCCCTGTCTGCTCGCGCTGAGCTCGCTGCCTTCCTCGGTGGTTGCACTGGCCTTGAGATTGACGTCAACATCCAGCTCATCATTATCGAGTGGTTCACTGGTTGCTCCATTCCCGGTGCTCCCTCCGGCATCAAATCGTCTTCGGTCCCCAGCCTGCCTTCCAGCACCCCCTACGTTTCCAGCACTGGTGTCCCCTCCGGCCCCGGCGCCAGCGTCTCTGTATCCATCCCCAGTGGCCCTGCTCCCTCCGGATCTGCTCCCTCTGGTGTCAGCCCTACCGGTTCCGTCCCCAGCGGCCCCGGCGCTAGCGTCTCTGTCTCTGTCCCTGCCGGCCCTGCTCCCAGCGGCTCTTCTCCTTCCGGACCTGAGACCACCCCCTGTGACACTCTCACCGGCGTTGATGTTTCCAGCACTGTGATCCCCGGCGGTTCCTCGCCTTCTGGCTCCGTCCCCAGCGGCCCTGCTCCTTCTGGATCTTCTCCCTCGGGGCCTGCTCCCTCTGGCTCCGTCCCCAGTGGCCCTGCTCCCAGCGGCTCCTCTCCCAGCGGTTCTTCTCCTTCCGGCCCTGAGACCACCCCCTGTGACACCCTCACCGGCGTTGACGTTTCTAGCACTGTGATCCCCGGTATGCCCGCTCCCTCCGGTGGTGCTTCTGGTCCCGCTCCCTCTGGTCCTGCCCCTACCGGTGGTGCCTCCGGTCCTTCTCCCTCTGGTGTCAGCCCTACCGGCACTCCCGTTGCCCCCGGTGCCGGTGAGACCACCACCCCCTGTGACACCCTGACCAGCGAGGAGATCTCCAGCACCGTCATTCCCGGTGCCCCTGCTCCTTCCGGTGGTGCTTCCGGCCCCGCCCCCTCCAACACCGACGTCAGCCCTACCGGCACTCCTGTCCCCAGTGGCCCTGCTGCCTCTGGCCCTGCCCCCTCCGGCGGTGCCTCCGGTCCTTCTCCCTCTGGTGTCAGCCCTACCGGCACTCCCGTTGCCCCCGGTGCTGGCGAGACCACCACCCCCTGTGACACCCTGACCAGCGAGGAGATCTCCAGCACCGTCATTCCCGGTGCCCCTGCTCCTTCCGGTGGTGCTTCCGGCCCCGCCCCCTCCAACTCCGATGTCAGCCCTACCGGCACTGCCGTCGTCCCCAGCGGACCCGCTGCCACTGGCGGCTCATGGACCGAGAGCTGGGCTTACACCCAGACCAAGGAGACCACCATCTCCGCCACTGTTCCTTGCGAGACTGGCTCTGGCAGCGTCCCTACCATCACCGCCCCGGCCGTGGCCTCTTCCGTCACTACCGTTACCGCTACCGTCACCGCCACCGTTTGTGGCTGCGACGAGTAAACGGAACAATACACTTGTTTCTCACCTCATACCCACTGAGAAAGAATTTCCTTAACTTTTTGTTTGCGTTTCTCTGGTTTTCATGACAAGATGACCTTCACCCCCTTGGGGAGTGGTTGACCGGGTGGTCTCATGGACTTCGCGCACATCCCGCCCCCTTGGGAATCTGTCGTCCCTGCCTCTGTCCTGTCTGTAGATATCTTATTATAATTCTAATCTGCTTGTGGAGGTTCAAACCTGATCATTCTTGTATGTGTGGTTTTGTTGAGAGGAGGCTCGGATAATGGTACGGATGAAGCTCCCTTGGCATATATTTTGATGACTTGGCATATACCTTCTTTCCCTTTAATGGAGTACATTCCTTTCATGTATCGATATTTGGTTACTTGCTTGTTTTATAGAGCTGAATTCTACTAGATATATTGAATCATGCAAAAAGTTCTCTTACCGCTATTTCTCTGGAAAGACGAAATGTCACAAGATCTTCCTACATGCAATTGCTAATTGTACGGCGCTAAATGAACTCGTTTCACTTTTTTTTCAAACGTTTTGAGAAGCCCTCTGTCAATGATTTGGATGTTTTCACTGCTTGTCCATCTTCGGTGAGCTGCTCACCTTGTCGCTAGAACGACGCATAGCGAGGATTTTCTCACGGAGTAATTTCTCTCGAAATTCCGTTGAAGATAACCGCTTGGAGACTGGTTTTTCGGATTTCTAGATGAGGAATTATGTATTAGTTATTGAAAAAGTCAAGCCGGAAAGGAGGTAACATGTGTTCGGGGTAGAATTGGGAAACAAACATCAGACAAGATATCAATATGTCTCGAGAGAGGTGTAGATTGAGGGTGGATTCGACGTTCAATGACCAACCTCATCAGCATCTTTCATATCTTGATCATCTGCTTTGGAAGGTCGTCTGGTATATTCCTCATCTTCATCAGCCTTCTTGCGTCGTTTCTCATCGGGTGAGGATACAGGAGATTTGCTACGCTGGCTCCTTTCCGTAGGATTGTATCTATCCATTGAGCGTCGACGCTTCGTGTCCTTCCTCGGGCTTCGGCTCCGGCTCCGGCTACCACTGGGACTGCGACGCCTGCGAGTATCACGGCGACGGTCACGGCTGTGACTACGACTTCGGCTGTGACTGTGACTGCGGCTCAGGCGTCGAGGGTCGCGGTCACGGGTCCTGTTGGATCTTCCTGGACGGCGGGAGCGAGAGGGAGATCTGGAACGAGAGGCGTCTCGTCTGCGGCGGTCTCCTCTGGGGGAACGTGAGCGGGATGCATGACTGCGGGTAATGGATCTAGCACGGTCACCGTAGTCCGGACTGCGCCTTCGCGGTCCTCCACGTCTGCGTCGATCCGGGGAGGCTGAATTGCTTGGGGAGCGGCGACGGCGTTCACGGTGTCGTTGGCGGGGCGCATCGCGGTCGCGGCGGGCGGGTGACTGTTGCGGGGATCGAGAGCGAGATTGTGCAGAGGTCCCAGATGGCCGACGACCTCGGCGGTTATCAGGCGGAACGTAAGAGTCAAAGTCACGCCGGGGCCCAGCTTCGCGGTATCGACCATGGTCCCGGTCTCTAGGAGGGGGAGATCGCCTGTCAAAATCTCGACCTCCACGGCCACCGCCTCTTCCCCCTGCTCTTCCACGATCCGAACGCTCTTGGCGTCTGATGTTGTCAATATCGCGTTCACGGGTTTGCTCCTGTTCCTTCTGTCGGCGTGACGCTTCGGCAGCTTTCTCGGCCTCAAGCTAGGTCGAGGTCCGGTTAGAAAAATCCAGGATATAGATAGGGTTGGGGTGTACCTTTTCCTGTATGAGCTCGAGCTTCTTAGCTTCCAGAAGCTCTTTCGGAACACCCTGTGGGTTTTCTTGGCCGCTCAGACACAATGACCATAGCTCCTGGCAAAATTTGGGGGTATCTTTATCGAGGAATCCAGTTAGTTGGATCTGGAGGGATTTGATATCGGGCTAGGCGCAGAGCAAAGTCAGCAAGCTGCAAGACGATAATTGTCCGATGGCCATACATAGCGTGGTCCCTCCAAGTGCCCAAAGCACATCTCAATAACAACATCATCCTCGTTGCCTAAAATCTCAGATATGCGTTTGGCGATCCATCTGGGAAGGTCTGTCAGTCCGGGGATCCAAGGTCGAAAAGCCGGGGAACTTTGCTCACTTCTTCATAACCTCGATGTTCACTTTCGTCATGTCTACCTTCCGATTGAACTCCGGAGGGAACTTGGTCTGCTTCAGCAGCTTGGCATCGACACTTGAGGCCATTTTCGCGAGAGATGGAGGTGGAAAAGAAAGATACTTGAACTCCAAATACATCCCGTCGCCGAGCTGCACTCTTGGTTTTCCGCGTCTTCCGGAATATTGCCTAAGGCGGTGATGAAGCTTGACCACGGTATAGAAGGACAGACGTCTAACATTAAACAAAGAACTGAAGAAACACAAGTGGAATGAAATAATTACGTTTCTGTATAATTGAATTTAGATTATTCTATTCTGAAGTGTCACCTTACGCTGCCTATTGGTTTACACCATATATATATCCATTCATGGATATCCTCAATAGCAGTTTATAGATGTAAACAACCACGTACAAACTGAGAAGAATAACATAGTTTTGGATCAATTCCTTTCTATTCTAACACAGCTCAGCTACTTCCATAGGCAAAGAAGAACTTAAGATCCAAATTGGAGCTTAATTACTGTTTGCATTGTGGGTTGTCAATATAGTACATGTTAGCCGATGATCTCTCCTTGATTGTGCATGTTGGCATAGCAAGCCGAGGCTAACATCACCACAAGGAAAAGACAAACAGACACTGTGATCATGCCTGTCAGCCTCGATTCAAACGACTCACTAGGTGCTAGCTACTAGAGCGTCATTGCGGGGCCCTAGAGCACTAGGCAGCTTAACTCACCTCAATGGGCCTGTGCTGGCTTATAGAGTATCAATTAGACAAAATGCCGAGAACTGTGTCAATTCAAATGCTTCAAGTGGCACTCTACACTACCACTTGGAAATGGGCATGGGAGACCGAATGAATCAAAGCAATACATGATAACTACACACAGGTCTGGTTGATACGTTGGTGTAGATCCACACTGTAGTGGCAAAACAGGTCGATCTAGCGAGAGTGATCGATTTTACTGATTTAATAACAAGCTGGTTCAATTAACGCATGACTCGATACATTCATTCTCCTCAACGTACGCCCCAATTGCTGTTTTTCAGCTTCTATGGCATGTTGTTGTACCAGCGTCGCCATAGCAACACCAAACACGTGACCGTATAGCGCGGCACTCGCGAAACCTCGAGATAGGCCTTTCCCCTACAAGAACAACAAACAGTCGACAAACTTGGAGGGGCCGCATTGATCCACGACTTCAATGTAGGTATCGTCGCCATGGCGTCCCCGAATTCCCTCCCATCCGTATACAACAGCGAATACGGACAGCCTTCCCGACCGATGTCCCGAACTGCGGTTTCACGCTCGGGATCCAGACGGGTATCACCCGCAGTTCAAAACAACGGCTCTCTATCAAGGCATTACTCCGCCGGCGACAGCTCAGATGAAGAGGTTCCTGAGCCAAAATTTAGCGCGTCAGTCAAGGCACTTTTGCATGGTGATGGATTAGGTTCGTCGCCTCATCTGCAGAAAGTACAACCGTTGTCGCACCAATCGCGAGTTGCGACGTCACGTCAACAAAGCCAATCTCCTCGCAACTCCTCTCCCCACGACCGTTCAACAGGGAGTCCGGCTCCCAGAGTAGTCCGCATTGGAGCGCTTTCATCTGGTTCCAGGCATTCACGCGAAGGCTCCCCGTTGTCCAACAGCCAGAGTGCAGAGTCGGAATCTCATCACCACCCCAATGATTTCATTACTCCCGCCCCACGCCAACGCAGTGTTCGTATCAATGTTTCTCGCAGCCATCCACGTTCTCCTTCTTCAATCTCGCCTTCAGGGAGACGTTCAGCGGAACGTAACTCGAGTGATGAGTATGGTAGTGCCGAGCGCTCAGACAGTGACCGCAAATCACAATATGAAGATGATCCCATGACACGTCTCGGCACTTCCTCGGTACTCCGCGGCCGCGGTGGCGAGGAACCTGGCCCCCAAAGCTCACTGCGTGTCAAGAGAGTCGGTCGACTGGCTGGTAGCTTCTTGACAGGACCCGCCCGGAGGGGTGTGCTACGTCGACAGAGTGAGGAGAACAACGACGAGGACCACCAATATCTTTCGGCCGATGGTGTCAGGGAGGATGTAGAAGCAGAGGAAAATGCCGAATACCGACCTCGCAACCCAACTAAACCGTCCTCCCCAAAGGTATCATGGGCCGACCCCACCCCCCCTCATTCGCGCGAAGGGCACCGGGCTGAATACCCTCTTCGCCCGGCTGCGGTTGAGGGTCCATTTTCAAGATCATCGTCACCAAAATCGTATGGGTCAAAGTCGACACCCGCTTCATCAGAATTGTCATCCAAATCCTCAAGCGCCAAGGAACAACCTGCCTTCAAGGTTCCGTCAATGCCCCATCTGCCGTCAGTCCGTGACCAGGAAAACGAGCCACCGCCAACTTTCCGGCGAACAAAGCCTCAGGGCTTGAATGTCTTGGACAAGCCCGACAAGTACAATGTTGTTTATGATACCGAGAAGAAAGATGCCGCCGACACGCCGGCAGGTACCTCTGCACGAAAGATACTGGCCACACGAAGCAACAACACTCCTCACAGAGCCGCCCCTCCTCCTCCCAAAATGTCAGTTCTTGAAACTGCCACGTCAACGGGAGGTGCATCGACCTCCCAATCCCGAAAGAAGAAGACGCAGGTCTCAATTAACGGCAAGCATTTCACTCGACTAGATTGCATTGGCCGAGGTGGTAGCTCCCGCGTTTACCGAGTGATGGCGGAAAACTACAAGATTTTTGCGCTCAAGCGAGTGAATCTTGAAGATGTTGACCCAGTCACTTTGACTGGATACAAGGGTGAAATTGACTTGCTGAAGAAGTTGGAGAATGTGGAACGTGTGGTGCGGCTCTTTGATTGGGAACTCAACAATGACAAACACGCTCTAAGTGTGCTCATGGAGATTGGAGAGTCTGATCTTGAAAAAATTCTCACATATCGCTTGAATGCCGAAGATGCTGTTTTCGATATCAACTTCACCCGCTTTTATTGGAAGGAGATGCTTGAATGTGTCCAGGCTGTCCACGAATTCAACATCGTTCATTCAGATCTGAAACCTGCCAACTTCCTAATGGTTCAAGGCCGGTTAAAGCTTATCGACTTTGGAATTGCCAATGCAATTCAAGACAACACCGTCAATGTTCACCGCGAGCAACAAGTTGGCACACCCAACTACATGTCCCCTGAAGCCTTGGTCGACTCCAATGCATCACTCGGCCTGCCAGCAAGCGTTGGCAAAATGATGAAGCTGGGCAAACCCAGCGATGTTTGGAGTCTTGGTTGTATCCTGTACAAAATGGTCTACGGACAGCCTCCATTCGCCAAGATCGCCAAATATTACGAGCGCATCATGGCTATCCCCAATCCCCGTGTACAAATCGATTTCCCGGCCTTTGGTGTTGGCGGCGTTCCAGTGCCCCCTGGCCTTGTCCGAACCCTCAAGCGCTGCCTGCAGCGTGATCAAACTCTCCGACCAACCATCGAGGAAATGCTTGGCCCCCGCGATCCATTCCTGCACCCCGATGCTCAACTCGAAGGTGCCGTCCCTGTCACTCAAGATATGCTTGGCCGGATTCTGGCCAATGTCGTCAACCACTGCAAAGTCCGCGGCGTGCCCAGGGAAGAAGAGCTGGCCGCATGGCCCGCAGGCTTTTTTGCAAAAATCAAAGCAGCACTCGAAGAAGAAAACGCATGACCACAGCCCCTTCGCTCCTTTATCACATTTCTTTTGTCTTGACTGCCGTGTTGGCCTCTTTACCTTGTTCCCTTGTTGGTTAGAACGACTTAATGACCGGTGTTGGATGTTTTACTTATCTCTTGGTCTGGCTGGTTTATTTGCGAGATATCTTTCTGCTTGTGTTTCTTCTTTGCATTGCCTCTTCTTCTCTTGCATCAGCCTTTTGGGGTTTTGTCTGACCTTACCGTTCCATCATGGCGGGGGGCTTTTTTTTGATGATATTCGGTTCAGCGCAGCGTGTGGATTTGCATCCCTGTATATGATTTGATCAACCCTTTTGCTCTTAGGATACTGTTACAGCATAGGGTCTTGGAGTTTGAACTCCCTTGGTTAAAATGTTTAATTGAACACTTTTGCCTATCTTGAATTCTTGGATATCCAGTTTCACTTCATCAGTTTGTGTATCTCTTTTCTTATAAATCATGTAGATTTGCTAGCCATTGACCTTGGGTTTCCAAGGGATAACGTGAACTTGAAATGTAGATAGATTGGTGTCTTCATAAAATCATGGTTATATGCCTGACTATCTAGAAACTAGCTATGTCCATTCAGAAGCCAAACATGCAGAATACTTTTCGTTTGAAATCAATGGACTTGATTTTGCGCCATTAACACCGCCCAAGAATAGAACGATCGTGATCGATCGTATGTATCGAGAAAGGGAAATATAGAACTGCCTGAGCAAGGAGGTATCGAAGACAGGCCGGTGCCTATCGGAAATGAAGAGGAAGTGTTTGTGGTTGATTTAGACAAGGAGAACCCTATTGTAAGTTAGTTTCTGCTGCAATAAACGGATCTAATAAAGGGAAACTCACGCATTGACACATCCGTCGTTCTCGGGGGTGTTGGTAACCTGGGCCCATTTACCCCAGACGACCTTACCAGTGGTGGTAACAAGACCCAGCTCAGAAACGTTCACCTCGATGATTGTTCCCTTGGTGAGGACACCCAGCTGGGTATAAAGAGGGTTCTGGGGGTTCTTCTTGACGGAAAGAATGGGCAATTGAACGGTAACAGCCAGCTCTGGACTGAAAAAAAAAAAAAAAAAGTTAATATACCACACCCAATACGGGAGAGAAGATCTGGGACAATGGAAATCCCCGCTGGTAAAACTTACTGCGTAACGTTGGCCTTCTTGTAACGCAAACCCATGGGACGAATGAATCGCTCGTACTTGACGGGGCGACGAGTGAAGTCGTTACCAACGAAAGTAGGCTTGGTGATCATACGCTTCCAGGACTTCTTGTGTGTCTTCTTTCCGGTGTTGACAACCTTGAACATCTCCTCCTCACTGATACCCTTGACCTTAGGCAGGGGAACGGCAAACTTGGCAGCCTTCTCGTTACGCTTGTCCTTGATAGCACTGGAGAGGGCCTTGGCGTTGGTCTCCTGCGACCGGTCGAGCAGGTACTGGGGCAGAGGGGTCTTGGACGGCTCGTCGGGTGCGGCGGACTTGACGTTCTTCTCCTCCTGGGCCTTGATGCGCTTCTTCATCTGAATCTTCTCCTTGTGGCGCTGCTGTTGGTACAGCTTGGCCCGCAGACCACGCAGGTTCTGGGCATCGTGGGACTGCTTGTGTCCCTCACGAGCCTGGCGCTTGCGCATGCGCTCATCGTGATCGAGGCGCTTACCATGCTGCTTCTGCCAGCGCTCAATGTACCTGGGAAGATGTCAGTTGGGGGAATTCGGGCGGTGGCTGGCGGGGAAACGAACTCGTTCTGAGGCTGTTGGTGGGAAAAAGGTTAGTAAACTTGGTAATTGACCAGGAATACGACATATAATAGCATAAAACATACCATGATGAAGCAGAATGAGGGTATCTGCTGGGATGGGAGATGAAGTTATTTCCTTGAAGATCTACTGCAGACCGAAAAAAGTTGTGATGCGGCAGAGATAGCATGCCACGTGACTGGCTTATCAGTAAATCTAGTTCCTGAACTTCATGTTCGACATTTTCATAGGGAAAGTTGGTAAAAAGTGCTAAATATGTATTAAGTATGCGCATCATAGGCGTAGAGATAGGCGTAGAATATTCTATGACTATGACAAAAGCTTCAATGTAAAATTCCCTCTTCATCTGCAGCAAAAACTTCCGGCGAGGAATAATTAGTAAACCACGTGACATAAAATACGGGTGGCAAAGCGGCCATTTGCGCAAAGTAGACAATTTCTCTAGTTACGGGGCCAACTACAAAGCGTCTCGAATTCCAACTCCCGCGAACCACTTTCACCACGAGCTCCAATTGAGTAATTGGAAGGGTTCAGCCAACATGTTCTCTCGCTCAGCTCTGCGGAGCCTCGCCTCCGACCTTCGCCGGACTGCACCGTCCACAATTTCATCCGCAGCTCCCCTTCAGCAACGAGCATGCCTGCACCAGACAACATCATGGATGAACTCGCAAGAAACCCGGACCCAGTCGTCATCCTCGAACCCTGAATCACCACTCAGCGCCACTCCTCGTGCACAAGACTCCCAGCCCAAGGCCGAGGCGGAGGCGCCCCGTTTCGTGCCCACAACACGCGCCCACCTCCCCATTGAGAAACAACCCATCGCGCCCAACTTCACCGCCCCTCTCGAAGTGACGAAATCTCTCATGTCACAACTCCCTCACCTCGCCGGCCAGAAGCCGCACTACGTGGTCGCTCAACTCCACGCAAAACCATACCTCTTGACAGAAGGTGATCACCTCCGGTTGCCTTTCCTCATGCCAAACGTTAAGGCGGGCGACATCCTGCGCTTCAACCGTGCTTCCGCGCTTGGATCTCGCGATTTCACAATGAAGGGCGCTCCCCATATCGATGAGCGTATCTATGAGTGCCGGGTTCGTGTGACGGGTGTCGAATCGGAGCCGTTGCGTATCAAGGAGAAAACGAAGCGGAGACAGAGGCACGTTAAGCAGGCTAAGAGCAAGCACCGCTATACTATCATGCGCGTGATGGATGTGCGGGTTAAGACTCCGGATGAGTTGTTGGAGGAGGGTGCCATTGTTGTGGAAGATGGAGAGGATAGCTCGGTTATTGAACCCCGGTCATGAGTGCATAATTGGTTGTTTTGAAGGTTTCCTCAGGCGAAAATTTGTGATGCCGGACCTATGTCCGACAGTGGTTTGAGGTATGGACAATGCCGTTGAGATGTGGCCTGGTTGTGGCCATTGGTGGTTGTCCTGCCGTGATGCATTGATATCTCTGCGGCATATTTGTACAGATAGATGGATTTGGGCTGTTCTGTGTATGCATTGTATTCTATAGTGTTCAATTTTTTTTTCAAAGAGTCATTTGACGGCGTGGGTTCGTAGGTTACATGTTTCAGAATCATAGGGTCAACTCATATCACGAAGAGCCTGGTCAGATCTCCTCCAATCACTCTTTAAGATCTCATCCACAATCTTCTCGGCAAAAGCATAGACCGTAGACTGGGGCTGGCTAGGCGGCAGAAATGGGAAACTGCTAGCATCGACAACCCTCAAGCCCTACATACCATAAACTCGAGCATGACTATCTACCACAGCCATCGTGTCTTTCTGGCGTCCCATCTTGCAAGTTGCTGACGCATGGTAGACAGTGGTCATACTCTGTTGGATGTACTCCCGGATCTGAGCATCAGTGGAAACATTAAAGCTAGGGAAGTAACTTAAACCAATTCTTATTCATATTCTGCTCGGACACATGCTAAATGACGCTTCTCTTCTCGCTCTAAGCAGGCTGTTTGCGTCTTTGCTCTCTCTGTTGCGGTCACCGGGTCCTCGATACTGCGTCGTCGTGGAAGATAGACCTTTCTAACAATAAAAGAGAGGGTTCGAAGGAAGGTGTCCGCAGCGAGGAGGCCTCTTTGGAAGGCGATTATTTAGCTTGTCTAAAGCACCCTACTTCCGCGATTCCCATTTTCTAATGCATTCATATATCGTAAGTACAAAGTACACGCTGACAACATTATCCAATTGTCAAGGTCGGTAGCGGATTCCTACAACTAGACCAAATATGGGATGACGAAGTTTGTTTTATACAATATAAAAAGTTCAACATTTCCTATATGTATCTTAGCAACAAATTGTGATTGATGGATTGACCGAGGTTCTAGCAGAGCCATCTAAATCTGAATAACAGCTTATGCCACGGGTACTTCAGACCCATACATAGGTGGCTCTGAAGAGCTGTGGTAGCATTTACCACTTCATAGTGAATATACAAATGTGCCGTTGTCTCAATTCACGCCGCAACCTGAATAGATGATGGGTTAACACGAGCAGGAAACCAGAAATGTATTCCTCAGATGCCTTTGACAATGATACCCAACCGACATAACCGCGTAGTCGGTCAGTCCACTGAACATTGTGTATTAGCCTTTTACACCAGAGCCATCTGCCCGAAAAATCAACTCTATAGGCTTTCTTATATACTGAAGCCTTCACCACGCTGTATGCCCACCGTCGGCTATGATTGTACTCCCAGTCATGAAGCTGCTCGCGTTGCTCATAAGGAGCAAGGTAATACCACGAAATTCTTCCGGTTGTGCCAATCGTCCCATCATGTTCTCAGATTCCCATACCTCCTTTGTCCCCGGCGCCTTATCCATGGCCATCTGGTCCATGGGCGTCATTATGTGTCCAGGACAAAGGCAGTTCACTCGTATTCCACCCCTACCTTCGTTATCGACATTGCTCCATTCCATCGCAAAGCTTCTAGTGAGTTGGATCACAGCGGCCTTTGATGAGTTATAGATGGACGATGTCATTCCTTTGTTCGCGATCACTCCACTCATACTCGAAACTAGTAGTATAGACCCACGAGTTTTCTTGTCGAGCATTTGTGCTGCTGCAGCAGTTGCAGACGTGAAAGCTCCAGTGTAATTGATGCTGATTACGCGTTCAATGTCAGCGGCAGAGTGAGCAATAGCACCCCCGATGTGGTTTACCCCAGCCGCCACCACTAAGCCATCTAGCCGATTTTTGCCTTCAGCGATTGCAGACATTATCTGGTTGGTACCATTCCTGTCACGGACATCCAACCGCCGATAATGTAGAGACCCCCCAAATTGGGGATTTGCTCGCGCTTGTGCAGCACGAAACTCTTCGTCAGGCTCAGGTAGCCGATCAAGACAATGCACTATGGCTCGCGGTACAATTAGTCTGTTTGGATCAATAGTACATATTAGAATGATGGACTCTACATACCTTCTCCGCCGGCTTCTACTAATGCTTCCGCCATTGCTAAGCCTAGCCCACGCCCTCCACCAGTCACTGCAAATACTTTCCCGCGAAGTTGGAACTCCTGAAATCGTTGGTCCATTTGTCCAACTGGCTCCTTGCTCAATGTTTGTTTGATGCTAGCGTCGGTAGACACCGGTCTTCCGAAGTGAACGATTGGCTTCCGAAAGAGCCCGGGGTGCAGAAGTTTGGTCGCTCCGTGCCTGAAAATCATAACGTACTCTTGATAAGGCAGCCACAGTGGAAGGAAAACCCCGATGAAATTTTGATAGTCGGTTTAGATGATATGGTTTTACGGCCAAAGATGCCGCGGTGAAGTACCACGCATAAATAATGAGATGCGTAGCAACCTTTCTTCATCGGTGAAGTAAGTATATCATCATGTAACCTATCGCGGCGAGCAGATCTAGAAATCTGGCAGTTTTTCCCTGTTCCTACAACACGAATAAGCCACAACGTCATGATTCAGGGTCCGGGTCAGACAAAAGCCAATTTCTTTCACCGAGCTGACCACAAGTGAGATTAAAGTTCTAAAGCTGCATTAAATTCTACTCAGAGTCAATTCCGAATCAAGGTCACTCAGCGCTTGACACTATCTTTGGATAAATCGTGTCAAAATAAATCTCATCATGAAGTGTTATTTAAACTCGTTTTGCGTTGATTACGCACGCCTCTTCCAAACACAAAATGTTGCCTGAGAGTAATAATGCTCATGCTACTAAGATCCCGTGGTGAGCTCAAATCTAGCCTAGTTTGTCGCGCTGGGATATGCCACCGTTGAGAGTAACAAACATTTCCCATTTTCTAATCCCAATTAAAGGCTTAGGAAACCGGCGTACTTTAGCAGAAGCGGTAGGGTTCCCGCCAATCAGAAAGAATATATAGTACAGACGTGCCCGGGCCCACAAGTGTAGCAAGCTGGTACTTTCTGGCTTTTAGTTGGGGCCATTCTTGGCCCCTCGGTCGAAGTCGACCACGCTTGCCAGAAATTGCTAGAGCGCGAAACCCAACAACCTCAATACACCACTCGAGGAAAGCTGGAAACCCTTGTTCTGGGTCTTCTTCCCACCGCAGCCAGTTACGCCTAATTGAAAACATCCGATCGGTATTGTGACTGGGCCAGAACATCGTTTACTTATGCCTGATCAATACCGTGATAAGAAGGTTCGCGGCTACACCTCATACTGGAAACTACATTGCAATAATTGCGAGCCAATTCCTGGTCTAGGTATACAGCAGCGGCATTGCTTCGGCTAAGGCTTCTCAACGAAAAATACCTTTTCCGGTTCATTAATCTCAACTCCTGACCAGCCGAGCCACAGGGAATCTAGCTACCAGAGGTGGTCACCAAACCGCCACTTGACGAAAAGTCTCGTAAGCGCCATCTTTGGGCTTGAGAGAAAATGGAAGACGACTTGAGGCAATGCCAAGTTTCTTCTGCATTTGATCAAAAGTCGCCATTGTTCTACTACTCAAATATTAACCAAATCGAACAATATCTTCCAGAACTGAGACCTCCAGATTTTATTGAATGCAATATGTGGGGCTTTAAGCCTGGTTTGATGCAGCCCCCTTAGGAAGATAGTGCATGTTGGGCAAAGATCAAGGTGCGCAAGCAGAAGGGTCCGATGCAGCATGGATTTAGAATTAGTGAACCAACCCCCACCAAGCGCCGCTGGAACATTCTTAAGCCTATCAATGGACCTTGGCTTCCTCAACAGCTAATTGCAAGACGTATGTATCCTAGTGCCACTTAGCATGGAATTGGATCCATCATAGGTTTAATAACCTTGATTTACTGTTCCAGAAAAAGGTTACTACCGTACGATGACTAACGCAGATCTCCGCGCTCCGCCCACTACATCGATAAGTGAGGTCACTATGAAGTACCCCTGTGTAAGCCGCCGGAACTGCTGACTGCCAAGAATCATAGTCAGACATTACCAGGAACTTACGAAAGCAGACAAGCAGGTTCTTTAAATAGAAATCAACCTCAAGTACCCAGAGGTACAGGTATGTCGTGCAATTGCTTGGAGAATTAGTACGTATACGTCAGACGATCCATACTGTATGCTGCTGTAGTACAGGTTTCCAGTTTCGCATTTGGTCAGCGCAGAAGAGCTCGACGAGGTCTACTCGCTCACATCTGACGGTGATAGGGGCCGACGGGCTGCTGGCGTAAAATCATGAATGCAACTTGGCAGCAAGCTTCTAATAACGTTGATCCATTTTCGCTCCTTATTCCCGTCCGAAATGACAGTTACGTTCGAACATTTCTGGGCTTGACGACCGTAGAACACCCTCCGCTAAAGGAACCATGTAGCATACTCTAATACCAACGCCAGTGGTCAGATAATAGAAAATCATATGTCATCTCAAGGGTGCAGGATCAGCTCATAGCAAAAATGTGGGCCTTTGTCCGCTAACAGGCAGTAACTGATTCCTGGCTGAGGCAGCCAAATGGCTACCGACGAGATGTATACACCAAATTCACGGAAGCATGTTAGCTAAATGGAGACTATGAAGGTCGCATATCACTCCCGGCCAATGAAGAGCTGTGGTGGGTCGAATGCAATATAGTGTCCTGGGACCTGGGCATTATCTGGCCAAGAATTCAAGTCATTCGCTTGGTCGGCGGATCAAGGCCTATTTTGTACGAAAACGTTATCGGTCCTGGCCAAGTTCCACTGGAAAAGAACAAATGTAAAATTGGGAATCACAAGCCATATACGTAACCCCGGCCCACAGGCCAACATGAAGGAGGAGACGACGACTTATAAATACCAAGCTCTGTTGCGCCTTCCTGGCATCTTATAATCACTTTTCCTGGTTTATAAGGGCGCTTTTGCGTCAAAACTGTGTGCAAGTATAGCCGCAGGCCGATTACCGCTCAGTCTCCCTAGTTTTATACCCTTCGATCAGCTATGTCGAGCTCAACGACGATTACCTCTGCGTCGGGTGAGCGACATACCAGTCAGTATTGATGAGGCGTCGCTAATCGGTTCCTACAGTAACTACCCTACGTCCGCGACTCTCGGCCCCTCTCCAAGGACAATATGCTCGTCTGCGGGAGTTATTTACCGTCGAAGGTGTCGCCCTCAAGCGGATAACTGAAAATTTTGTTAGGGAACTCCATGTTGGTATGTGATGGCTACCGCCCCGCCGCTACGACAAATATCGATGCTAACGTTGCATAGGCCTCAGTGAAGATGGGGGTGATATAGTAAGCCCGTGTCGCTCCATTTCTGCGCGAGGAGAAACAAACTAATTGGATGCACAATATAGCCTATGAATCCCACTTGGGTGATGGCGCTCCCCACTGGGGAGGAGAGAGGGGTGTTCCTCACCATGGACATGGGAGGCACGAATTTTCGGGTCTGCAAAGTTGAGCTGCTAGGCAGTGGCAAGTATGACAGTACGCAAATGGACACAAAGATACCTGATGCCGTAAAGTCCGGTACCGCACAGCAGCTGTGGCTCTTCATCATCGATTGTTTGAGGAAGTTTTTGACTTACCATGCGATTTCTGATCATGAGCTGCGAAAGATTCCGCTGGCATTCACATTTTCGTACCCAGTCACGCAAACATCGGTCAGAGATGGAGTCCTTCAAAGATGGACAAAAGGTTTCGATATTAGTGGGGTTGAAGGACATGATGTTACTGCTGAGCTTCAGCGCGCTTTGAACGAAAATGCAAGTCTGCTCTCCACGTCTGTATAGGACTTCCTGCTTATCCAAGCTTTTCTAGGACTTGCCTCTTCAGATAGTGGCATTGGTCAATGACACAACTGGTACCCTCATGGCATCTTCCTATGCGGATAAGGAAACACAGATTGGAAGTATATTTGGGACCGGGAGCAACGCAGCATATATGGAACGGTGCTCCGAAATCCCAAAACTTGCCAAGCATTGCTTTTCCCTTGATGCCTCCATGGCTATCAACTGCGAATATGGTGCTTTCGATAACAGTCGCACTGTGCTGCCTTTCACCGACTATGACGAAAGCATTGACTCTTGCTCGCCGCGGCCAGGTCAGCAACGCTATGAGAAATTGGTAGCTGGTTTCTACCTTGGGGAAATACTCCGTCAGGTGCTCGTCGATATGAGTAACGAACGGAGTCTAATATTTCTAAACCAAGACCTCTCCCAACTGAAGCAACCTTATACGTTGGATTCTTCCTTTGTTGCAAGGATAGAAACCGACGGTAGCGAGGACTTGCACGTCAGTAAAGCTTTATTCGAGCGTGTGCTTTCTATTTCCGCTTCGTCTGAAGAATTATACTTTTGCCGGCTGCTCGCTCAATTGATCAGTCAACGCGCTGCTAGACTGTATTCATGCGGTATAGCCGCAATAATGAAGAAGAGATCACTGGGGAAATGTCACGTGGCGGTCGACGGCTCGGTCTTCGAGAAATATGAAGGTTTCCATGATAAGGTGATGAAAGCTCTTGGAGAGATATTTGATTGGCCGAGCAACTCTCAATCCGATACTGTCAAATTGATCCCGGCGGTGGACGGCTCGAGCATAGGTGCTGCAGTCGTATGTGCTTTGTGCAGATCGTCAGGAACGGAATCCCAATGAATCTATTCAGTTCGACCTGCAAACTTCGACTTGTTCGCCATTTACCTTACACTTCCTAGCAAGGTATGGTTCAAACGAAAGCCAAGTTTCCGGCCCAATGAAACGAAGACGTGTGTGGTAGAGTGATTAGAAGTAGCAAGGGTACTGGAGCCGACAGGAGCGGTTAGTCTACCGAAACTGGGGGAGAAATACAAGAAAAAAACTAGCAATTATGGGGGTGTCTGCCGTGAATAACGTTACGTGTACAATGGAACCTGCAAAGATAGCTGGCTTACTGATTAGGGGCTTTTGAGCGAGGGAGACCCCTTCCGAGTAAGAATTTTTGGTCTTCGCAAGGTACGCTTCCATAACTTAACCGTCTCGACATTTGTCCGGCCAACCCATGCCCACCCATACTGGCCGACCAATAATATCTGTGTACTGTAATCCCCTGCGAGCCGATAGAGCACGATCACCATTCCCCTAAAATACAAGGACGAGGTGCGGCCGCTCTGTGTGTATTTATTGTCCTCTGTCGGTTACTCTCCCGGTGCACTCCGTCCCATAAAACGGACCCAAAAAGGAGGTGAATCAAATAAGCAAAGCAGCTAAAGTGTGTAAGGCAACTTAATCATCGTTGGATCACCAAGGATGCCTATAATCTCATCCTTAGGACGATGACCTACTTTTTTCCCAGCCTCGTTTATAGACGATTAAATGGTTTGAGCAAAATCATGATGCATAGTTATGAAGGGGGGCTGTTGATGCCGCATTTTTCATGTTGGAGATTTGGATCTAGTTACGGTTAAAGATCTAATATTGAAACAAGCCTAAAGGGTAGCAAAATATCATAGACGAAGACTTTTAGCTTGGGTATCTTATGCAATACAAGTAGAGATAAATACAGCTGCATATCGCTCGAGAACAGCTTTCAAGCAAATGATTCAGCCGCAGAAACAGGGCTACTCATCTTGTTCGTCTAAGAAAACCGAGAAATAGGACAGACATCATCCTAGTGGGACTCTGAAGATCGGTTGACAGTTTGGAACATGCATAGCTGGTTTGAAGTGGCGCAACGAATGTGCGCACGCGGTGCAGATGACAGGATACTTCCCATAATACCACTCTCCTCGTCAACAGGTGCCGGCAACCGTATCTGGGAGTCAGAAGCAGGACTGCTCGCAGATGCTCCCGAGGAACCGAGGAACCGTCGAATAAGAGGTCGAAGGGTAGGAAGACAGGCACAAATTATTCCAACAGACTGCTCAACTGAGGACCAAGTTGATGGATCGATACTTGTATAAGTGGGATCGTTCACGTCTGAAAGGTCGAAACTGACGATGAGGAGAATTGAGACTACACAGACACTGGATTATTGTTAGTGGGCTATCTCATGTTGATAAAAGACCCCAGAATTGGAAAATAACTTACAAGCCACCAAGCAGAAAAAGTCCCGTCAAAACCCACTTCTGTCGAACGGTAGTCTTCACACGCCACGCCATAGGAAGCGGGAGGCAAAGGACCAAAAGGTCGAGAAACATATTGGCAACGCCATTCCACCTGAAGAATGCCACTATATTGATACAATGACCTGGCAGGCTTGGGTTCCAGAATTTGGATGGTGGCGAACACCCTGCAATTGCGGTAATTGCACACGCGATGAAGTATGCAATGACCAGAACGCCGGAGGTCCATAGGGCCCAGCGAAAGCCTTTCACAACACCGAAGATTCGATGGAAGAGGAGCAGCAATGATGCTTTGGTAAAGACAGCATTGGTGAAGTATACGATCCGAACTGCCATGAAGGTCTACTTGTCTGTTAGCCTTGAAACAATACAAATATTAGTGAGATACGAACCATTAGGAAGTTTTCAATGTTCTCAGATGAGATATATTGAGAGTGACGGCCATAGTCATAGAATGCAATCTCTACCCATCTCAAGATAGCCAGGGCCCAGTTGAAGACCTAAACCGAGAGAAAGACTAATTAGTTGTTTATTTGGTTCCACGTCAGACAATTAAGAGGCCACTTACCAAGGCTACTGCAATGGTATAGTCATCCCACCATAGTCCAGCACGGGCAACATGGCGGGAGATAAATCGCAAGATCACACAAAGTGTAGCTGGGACAATAGTTATGATTGTTCCAACCAAGATGTGCCAAGAGATGTTGTCATCTGGAAGTTCTTGAACTGATTCCATGCACATCAAGCTTGCTCAGACAATGAGTTTGAGATCTCAACCATCTTGGCGGGACATCGGATATTTAATCCATTCATCTGGTAAACGGCAGATGCAATCCGGGGACGACCTAAACGACCTAGAGCGGCGGAACCGGCCAACAAGCCATGTTGCTTAGCCTCATTCCCTGTTTATTCATTTTAGTTGAAATGTTATTTATCGGGTGAAAGGGTGAAATAGCTCGAAGGGGCATCGGCCCGAACGGTACCATCGGCCGGCTGGTGGCGAAGTTTGGCGCAGCACTTGCGGCCGAATCTGGGTGGCGAAACCTTATATGACGCATAATTCATAGATTTTCAAGATCTTGGGGACGGAAATAAGATGCATTCGGTTGGACTCGCCAAAAGAGTATATGATCAAGTTGTTCGTGGTGCTGAGACGGTGGAAAAGTAGAACTGAATATTTATAGGGCAATGTTAAAAGGACCCCCTCTTGTTGATATTCGGACCCCCTCTCCACCTGTCTAAGCCTAATTAGGGAAGGCTTAGTATGTGTATTTCGTAGTGTATTTCCTTAGTAAGAACGAACAAAAGGGCGTAGAGGGAGACAATAGGCCTCGTAGGGCGTGTGAAGACTTGCACCCAGCTTAATACACGTATACTAACTAGGCCAAAAAGACCACTATGTCAGCCTGACGGCTGACATACCTAGGACCGATATATATCCTACTCAGTACGCACAATTGTACGCGTGCGCACTCTAGATCCCACGCCGTGACAGTTGAATCTTATCTTCTATAAAAAGCACTCACTAAAGCAAAAACGTTTAGAAAGTAAGGTGATATAGACCTACTCTTCGGTTTACGATAGGGGGTCTAAAAAGCGGTCTACATAATGGTCTAAAAAACGGTCTATCTAATGGTGTTAAAACTTTTGCTGTGTCACTGTACTAAAAAAAACACAGTGAAATACACATACTAAGCCTTCCCTAATTAGGCTTAGACAGGTGGAGAGGGGGTCCGAATATCAACAAGAGGGGGTCCTTTTAACATTGCCCTATTTATACCATGCTTTTCATTCAGAACAATCATACATAATACACTAGGTCATAGTCGAAATGACGGGGTTAACGTGTCAATGTTCAACACAATAATTGCAATAGTATGCCGTTAACCAATAACATTATATAGTTGATTCCAACGAATATTAACAAAAGCACGCATTACTATTTCCAAAGCAGCAGCAGAAATTTGATGCAGATATGACGGTGCTCCAGGCTATAATAAAATAGCCCCCAGCTGTAGTTTCTGCCGACAACCCTCCAATGATTCTTGTTGCATCTCGGCATAGAGGTGGAACTCATCTGCCACACATGTCCCAAGGAATTGCTGAAAGCCATCAAGGTCTGGATCGGCGCTCCTTATAAGATCCTTTGACTGAGAGACACTGCCAAGATTGGAATTAAAGATACCGCCCGCAGATAGTGGTAGGAAATCTTCGTATGTAAGAGGCTTATAATTTAGAATTCCGTTGCTGAGAAGATCCTGAAGTGAAAGTTCAGCCTCTGACATGCCTTGTTGAGCCAGCTGGTCACCCAGTGGTGTCACCTGATAGGAGAAATATGCCAGCTTCAAATCGTGGAGCTTTGAGAGGCTGTCAGGAAACTCTTCAAAGTGATCTTCCAATAACTTGTCATAATCACTTCCCTTCAATCCTCTCTTCACAAAGTCTACATTGACTCGGTCCAGAATTTGGTCATATAACTGCCGCCCTTCCCGGGTCAGAGCATAGCCTCTTTGCTCCACTTCACCAAACCTTGCTGTATGTGAGCTTTTCACGTAGGACCCCGATATATCCCGGAAATAGACAGTCTCTTCAAGTGCCTTGAAGCTTGTCTGCCGCAGAAGTATTGGACATGTGCGTTTCGGCGGTCCTTCGATGCGTTCTTTGGCAGGCATCCCATGGTCAAACATCAACTGCTGAACAAGATCGATATCAATGGTTCGAGGTGTTAAGTGGTTGATATGTGAACTGGGAAAAGAGACAATGTCGGCGATAAGAGGATGCTCAGCTTTCAGCCGGTCGTATTCGTCAAGTGTGACAGTCGCTTTTGAGTGCCACCGGAATGTCTCGAGACCATTTGTGATAAACTCCGTACACTGCTCCGGCGTCATGTATCCTTGAGACTCTGCAATATCCAAAAGACCCATTAGCCTTGGAGTGAAAATGTTCCTCTGCTCCAGTGCTTTCTGGGCCAGCGCCCGGGTGTTCTCTGTCAACAGTTCCATTCGCAAAACCGTCGTGAACACGCGGAATGGGTTCTTATCGAGGGATTCTTGGGTTTTCGGGCGGAATGCAGTGGCGTGCATAGGGAACCCGGCAAGGCTGAGATCATAGTAGCCCACGGGATGCATACCCATCACAGCAAACATCCGACGGATTGTGGCGAGCTCATGCGCCGTTCCTAACCGAATAGCGCCATGTCTCTCAACACGATGCCGTGAGGGCAGAACATCATCTGGATTGATGATTTTGGAACTGCCGTTCGTCTGGCTGTCTTGGATTGCTTTCGCGTCTGCTTCCCAGACTACGTCGATGAGGTCTCCGTATAGGGGAACTTCGCTCTTATACATTTCTGAAAGAGCGTGACAGAAGCGCGCGCGCATATCGTTCTGGTTCCAGTCCATGGTGGGCATTCGTGTAGGATGTATAAATCAAAAAAGTATGATATGAACTGAGAGGTTGGTGTATAGGAGACTTGTATTTGGGGGGGGNGGGGTGAAAAGTGATGTGGTAGAAAGAAGAAAAAAAGATTCAAATGAAGATCAGACTTGTCTTACATGCCGTGTCTTATATATGTACACTGCCATTCTCTTACACATCGGGTGGTATCGAACCTGTTTGCCATCCCCGTGCTTATCCGCTATCTAACATCTTGGAGATAAGGGATCGGCTCCGGGGTGATCTACACGACATAATTTAGCTAGGAACTAGGAACCATCTTAGATCCGATTCGAGGAGAGTGAGTCATAGATTCCTTTTTTGCAATCCATACGTTCTCTATAGCATAATATTAATGCCAAAGAAATAACAAGTCGTGAACGAGGGTCACTTGCTTATGGGTATAGTTTCCGAACAAACCAATGGGATGAGGTCCTCGGACCGCTTCATCGCCGAGAAACGCCGTATCCCCGAGGTAGATAGACATAGAGTAAGTGATTCCGGTGCAGTTGGCATAATTATCAGTTCAAAGCTGTAGGCCAAGCTAATAGGTGGTGATTTAATAAAAGAGTATCTAGTTGTTTTTTAACTTGATAAGCTGATCGGATGTTGCAAAGATTCAACTTTGTACTGGTCCTAAATATCTTAGTGTTAGTACAGTATATCGCATATCTAACCAGTAATAATTGATTAAAATCTCTCGAATTACCATAACATCTAGAAGTGCTAGGGTCGGTGTGATGTCACCCGCCTTTTCAGGGATTCGTCTACTCTTAAAGGCAGTGGCTTCACCAGGATGGACAAACTTTTATCCTTACGATGTCGAGATGGATGCCAGCTTTGGTGTGGCTTTGGTTACGCTAAACAGGTCTCTGCGTGCCGTTACCCTCGGGATCCGCCGTCTTTTTTTGTTCTTTAATATACCGTAGAGTAGTTCTCTAGGGACTACCGCTCATACGTTAGTAAAGACGCACGGCGTATACTATTACTACGCGCCCTTGTGGGGACGATATAGACTTATCGTTATAACAATAAGGCTCTTAGTGATCTTTCAGACAAGCCTGTCCCTAAACTAGGACATGCTGATTGACATCCCATTCTCGTTACGTACATTCATCCGGTGTAGCCCATCAATAGTCGAAGATCGATAGTGTCAGCTTGTTTAAAAGCCTAAATTAACAGGAATTTACCAAAGAACTGCCTGGGTTGCCTCTAAGCCGGTGCTGTCGGATAGATTATATACGGTTTCGGATGAAGAACATTAGCCTTAGTTGTGCTTGCCATCTTTAACCGAGCAGCCGTTATCCCCTTTATTTCGGGTAATTTTGTCTATTTTGCCCAATGCTTCGGTCTTTTTGAAGTTGAATGACGGTTGCCAGGGTCGTTCCGTTGCAGTTCCGCTGCAGTTCCGTTGCATATCCGTCGGAATGTGTTTGGCTTCCGTCGGAAGCAACATCGGGTACATTAACAACATTCAGTTCTGTCGCCTCAACATCTATCTTGACTAACATTTTCTTCTTGAGACATATAAGCCATCCGAAGATAACTGTAGCTGCATTAAGAAACCTAATCCTGTGATAGACAGTTTGGGCAGATATAGCATCCCTATCTGGATCGCGAGTAGCCACAAAGCCCGACATATGGATGTCCCGGAATTAATAGACATAATCTCCAAGAAAAATATATATGGATGAAGAACATATAGAAGGCCCAAAGATTTCCCCAGACCCCGCATGATACCCCAGATGAGATCATGAAGAAGATATCTGAAGTTGAGTGGGGATTGGCTCGGCAAAACGAACGACTTAGTGCTGCCTTCCGATGGGGTCAACCTTTCTCGAACATCACAGCACGGTAATTTCGTTCAGTCCGAATACATAGGGCAGTATAGTTTTTATAGCGATGATGGATGCGTCCGAGATGAAAACAAAACGGGCTTCACGTCGTCGTATACCGCGTGCGTCCCGCGCATGCGAAACATGTCGCACTCGGAAAACCAAGGTGGGCCTCATCAGCTGGATTCTTTTTGCTCTTGTTTTGAGTATTATCCTGATGGAGATATAGTGTGATCAAGCACAACCCTGCTCTTATTGCGCATGTATGCTCCTAGCCCCGTGACGTCAATGGAGGCCACGTTAACTCTGAATCACAGATCACTCGTTTGACTGTGTATTTCGAGAATCTGGAGGTCGTGGGACCCCCAGCGTATCGAGTCAGAGAAAACGGGCTGCTCGTGAGGTTCAGCAAAGGTTGGAATGCTCACCTTCGCCATTTTCGAGCGTTCTGACTGAATAAAGCCAAAACAGTGTCAGTCGGCCATCACCATGGCCTGGTGTACAACAAAATGGGACGCCTCAGAGTTTGCCTGAAACTACAAAAGATACAGGGCCAGTCAACTCGTCACAGAACTGGTCTCCGGGCCTGCGAGAAGATTGCTCGCCCGGTGTCAACATCGCACCCGAAACACCGAGTGTGTCGATTGCACAGGATAACTGTTGCCACAGTGAGTATTGTGCTTTCCGACACTGAATAGTCCGAAGCTTACTCGTATTGAGTCCCAGTTTCCGAGGTAGGCGATGCAGCGTCGAGGGATGGTTTGAGCGGAGTCAATCTGCATACCAACGGGACCGAGTTTTATGGCAACTCTTCCAACTTAGCGTTCCTTGGGAACCTATACGCAAGAGCTCGAAAACAAGCAAGCAGCAGAGGTCAGAATCGATTTCATCAGGGCACTTCGCAGCCAGCTCAGGTTTCGCCTGTCAACCAGCGTGATCAGCCTTTCTCTCCAGAGACGAGCCAAGATATCGGTTGCAGGAAATCGGGCAAGTCACAACTCTCAATTGTAAACTTGCTCTACAATGCAGATTACCCTGGCCACCCTTTGCCTCAATCTCACAGCGGAGGAGAAATTGCGGCGCAGACAGCTCCCTCTGTTCAAGGTAAATCGAGAAACAGATTCAGGCCTGCGAACAATGGTAAAGCTCCTGTTAAATTCTTAAAACTATGAGCCAGTTCCTAATTAGAAGTACAGACCGCGATAAAAACCTTGAATCCGTGTTTCCGCGGCTAACGCAGAATGCACAAATGGAAATTGAGAAAATCTTCATTGGCAGCTACTTCACCAACAAGCACTACATCCACCCGATACTTTCCAAGGGCTCATTCATGAGACGCTGTGAAGGTGAAGCATGGCCAGATTCAAGACGTGCAGGCCTCTTCAAAGGTGTCACCGCATTTTCTAGACTCTACTTAGCAGTTGTTGCCTTGGGGGCGATCAATGCCAGTCCAAACGAGACTTCTTTACTAGGCCACTTCTGCCGGCAGACAAACGATCAAACAAGTGGCCGGACAGGACATGTGTTCTCTGCTCTTGATTTCGCCAAGTTTTATTTTGGGCTCGCGAGACAGACCATGGGTGATTTGTTTGAGAGTTCCTGCTTGGAAACGGCTCAGGCTCTTCTGCTTTTGGTGGGTTCCTAGCAATCTGGTCTAAGAAACAAGCTGACCTCCACTTGAAGAGTGTATTTCGTCAAAATTCGTTACAGCCTCATAGCTGTTACATGTACAGTGGAATGGCCGTTCGCACAGCAGCAGCTATTGGACTTGGATCGAGTCTGTCTTCGCTGCCTCCTAGTGCTCGACGGGAGGCTCGACGTACATGGTGGTGTGTTAAAAGAAATTTCCCGATATTAGTGATCATATCTAACGTTAATTGAACTATAGGTGCATCTATTCCCATGAAATGTAAGCATTTTAAGCCAGGGTTGTCGCGATCATGCTAACATACTCCAGAGAAATGTGTTGCTCCTCAGGACGTCTAGACAGCATGAAAGCGCTGCATTATTACCAGGCCTCCATTCCCAAGCTCAAGTCCGATGTTGGTGACCTTGATCCCGACGCTGAAGATAACGACATCGCGATGATTCCAGTAATGGTGGCCTTGGGCCAAATCAACACGGAAGCATCCCACCAATTATACCACTCCACGCAGCGATCAATGAGCGAGAAATCCCGTCTAGCAATGGCCCTGGATCAACGACTTCTTCAATGGAAAGCAAACATGCCTGCTTTTTTGGATTTAGATGCTCGTGCATTGAATGATCCTGAATGGGCATTCAAACAAAAATTGGTTTTGAGATTGAGTGAGTTAACCGAAGTCCCAGATCGTAGATTCCAAGCTGTAAACTGATGATGATTGGTCCATAAGGATACTACAATACTCGAATCCTCATTCACAAACCATTCCTCGTAGCAGCAACAGCGAGTACAGATACCGAACACGATCTTTCCATCCATCTACATACATGTCTCACAGCCGCACGTAATAGTATCAGGATGCAGTACGAGTCATTCATGCACAGGATCTACATCCGCACCTGGTACGTCATTATCTCCAATTATCCTGAAAACAACTAATGATTAACAGGTGGTACAACACAACATACGCACTTTATGGTTCAATGATTCTCCTCCATGTCATCCTATCAAACCACCCAGGCCTCCCAGACGAGGAGCTCCTCGAGGACGTCGAGAAATCCCTCGAGATTTTTTCCTCCATGGAAGATATCATTGTCGCGCGTCGCTGTGCTGAGATGCTTCGGGAAGTGCTCGAGGTAGCGCGTACGTGTCTCACGCGGAGGCGGGCAGTTCCTTGCTCCGGGCAGCACAATGCCCAAAATCAGACCCAGGCTGAATTACCTACTCTTGATACAGTTTGCAAAGCGAGAAGATCATCATCAATACAGCAACACACCAGTGCAAACCCAGTGGCTAGTGTATCGCCCCAATTTTCAGGAATTGCATCTCTGCCTACATCGGGATTTCCTCTCGATGCGCCCTCGTCGATCATGGGACACCAACCTGTCACAGACCATGAGTTAAATTCCGATGATGAGGACTTCTTCTTTTCCTTGTTCAGCAGTGAGACACAACAGCAGCCCGATCGCACTCGAACTGAGATGTTGGCGAACCTGGTAAACCCGAGTATATTGGAGGACTTTGCTTTCGGTGGTGGGAATGACTTTTCTTCCTTCTAATCTATCATGTTCCACCCGCTTGATTCAATCAATATTTTCTCAATTCTTTCATGTGTATAGACTTTATCCACCTCGTAACAAGAACCACTCCAGCTCTATAAATCAAACATCAAATCTAGAACTTCGAAAAAGCAACATCCTCATTCAAATCAAAAGGAACCCCTTCATCCAATGAGTTGATACTCTGGGCAATTTCAAGTCCCCTCAACCGTCTTTCCTCAATAGCCTTCGCAATGACCATTTGCTGATCAATGGCATTCACCCTCGGCTCAGAGCCATCACCAGCACCAGCATCATCAACAGGCTTACCCACAGTACGCGAGCCAAAAGAAGCGCCCTCCTCAATAGCAGGAACAAGTCCACAATCACTCAAAACCTCAGCCGGTGGAATCGTCTTCCTCCCATTCTTAAAAACCATTTTCCCCATAACAACCGCCAAAACAGCGTCCTTCCCATCCCCATCACTCTCACTCTCACCAGAGTTCCCCTTCTCCAAATCCCCATTTCCATCCCTAACTTCTTTCTTCACCTTCAATCCCTTCCCCTGATCCGAAAAGGCTCTCGGTCTAAAAACACCCTCCTTCACAAAATGCGAGACAACAAAACACCACTTCTGATCCCAACCAACAATCCTAGTAACGATATCATACCTCTGGCCGGGTTTAATAGACCTCCGAAATGAACACTCCACACCACCAAGAACAGGAAGAAGAGCAAGAAGGCCACTCTGCCCATTCGACCATTTATGCAATCCCACTCGCAGGATCGAGGAGAGGTGGTAGACGCGCGCGGCGTCGAAGTCCGTCAGATATGTTGCGTTTGATTTGTGACCTAGGAAGTCGAGTTCGCCTAATGGTGTACTGCTTTTCCAAATTGTAGGTTGGAAGATCGTTAGGGTTTTGAGGGTTGATGGCGGGATTGGGGTTTTATTTAGGCGCCAGCGGAAGAGCATTGAATAGAAGACTCGGGCCTGGCGATGTGGAGGGTTAATATTTGGCTCTTTGGGAGGGGGAGATTGCGTACGTACATGCCAGACTAGTGGGAAGACCTTAATGCTCAAAATAAAGCATATAGTATTCCATAATGCCGGAAAAGGCCACATGAGTATAGCGCGTATCCTTGCGATTGGGTCATGAAGGGTTTTGCGTTCCATTTTTGTGGGCGCTGTGTTTTAGTATACTCTTGCTGATATATTGAGGATCTTGATCTGTTTCTATATTCTCATGGGATTAAAGCTGAGGGGTTACTTTTATAGCCTTGGCATCACCATCGTTGATGGAGTCGGCGTTTCCGGTTAACGTGCATATCATGTACACCCTCATTCCAAATTCCGAAGACGGTGACCTCATAAGAGGGGTACAAAAATCATCGATATCTACAATAATGTATCGTCAGTGGGAGATGGTATTGTCCGGTACAGTATAGAATAGGGGAAGTGCGTGATGGGTGGGGCTGTACAGTGTGAAGAATGGTCGATCATCGCCAGATTGTTTTGAAGCAAGGATGGAAACATCATTGGCTTGATATTCTGACGCAGGAAACTAGAATTGGAACGAAGGTGTTTGAGGGTTGTTTATCTCGACTTGTGCTTTATAGGTTGAATTTTATCTATTGTTCAAATTAGTTATTCGAAAGTATGTTGATGACTTCACATAACCCTCAAAGATACCCCAACCTCGCGAGGATAGTGAGTGCCATCCCGTATTTCTTGACGTAGTAAGAATAACACATCGAATCAGTCACAACAAATGATCATATCGGAATATACAGGCACGTCCGAAGGTCAGAAAATGTTACACGGTGATACCCACACCATACTTCGGCGTCTGGCTAAGGTTGCACAACATGTCCAATGAGAAAGGGAGGGCTGCTATGTCATCACAGTGATTATTTTGTTATAATGTACAACTGTACCTGATCTTTTGATACTATACTGCTAGTCATAACTCTACAAATCATCCTCAGAATTATCCGCCAAGTGTGATGTTAACTTTGTTTCAAGTTAACCTTATATTAGATCCGGTATTTTTGGACGAGTCTAGTCCGTGGCTGCTAGTAGTCCGGCTCGTTGTGCTAAGCTTCCTGCCTTATGGGGCGGGGCGTTTTGGTATTTCCGCTTGGGGTAGATTTGACTGTGCTTGAGTTTGCGCAATCAGTTGGCGAAGACAAACTGCAGGCGAGCATATGAAGTCAGTACGGGTCTTCTTCCTGTTGGCCATTTTCGGTGCATATCAGCGCTGGCGAATTACTTTGGTCACAACCGATGCTGGTTTCTCCCGAGAACTTACGATGGTTGTACAAGGACGAGTCCCTCTTTCGCCCCTGTGTTAATTGCATATCCGATCCTACAATCTGCGTCAATGCCCCAGGCCCTCGAACCAGCGGCTAGTAAGCTTCACAGGAGGAATTCCGGTATGATTTCATTGCTTCCACAAGTTTCAGATGACGGGGCCGTGGTCTTTGCATCGCAACGCAAGGATGTGAAATTTTTGGATATGACATGGATCAACAACTACATTGTCGTACTGATTACGCCAATTGGTATTTCTAATCTTGGGTGGAAGTATTATCTAATTTATGCGGTCTTAAACGCTATCTTTGTCCCCGTGGTTTATGTGGAGACAGCAGGACTCTCCCTTGAGGAATTGATAAAATGTTCGAGTCAGAATACACGGAACGGAGGCCAGAAAACGAACTCATTTCCGAGGAGCAGCCTGAGAAGGAACATTTTGAGCAAGTTGCACATTTTTAGATACTGAGTTTTTGGTTTGCTTGGTTTCGTGCCAGCTTTCAATGCTTTATCCCTCGCAGAACACTCTCGTTCTCTTTCGCATTATGGCGCTCCCTCCGACAAGCATGGCACGGACAAGCTCGGAGAGAGTTGGTACTACAGCAACGAATAAAATGATTGGATTCCCAAGCAGAAATGGGATCCCGAATTCAACGACAAGTACTAAAATATTTTTACAATATTTGACTTTCAAGAATACATGTTATTTTGTCTGGTCACAGTCAGGCTGCCCGCCCAAATCTGTGCGCAGAAATGTGCTAATCAACGAAAGCTAAGAGTGGATGAAGTTAGTGGCGGACTTTAGCCATCATGCATATACTTGCTCAGCCAGAATCAACTACTTCTTAGCGAAGCGGCTTTTGCCTCTAATAAGCTTGCCATAGCGGAAAAAGAGGAACGGAAACGGTATCATGCCAACAGTGAGAAACGCCAACAATGATGACGCCCATTGGTATCCTAACCCTTCAAACATGTGTTCGCCGAAAAGCGGGAATACGGCTGCGGTTTCAGATTAGTTTTATGCTGAAATCAAATTCATGGCATTTTACTGCCTCCATATACGTACCGGCAAAAATGCATCGGATGAAGCCATTTGCGGCCATGGCGCTCGCTGCGTACGTTGGATAAGCGTCAACCTGATGCAAGTTCTGTCAGTTGTGCCTTTCAAGAGACAATTTTAATAAAAAAAAGGGTAGAGGTCCAGAAAACTTACAAGAAAACCGAAAATAGAGGTAAACAGCAGCAATGCCCTAGTTTGGTGTCACCACGTCAGCTTTTGAACCTTTTCCTCTTGCACTATGAGAGCTTGTACTTACCCAAATCCAAATATGGTAGAGCCTATGATAGGAGCAATCCAGTGCACCCAGGGGAATGTTGTCCATCCAAACATGAACATGCCAACAGGCACAATCAGAGAGCCTACCATAGCAGCAGGAAGCCGGAACTCGGGCTCGCTAGCACCTTGGATACCAGTCTCTTGTTCTTTCTTTTGCACAAGATGGTTTCGTGCATTGTTCCAAACCGGATTCATGAAAATAGCTAGGATCATGCCAATACCAATTCCTAGGAAGGATAGACCGACTTGCCACAAGTTGAAACCATGATTGTTGACAAAGACCAGCGGGAAAGCGTCGAAAAATAAGTAAAGAATACCATGCAAGAGTGCTGCAAAAATGCAGAGGCAGAAACACATGGGTTCAAGGAAGAGAAGCTGGAATGGTCGGAGTAAGGAGTTGCCAATTGCGTGGGCAACAGACCGGTGCGCTCTTTCTATAGGAGCAAACCATGATTCGTTGTTTGTCTCTTTTCGAAGCTTTCTCGCCTTGTCTCGTAATAGAACCGGATCTAGCACATGTCAGTTTGGAACAGGACTTGAAGAATTCCGGCCATCAACTTACGAAATGTCTCAGGAACAAGGAAGATGATTGCCAGCCACAAAGCAAAAGACCAAATGATTAAAACGTAGTACGTCCATCTCCAATCGAGATAAGAACAGATCAAACCGCCAATCAGGGGACCCAGACTGGGTCCGATAAAAGGCGACACTGAGAAGATAGAAATCGGGTGTTGTAGTTGCGCCCTGTCGAAGAGATCGTGAATGGTGCCTCCAGCCACGGCGAGGAAAGCGCTGCCAGCGAAGCCGTCGAGGAAACGGAAAACGAGAATCACCCCAATGTTCTTGGCGACGGCCTGTGGTATAATGAAAATAACATAGATCGTCCATGAAATGACGTAAATGGGTCGCCGACCGTAAAACTCGCTGAGGGGGCCAAGAGCCATAGGACCGAAACTGATACCGAGAACGAAAAGGGAAAGACCAAGAATAGACACTATTCTTGAGTTGCCCAGCTCTGCTTCCATCTGTTGGTATGTCGCGGTGTAGATGGAACTAGCGCATGTCCTGAATATGTTGTGTTAGCTTGGGTCAGTTGCTTTGATCGTGCGTAACTTACATGCACAGACTGACAAAACAAATAACAAGAGTGATGCGCCATTTTTTCAAGGTGCTGTAGCTACGAGGGCATAGAGGATCCGCCTCACCACCCTCCCAGCCGACCTCGTAACTGTCTTTTTCCGTGCTCGGTGGGCTCTGGGCTTTTTGGTCTGCTCGTGCCATATCCGGAGTCGCGGTCTTGCTTGTGTCGTCTAGCGACTGGATTTCGCTGTCTTCGCTTTGCTCTTTCATGATTTCACGAGATCAGTTTGCTCGATCGATTTTGGCTAGTATGGAAGTAGCTACTACAGCGCTGGGAAGATGCCACGACGAGAATCGTGCAACGCCGGATGAATCGTTCATTTTATTTTTGACCTAAACAAAGAAATTGAGCGAAATGAGCCGAGACGCCCCTATTTGCATGCATTCGGAGGGTTGACAAAGCACTTGAGGGCTGGAATCGGGCTGGCTAACTGACTAGACCTGGAGCGGGTTTCGCGATAATCGGCATCTGGAACCCTCTCCTACTGGCGTGACAAATGGAATTATTTCTGTGAGTATCTGCCGTTGCAATTAACTCAAGACCGTAAGCAGGATCCAGGTCCGGACTCCGAACAGCCCTTTCTAGACCAACTTAGGCTCCACCAAACCCTCCGTCCGCATGCCTAGTGGCCAGCCGGCTTGAAACGGATCGCCCATGCTCAACAGCAATTATACTACACTACGTCGCCGCCATATAGCCATACTCTGAAGGTGGTTTCGCCCAAGTTCTGCAAGAATACACAAACAGCCTTCATTCATTCATTCATTACCTTTTGGTCAAAATCAACCCACAATGGCTACCACGACTATGGAACGCGGCTATCACAACACATCATCGTCATATGTCCTTCCCAATGAGTGCGACTTTTCAGAACCCAGGCTGAATTGAACCCTTCGCTAACATATGATATGTAGCGCCATTGAGCAGGATCGACTCGATGCGCAAGCCGATGCCATTGTGCCCATGATTGGTGGTACTCCGTTTTTGGCGTACAACCGTCATCTCACAGACGCCTCCCAAAGCAGTCGATATTGGCTGCGGAACTGGTATTGCAACCATTCATCTGGCTGCTATGCTCCCCAGCGCAAACGTGGTCGGCGTTGACATTACTCCTGTTCCCGCACCTGCACTTGCTGCTGCCTCGCCCAATCTGCAATGGGAGACTGGTAATATTCTAGATGTGGACATGGAGAAGCAGACGGACAGCCTCAGCCGTGGTGCATTGGCACCAAACTCTATTGGCTACTTCTTTGGACGCATGTTGTTCCTGGGTATCAACGACTGGCACAAGTACCTCCAGGTTGCCAGCCTCATGCTTCAGGACCAAGGCATCATTGAGCATCAGGACCTAGATTGGAAGTTCTATCGTGTCGGCACAGACGAATACCTCAGCTATAACTAGAACTGGTACGCCCGGCTCATAGAAGCCGTCGAGAAGGCCGGTCTATCCGAAATTTCTGGATCCAATGCGGCCTGTCTCATGGAGACGGCTGGTCTGAAAGTTATTGAAGCTCGGAAGTTTGAGTTTTCGTTTGTCCCGTCGGGCAAGTCTCCCAACAGTCAAGCAATGGGTCGATACATGCAAGCGAAGCTGATGTTAAACTATCCAGAGCTGATGGGAAAACTACTAGGGTTGCTGGACATTGCCCACGACGAAGTGGAACAGCTCATCCGCGATGCTTTAAGAGACCTGTCATCTGAGGAAAGAATTCATCAGAAATACACTGTCACTATTGCAAAGAAAGCATGAAGCAGGTTCAATTGTCTTGTTCAAGGTTTAATCTGGATCAGGAAAGTAGTAGTGCATGCTGAGCTTTCTTCTGGATAGAAAGGACATCCAGTCGACGCCAATATTTATCATTGGTTATGTGTATTTTCTCATACGGTTTATATAAGGACATACATAGAACACTCCGATCCATGGATGTTGGAATTCACCAACGCAAAGTCAGAAGACTCCAGTCAGATACTCCTAGAGCAACGGAGAAAGGCAATACTATTAGATGAAATACAGAACTGTTATTTTCCTGCTCATCAGCCTATACTGTCACAGGAGAAGATGACATCAACTCAAGAGATAATGTTGCAATATTGCGAGAATACTAAGAGAAAGAGGAAATACAGATGTGCAGGCGCGTGGACGCGTGGACGTCTTAAGTGCTATTACCCTCCGGCCTACTACCCTGCCACTCCGGACAGTCCCGTCAAATGAACACTTTGTGATGCCGGCTACTTTTCGGGCTGGCTGATAAATGGCACAGCATTCAAATGAATGGCCAGTTTTCACGTTATATTACTTAGTACCTGCTTTGGTCATGAAACCAGTAGTATTCTATGCATATTTTATTTGCCAATTCTCATCATTCTAAACCTGCTTGTTACAAAATCATGAGTCATTCATCCATTGCAGAAATATCTGGACGTGTGCGTGCGCTCAGTAAGGCAGAAACGGGAGCAAGGCCGAGGTTCGTCTTGCATCAAAGGCTGGCTCGCAAAGTGAAAAATAATACTTACCGAAACAAGTATACGTCAAGTTATGGACAATTTGAAGATATCGCGTTCGTAGAATCGTTACTGTACACTCACCTTGTTTTCTTGGCGGCGCTCTCATTTACGTATTGGAAAATGCCATCTTCTCGTCGCCGCAACTCCCGCTGGGCCATTGTTGTTAGAATTTCAATGCTGTCGCCGCGGCCCGTCTCCCCGGCACCGCCCCCGGTACGGTTCGATGCCGGACTGTCGTCGACGGTGTCCAGGTCCATGGAGCAGCGTGGGGCTGCCGTGTGCTTTACGAACTGCCGGAGCGACTCGCGGAGATTCTGGGCCGTCTGGGAGACGAGCTGCAGGTGGATTTCGGCGGCCGACTTTCTCGATACCTGCAGCCGGATGCCTCCAATGTTGATTTGCGGGGCTTCTTCGGGTGACGCAGCCCGCTGCTGTCGCTGCTGCTGCAGCATCGCGGTGGGACTACCTGTGTCTCGCAGCTCGTGTCGCAGCTTCGCCATGGAAAATTCATAGGCCTCGAGAAGATAGCTGTAGCAGCCCAGTATGAGCAGAGACGTCATGCCGTGGCACTTGGCAATCGGCATCGGCGGGTAGCATGGCCCATTCTCCTTGAGGCGCTGAAGTATCCCGGTCATCTCGGCGCTAAGCCTGTAGATGACCCCCATGTCGTCGGTCATGCTGAAGGACACGGCGAGCGACTCAGACAAGGCGATGAGCTCGGTGTGTGTGACTACGAGCCGGCTGTGCAGGCTCTCGCTCTTGATCGAAGCGGCGGCAGAAGGCGCCTCGCTGCTAGAATGGGTGTCATGGTGTGTGCCGCTGCTGGAGCGGTGGGGGCTGTCGGCCCCCAAGGACGAGAACAAGTCGGTGGCAGCATTTGAGCTTGCGGTTGGTGTCGTAAGCGTACCACTGTGTATCGCCTCACCGATGGGCAAATAAGACTGTCCGTAGTCTTCTAGCAAGGGCGGGTGGTCCCACAAGTAGGCGGCAGTGTTCTCGTCGGAGTGGAGGTTGCTGAAGAGGTCTATGCTACAAGCGGTAGACGGAGGCAGGGTGATGAATGGTTCGTCAGCTGTGTCATGTCTGTGAGCTTTCCATGTCAAGTATATGTGATGCAAGGGCAAGGAAGAAGAGCAAGGTTCGCGACATACTGCTCATGGCTAGGGTTTGGCGTTGGCTGGGCGAGCTTGACTGGCCTGTCCCGCGACCGAGCGGACGGCCAGCGTGGCCGCGCGGACTGTAGTTGCAGACTGCGCTTGACCGTACGCACTTCTGGCACTGGTTGGACGAGGCATCCTTGGTGCACCGCGTTTTGGCGGCGTAGCAACGATCGCAGGTGGATCGAATAAGGTTCATGCTAGCGTTTCTGGTGGTATCGCTTCAACGCTGGTAGAAAAGCGAGTCGACCATGAAAAGCGGGCGTCTTCCGGTTGCGACTGGTTGCGACGCAAGGCTGTGCAGGTAGGAGGTACAAAAAGAATACGAAATGGAACAAGCTGCCTTGCCTGGTCTGACTCGAGGAACCGGTTAGTATTGGCGCTTGGTCAAGGAGTCAAAGAAAAGGAACAAGAGAAAATGAATGTCAAAGTACAGTAGGAGCAACGAGCAAACATTCATTCTCTACGCTGGCGACGAGAATTGGACAGCGGCCTACTCCGTACAGGGGCCAAAACGGTAGCCTGGTTTGTAGCGTATGGAGTGACTACGGTGCTACATGAGTGCAGAATTTTACAAAACTACTTTTAGTTGATTTTTTATTTTTAGGTTAAAAATCGCCTAAACCCTAAAAGTAGTTCTTTGTCACGCTGGCAGCGTCGGTGGTTCTATATCCACCGAAGAAGCGTGCTAGTCATCTGCTTCGCGTCTCCTTCCAGGGGTATAGTGTGGCCCGCTCTTGGCGGAATTTGGGGCAATCAGAGGTCGTAGACGGGATTTCCACACTGACATGTGAACTAATTGTTATGAAGTATAGCGATGATCTAAGTGGATAATTTGAGGCGTTGCTGGAGATCTCCTAGAATTCGATTTTCGGCCCGTACCCAAAACCACGCTAATCTGTAATTGGATAAATCTGTACGGAGTAATTGCCCTCTGCTTTCACCTGGGCACCCCTGGGACGACGATTGGATTACGTTGCTATACTATATACCTGACGAAACAAAGATAGAGTTTTACCTTGTACTCCATGCCATGGCATCCCGTTCTTAATCCTTGCATAGAAAAATGGGGCTTGCTGTTAGGTAATTTAGAGTGACTCATGAGACAAAGAAACCCAATCAATACATTCTATACAGGGTTTCATTTTGGATTAACCTAATACGGCCCGGGGGGTTAGCGTGGTTGCGGGTACGGGCCGAGAATCGAATGAATGGTGAGCGTCCTAGGGGTAATCTATTTCCGAATTTTACTATAGTGTATAAACGAATTAATCAGATTTATTATACACAGCGGGAAATCATTGTGATTATATAACCGGGCATAATCATGGTGTCGAGACACGAGAGAGAGTCAATAAAATGCATGCCCTGCGATCTACCAGTCCTACCTACTACCTAGGTAGGAGATAGCGTCGTCGATCAGTTGGCAGATATAGGTGTGGACAACAGAAAGAAGAGGTGATGCATAAACGGGCAGAAAAAAATTGGACGTATCATGTTCCAAGGTTGATATTGTCTCAGAAATCTCACTGCAAAAAGAATAAAACCAATTAATTCTTTATCTTCTAAATGAACGTGGTCAAAGAAGTAACCTTGGAATTAGACCTGGCTGTGACCCGCGGGTCACCCGAAGGGAAAGCCAAGACTTGCCAGACATTATCCTGTCTATATATGATTGAAAAAAGTTGTTTGTATATATCTTTCTAAGGTACACCGATATATCCCAACGGTGCCGTCAGCTTTTCATATCATCGCATTCTATTCCGAGTTCGATATGTATGGTGAAAATACTGCAGCTTAGTGGTATCTCCACAAGACATGTACATGTAGTAAACCACCCAACAAAACCAGTTATCCGTCAAGAACAACTAGCCCCAACCGTCCGGCAACCGTACTCATATCCACGCCCCGGAAAATCTGCGTATCATCGGGACATACCTCCAAGTAAGGGTCCGGATCCCCGGACGCATCGAAGTCCGCCATGTAGAAGTAAACCCCGGCCTCGGAGATAAACTTGGCGCGATCGAGCGCAACTGTGAACAGACGAAATGGCGTGCTGGCCGTCGCTTTTGCTGAGGTGAAATATTTGTCGGGTCGTTGGGGGGTGAAGCGATGTGCGGTAGGGGGTTGTTCGTCGCCTGCGGAAAAGGTGTGCAGGGCCCCGATAAGGAAGGGATTTTCTTGGTCCCCTTCTTGGGTTTGGTGGGATAGAACTTCGGCTTGGGCGGGGCGGATGGCCGACCAGGAAGGGGAGTTTGGGATGTAGAATTTGAGATCGAGGGTTTTATTGGCCGGGAGGTAGGAGACAACTGCCGCTGTGAAGAGGCGCGCTGTGCTTTCCAGGAGGGAGGGCCCTGCTGTGTCACGGATAGAGGCGAGAAAAAGCGCATGGACAACGTATTGAATATCAGGGACGCTTCCCTTGGGAGTATTGGTGACCGTTACGATGTCGTCATCGTGAGAAATCTGGAATGCCGGATTAAGAGAGAAGCCGCCGACTGAAGCTTCTTGGCCTAACTGGTCGCGAATCTGCTCTTCTGGCGGCGGATTCGAGTTAGGAGGCTCGCCCTCATCCACATCCAAGGCGTATTGTAGGCTAGGACGACCGGTGTTCAGGAAGATATCAAGCATAAGGATCTGGCCGATGTTAAACTGCTTCGTGATACGCTCGGTGGCCAATTCAAATGCCTCTTGTGCGAGATCGTCGTATTCGGATATACGCTGCGCCTCGTCAACATCACTGCGCGTGCTAGAAAACGAGCGGTTGAAGTAGAGCAAGTCTGGGCCTTCGCCCGCCTCAGCAAGCCTATCCTCATCCTGGCCTAGTCGATAGCTGTGAGATCGAATTAGGATACAAAACCCACCGAGCGTGCCATCGCTACGACGGGGAAATTTCGGAATCAGCGGGGGTGGATTCTCGACCCCTGACCGGTGTAGCTGCTTGCGGTGGGCGATTTCCCGGCGGTTATGCTCAATACAGGCGAAGGCGTCGGGCGGGCAGTATGAATAAATCTCGAACAAAGGCTTGAGCTCTTCATCAATGAAGCTCTGCATCAGGTATTCCCGGAGCTGTTCGTGGTCGTCATCCAGGGGAACAAGGCTGTAGACCTGGAAGGGAATTAAGTGTACGTCATCTGGAGGGAAGTCTGGCTCGACGAACTGCTCCAGCACCACGCGGTGACCAAGATGGTCAGTGTAGGTGCGCACTTGCTGCCAGTCATCTTCATCCGAGTCAGACATGGTGACTTGGGTGTTTGGGAGTATTTGAAGAGTCAAAAAGAGTTAAAGAAGTGAATGAGGGGAACGATAGACGGGGCGGGTACCCGTGGGTAGACCCAAATACCCAAAGTTAATATAATGCGTAAGTTACATAAAAATGATTAGTCACGGTTCGTAATATTTGTAAATTATCGGCGTCACATGTTCGCAGGGTGATACAAAAAATACTGGTTGTTGACATATATATATATGTATATATATACCCATCCATCTATCTAATGCACGTTTGCATGATTTACGCATATTGTCCTAGTGGCTCGAGACTGAATATAGCCAACTCGTATATAGAGGCGGACGATCGAGAATCAAATAGTCGGTGATATCTCACTCTACAGAAGTGTGGAAACACTTCAACTAGGTGGCGGAACTGCCGGCTTAAAGTTATCTGCCGGGCTTACTCGACATTACTTGACCACCCGCAACATAAGTCGCACGGAACAAGCGCAATAGGTAAACATTCAAGGTCTACTTCGTGCCGTAAAGGCAAGAGACGAGCCTCACACCAAGTACTTATCTCTGATTCGATGCAAAGAGCCCATAGAGATGTATCGCTCCGCTCGAACAAATACACTAAGTTTGAAGTTGGAGAGTTTATATTGAAGACAATCACTCATCTACAACTTCCTTTCAAAATTGTGAAAGACCCCACTTTCTAAGGCCTGCTTAATCCGATCCACTCCGACCCTCAAAATTGAAGATCCAGTCCGCAAAAACACTCCGCCGGCGTTTACGTGACGCGGTGACTACCTAGCAGGACTCGCAGTTGGACGACTTGCCCAGGGATGTCAAAGTATCGCTTGTTCTGGATTGTTGGATGAGTCCGTTTCAGCAAGCGTTTATGGCTATCACCATTCATTTTATCGACAAAGAGTGGAACTACAGAGAGATGCTGCTTGGCTTCGAGCCTTTGCATGGCCCTCGCACGGGTGTGAACCTATACGACGTGCTTCTTTAGTTGCTCAGCGAACGCCAACTCTTAAAAGGAATTTTTAGGTAACCAATAATGGGACCCTGATTAGGGCGTTGCAAGACACCCTTATTTCTTCTGGTGGCATCAACTCTCGAGATTCCATTATTCGCGTTCCCTGTATGGCGCATGATATTCAGCTTTTTTTAAAGCAGCTTCTCGGGCATGTTAGAGCGGCTCCGAAGAACCAAGAGATCGCAAATTTCTCAGATTCATAAGTTAGTTATTTGAGGGACTCAGCAGACGATGGTGACGTGGGTCACACCCTAACAAAGGAGAAGTCCCATATTACCCAGTTGATAACAAGGAATGGGGCTAATATTACGACATCATTTATATTCGTTCATTTGCGGTCTTTATCAACGCCAGTCCCAGCGGCGTGATGTATTCTTGCGTCTCCAACCAGGTCGTATCCGGCTCTTTCCATGCACGATATACAGACACGGCGAAATCCAACGTTTTTGATGCTCCGACGTGCGCGACGCCGACGAAATTGTTTGGCGAGGCCTACATAGGGCTTAATTCCAATTCCAACCAACTAATAAGGTACAAGTTATAAGTACCACGAGTGTCAACTCTGGCCACTTGATATATACAACTATACATATATACACCGGAACAATAGTATAAGGTCTACTACAGGCCGAGCTTTCCTAGCTGATTGTCTCCCCACATGCCGTACCTACTCTTATCATTCGATGAACTCGTCGGATCACCAGGGAGCGGTTTACCCAAGTTCTTCTGTGGGAACTTGAACTTGCCCACCGCTGCGTCGCCCGTCGTCATAGTCTGAGACGCAAACTTCTTCGCGTCTGGGCTGTTCTGGCCCTTGCCTTCCATTCTTGTTTTAGCGACTTGGTGCCATCCGCTCTGAACCTTTTCAATTTGGTCTAGGTGCCTGTCGATCCAATAGGCCCATAGGGTACGCAGACCCCAATGTTTGATATCGCGGGGGGCCTTAGGCTTCTCGAGCGCCTTGCCCGACGGTGGGCTGTTGACGTATTGGCGGGTATATTCATGGTCAAATTCGTCGGAGATTAATTCGATGTCTTGGCTGGGTTTGGTCCATTTGTCGCTGAGGGTTCGGATGTAGTCGAAAACAGTGGCGCTCATCATGATCTTGTCCGCTAGACCCTTCTCTGCGAGATTGATATCGAGATCAGGCTGGTTTCCTTCTGTGATGACCTTCTTAACTCCGTTGGGCGAGTCGTGGTAGAGAACGAGCAGGTCAGTATTGGAGGCACTTCCTAGGACGTCGGCCGTATGCTGGACCCAGTTCTTTTTGGGGCCGTTGTTCCTCGACCAAGTCATCCCACCACTAGACCCTGTACAAATGCCATCAGTTTATGTCAATCTGCTACACATAGGCCTGGGTTTTTTACCTCCAAACACCTCATTGCACCAAGTAGAATCAGCAGGCTTCCAATCCTTAGGGAAAGCAAGCTTGCTCCTCAGATTCCCGTACTTGGCTTCTTTTGTTCCTCCACACACCCACTCAAGGAAATGGCTGACCAGGTGCACCTCGAAGACGTGCTCCGAGCGGAAGGCCGTAGCGGGTAGATCCGAGTTTCCATCCACGTAGTAGACATTGTTCGCTCCCTGGACGGAATTCTCCTTGGTTGTCTTTGCCGAGCACCGTCGGTTGTCGTTAATATCAGTTGAGCTAGAGAGCATGAACTCAGGAAGATACCACTTTTGTATACTCGTTAGCATTCCCTTTTCGTTCAAAAACACAATTACCATGGGAGCCTACCTTCGCCACACTCGACGGCCCATTGTTCTTCGCGTTACACCTGGGATATCTCAGATACGTAAATTTATTCTTCGTGCTCAGGAAACTGAGAGTCATTTTCTTGGCAGTATTCGGATCTGACGCGCGTGCAAAAAGCGACGAGTCCGAATCGGTACACTTCTCGTCATCACCAGGCGGATAGTAAGGGCAGGAATCGTCTTCGTCGCGGCGGAATAGCGGCGGAATCTCTCTTTTCGAGCCTTTATTGTCGCTGCTCTCCTTGCCGAACATTGAGCACATCACACAGAAGTTCTTCCCGCCCCCTTCTCCAGGGCAGTTAAGGAAGCTATCGGGAATCGTAACCAAAGGTCCGAGGGTAAGTGTGTCGCGCTTGGCAAGCCCATGAGACACCGGCATAGGCATGAGGCCCCGGCTGTGTGGGGAGACATCTTCTGTAGAGGCATTAATAGCCTCATAGCCCATCCATGCCCGCTTATCTTTGTCACCACTGTCGCCCACACAAGTCGAAGGCGTGATTTGCTTCCTGGGCACCTCAGCGAGTGTGACACGGAGGTCATCGCCCCAGCCGAACTCATCGGGTGCGTCGAGCTGTGCATACATTGTCGAGCCGGCATCAATACCATAGCTGAAGGGGCAGCTGTTGTCACCATTGAGTGAGTAGTGGGCCTCTGCGTGTCCGATCACGTAACCGTCCAACACAAGATCAACAGCGCACCGAGGCACCTTCCAGCGGTCGTCGAAGTCGATTCCAAAGCTGACAGTGGGCTTGAGATGCAAGGCAATTTCGCCATTGGCAGTGACAGAGGCATCAAATGAGGGCTTGCCGATGGTTTTAGCTTCGCGGTCGGGCTCGTCGAGGGCTTGTTCTGGGTATTCATCGTTCTGAGGGTATGTCTGTTGGATTTCCCACGATGCAAGTGAAACATCTGCTTCGAGGTGGCCCGCTAAGACAAGAGAGGCGTCTGCTGAGGCATAGACGGCGAGGTTAGGGCCGATTGTGACGACTCCGGGGACACGGAAAGTGGCGCCGGGGAAGTCGTCGAGACCGAGCAGCTTGATATCACCGGTAGAGTAGGTAAGGGAGGCGACGGCGTCAAGTTCAAACTTGGCATTGACTTCTCCGGCATTTCGGAAGTAGAGGTAAGATCTGCTGAGATCCATTCCCTGCGTAAGGGTGGTGATGATGGTGATACCGAAGGAGGTCTCGACGTCAATCTCAGCTGTGATAGTGGATCGAATGTTCGCCTGCGCCTGGGCCGGACCAACAGGGCACGGTCCGAACTGCTGGTCTATGAGAATGAGCTCGACCTTCTCATTGACTTTGTGGTTGAGCTCCTTGGTGGCCTCGGCCTCGCCAACAAAGATCAATTGACCGAGCCAGTTGATAATATCTTCACCAAACCAGCGTCTGTGGATCTCATGGCGCTCTATACCACCATGATGATATGCATCTCGCCATTCATCTTCGAGCCAGCGCTTACGGTTCTTCTGGTAGCCGGATTCATCTCGCTTTGCGCGTTTGCTCTTTCGCTCGGCGTCACTACCACCAGGCCTGTCGACAACAGAGTCCCAGTATCCGGGCTGGTTACTAAAGTCAATCCGCATCATGGCGTCGCCGTAGTCACGAGGGACACGCTTGAAATCATAGTCAAATGTCAGGTCATAGACAGATTTCCCAATAAGGTCACGTTTGTTCAGATGTCCGGGGAGGGTCTGGTTCCGAGACTCCTTAAGTCCCTTTGCGACGGCATACCGACCGGGGCCACAACGATTGGGCATTTGAAGGATAGTGCCAGGAACACCCTGTCCACGATGAATGTGGTCACATTTGCTGTCCTCGCTGGACTCCGTGCAGATCATGCGGACGGTGTGCTCCTCTTCGCTATCGGTGTCGGGGCAGTCCATCAGCTCCCAGGGCGAGCCATCACGCTTGTCCAAGCTGACCTGGACCTCGTCAGGAGCAGTAATAACCACGAATCCGAAAGCAGCATCCTAAATTCGTTAGCTATGTTTGGTCCATTACGGCAGAGTACGTAGGTTACACACATCAGGCTCCTCGTCAGCATCACCTTGAACGTCACCAGTGCCCCAGGTGTCGTCGACCTGGATATTGAAATCCGGGTCATCAGCATTTTCCGGAGGGTTCTCAAAGAGATACTCCAAAGGAACTGGCATAAACAACGACTCGCCACTTTTGGGCGTACAGCAGAAGGCTCGCTGACGGGCACTGCTTGCTGTCAGCTAGTACGGGGTTGGAGTCCGACCCAATATCACTCACGTGGGAAAACAGTCCTCTCCTTCGCCATAAGGGCTAAGAGTAAGTTCAACTTCGTGTCCGGTATTACAGTGGTTGTCGTCGCAGCTGTCAGCGAATCGTCCACCTCTTCCCTGTCATCCGATTAGCTAAAGTCGTTCCCATGGCTAGATATAAGATAAGACATACAGCCCAGTAGCAGTCTTTCCAGTTCTTGATTTCCTCTTTAGAGCAGCAATATTGCCGCTCGTTTTCCATGTCGACGTCGTCTAGGAAATCACTCAAGGCTTGGCCGACCAAGCCGGTGTAATCCAACACATCGGAGACAGTTGACAAGAATGTTCCGGCAAAAGTCAAGGGTTCTTGGTCGTCTGAGCACTTATCCTTCCAGCCACAATTAATCCCGCCACCAGCAGCAACTTCGGGGATAGGGCAACAATAGAATTGACGTCCTAGGAAAGTTAATCAACTTAAACTAGGATAATGAGAGGGAGTAATAGTACCATCTGAACAGTGACCGTTGCCTCCATCAACAGCAGAAGCCAGGGCCACTTCACCACCGTGACACTGCCCGTTACAAAGGCTTCCACTCTCACCACCACGCCAGTGGCAAGTCTTCGGATCAGGAGCAGCAGCCAGAGGACAGCAGATACGGGAGTCACCTTTACCCGAGCCGTCAGGACATCCAAACGAGTCCATTTCAATGGTGCCCGGACCACAGTGCTTACCACACTCAGTAGTTCTGCAGTCACCCGGATGCTGACTTTCCCAGTAGCTGGTATCGTCCTTCATGCTGTCCGTCATGATAACGTCCTTGGGGTACAGAACACCACGAAGAGCATCTAGATTCCGGGTATCCTGGTCTATAGCCCAGATCAGGAGACCGCCTAGACCCTTCTCGTTAAAGAGCTTGATCTTCTGCTGGAATGTCTGCTGGTCGTCGTATGAGATCCACTGGTTCTCATCCCAGACGAGATACTTGATTGCGTTCTTCTTGTCATAGACCGGGGTGATGTCGTCCTCGGCAATAATTCCGACGATCTCATTGTAGGACAGGATGCCCTCAGTGTCAGTGCAGGCGCCCTTCTTGCCGCCGTGCTTGAAGGCACAGCCGGGCTTGTCGCATTTCTTGTCCTTGAGCTCGAAGGTTCGCGCATAGAAGGCCAGACCCATATTTACTTTCTTAGCGGGGACGTCGTTCCTCCAAAGAAGGTTTAGGGCTTCATTTATCTCAGTCATGTTGGTGTGCCCGAGGACGTGGCTACCGATGGGATTGCTAGAATCCCAGACACCGTGGAGGTCGTAGCTCATCAGATTCATATAGGTTGCAGCTTTGACCATTTCGTGGATATCGAACCAGCGGAGGTACCAATACGAGGTTGGGGCAGTGAAGGAGAGCTCATACTCAAGGTCCTGGTCGTCAAAAGCCTTCCGAATGTCCTGCATGAGCTTCACGTAATTCTTACCATCGTCCTTGGAGTCCCAGTCTTCGGGCTGTCGATCAGGAGCGCCGGGATACTCCCAGTCGATATCTACGGCGTCGAAGCCATAGTGGCGCATGAAGGAGAGAAGCTTGTCGATGAATTTGGACCGGTTGTCCTTCGAGGAGCTGAGCTCGGCAAAGACTTTTTGCGTGTCTGTTTTGTTGTCGTTGAAGGTCCAGCCACCAAGCGAAACACCAAGAACCACGTTCGGGTTGCGCTTCTTAAGAGCAGTGAAGTCTTTCAGGGTTTTTTCGTCGACGTCTGGCATGGGCCCAATGTCGTAGCTATCAGGGTCGATATAAGCAAAGGCGTCTTTTTTGAAAATCAGTAATTGAGCCCAGATAATAATCAGCAGGGGGACATACAGTTTACGTGAGTTAGACTCTCAACGGGTATCTGTTTGATATTCATGCCCTGGCAGTCCGAATCATACTTGAACGCCTCGTAGTATCCGATGATGCGCTCCTGGACATTGCCGGAAGAGGCACCGGAGTCAGGCTGTTTACAGTTTTCCTTGCTCTGGCACCCATCACCGCAGAACTCCTCGGTGGTACCACAGAAGCCGAATTCACTACAGCAGACGTTGAGAGGACAGCCGGTACCAGGGACTTTTGCATCTTTGCCGCATTCTGCATGTGCATCGCAGTTACTCCAGCAGGCATCATTGGGAGACTTGCCGGTGGTACCGCAGTAGGTTTTACCGAAGCCACAGACGCCATTCTTACCACAGCAGGCTCCATTCTCGCATGGCTTATCCTTACTGCAGCTGTACTTGTCGTCAGAGAGAGCCTTGAGGGAGGTGCTCAGGTCTTCGGTAAGGTCGGTCAAGTCGGCAATAGTATTTGAAAAAAAGAATAAAAGAAAGAATAGGCTCAATAACCCTCGAGCCATGGTGAGGGACAAAAGAATGAGGGAATTGCTAATGAATGAATGAACGAAAGATGAATGAAGGAATGGATGAAATGATGAACAGGGGTGAAGCACCGTGAGGGAGGGCCGGCCGTGGACGACTAAATACTATCAAACTCGCGAGGAAGAGTAGCTCGAGCGAGGGACAGCCGATCTCTCCAAAATTTCTCTCTACAACAACTACAGCTCTATCAATGGGGACAGCGGGAGCAGTCTTGGTGAACCATGGGCGGCCAGCCAATCAAGCCCTAATCGTGCCTGATCGCCGATCACTTCGGGGCCAAAAGCAAAACCACGCATGAGGCTGTGACTTTAGCTTGTATCAGCTTGTCTCCACTCTAATTTCACCATGAGCCGAGAACGATACGGAGGTCACCGTGCAGGGTCTCTCCTGAATCTCTGCATAATTCACGCGGGACTGAAGGGGCCAAAATGTGCGAGGAACGAAGGGGCCAAATGCACCAGTGTGAACAGTCCCTGCAACTACTCCGCATAGGACTGTTCTCAGACCCACGATCGACAGATTCAGTGGCTGAGGCTCAAGGTGGACATGAGATGTGGAGCGCATGGTGGGTAAAGATCCCGTGAGAAGCTGCATCTTACCCCAAAGGGAGATTGTCCGGCCCATCGCATTTTGAAGCTGCCGCAGGATGATGGGGCCAATGTTTATCAATTCGCACTATCCATATACAAATACTTTTGTACAGGGAGTTGTCCGCCTCGGACAGTCCCCCAACTACCCGCCCATGCTTCCGACCATGTCTTTCGTTAATCCGCTTGCGCGGTACACTCTTTTTTTCTCTCTTTCCACACTCATTACCTGTTGGCAGCCCGTTCCTGACAATTCCGTCAGCGACTACAACGACCAGTGTGCAGACGCGCTCACTACCAATCTGACTTCTTGCATCCCCGCTGTGCACAGTCTAAGTTCCAACAATTTTTACTCGCGTCATGGTCTTGAGACAATTTGCACCAGCGACTGTCGCGACGAGCTGCAAGCATACAGGCGTTCTGTGGCTGCCGGATGCTCCGGCGTAAGTTACACAAACGACTGGGGCACGGTGTATCCCATCACTGAGTTCGCAGACACTCTTCTTTTCAACTTCCACCAGACCTGCTTGAAGAACGAAGGCAAATACTGTAACATAGTTCTGGGTAACCTCACCAAGAACGGCGGCGACGACTGCAACAAGTGTCTTTTGCTGAAGCTTCGAAACGAGGCCAAGTACCCTTACGGCAGCGGGCCCGATGTGTATTCGAGTGCGTATCCTAGCTATACCTCGTCTTGCGGATTTACAGGGTACCCGGTGACTGCCAGCCCGACGATGTCTCTTCCACATATGTATGTTAACTTCGACATATCACCTAAACGAAAGCTAATGCTCCGTAGCTCCAGCACATCCGCGTCATCCGTAGCAGCGACCCCAACGGCCAGTACCTGCAGCGGCACGAAGTACACCATCAAGGATGGAGACACTTGCGAGTCGGTCTCCAAGTCACAGAGCGTCGCCACATTCCAACTTCTCATGGACAATCAACTCCAAGCCTACTGCGCTAACTTCCCTAAATCTGGTAACCTCTGCATCCAGAACCAGTGTACTACTTACACTGTTAGAAAGGGAGACACCTGTAAGAGTATCAGCAAGGAACACAATATCACAACTGTCCAACTGCGCTCATACAACCCCTGGATTGACGGCGGTTGCTATAACTTCAACCGCACCATCGGCACAGAAATCTGCATGGACGAGCCTGGAGAGAAATACCACGCTCCATCCTCTGTTGTTTCTGCCACAGGCTCGCCCACAGCTTCATCGGCCGTCCCCGTGCCGACCAACCTCGCCAAAAACAGCACCAAGAACTGCGGCGAGTATTACACGCCCAAGAGCAACGAAACCTGTGACACAATCGTCCAGAATTTCCCCATCAGCCGTGGTAATTTCCTCATCTTAAACCCGGGCCTAAACCAGAAGTGAGCCCGAACTCTTCCCTTCCCCTTCTACCAGAGCATAACTGACATACCCAGCTGCACAAACTTTATAGCTGGCCGCAGTTACTGCGTCAAGCCCGTCGAAGACATGGATAATTATCCTGGTGCCCCAGGCTACATGCCTTCTGTCTCCAAAATCCCCTGGGGTGATCTCCCTGATGCAACCTACACGCCGATGAATAACCCTGACCCTCGTCCCATCGCCCCAGGCACATTAAAAACTTGCCAGAGCCTTGTCGATGGGCGCGAGCTACAATATAATTTCACGGGCTACAGTAACTGCCAAGCGGCTGTGGCATTCTGGGAGATATCGAAAGCGGATCTGCTCCAGTGGAATCCGTCGCTGAACAAGCAGAAATTCAATTCTACCAGTTGCAATTTCAGCAAGGAGTATAGGTATTGTATGGACGGCCGGTCTGGGGCGAGTTCATCCTCTTCGGGGGCTGTGCCTAGTACGCCGGCGCCTTCGACGCCGCTTTCCACTTCGACTTCGACTTCTACGTCGACTTCTTCGTCGGAATCTAGCCCAACCCCCACGAGCACATCGACCTCTCAGATTTCAACCACCGATACAGACACAAGCTCTAGTGCGGAGCCCACCAGTATGACTACAACCTCCACAACGACAAGCGGAGCCGTCCCGTCTCCCACTCAGTCGAACAGCATTCCCGACAACTGCAGCGACTACGCCAAGGCCAAGGATGGGGATAACTGCGTTGACTTCGCCAAGGATCATGACATTACTCCGAAGCAGTTGTACGAGTGGAATACAGTTTTGGGTGATGATGGCAAGAAGTGCGGGACTATGTTCCAGAAAGATACATACTACTGTATTGGTGTGAGTAAATAGGTGAAGCATTGTATTTGGTGGCTAGATACTTTAGTCGTTTGCACATACCAAGCATTCGAACTCACTGATTAATGCAGATCGTGAATGTAAGATGATTCCGGCTGCTAACAGATGTGATTTCTTTGAATGGTTGAACCTGTACTGGTCACGATGTGCTTTCTGAGGCGTAAATTGATGTCAAGATGGCATGCGGGCTCTTCAACCGCGGTTCTGTAGACTATGTCAACGTTTTACCTCTGGATGGGGGGTTCCGGCCAGGAGAAAGCTATGGCCGGTGGAAGGATGCAGAGAAGCTCAGAGTACAAGTGATGGAGGTTCGTAGGACGAAACTCTGCGCGCACCACCCAGACACGCAGTTAAGCATGGTCAATCTCGCCTCGATGTTGATAACTTCAGGTCAAAATCCCGAAGGTTTGATTTCCTTCTAGTCACTTAGTCAGGGAGTTTCAAATCAGCGGAGCTTGATAATGTGAGACTTTGCCTGACTCCTGAAACCTTGCTGGAATCAGCAATGAATGGGCTGGGGTTGATGCAGAGATAGCACAAATCCTTAGAAGGATCAACATTAACTGGCAAGCTTTCATTCGCACTTCGGTTGGTCGGAATTTCCAACTCGGATGCCGTAGAGCCGTGCGCAGTCCTGCACTACCGTCACACTTTCATTCACTTGACCCATTGATTGATGTCTACCATCTGGTAATGCAGTATTATTCCAGGAATTTGATTTATTCTGAAACATGCAGACAAGATACGTCAGGCCACTGAGCCGAAAAGGACAACACTTAGCCGTCAAGGAGCAACTGAGGACTGTCCGAACTGGACCCGAAAAGTAAGCAGGGTCCGGTAAGATAGCGGATCAATTTTCCAAGGATGCGTTCATTATTCCTCACCAAAAAGCAGAATAAACAAATTAATTAAATCTCCACGAATGGAGTCTTCTTCAACATTCAGTTCATTAAGAAAAGGACACTTATTCTTTATGAACACGTTCCCGAATCCGTATCGTTTATCTATTGATTCTCTGCCTAGCCAACAGGTTGTCTTTCCAGACAAGAAGTATCCTTACATTAGCAGCATAACTTCTTGGTATAAGCCTTCAGCTCGGTGTTAGGGCCATGACCACTCTATACCTTAGGCTTTCAATGTGATGCGCTAAGGACCCACAGTGTGAAGTATGAGAGCTATCATATTCACTTGCTGGAGTAGTAAGTGCACGATGTATTTAAATCCCCATACCTGTCCTTCCCATAGAAGGTCAGAAATTTCTTTTTTTTAATACTATCCGAACACGAACACTGCTACTTGAAGACTCTATTGCCGGAGTTATATTAGCAACAGGAGTCGCACCGTCCTCACAGATACGGCAGGTACAATACGTTTCTCAAATTTTTCTAGATATCTTCTTTAGTGAAATTCCTTTTCCATTGAAGGCAAAGAAAGTATAGGAGAACAAAAGCAGGGCCTTAGGGGTTAGATTTTTTTGAGCCCTATCACCCTTAGGTGAGAATTAGCACTCGTTCTCACCCCGTTCTCACAACTGTCACCCCAGTCTCTAGACTTCTCACCTATATCACCTACACTCACCCTAGAGTGCCGCTTAGATGCAAGTGGCTCATTGAGAACTAGCTGTGCAGAATAGTAGGCTTAAGTACGGCTGAGCGGACGGGAAGCCCTGTTCTCCACACAAGTGGGGGATGTTAAGTGGATTCCTGAACTCAATTCCACGTATCTTTTACACCGGCTGCCCAGGGTGGCCCTTGACCGGGCGATGGGATCAAAATAAAAATCATCCAGTTACACACTGCTGTGTTGACCAATATTGTTTTTGCCCATCACCGATCAGAAACTAAATATTTCTTTAGTCTGATGGTAGCCCCCACAATTGCAAAGATATCATAGCCAGCAGTTGGTTGTGCTAGTATCACAAATTCATCTGTTCCATTCTACACGTTGAGAAAAAATAATGCTTTCTAAAGAATCTTACTGTCTATGCTGTAGACCGACCATGCGAGTTTTTCAATTGCCTTCGCTATATATCTGAATATGGAATACCAATGACGTAAATTGTTGACGGAAAAGCGCCGCCCTTTTCTGCACTGCTTACTGACCTGCGAGGACTTTTACCTTCCTTTGGTGGGAATCCCTCAAATAAATATTGAAAGTCCTAGGGGGAAGCTACTTTTATACCTAAAAACGTGCGTAAATCTTAACAGACCTGATCTGTTCAAGTTTATTTCTCATTACTTCAGCTAGCCTAGTGGTAAAACGTAAGCAACCGTGACCCCTAACGATACTTAGGTAATATTGATTTGAAAGAGTTCTACTCTCAAATGCAACTGTAGTGGCTCCTAGGAATTGATGTGTTGTGAGCATTAGGATCCTAGGGGCAGTTAAGGAAGCTCCTAGGAGTAGTTAAGCTCCTAGGAGTAGTTAAGCTCCTAGGAGTAGTTAAGCTCCTAGGAGTAGTTAAGCTCCTAGGAGTACTTGTGAAGTTTACAAGTTCCTAGGAGCAAGAAGAACAAACTCGCTTGTTCCTAGGATACTCCGATGGGGGCCCCCTGATAAGTGGTATGGACCTCTGAAAAGCCATAGCCCTTAGAAGCAAGGCCTGGTCCAAGACAATTCCATGATTCAGTATTCCTTGATAGAGCGCTTAAACGAAATCCCATGATTCATAAGAGATAGCATAGGCCAAAAGAACTAAAAGCCGCAACGGCACCATAAGATAATAGTATCATACAGGATCATACCTGTTTCATGTAACTCTCAGATTATAGGTGTTCTAAGTATTGTGGCTTATCTGTCTTAAAGCGGTGGCTGTGCAGGCTGGACAAAGCCCCTGTAATTACCTTACATCGGTAAATAACAAGCGGTTGTATCGAATACGGGCCCAGAACATCACCTACTAAGCTGATGACCGAAATAGCCCGGCTATTTATCAATCGAGTCTTAAGGCGTAATTGCACTTTCCGCAAATTTTGATTTCTAAGATTTAATGTGTTTCAGAGATAATCCAAGTATATAGGAGTAGGTTATCGGGCCTTATCCATATATCCACCGTAAGGGGATACAAGATGAAGTCTAACTAGTTTTCCATAAGCTCGTTCATTCCTATAGATAGTGCAAAATTAATGTCGATAATGCGGCTTAGGTCCTAGTCTGCAAGAGCCTCAAGCCACAACATTCTAAACCTGTCATATGTAATCCAAAAACACCGGCCTTGCAAACATAGACAATATACTAAGATAAACAAATAGTCCAGATCTGCAATATGAAGTTGGACGCTAAGGGCATAAGGCAGAATACGGTCTTCTAGTTGTCAAGTCCGAATAGGTTGAAATTGCCACAGAACTTCGGTGTCAATTTTTGTTAGTCATTATCAGGTGCGCTTCATGGCAGCGAAAGCGGAGACCCAATGGAGCGGATTGTCGCGAAGAGATTGAGGATCCCTATGTACGCACAAGAATTGAGTGTAGAAAGCTATTCAGTTAATATTAGCAATGCAGGATGCGCGTCTTCGCTCCAGTAGGTTAGCTCTTCCTATTCTCTCGAATATCATGACTCGACTGAAAGCTTTCAAGTCCTACTGCCGGAATAAGCATGGTCGAACAAGTAAGGTCTAGAGGCAAAAGGATATCTATAAGTTAGAGTGGAATAATACAGACTAAAGACTGGCAAGCGAGGCTGATTATCGTAGCATAGCCGATTATCAGATTAGACACGTGCTCGTTTTCATACGTATTCGTGGCATCTTCAAACTTTCTCTTTCAGGTGTAATACTCCACCTAGGGCCTTCTGAGTTCCCGAAGTAGTACTATTGTGCCATATAAATCTCATCTAAATAAGTATCAGTTTAGGTCAATTTTGTGAAACGTTCAGTTGTCTCACTGCCATCGGTCTAAGTGTCTATATCGATGTTTAGCAAGATTGAGAAGAATGGGAATTATAGATCAAGCTCACTAGCGCGGGAGGGGCTAGCGTTAGTCTAGCTCAATCTAGGGAAGCACGCCATACCCGATATACTATTTGCGTTGGGCTAACTAACAAAATAAGCATGCGTAAGTAAAATAGGTTTTTAGTACGTGTAATTAGACCAAGGAACCAAGCTAAGATCTATTCTCTTTTAGATCTTAGTGGATTCTATGCTCCTAAATTCAGTCAGCTATAGGCACCCTATAAATTCACACCCTCCCCGGGTATAAGAGCGAAAGTCACGTACATCTTCCCATTTTGCTCTTAACCTTATATAACGAACTCAGAGCTCGGGAATATATAGGAAACGGCATTGCAACTCTCATCAGATATAAAATATTAGATATCGATCAGGTAGTCGGTTTTAATTGCGGCATTAGACAATCTACATAATAGTTAGGCTTCTACTTTGGCTAAGGTGTTGAAAGAGACAGACCTAGATTACTGAAGTTGCTAAATTTATGAGCAGATTTTATGAGGCCTTAAGGAGGGATCGGTGTTTCTTTATGTACATTGGCTCTCAGCATTAGCGGTACTAGTTCTCGCGAATAGGAGCCAGCACTTGAGCTCCTAGGATCTTTTTCTATCTTCTAATCACATGGTGGCACAAAAGGTCTAAGAGCTCCTAGGAAGTCCTATTAGACTTCACAAGATAAGGTATTTTCTGATTGCTAGTTAGAGTATGTTAGGTAAATAAGAGGCCACAAATCACGTTATAGGCAGCTAGATAACCTAATAGTTATGATCGATGAGTTTAGTCTATTTTTGTGGATGTCCGGGTCGCCAGAGCTGGCTTCGTATTCCTAGGAGCAAGCGGAGGCAGCAAGAGCGATAATCCGTCGTTATTCAAGCGCAAATAAAATTAGGGCATTCCTAAATGGACCCCATATCTTACTAAATGGACCCCGTCCTTTTACGCTAATCCTAATAAGGCCTCATGCAGTAACTGTATTTCCAATGCATTAATCGGTAAAAATGCATCAATGCCTTGGCAATGCTAATGCCCCGAGAACCGGCGGTCATGGATCCGAGATACTTCTATTTACTATGCGGCCCCCTAGTAAAATTAAGTCACTGCCATCTCTTACCAACGAGTAACTGGCTTTCTGGATGCTTCCTAGCAAGGCACTAGTCCCAAATAGGTCAGCACCCCAATTAATTATGCCGTAATTAGGGCATCGCCAGGTGCCATGTCTACGGCTTCTTACATCTCGCCAATTTTAACACACCACAATCATGCCCTTTTTTAACAACATTTGACGTAGAATAGCTGGATTCCTTTATTTCTGCAGAGCTTTCGAAATCAGCATCTGTTTCCCTATTTGGGACTAGTGTCATGCTGCGAGCATGGTCGATGGTAGAGTACGAAGGTGACTTAATTTTACCAGGGGGACGCATAGTAAATAGAAGTACCTCGGATCCATGACCGCCGGTTCTCGGGGCATTAGCATTGCCAAGGCATTGATGCATTTTTACCGATTAATGCATTGGAAATACAATTACTGCATGAGGCCTTATTAGGATTAGCGTAAAAGGACGGGGTCCATTTAGTAAGATATGGGGTCCATTTAGGATCCCCCTAAAATTAGAATTAAAATAAAAATAAAAAGATAAAAAAAAGGGAAAAAAAAGAAAAGAAAGCATAATCAAAAACTACGTTAGATTTACAAACCATCTAGTTAGAGTTTTTGATAATCCTAGAATTGTAGAACGAAAAATGGGGGGTTGGATAGTTTCCGCAACCATGTTGAGACGGTATCGTTGATACGAGAGACTCAGCGAGTTGAATAGTGGCATAGCCGCAGAATGGTAAAACCAACAAATGTGATCCTACTATCGGTGTGCCTCCCAGCTAGAGGCGAAACAACCGGGATCGACCACCAAATTGATGACGGCAGCCTTTCGTTGAGGGGACAACGGTCAAGAGTTCTGGTGACCAACTGCATTTGGATGAGGCTAGCGTGGTGCATTTTATTGAGGTGAGCTGCTGACTTAGCTGCTCCCGCGTCTTGCTTGCTCAGGTCATGCTCAGTGAGCAAATCAGAGCGCTCAGGTCACACCCGAGCGGGATCTGATTGCTCAGTGAGCGTGGCATCCGGCTTACATAACGATCAGGTGATACTCAGGGCGTGCTCAGTTTTACTCAGTGAGCAAAAAGCGGCAGGGGGTGAGCACTAAAACGGAAAGGGAAAGCCAAGACTTGTCAGACATTATCCTGTCTATATGTAGTCGGTACAGTAAAAGAGCCACACTTCTTATCTCGTTCAGGGAACGTTACACAGAGGTACATCTACAAGGTACGCAAGGAAAAATTAAATGAAAAGTAATCATAATCCATGATATGATCTATATACAAGGGGATACAATCCATCTATAAGTATCCAAAGTAGAAGAAGGATAAGAATAAGAAAGATAAAAGCAAAACAGTCGAGACCAACACAATAGAACAAATCCAAACCAGATCCATTTCCAAATTCCATTCCGAGCCAGGGTAATTCCGTCATCACAAAGCACAAACGCACAACACAAAAGTGAACAGTGAGTTCTGCATTTTGCAGAACCGCGTACATAGGTAAAATGCGAAAATGCATACATGCATGCAATATCAGTATAATCAAATAAAGCGCTTGGCACAGAACGCAGAGATAGAAACGCCGAAGGGTGAGAGTCGTGAGGAGGGTCGTTCAAGTTGAAGGTAATAGAGGTAAAAGAATGAGCGAAGAAGAAGTGAAATCAAAGAGGAGGCATAGAAGCATCCCCATCCTCAATATCACTAACAGAAGTAGCAGGCGAAGCCAGTCCCGAAATTACAGACGAAGAAGTCCCCGTCCCAGCCTCCATCATGGCCTCGTCGTACGTACCATGCGCGGTAGTAGGTAAACGCGGCGGCGCAGACTTGGTCGTAGCCATCAACTCCTCGATACCCGGTTTCGCGGGAACGTGCTTATGCAGCGCGGTAGCGTTATCCAGACTCTGCAGCGCGAAGCCCATGA